>NC_044979.1:100930874-101530874 GCF_008728515.1 Papio anubis
AACCCTTTCCAGTCAATTCATAACTTCATCTCTGCGCCCTGGCGACCTCTCATCTGCTTTCAGTTGCTATAGTTTTACTTTTTATAGAATTTCATATAGATGGAATCGTCCTGCATGGAGCTTTTGAGTCTGTCTTACACTTAGCTTTTATGCTTTTGAGATTCGTTTATATAGTTGCGTGTATTACTTTTTAATTTTATTACTTATTTATTTATTATTTTTTATTACTAAGTAATCTTCCATTGTACGCATATGCCATAATTTACTTATCTATTCATCAGTGATGAACATGTGGGGGTGTTCCAGGCTTTGTCCACTATGAATGAAGCTCCTATGAACGTTCTGGTACAAGTCCTTGCGTGAACATACACTTTTGTTTTCCTTGGGGAAATACTTAGAAGGATTGTTGCATGGTATAAGTGTATGTTTAACTTAATGTTCTTCTGCTAAACGGTTTTCTACAGAAGCTGTACCATTTTGCATTCCCACCAGCAATGTGAGAGTTTTAGTTGCTCCACATCCTTGCCAAGACTTGCATTGTCAGGTTTTTACTTTAAGCCATTCTAGTAGGTGTGTTGTAGTATCTTACAATGAAATTTATATTTCTCTAATGGCTTATGATATTGAATATCTTTAAATGTGCTTATTTTCCATTCACATCTTCTTTGGTTAAGTGTCTATTCAAATCTTGTCCATTCATTTAAAATCAAATTATCTCCTTATTATTAAGTTGTAGGAATTTTGTATATAGTCTGGGTATGAGTCCTTTATAAGACATATATTTTATAAATATTTTTCCTCTTTCAGTGGTTTGTCTTCTCATCTTCTTAATGAAACTATGTCTCTTTAGCTTTTTATTTGAAATAATTTTAGACTTACAGAACAATTACAAAGATAGTACAAAATTCCTTTAATGGCAACATCTTACGTAACCACAGTGCAATGATCAAAACTAAGAAATTAACATTAGTATGATACTATACCTAAACCACAGACCTTATTCAGATTCCACTAATGTTCTTTCTCTGTTCCAGGATTTGCCCATGTCCCCCTTCGTTTCCTCTGTCTGTGACAGTCAAGTATTTTGTCCAGTGTCCCTCAACTTGGGTTTGTCAGATGTTTTCTCATGATTGCATTGAGGTTGTGGATGTGGGGGAAGAATACCAAATGCCCTTCTGTTTACATCGTTTCATGAGGCACATCATAAGAATAGGACGTCATGTCTGGTGATGGTAACCTTCATCACTTGGTGTCTGATGGATTTCTTCACTAAAAAAGTTATAAATTTTTTCCCTTTGCATTTAGTTTGAAAGTTTGAGGGAGATACTTTGAGACCAAACAACTATCCTTTCTTTCCTTAAAATTTGCTTTTCTCAATCCTGTAATCCCAGCACTTTGGGAGGCCAAGGTGGAAGGATCGCTTGAGGCCAGGGGTTCAAGACCAGCATGGGGAACAAAACAAGACCTCATCTCAAAAAAAAAAAAAAAAAAAAAAAAAATTAGCTAGCGTAGTGCATAGTGGCACGTACTTGTAGTCCCAGCTACTCAGGAGGCTGGGGCAGGAGGATCGCTTGAGCCCAGGAGTTAGAAACTGCAGTGAGCTATGATCATGCCACTGCATTCCAGCCTGGACAACAGAGTGAGATGCTGTCTCCAAAAGAACAACCAGAAACAAACAAATCTTTTGCATTCATTGGTGAGTTTGCCTGCAGCAATTATTACTGTGGTGTTCCAATGGCAATTTTCTATGCTTCTCGTTCCAGCTACCTTTATTAACTGGAATCCTTCTGCAAGAGTTTTCTCTTCTCCATCATTTATTTATTATGTGTGAACTCATGGCTATTGATTTTACTCCTTGGATTGTAATCCAATACTACTGCTATTTATTTGGTTGCTCAGATAGCCAGCCTTGTCTGTTGGGAGCTCCTCTAGGTTTGCGCCTGTGTTCTTTGGCATGCTGCCAGCCTCCCTCCTCTGCTTACTTTTCTTTCCTTTTTTTTTTTTTTTTTTTGAGCATTCTCCATATTTCTGGAACCATGAGATGCTCCAGGATTATCTTGAATTATTTTTGCTCCAGGCCTGGAATCAACTTCGTCAAGCAATCTCAGTTTTGTTATTGGAGAATGGTAAATATCATTAATAGATATCAAGATCTGTGTGCCAGCTTCTATGCGGGTGGCTGTCTCATCAGACAGAGCTAGAAAGTATATGAGTGTATACTAATTCATTTGTATGCAAATTGTCTATCTATTAATTGATCAATTGATCAATCCACCAATTTATTGATCCATCATCTATCTATTAAAGAAAAGCGTGACTTTACACTGACACTTGTGACTGCAGTCCAGCACAATGTGTTCATTCTGGCATTTTCCCTTTACTTATTTGTAACTTTAGCTCTCATTAACTACAATCTCTCTTTGGATCTTATTATCTACAGTATATTTACTTATTTGCCCTGTTCTATTATACAAGTAAAATATTTTTTGACTTGTTACTTCATACTTTTGTGAAAAACAAACTTGACAAGTAGAGTACAGTGTTTATGAATCATTTTTTAAATCTTTACTCTCACAGCATTCAGGCAAAATACTTAGATCCAATCCTTTCTTTTTCATCTCCAGGGTGATTGTGTCATATGTTTGTAATGTAGTCAGTTTCATTGTCGCAGTCTGCATTCCATCTTGGGAACCCTTGACATTCTGTTTGTTTGTTTTTTTTTTAACTATTTGCATTCACTCTTTGGGGTGTACAGGTCTATGGGTTTTGGCAAATGCATGGAATCTTATATCCAAAACCACTTTATATACAGAAGAGTTTGTTAACACTCCCAATTCCCTCATGCTGTACTTTTGTAGTCAAACCTTTCCCCCACTCCGCACCCTAGGCAATTACTTATCTGCTTTCTGTCTCTACAGTGTTTGTCTTTCCTAGAGTGTCACATAAACTGAATAATATAGTATGTAGCCTTCTGGGTTTGGTTTCTTTCTTTCACCTACCAAAGTGGATTTAAGATTCATTTGCATTGTCACATAAATCAATAGTCTATTACTCTTTATTGATGAGTCATATTATATTGTGTCACTGTTCCACAGTCTGTTGAACCATTCATCTATTGAAAGAAAGGATCATTTCCAGTGTTTAATAATTATGAATAAAGCTACTATAAACATCTGTGTAAAGGTGAGTGTAAATGTTTGATTCACTTAGGTAAATACCCAGGAGAAGGATTGATAGTAAGTATATATTTAACTTTAAAATAAACTGCTAAAGTGTTTTGTAAATTGGTCGTACTATTTTACATTCTCATTGGAGTTCTCAGAGAGTTCCAGTTGCTTTGCATCTTGGCAAACACTTGGTTTTGTCAATTTTTAAATTTTAGCCATTCTAGTAGGTGTGTAGTTTGTGGTTTGTAGCTTGTGGCTTTAATTTGCATTCCCTAATGAAATATGACGTTGAGCATCTTTTAGATGTTATTTACCATTTGTGCACCTTTCTTGATGAAGTGACTGTTCAATTCTTTTGTTGATTTAAAAAATTGCATTGTCTTTCTTAATGTTGAGTTTTGAGTGTCTTTTATGTATTCTACATAAGTTCCTTACTGGGCATTTAATTTGTAAATATTTTCTCTCAGTTTGTGGCTTGTCTTTTTCTTCTCTTTGCAAAGCAAAAGTTTGTAGAATTTTGTTAAAGTCTAATTTATCAATCTTTTTTCTCATATGGATTGTGGTTTTAGTATTGTATCTAACAAGTCTTTCCCAAGCCCAAGAATATGCAGATTTTTTTCCATATTTTCTTCTAGCTCATTTATTATTTTATGTTTAAATTTAGCTCTCTGATCTATTTTGAGTTAGGTTTGTAAAAGGTGTGAGGTATGGATTGAAGTTCATTTTTGCTTTTCCAAACAAATATTCAGTTGTTTCCGCACCATGTGTTGAAAGTACTGTACTTTCTCCACTAAATTGACTTTGCACCTTTATTTAAAAATCAGGTAACTGTATTTGTGTGGGTCTATTTCTGAGCTTTCTATTTTGTTCCATTCATCTATGTGCCTATCCTTTTGCCAATACCACACTGCCATGGTTCTTGTAGCTACGTAGTAGGTGTTAAAATTGGACAGTGTGTCCTTAACTTTTCCCCACAATTCCCAGAATTTTGTTATCTATTTTAGTTTCTTTGTTTATCCATGCAAATATTAGAATCAGTTCAATTACATCTATAAAAACAGCTGGGATTATGTTGAATCTATAGGTCAAATTGAGGATAATTTGCGTCTTGGATCTTTTAATCCATGAACACAATGTAGCTCTCTATTTTTTTCAGGTTTTTATTTATTTCACTCATGTTTTATAGTTTTCAGCATATTTTGTTATATTTATCTATAAGTATTTTATTTTATGAAGCTATTATATGTATTGCTTTTAAAAGTTTCATTTCTGATTGTTAATTGCAAATATATGGAAATATAATTGATTTTGTATGTATACTTGGATCTTGCAACATTGCTAAATCTACTTATTAGTTCCAGGATCTTTTTCTGTAGATTTATTTGCATTTTCTACATAAATTAGGGTTTCAGCCAAAACTGCCAGTTTTATTTTTTCGTTGAAATCTGCATACCTCTTGTTTCTATTTCCTGGCTTCTAACCTGATGTTGAATAGGAGTAGTGAAAGAGGATATTTTTCTTTTGTTCCCTGTTTTAGGAGGAAAGCATCAGTCTTCCATCATTTAACATAATGGCTGTAGGTGTTTTAAAGGTGCTCCTTTGTCAGGTAAAGGAAGTTTCTTTTTATTCCTAGTTCACTGAGAGTTTTTGTCATTAACAGATGTAAAATTTTGTGAAAAGATTTTTTCTACATATCTAGAGATAATAATATGGTTTTTCTTCTTTAGTTTGTTAATACAGACAATTATATTGACTGGATCTTGAATTTTGAGCCAGAAATATATATGTATGTATTTTTGGATTCAAGTTGCGAATACTATGTTGAAGATTATTTTGTGTATGTTTTTAAGAGATGTTGGTCTGCAATTTTCTTCTCTTGGAATCTCTGGTTTTAGTGTCAGAGCAATGTTGACCTCATTGGCTGACTTGGGAAAGCACCCCTTCCTCTATTTTCTGGGAGAGATTATAAAAAATATAACTATTATTTCTTCTTTAAATGTTTGCGACAATTCACCAGTGAAAGCTTCTAATCTTGAAGTTTACTTATTTGAAAGGTTTTTTAAAAGACAAATCAGATTTCTTAATTATGCATATGTCTATTCAGATTATAATTTTTTCTTGAGTGAGTTTTATTAAAGTCTTTCACATAGTCTATTTCATGTAAGTTGTTGAATTAATGACATACAATTGTTCATAATGTTTCTTTATTATTCTTTCAATGTTCATAGGATTTATAGTGAAAACATTTTTTTCCTTCCTGAAATTGGTAATCTGTCTTTCCTTTTCCCCTAAGGAGTTTTTTCAGATATTTATTAACTTTAATGATCTTTCTAAAAAAAAAACCAGGCTTGGTTTCATTTGCTTTCTTTGTTGTTTTCCTTTTTCCTATTTCATTGATTTATGCTATCTTTATTATTTCCTTTCTTATGCTTATGTTGTACATAAGTTGTCCTTTTCTGTTATTTTTGTGATGAAACATTGATTTTGATATTTCTTCCTTTTAAATGTAAGCATTTGGTGCTACAAATTTCCCTCTAAGCACTGCTTTAGCTGCACCCCACAGATTTTGATGTGTTATGTTTTTCTTATCAATCAGTTCAGAATATCTACTAATGTCCCTTGTGATTTCTTCTCCAACCAATATAGTATTTAAAGTATACAGTTCAACTTCCAGATATTTGGGGATTTTTCTAGGCACTTTTTTATTAATGATTTCTGGTGTAATTCCATTGTGGTCAGAGAGCATACTTTGTATGATTTCAATTTTTATCAATTAATTGAGACTTGTTTTACAGCCCAGAATGTGGTCTATCACGGTTAATGTTCTGTGTGTACTTGAGAAGAATGTGTATTCTCTTGTACAAAATACTAGATAAAAGTTTTATTTGATAAAATATTTATAAAAGTTTTTCTGTATATGTCAAATTGATTGTGTTGTTCAAATTATCTATATCCTTACTTATTTTTAAAAATGAACTCTTAATTTTAGAATAGTTTCAGATTTATGGAAAAATTGCAAAGGTAGTACAGAAAGTTGCCGTCTACCTCACACCCAGTTTCCCCTATTTTTAACATCTTATAATAGTGTGATACCTTTATTGCAACTAATGAACAAATGTTGATACATTATTATTAATTAAAGTCTATACTTTATTCAAATTTCTTTAGTTTTTAATGTAATGTCCTTTTTCTGTTTCAGGATTCCATCTAGGACAGTACATTATATTTAATCTTCATATTTCCTCAGTCTCCTTTGGGCTATGACAGTTTTTCAGATTTTCCTTGTTATCGATGACCTTGACAGTTTTGAGGAATATTGGTGTAGTATTTTGTACAACGCTCTTCTAATGATGTGGTGGGATGAATGTTTGTGATTCCCCCCAGATTCATATGTTGAAATCCTAACCCTCAATGTGATGATATTGATATTAGGAGGTGGGGCTTTTGGGAGATGATTAGGCCATGAGAGTGGAGCTCTCATGAACAGGATTAATGCCCTTTTATAAGAGACCCCAGAGAGCTAACTTGCCCTTTCCATCAAGAAGATGGCTGTCTGTGAATCAAAAAGAGGGCACCTACCAGACACCGAATCTGCTGATACCTTGATCTTGGACTTCCCAGCCTCCAGAGAAATAAATATTTATTATTAAAATCCCCCAGCCTATGGTATTTTTGTTATGAAAGCTTGAACAGACTAAGACAAATGGGATTTGTCTGATGTTTTCCTCATACTTAGACTGGATTTGTGGGAGAAAGACCACAGAGGTAAAGTGCTGTTGTTATCATACCATATGAACAGCATATACTATCAGTGTAATTTATCATAGTTAATATTAACCTTAATCACCTGGCTGATGGAGTGTAAATTTTCTCCAGTGTAAAGTTTTTTCCTCCTTCCCATTTGTACTCTCTGGAAGGAAGTTGGTAAGGAAAGCCTATACTTAAGGCATGGAGAGTTATGCTCCACCTTTTTGAGGCTGGAGTAGCTACATAAATTATTTGGTAGTCTGCATAGGCCATTAGTCTATTCTTCCCTTTTATCTATTTATCTAATTGTTTATTCATGTAAGTTTGGATTCATGGATATATATTTGATACTTTGGGTTATAATATAATATTATTTAGTTAATTTCATTGCTCATATTGTTTCAGCTTTGGCCACTGGGAGCTCTTTCTGTTGGCTTCTGTGTCCCTTTGATATAACCCCATCATTGTGGAACTTTTGAGTGCTTCCTTACTTCCTGTAACTATAAGAAGTTCCAGACTCATCTTCTATATTTCCTGCCCCAGAGTTAAAATTGGTCACTTTTTAAAGGATTCCTGATTCTTTTTATTGTGGAATGATATTACACACCAAGATCTGGGCATTAGATATGCTCATTGCTACTGGGGTGTCATTGCTTCTGTGGTCTTATACTTGCTTTATTGATTACCCAGGAGTACTGAAACCTCACACTAAATTTTTGGATTTGTCTATTTCTTTTTTTAAAAAAGTTCTTTCTGTGCTTTCTTCATACATTTTAAAGTTTTGTTATTAGGTGCACACACATTTAGGGTTGTTATGACCTCTTGATAGGTTGATCCCATTATCATTGTGGAATGTCCATATTTATCCTTGCTACTATTTCTTGTTTACTTTACTGAAGTTTACTTTGATATTAACCTAGTTACTTTAACCTTCTTTCAGTTACTGTTTGAATGGTCTGTTTCCTTTGTTTAACTTTTAACCTATCTTTGCTTTATGTTTAAAATGGGTTTCTTGTAGGCAGCATGTAGTTGGGTCGAGTCTTGATTTTGTTTTCCATCTGACAATCTTGTTTTTTTTTTTTGAGGCGGAGTCTCATTCTGTCACCCAGGCTGGAGTGTAGTGGCACAATCTCTGCTCACTGCAAGCTCCGCCTCCCAGGTTCATGCCATTCTCCTGCCTCAGCCTCCCGAGTAGCTGGGACTATAGGCACCCACCGCCGCGCCTGGCTAATTTTTTGTATTTTTAGTAGAGACAGGGTTTCACCGTGTTAGCCAGGATGGTCTTGATCTACCTGCCTTGGCCTCCCAAAGTGCAGGGATTACAGGCGTGAACCCCCGTGCCCAACTGACAATCTCTTTAACTGGAGTAATGTCATTACGTGTAATTCATTGATTGATGCTGTTTGATTTATTCCTACAACTTTGCTATTTGCCCTTTATTTGTCTTATCAGCTTTCTGTTTTGTCTTTCTTCTTTTCCTTTTTTTGGATTAATCATTTTTATAAGATTTATCTTATCCCCACTATTGACTAGTTAATCATATCTCTTTGTTTTATTTTGTTAAAAGTAGAACCTCACAGATTTCAAATATATATAACAGTTTACCTTCAAACTATATTATACTGCTTTATATAGAATAAAAACTTCACAATCATGTACTTCGCTTTTCCTCCTTCAATCCTTTTGCCATACTTTTTACTTCTACATAGGCCACAAACTCCACAACATAAGTATTAGTTTTGCTTTAAGCAATCAATTATCTCGTCTTTTTCATTTTTAAAATTGTAGTTAAAATATACATGACATAATTTGCCACTTTAGCCATTTTAAAGTGGTTTAATGGCATTAAATACATTCATAATGTTGTGGAAACATCTTCACTATCTAACTTTTAATCATATCAAACAGAAACTCTGTACTCCTTAAAGCGACAGCTCCTCATTATCTCATTTCTCCAGACTTTGATGACTTCTATTCTCTTTTCTATGTCTATAAATTTGCCAATTCTAGATACCTCATATAAATGGAATTATACAGTCTTTGTCCGTTTGTGTTTGGCTTATGTCGTTTAGCATAATGTGTTCAAGGTTCATCCATGTTGTGGCATATATCGGAACTTCATTCCTTTTTATGGTTAAATAATATTCCATCATAGGTATAATAAATCACATTTTGTTTATTCATTCGTTTGTTGATGGTCACCCGCCTTTGGCTATTATAAATAATGCTGCTATAAATACTGGTGTACAAATAGCTGTTGGCACTCTCCTTTAAATTTCATTCATATATATATGTGTGGGTGTGTGGGTGTGTGTATGTGTGTGGAGTTGCTGGGTCATATGGTAGTTCAATATTTACCTTTTTGAGAAACTGACAAACTGTTTTCCACAGCAGCTGTGCATTTACATTTCCACTAACAATGCCTGAGAGTTCTGATTTCTCAACACCCTCATCAACACTTGGTATTTTCCTTAATTTTTTTAAAAAAAATAACCATCTTAGTGGATGTAAAGTTGCCATTGTTTGGTTCGTTTGACCCTTCCAAATCTCATGTTGAAATTTGATCCCCAGTGTTGGAGGTGAGGCCTAATAGGAGGTATTTAGGTCATGAAGGCAGATTCCTCATGGAGGACATATTAATGTCCTCCCCTGGAGGGTGGTGGGTGAGTACTCACTCTGTTAGTTCCTGTGAGAGCTGGTTATTTAAAAGAGCGCAGCACCTTCCCTTCTTGCTTCCTCTTCCACTCTGTGATCCCTGCACATGTTAGATCCCATTCACCTTCTGCCATGAATGGAAGCAGTCTGAAGCCCTCACTAGGTGCCAATGCTGGTGCTGTGATTCTTGTACAGCCTACAGAAACATTAACCAAAGAAACCTCTTTTCTTTATAGATTACCCAGCTTCAGGTATTTCTTTATAGCAGCACAAATGAACTAAGGCAGAAAATTGGTTATGGGGGAGTGGGATGTTACTATAAAGATACCTAAAAATGTGGAAACAGCTTTGGAACTGGGTAATGGGCAGAAGTTGGAAGAGTTTGGAGGGCTCAGAAGAAGACAAAAATATCAGAAAAAGTTTGGAACTTCTTCAAGATTTGTTAAGTGGTGGTTTCAAAACTGTTGATAGAAATATAGATGCTGAAGGCCATGCTGATAAGGTCTCAGACAGAAATGAGGAACTTATTGGGAAGTGGAGCAAAGCTCATCCTTGTTAAAGAACTTGTCAATGCCTAGGGCATTGTGTCCATGCCCTAGGATTTGTGGATGACCAAACTTAAGAGTAAAGTTCCAGGGTATCTAGTGGAAGAAATGTCTAAGTGGCAAAGCATTCAAGAAGTGCTGGGGTTGCTTTTCATGCTTTATGATCAGATGTGGGAGCAAAGAAATGACCTAAAAGTTTAATTTATGATTAAAAGGGAATCAGAACATAAAAATGTGGAAAATTCTTAGCCTGGCCATGTGGTAGGGAAGGAAAGAGCATTTTCAGGAGAGAAATCCAAGGGTGCTGCAGAGCAACCTCTAGAGAGATTAGCATAGATAAAAGGGAATCTATAACTTAAAAAAAAATGATAGCCAGGTGCTAATAGTCAAGACAATGGAAAAAAGTCCCTGAAGGCATTTCAGAAATCTTTAAGGTGCAACTCTCAGCATAGGCCCAGAGACCTAAAAGGATAGAACAATTTTGGGGGAGACGTCTGTGGCACTGTTGCCCTATGCTGCCTGAGGATACTACTTCCTGCATCCCAGCCACTCTGACTCCAGCTGAGGGTAAACGGCTTCAGGTACCGTTTGAGATGCTTCTCTGAAGGGTACAAGCTATACACCTTCATGGCTTCCATGTGGTGTTATGTCTGCAGGTACACAGAACGCCAGAGCGGTGGAGGCTTGACAGCTTTCACTTACATTTCACAGAATATATTTGAAAGCTTGGATGCCTGCTGAAGGAGTGGAACCCCAACAGAGAGATTCTACTAAGGCAATGCTACCTGGAAGTATAAAGTTGGAACCCCTGCAGAGAGTCTCCTAAGGGCACTGCGTAATGGATATGTGGAAGCAGGACTGCTGTCCTCCAGACCTGAGAATGATTGATCCACCAGCGCATGACACCTCAGTCTGGAAAAGCCACAGGCATTCAAGTCCAACCCATGATGCAAGCCACAGGGCTGTTTGCAGAAAACCCAGTGGGCGTGTGGCTGCCCAAGGCTTTGAGATCTCACTCCTTGAACCAGTGTGGCTAGAATGTAGGACATGGAGTCAAAGGAGAATTTTTTTGAGCTTTAAAATTTCATGTATGCCCTGCTGAGTTTTGAACTTGCATGGGGCCTGTTACCCCTTGCTTTTGTCTAATTTCTCCCTTTTGGAATGGAAATGTTTGCCCAATGTTTGCTCTGTCATTGTATCTTGGAAGTAAATAACTCGATTTTGATTTTATAGGATTATATCTGTAAGGAACTGGCTTTGAGTCTCAGATGTGATTTTGGACTTTGGACTTTAAAGCTGGTGTGGAACAAATTAAGACTTTTGAAGACTATTGGGAAGGAATGATTATATTCTCTACATGAGAAAGACATGAGATTTGGGGGACCAGAGATGGAATACTATAGTTTGTGTGAATCCTCCAAACCTCAAGTTAAAAACTGATCCCCAGTGTTTAAGGTGGGGCCTAATGGTCCAATGGTTTGGGTCATGGGAGCATATCCCTCATGAATAGATTAATGCCCTCCCAGGTGGGAGTGGGTGAATGGATTCTCACCTTATTAGTTTCCACAAAAGCTGGTTGTTTAAAAGAGCCTGGCACCTTTTCCCCTTGCTTCTCTCTGCACATGCCGGCTCCCATTCACCTTCTGTCATGCTAGAAGCAGTTTGAGGCCCTCACAAGATGCTGGCACCATGCTTCTTATGCAGCCTTCAGAACTGGAACCAAATAAACCTTTTTTCTTTATAGATTACCCAACCTCAGATATTTCTTTATCAAACAATATCAAACAAAGAGAATAGTTCTATCTCATTCTGGTTTTGGTTTGTATTTCCCTAATAACTAATCATATGAAGCATCTTTTCAGTGTATTATCATCTTTGGGGAAATGTCTTTCAGGTCCTTTGCCCATTTTTGAATTGGGTTGTTTAGTTTCTTATTGTTGAGTTGTATGTGCTTGCATTAGTCTGTTCTCACACTGCTTTAAAGACATACTAGAGGCCGGGTGCAGTGGCTCACACCTGTAATCCCAGAGCTTTGGGAGGCTGAGGCAGGTGGATCACGGGGTCAGGAGATTGAGACCATCCATGGCTGACACTGTGAAACCCCATCTCTACTAAAAATACAAAGACAAAAATTAACTGGGCACAGTGGCAGGCACCTGTAGTCCTAGCTACACGGGAGACTGAGGCAGGAGAATGGCATGAACCCAGGAGGTGGAGCTTGCAGTGAGCTGAGATCACACTACTGCACACCAGCCTGGGAGAGAGAGTGAGACTCTGTCTCAAAAAGAAAAAAAAAAAAAAAAAAGACATACTCAAGACTGAGTAATTTATGAAGAAAAGATATTTAATTGACTCACAGTTCCTCATGGTTGGGGAGGCCTCAGGATACTTACAATCGTGGTGGAAGAGGAAGCAGGCACATATTACATGGCAGCAGGTAAGAGAGAACATGTGTCAGCACAGGAATAACTATTATTGATAAAACCATCAGATCTTGAGAGAATTCACTCACTATCATGGGAACAGCATGGGGGAACCACTCTCATAATCCAATCACTTCCCACAAGCTCTTTCCCTACCTGGTGATTACAATTCTATATGAGATTTGGGTGGGAACACAAAGCCTAACCATATCATTTCACCTTGGCCCCTTTCAAATCCCATGTTCTCACATTTCAAAACTAATCATGCCTTCCCAACAGTCCCCCAAAGTCTTAACTCATTTCACCATCAACTCGAAAGTCCAAGTCCAAAGTCTCATCTGAGACAAGGCAAGTTCCTTCTGCCTAGAAGTCTGTAAAATCAAACTCAATTTTGTTATTTCCAAGATACAATGGGAGTACAGACATTGGATAAATGTTCCCATTCCAAATGGGAGAAATTGGCCAAAACAAAGGGGTTACAGGCCTCATTCAAGTCCAATATCCAGCAGGGCAGTTATTAAATCTTAAAGCTCCAAAATAATTTCCTTTGACTCCATGTCTCACATCCAAGTCATGCTGATGCAAAGAGTGGCCTCCTATGGCCTTGGGTAGCTCTGCCTCTGTGGCTTTGCAGGGTATTGTTCCCCACCCCAGCTACTTTCACAGCTGACGTTGAGTGTCTGCAGCTTTTCCAGGCACACAGTGCAAGCTGTTGGTGGAGCTATCATTCTGGGGTTTGGAGGATGGTGGCCTTCTTCTCATAGCTCCACTAGGCAGTGCCCCAGTGGGAACTCTGTGTGGGAGCTCCAACTGGACCTCCCGGCATTTCCATACTTCCTCTGAAATCTAGGTGGAGGTTTCAAAACCTCAATTCTTGACTCCTGCAGGCCCAACACTATGTGGAAGCTGCCAAGGCTTGGGAGTTGCATCCTCTGAAGCAACTGCCTGAGCTATATACTGGCCCTTTTGGCCATAGTTGGGACACAGGGCACCAAGTCTTGAGGCTGCACAGAGCAGGAGTGGGGACCCTGTGTCTGACCCACGAAACCATTTTTCCCTCCTAGGCCCTGGGTCTGTGATGGGAGGGGCTGCCATGAAAGTCTCTGATAAGCCCTGGAGACATTTTCCCCATTGTCTTGGTGATTAACATTTAGCTCCTCATTACTCATGCAAACTTTTGTAGCCAGCTTGAATTTCTCCCCAGAAAAATAGTTTTTTTTTCCTATTGCATTGTCAAGCTGCAAATTTTCCAAACTTTAATGCTCTGCTTCTCTTTTAAACATAAGTTCCAATTTCATATCATCTCTCTCAAGTTCAAAGTTCCACAGATTTCTAGGGCAGGAGCAAAATGTCACCAGTCTCTTCACTAAAGCATAGCAAGAGTGACTTTTGCTCCAGTTCCCAAGAAGTTCCTCATCTCCATCTGATTCCACCTCAGCCTGGACTTCATTGTCCACATCATTATCAGCATTTTGGTCAAAACCATTCAACAAGTCTCTAGGAAGTTTCAAACTTTCCCATATATTCCTGTCTTCTTCTAAGTTCTCCAAAATGTTCCAACCTCTGTCTGTTACCCAGTTCCAAAGTTGCTTCCATAGTTTCAAGCATCTTTATAGCAGTACCCCACTCCTGGTACCAAAATCTGTTTTAGTCAGGGTTCTCTAGAGAGACAGAACTAATAGAAAATATGTATATATGAAAGGTAGTTTATTAAGGAGAACTGACTCACATGATCACAAGGTGAAGTCCCACAGTAGGCCGTCTACAAGTTGAGGAGCAAGGAAGCCGGCAGTGGCTCAGTCCAAGTCCCAAAACTTCAAAAGTAGGGAAGTCAACAGTGCAGGCTTCGAAGGCTTGAGAGCCTGTGGCAAACCACTGGTGTAAGTTCAAGAGTCCAAAGCCATCTTTCTCCCATGCTGGATCCCTCCTGCCCTCAAACATAAGACTCCAAGTTCTGATGTTCGAGGGCAGGAAGCATCATCCATCATGGGTGAAAGATGAAGACTCATCAGGTCAACTTTTTCCATTGTCTTCTGTTTGCTTTTTCTAGCCATGTTGGCAGCCGATTGGATAGTGCCCACCCACATTGTGGGTGGGTCTTCTCGAGGGTGGTTCTTCCTCTTCCAGTCCACTGCCTCAAATATTAACCTCTTCTGGAAACACCCAGAAACATCCAGATACACTCAGAAACAATAGTTTGCATCCTTCAAACCAATCAAGTTGACACGTAATATTAACCATCACAGTGCTCTTTATATATCCTGGATATTAATGCTTTATCAGATATATGACTTGCAAATATTTTCTCCCATTCTGTGGATTATCTTTTCAGTCTCTTGATAATGTTCTAAGATTCCCATAAGTTTTTAATTTTGGTAATGTCCAATTTATCTATTTTTTCTTTTGTTTCCTATACTTTTGGTATTATACTTAATTAACTATTGCTAAACCCAAGGTAATGAAGATTTTCCCTTATGTTTTCATTTAATAGTTTTATAATTTTGGCTCTTAAATTTAGATCTTTATCCATTTATTTTGAGTTATGCTTTTTTATAGGGTATAAGGTAAAGGTCTAACTTCATTCTTTTGCATATGGACATCCAGTTTTCTCAACATTGTTTGTTGAAAAGACTGACTTTTTCCCATTGATTAACCTTCACAGCCTTGTCAAAAATAAATTGGCCATATATGTGAGGGTTTATGTCTGGCTTTGTATTCCATTCCATTGGTCTATATATCCGTCTTTGTGCCAGAACTACATTGTTTTGATTACCATAGCTTTGTAGATTTAAATTTGAGAAAAGTGAGACCTCCAGTTTTGGCTTTGTTACAAGATTGTTTTTACTTTTTAGGGTCCCTTGAAATTCCATATAGATTTTAGTATGGGGTTTCTATATCTGAAAACAATAGCAATAACATTTTTATAGAGATTGCATTGAATCCATATATTACTTTGGGCGATATTGTCTTCTTAACAATATTATGTCATCCAATCCATGAACATAGGATACCTTTCCCTTGCTTTAGATTGCTAATTTCTTTCAGCAGTTGTGTAGTTTGCTATATAAAAGTATTTCACTTCTTTGATTAAATTTATTCCAAAGTATTTTATTCTTTTTGATGCTACTGTAAACAGAACAGTTTTCTTAATTTACTTTTCAGAGCACTCATTGTTAGTGTACAGTAATACAACTAAAGTTTGCATGTTGATTTTGTATTCTTAAACTTTTCTGAATATGTTTTTATAATGAATAAAAAGAAATATTATAGTCTCTAAATTTTGTTCTCAGCAACCACAAAAATGATTTTGAATTCCACAAAAACAAAAAAAGCTTTAAGATGGTCCAAGTTTTTATTTCACACAGACATAGTTTGCATTTACATAGTAAATGCTTGGGGAGTACAGCAATAGTCAAGGAAGTTTACACGATTTACATAGTAGTTGGTGTTCTGCACCACTCCTACCCTTTGTGTTATCACGTGTGTTTAACATGTATGGTTTCCAACTCCCTGCTTGGCTCAACTCCTTTCCGAAGAGACTATTTTATTCATTACTTAGCCTGGGTTCCTAAGTTGTCACAGTACTCTTCTGGTATTAGAGTTTCAATATCATTACCAAAATAAAGTCATCTAGAGAAAATTTTAAAGTTAAATTCTAGTATAAGAAATTTAAAATAATTTTTCTAAGACACATCAAAAAGAAGCAATAAGACATGACATAACAGCAAACATATGGGCTTTATGTGCTCATGACTAGTTGATTAACACCTTTATATGAATCAATTTATTTCATTCCCACGTATAACCTTTTAGATTACCTTGTTATCCCCAATTTAGGGAAGGAAAGACTGAAGCACAGAGTGATGAAGCTAGTAATAGGCAGATGTAGGATTTGAACTAAAGCAGATTAGTATATGGCCCTGAATTTTTAAAATTAATTCTAACAGTTTTTTTGTGGATTCTTTAGGGTTTTCTACATATAAGAACATGTCATCTGCAAACAGATAATGTTTCTTCCTTTCTAATTTGGATGTTTTCTTTTTTTTTTTTTTTTTTGCCTAATTCCTTTGGCTAGTACTTCTAAAACTATGTTGAATAAAAGTGGTGAAAGCAAGCAGTCTGTCTTGTTCCTGATCTCGGTGAGGACAAGGGGGATTTTTAGTCTTTCACTGAGTATAATGTCAACTGTGGGATTTTTTTTTAATATGTGGCCTTCATTATGTTAGGGAAACACCCTTCTATTCCTAATGTACTGAGCGTTTTTTTATCTTGAAGTGCTGTTGGATTTTGTCACATACTTAATCTGCATCATTTGAGATTATCTTTTTCAAAAAATTTATTCTATTAATGTGGTGTATTACGTCGATTAATTTTCATTTGTTGACCTACCCTTGAATTGTTAGGATAAATTCCACTTGGCCATGCTGTATAATCCTCTTAACATGTGGTTACATTTGTTTTGCTAGTATTTTGTTGAGTATTTTAGCATCTATATTCATAAAGATCAATGATCTTCTCAACAGTGTAAAATGAGAAAGAAGACCTTTTATTTTCAGTTTTATTCACCTTTTCTAGTCTCTGCTTCCCTTCCCTCCCCTCCCCTCCCCTCCCCTCTCCTTCCCTCCCCTCTCCTCCCCTCCCCTCACTTCCTCTCCTCTTTTGTTTTTTTCTTTTCTTTTCTTTTTGAGATGGGGTCTCACTCTGTCACCCCGGCTGGAGTGCAGTAGCACAATCATAGCTCACTGCAGCCTTGGACTCTTGGGTTCAAGCAATCTTCATACCTTAGCCTCTTCAGTAGCTGCAACTACAGATGCATGCCACCACACCTGGCTAATTAATACTTTTCTTTCTTTTTCTTTTTTTTCTTGGTAGAGAAGGGGGTCTCACTTGTGTTTCCCAGGCTGCTCATGAGCTCCTGGCCTCAAACAATCTTCCCCCTTCAGCCTCCCAAAGTACTGAAATTACAGGCATGAGCCACTGTGCCTGGCCACTTTTCATTCTTCAGTGTAGTTCCAAATTTTCATTTGTTCTCATTTTCCTTTTGACTTGAAAAAGTTCCTTAGGCATTTCCTGTAGTGTAGCTCTGTTGAAAATGAATTATCTTGTCTTTAATTTCTCTTTAAAAGTCTTTGCCCTCATATTTGAAATATATTTTTGTTAATAAATAGATATAGTTTGAAAGATTTTTTCTGTCAGTGCTTCAAAAAGATCTTTCCACTGTCTTCGGATTTGCATAGTTTCTGATGGGAATCTGTGGTCATTCTTATTTTTGTTCTGCTGTACACAATTTGTCTTTTCCCTTTTGGTGGCTGATAAGATTTTCTCTTCATTACTGTTTTCAGTAATTTATAATAATTATCATGTGCCTGGGAGTGTTTCTAGTTTGTTGTTTATGTTGTTAATTGAACTCCTTGAATCCTTGATATATATTTTTTATCAACTTTGGTAAAGCTCAGTCATTTTGTTTTTCCAATATTTTTCTGAACTTCCTTCTGTGACTCTTGTTCCATATATGTTAGATCACTTGATATTGTTCCATAATTAACTTATACTCTGTTATTTTCAAGAAGTTTTTTTCCAGTTTTTACCCAGTCTTTTCTTCCTCTTTGCATTTCATTCTGCATAGTTTAAATGAGTTGTCTTCAAACTCATTGCTCTTCATTCTGCAGTGTCTAATCTGCTATTAATTGCAACCAGTGTATTATTTTTTTCATTTTGGATATTGCATGTTTTATTTTAATAAATTGAATTTTGGTCTTTTAAAAATATCTTCCTTCTCTATTTACTCTTTGTAAAACATATGTGGTGTATTTATAATAATTGTTTTAACATCTGTGGCTGCTAATTTCACCATCTTTGTCAGACCTGGGTCTATTTCTATTGATTGATTTTTCCCTTGGTTATGAATTATAGTTTTTTACTTCCTTGCCTGCTTGATAAATTTTTTATTGGATGTCAGACATTGTGAATTTTACATTGTTGATTTCTATATTTTATTTTGTTTATTTAAGTGGTGTTGGATTTTTCTAGTGAAGTTATATTTTGGATCTTTTTAAGGTTTGCACTTAAGCTTTGTTAGAATAGGTCCAGAGCAATCTTACTCTAAGGTTAATTTCATCACACTACTAAGTCATTACTATTATATATTCATGCCCTGTATGTTACATGTCCTATTTTTTCTACTTGGGCTAATCAGAGCACAGACTATTATTAATCCTATGTGAGTTTTGAGCATTTTCTACATACTCCATTCCAGTTATTCTTTCTCCAGCCTTAGTTTCTTCTCACACATTCTCAGGTAGGTATCCAGCCAAAGACTGCAAGGTGGAAACATTGGGGAAGACCTGTTTTCAGAACTGTGGAACTCTGTCTCTGTGTCATTGTTCTCTCTCTAGTGCTCCGCTTCAAAAATTTCACCAAACTTGACTTTCTCAGTCTCGAGTCTTTATTTCCTTTACTCATAAAAATCACCAGAATACATTTGGGTTTCTCTTCTTGAGCTGTGGCCTGGAAACTGCCTCTAGGGAAAAATAAAGAACAAAAAACTGGCTTGTAGGGATCAGCTAGTCTACTAATGTCTAAAAATAAAAGGTTTTATATAGTTTGGTTGAAATTTGTGTTGTTAAGGTAGGAGGGTAACAGTTCCTATTACTCCAACTTGGCTGGAAGCAGTTCCTCAATATATATTTTTAAGACATCTCCATGTTGATGTGAGGGGTCTCCAGAAAGCTCATGGAAAATAAATATTATGAAAAACTATGCATAGGTTTCAAAAATTTTTAGCACTGAAAAAGCTGGTACTAACTTACTATAACGTGTCTGAACAGGATCTAGTTTGGGGCACTAAGAAGGATAAGACATAAGTTTGAAAAGAGCTCTTATTAGAGCAGGCCAGGTGCAGTGGCTCATGCCTGTAATCCCAGCACTTTCAGAGGCCAAAGTGGGCAGATCAGCTAAGGGCAGAAGTTCAAGACCAGCCTGGCCAACATGGTGAAACCCAGTCTCTACTAAAAATACAAAAATTAGCCAGGCGTGGTGGCAGGCACCTGTAATCTCAGCTACTGGGGAGGCCAAGGCAGGAGAATCGCTGGAACCTGGGAGGCAGAGGTTGCAGTGAACCAAGAGTGCATCACTGCACTCCAGCCTGGGTGATAGAGTGAGACTCCATCTCAGAAAAAAAAAGAAAAAAAAAAGCTGTTTTCAGAGCAAAATAAATTCTGCTTTAATTGTGGCAGGAACTGATATGAAATTATGATGAAGCTTGGGTGGAAGAATGGTGAAATAATTGATACTTTATGAAAAATTTAGGGAGACAATGCCCCAAATAAATTAGCAGTTTACAAGTGGATAATTCCTTTTAAGAAAGAATGAGATGATGTTAAAGATAGAGCCTGTAGCAGCAGACCATCCACATCAATTTGTGAGGAAAAGAATTAATTTTATTCATTCCCTAATTGAAGAGGACTGATGATTAATGGCAGAAACCATAGCCAATACCATAGACATCTCAATCAGTTCACTCTACGCAATTCCAGCTGAAAAATTAAAGTTGGGCAAGCTTCCCAACTGATGGTTGCCAAAAGCATTGCACCCAGGTCAACTGGAGACAAGAGTAGAGATTTCAGCAGAAATTTTAAACAAGCAGGTCAAGATCCCAAAACATTTCTTCAAAGTTTTGTAAGAGAAGATGAAGGATGGCTTTGCCAGTGCAGTCTTGAAGACAAAGCATGATCAAAGCAATAGCTACAAAGAGGTAGAAGTGGTCCTGTCAAAGCAAAAGCAGATCGGTCAAGTGCAAAATTCATGATGAAAACAGTTTTGGGGATGCTCAAGGCATTTTGCAGGTTGACTTTCTGGGGAGCCAAAGAATAATAACATCTGCTTGTTATGAAAATGTTTTGAGATAGCCAAAGCTTTAGCAGAAAAATGCCCAGGAAACCTTCTCTAGAGAATCCTTCTCCACCACCACAATACTCCTGTTCATTCCTCTGATCAAACAAGGCCAGTTTTGCGAGAGTTTTGATAGGAAACCATTACACATCTACCTCACAGTCATGATTTGGCTTTTCATGACGTCTTTTTGTTTTCTAATCTTAAAAAATATTTTAAGGGCACCCATTTTTCTTTAGGTAATATTGTAAAAAAGACTGCATTGACGTGGCTAAATTCCCAGGACTCTCAGTGTTTTAGGGATGAACTACATGGCTGGTATCATTGCTTACAAAAGTGTCTTGAAAGATTATGTTGAGAAATAGAGTTTATATTTTTTATTTTTTAATTCCATATTTCCATGAACTTTGTGAACTCCTCTTGTACAAATAGATTTAGTTCATACCTTTCAACTGCTCAGTAGTATTCCGTTGTATGAATAGATCACATTTTGTTTAGCTATTCTTTTCTCATTGGACAATTGTGTTGTTTTCTGGTTTTTACTGCATGTTATAAACAACACTGAACTCAGAACGCAAATATCCAGAAATGGAATTTCTGGCTTATAGGATATGTTCATTCTCAAATTCAACAGATAATATCAAATTGTTTTTCAAAGTGGTTATACAAAATTCGCTCTCATCTGAACTTTATGGATGTTCCCCTTTCTTTACATTATCTTCCAGACACTGTGTTATCAGACGGTAAAGTTTTTGGCAACGTGATAGGTGACAATGGGTAGTTTATCATTTTTTTTTTCATATTCTTTAGTATTAGTAACGTTAAACATTTCTTCATGTGTTTATTGATCTGTATACGTCACTTCTTTTCTGAATTGTCTGTTTATATCATTTGCTTACTTTTCTACTCAGTTATTTTTAATTTTTATCTTTCTTACTGATTTTTTTCTTTCTTTTCTTTTTTTTTTTTTTTGCGACACAGTCTTGCTTTGTTGCCCAGGCTGGAGTGCAGTGGCACGATCTTGGTTCCCAGCAACCTCTACCTCCCAGGTTCAAGGGATTCCTCTGCCTCGGCCTCCCGAGTAGCTGGGACTGTGGGTGCGTGCCACCATGCCCAGCTAATTTATGTATTTTTAGTAGAGATGAGGTTTCACCATATTGGCCAGGCTGGTCTCAAACTCCTGACCTCATGATCCGCCTGCCTTGGTCCCAAAGTGCTGGGATTACTGGCGCGAGCCACCAGGCCCGGCCAATTTTTAGATATTTTTAAAATACATTTTTGATACTACAGATTTGTTTGTCAAGATTGGTTGCAAACATTTCTTTCAATTTGTAGCAGAAAAATGCTTTTAATTTTCATCTATGGCATCCTCTCTTGAACATACATTTAAAAATGTTGATGTGGTCACACTTGATTTTTTTCTTTATGATTTTTATTTTATATGACAATCTCCTTTATTCTAAGGCCATAAAAATAAATTTCTATTTTTTGAAGCATTTTTATGATTTTGTTGTTTTGTAGTTAGGATTTTTAACCTAGAATTTATATTTTGTAAAGGTGAGTTAGAGATCTAATCTTATTTTTTCATACAAAGAATCAGTTTTTCCAGTCTTCTTTGCTATTGGTCCACCTGTGTTACATGCTGTCATAAATGATTGTCCACTGTGATCTAGGTTCTGCATGAGGTTCTTTACAGTACACGGTTTTCCTTGTCCACGTATCCCACCAATCCTATAAAGGTGTTAGTATCATCCCCATTTTTCAGATGGGAAAACGGAGGCTCATATGGTATGGATGTTTTGTTCTCTCCAAATCTTATGTTGAAATAGACCTGCATTGTTGGAGGTGGGGCCTGGTGGGAAGTGTTTGGGTCATGGGGGTGGATCCCTCATGAATGGCTTGGTGCCCTCCCCATGGTAATGAGTGAGTTCTCGCTCTGTTAGTTCATGCAAGAGTTAGTAGTTGAAAGAGCCTGACATCTCCCTTGCTCTCTTGCTCCCTCTCTCACCATGCGATACACCAGGGGTTCCCCCTTCACCTTCCACCGTGAGTGGAAGCTTCTTGAGGCCCTCACCAGAAGCAGATGCCAGTGCCATGCTTCCTGTACAGTCTGCAGAACTGTGAGCCAAAATAAACCTCTTTTTAAAAATATGATACCAAGCCTTGGGTATTCCTTTATGGTGATATAAATGGACCAACACAGAGGCTCAGAAAGGCTAACTAACTTGCCAAATGTATGACAGCTAGCAAGTGATGGAGGCGGAATTTGAATCCTGAGTGTATACAGAATTAGCTAGAGAAGACAGCTCCATGAAGAAACAGGCCTGCAGGGATCCTTGGGGAACATGAACAGTTAGAGCAGGGTTTCTCAGCCTTGGTCTTATTGATCTTTAGGACTGGATAGTTCTTGATATGGTCGAAGGTGGGAGCATCCTGTGCATTGTAGATGCTTAATAGCATCCCTGGTCTATACTCATTAGATACCAGGAGCACTTCACCACCCCACCCCCCACCCCAACTCCTAGTTTTTATTTTGATAATAAAAAATGTCTCCAGACATTGCCAAATGTCCCCTAGGGAAGCAAAATTGCTCCAGGTTAGGAACCACTTGTTTAGATAGTAATAATTATTATTAATTATCACTATCAACCTCAATAATTAGCCATCATTAATGCTAATGATGTTGATGCTAATTATCAACAGTGATTAATCGTAAGATTTTTTTTTTTCCTGGTGCTGTTGCTTCTTTGTAGCTGAATAACAGAAAGTTCTAGCTTTCCCTTCAAGTTATACCTTTTCAGCACTCTGCTTTTCCAATCTGTGAGCGCTCAGCCTGCCAAGAGAGGAGCTCTGCTCTCCCCTAAAAGTGTAAAAGTGTGTAGAGCTTTGTGTGGCATGCTGCTTGCACCCTTTCCACAGTTAAGCTCGTGAAAACACTTGCACAGGGTAGGAGGGTTTTGGAGCTTCGGGTAGTTCATGTTTTCTTTTTGAAATGTTTTTCTTCAGCATTTTGTTGACAATGAAGAAAAATGGAAAAATAAACCCCTGCTGATGTCAAAACAAGCCCTAAATCCAGATGTAGCGGGGGCGAGGAGCCTTCAACATTCATGATGCGATTGGGTTGTAAACATGTCTGGTGTTTTAGCACCCGGCCCAGCAGCTTCTGTGAGTGGAGACGTGCACACAAACATCAGGACCTGTCGGCTACTGGGACATTCAGGTCTTTCAGAGGTGACATCTTTGACATTTCAAAATGCTGTGCAAGATCTAGGGGCATTTAGAACGCTGTCTTTAGCCTGGCCCATGAAGACCCTGCATTTCAAAGTCAAAAACTGTAATAAAAGTGACCAGACAATGAATGTTCAACATAGTTTGAGTGGCTGTATAAGCCTTCTCATTTGTGCTACTGATGACAGTTGTCCTCCCCTATTCAAGATGACCTGACCCACGAATCCTCTCACAAGGCTTCCATCCAACCCCGTTTTCCCCTCTTGCCATGAGAGTTTTGGAGAGATTTTGACAAGCCCCCATGTGAAGTCCAGAGCCTTGACACTGGCAGCTTCAGCTCACCATCCAGGCCAGAGTCCTTGGCCGGTAAAGGACCCAGATCTTGCTGACACATTCCTGGCCAGTCCATGCCAGTGCCTAGAGATCACATTTCCTTTCTTAAGACCATTCCAACCCTCCATCTCCATTGATACCATCCCCTTCCCCTTCCCCACCAGGTCCACACAGCTCTGACCACTCTCCAGCCCTGTGGATAAGGCTAGGAGCACACACCAAACAACCTGGGGGCTTCCCAAGGGCAGGCCCAGGTCCCCTTCCTATTCTGTAAGATCCCATCAATCTGAGAGGTCACTCCAGCGATGACCACCAGATACCTGGGCCTAGAGAAGAAAGTAGTAGAGAATATTGACCAAGTGACCTGTGGCTGTCACCTCTCTGGGCCTTTGCTATCAGGACAGACACATGGACTTATAGCCAGAGTAGAAGGTGGTGAGGGCAGGGCTCAGCCCCTGCCTGCTGGAAACAGAGTCCCACCTCAGGGTCAGGGCTGAACTGAGCAGGTGTCCTGCAATCCTGGTGAATATTCAGCGGGCTGTGTCCCCTTGGCTAGCTCCTGCCTATGCAAACAGCCACCTGAGAAAGGGAAGCAGAGGGTGCGGTGGCAGCGGCTGTGTCAGGGGACAGCAAGGGAGGGAAGACACCCAAGGCTTACTGAGGCTGATGGAGGGAGCCACTGCTGGACTCACCATGGACCGCCGGATGTGGGGGGCCCACGTCCTCTGCGTGTTGAGCCCGTTACCGACCGTGAGTAGCCAGTTCAGACCCTCCTGCCTCTCCCACTGGGCTCCAGATTTGGGAGCCACAGGGCCAACTGGAGCCTGGTGGAGACCCTACTGCCCTTCGACTCTAGAGTCCCTCCCAATGAACAGGTGCCAGGTTGTGGCTTGGAGAGCTCCTGATAACTGGGCCCCCTCCCTCATCTCCCTCTGCCTGGCAGTCTGTAGTGACTCTGGGTAGCGCTATTAACATGTCCTTCTTGGGGCTGAGCTGAGCTCACCTTCCTGTTGCTTCCCCCAGGGACTGGCTGTGCCCTCTGGGGGCCACAGAGACTCTGTCTGCCCCAAGACAGTGCCTCAGAATTGGGAAGGCAAAGTCAGGACCCCGTCTTAGTCCCCCCAGTCGGCTCTTTCTCTTGGCTGTGCATCTGTGATGCTTCCACACGCTCCTGTGGTAAGATTTCCAGACCCCTTCTTAGCCCCATGACTCCCTGAGCCACTCTCCAATTTGGCGGTTTCCTTCGAAGAGGGTGTGGCCAGGGAAGGAGTGGAACCTGAGGAGTTGGTGGAGACCAGCTGCTTCTGCTCCAGCAGTTAGAGGATCCATCATCCTCTCATGATGCCGAGGGCTGGAGAGGCTTTTGACAACCAAATAGTACTCCATGGGCTAGAGAGCTGGAGCACGGGGATCAGGAGAGAGGGCCCTTCCTGAATGTGCTGCAGTTTCCCAGTAACTTTCCAGGTTACTGCAAGTGACAGCAGGGACCATACTGGAAGTCACAAGGTTCTGGTGGGGGCTGAAGCATTCTTCCTCTGCTGCCTTATTGGAGGGTGCTGCCCCTCCCGAGCACCTTGCTGCACCTGCTCTTAAGTGCACAGGCTTTGGGCTTGAATCCTGGACCCATGAAACTAGTCACGTGACCTGCAAGTTCCTCAGCCTTCCTGAGCCTTGCTTATCTCTTTTGTTAAAAGAGAAAATATCCTCTGGCCTGGATTGTTGTGCATTGAGTGGAATCTGATTTGTCAAGGGCTGGGCATCGGGGTGCAACACAGGAAACTTCGACTGCCCCCTGGCTGCCATCTGTGTGTGCTCTACAGCAAAAGATTAGTTTTTAGCAGAGGGACCCAAGACCTGGTGGTGGCCATTCAGCAGATGGTGCTAGCACCAAAGCTAGAACTCAATCACTGTTTCCCAGTGTGGGCTCCATCCCCTGCTGAAACCAGGAAGAGCAGCAGGCACAGACGCGAGGCCTGGGGGTCCAGGGCCATGGAGCCTCCCCTCAGGGGTGGGTGGGGCCCAGGATGTGTGTGGGGGTGACTGGGAGCCCCAGGATGTGTTTTGCCAGTCCTGATTCAGCAGGAGCATTTGGATAAATCTTGGAACAATCTGTCCTTCCACTCCCACCACTTCCCTCCCTAGAATGTCTCCTTACATCTGGCCCTGTGACCACACATCCTGAGTCATTAGTTGGGCTTCCCTGAATTTCCCTCCTTCTCTTAGAGGTGTGGGCACCGTCTGTCCATCCTTTTGGCAAGAGGCTGCTCACCTGGAGTCCTTTGCCCTCAGTGGTTCCCCCAGATTGGCCCTGAAAAGTTTCCCAGGCAGGGTTGGGGCTTGCCAGACTGTGCGGTAGGCGGAAGGATAGGCTGAGACCACAGCTCTTCCAACAGCCCAGGGTCAATGTCAGGTTGACAGTGTGAGAAAGTCCCATACAGGCCCGTCTGCCCTCCTGCTCTTCCTTCCCTGCTTCGTGCGCTCAGTCTGTTGGGAGATGTGGGGGAGACGCAATGGGATTCTGCCCTGAGATGGACCTGGGGTTAATGAGTCCTGGGGAGGAAGCCAAGAGCTGAGTCTGGGGCACCCACCAAAATCAGACCTGGAGCCTGGGTAATGGGTGACATCTGCACCCTGAGGCCCTGCAGCGCCAAGCAGGAGATGGCAGAGCTGCATCCAAGCCATGGACCCATGGGGTCAGCAGGGCGGGACAGGAGTGACTTCTGCCAGGGCAGCACTGGTGGGGGTGACCCTCTTTACTAGGCTGGGTCTCCAGATCTTCTCCTAGCCCGCAAGTCTGCGGCAGAGCCCTCGGGTCTCTCCATGTGGTCACCCACCGTCTATTGTCCCCATTCTGGTGGTCAAAGTCTCTACTCTCTGACCCAGCCCTGGTCTTACATCTGCTGCACTATTTGCTGTGCCTGCATTTCTCCCAAAGAACACTAGCTGTTAATTAAACCTTTGCTGACACGGATCCTGTTAGACATCGAGGGGGTGTGTGTGTCGGGGGGGGGGGGTGGGGGGGGGGGGGGGGGGGGGGGGTGGGGGGTGGGCCATGGGGAGAGAAACATTAGTCCTGAGCAGATACTTCCCCAATACACCTTTTCCCACTTCCCTTGTCCTTGCACATGCTGTTTCTTCTGTTCCAGACGCTCTTCTCCCCACTGCGTGTGTCTGGCTCTAAAAAGTGCTCCTTTGTCCCCAGGTCCAGCTCAAATGCCACCTCTCCAATCCCTGTGAGAGGGACACTCCCTCCCATGGTACCTGTCTTGCTTCTTTTTGTTTGTTTTTCTGAGACGGAGTCTCACTTTATCGCCCACGCTGGAGTGCAGTGGCACGATCTCGGCTCACTGTAACCTCTGCCTCCTGGGTTCAAGCGATTCTTCCACCTCAGCCTCCCGAGTAGCTGGGATTACAGGAGCATGTCACCACGCCTGGCTAATTTTTGTATTTTTGTAGAGATGGTGTTTTGCCACATTGGTCAGGCTGGTGTCTAACTCCTGACTACAGGTGATCCGCCCACTTTGGCCTCCCAAAGTGCTGGAATTACAGGCATGAGCCACTGAGCCCGGCCCCTGTCCTGCTTCTGATCACAGCTTGCACAGGGTCTATTAGGATCCAGCCCTTCTCCCTTCCCCAGCCACTCCTCTCCTGTGAAAGCCTGGGGGAACAGACGTCTACACTGGTTGACTCGGATGTGTGTTTTATATAAAAATGTGTATGCTGTATACCCAGTTCACAGTGCAGAAAGTCTGTTTTGTAAACTTGGCTTCCCTTCTATGTAACTGTTTGGGCTCTGGCCTACTGGGTGAGCGGTTTTGGTTTTCCTCCAGTTTGGGGTGGTGGGAGGGAGAAGTGCTAGAAATTGCTGCTGTTCATTCCCAGTTCCCTGGAGAACTTGTTAAAATGCAAAGTGCTAGATCCACCCTAGATCTCTGCATATCCCTGCTTCCATCCCAGTGGATCTCTAGTTGATTCTTGATGCACACTTTCAGAAGTACTGCTAGAAGATTTCCAAAAAAACCCCAACTTGTTTCCAGCTTCCAGAGATCATTTCTCATGGCCATTGTGTAGCACGAGATCTGGGAAGCTCCTAAAACTATAGTCTTTCAGGGTTGCTCAGCTGTCAAGGCTATGATCCTTTCATCTACACATCCATGGACCCACACATCCATCCTTACACAGCTCTCTCACTCATCCACCATGCACCCATCCATGCAGCCAGTCATCTGTCCGTCCATCCATCCGTCCGTCCATCCATCCACCTCCCCAGCCATATATTTGTCTGTCTGTATACTCATCCATTCCACCAGCCAGCTGCCTAGGCAGTCACACCTTCCTTCCCTCCCTCCTTCCTTCCTTCCTTCCTTCCTTCCTTCCTTCCTTGTATCTCAACATCCACCAAACACACCTGAAAGTACTGCGAGCAGGTCTTTGCTCAGGATTAGGGCACAGAAATGAATCAGGACTCGTCCCTATTCTCAGGTCATGTGGACCACAGAGCCCAGAAAGGCACTCAATTGGCTGGGCTCATCCTGTTCACTGTTTCCAGCAGGTATTGGGCCACATGTACCCAGAATGTGACTTCATCACCCAGCTGAGAGAGGATGAGAGTGCCTGTCTACAAGCAGCAGAGGAGATGCCCAACGCCACCCTGGGTATGGGGCCTAGGAGGCAGGTGGTGGCTCCTCTGATTCCTTTATGTCCTCTAGCATCACCCCTCGGATTATTGGGGCAGCCCTGTGGCTGGGCTGAGTCTCTGCTGCTCCCGGCTCTCTATCCAGGCTGCCCCAGGACTTGGGATGGGCTGCTGTGCTGGCCGACGGCAGGATCCGGCGAGTGGGTCACCCTCCCCTGCCCTGATTTCTTCTCTCACTTCAGCTCAGAGTCAGGTGAGGGGTCCTGGGTGTGGCGGTGTGAAAGGGAGGTGCTTTCGTCTGGAAGTGGCAGAATCTGGCAGACACGTCACTGGCTTTGGGGAGCAGGCCTACCTGGGTTTGTATACCAACTTCCCCTCTTCTGGGGTGACCTCGGGCCCGTCAGTCAATCCTGACCTCTGCTTCCTGAGCTGTGAACTGGGGAGAATGAAAGCATTAACTGCGCAAGAAAGGATTAGAGTGCGGCACCTGTAAGTGCTGGACCTGGGTGCCCTCCAGTGTTAGCAGGAGGCTGGCTGCAAGGGTGGAGGAGGCAGGCCTGCCTGTCTGCCAAGACACCACTAACTGCCCAGGATGGAGAGGGTGGGGCACCCCGCTGCTCTGCTTTACCTCCCTGGCCTGGGTGTCTGGACTGCGAGAGCCTCTTTTCTCCTCTGCTGCCTTTAGGAGGCTGGTAGCCCAGCTCACCACTCCCCACCCCTCAGGGGAGTAATCCTCTCTGTGCAGAGATGGCGCCCGTGAAGCCAGAGATGGATGGCCCCATAGTGTGTCCCTGGGCAGGCTACACCTGGGCTCCAGGCCTCTGGAGCTGCCCTCTCTGTTGCTGAGAGGAACTGTCCATGCAAACCCTGCCAGGGTCACTTGATGGTCCATGGCACCCCCAGCCCCGTCCTGGGGAGAGGGAAGGGGTTGTGGCTAGAGAGTCTTGCTTGCCTCCCAGGGGCTGTGAAGCGGGATTGTACCATCACTGGCTGGTCTGAGCCCTTTCCACCTTACCCTGTGGCCTGCCCTGTGCCTCTGGAGCTGCTGGCTGAGAAGGTAAGAGGCTCCCGGCATCTTGGAGGAAGGACTGCCATGGACATTCGTATGGGTGGGTGCACAACGTCGGGGCCTCCATTCCCCAGCCTGCAGGTTGGAATATTCCTTACAGCGGTTTTCCAGCAGACAGCAGTGAAGCGTCTGGAGGAGAGGGGGTCTTCTGCTAAGTTACTCAAGGGTGACCCACAGGCCAAGTTACTTGGAGGGAGAAGCGGGGCAGAGGGCATGTGGGAGATCTGCTGGCTGCTGTCTTGGTTCCGTGTCCAGGTCTCCAGGGCAGGGAGCTTAAAGTGGTTCCAGAGGCAACAAGGATCCTGGCAGCCCTGGGAAGTTCCTTTTCTTCTCTGACCCTCAGTCTGTGGAGCAGTGTGCATGGTTGTGGTGTGGGCAAATGAGGGAAACTCAAGCCCAGAGTGATTGCAGAGAGCTCCTAATACCAGCGAGCACACCCACACTTCTGCATCCAGCAGGGCCTTTGCAAGGCACTCCCACACCCATCATCCTGTTTCTCTGTCCCCTTGATCTCTGAAAGGTAAAGCATGACTGTAAGCATTTTTCAGATGGAAGCATTTTTCTGTAAGCATTTTTCAGATGGAAAGACTGAGTCAGGGACAGGCAGTGATTGCCTGGACCCCACAGGAGAGCTGGGATTGGGGCCAGTGCCCGGGCCCCTGCTCCCTTCCCTTGCCTGCACCCTCTATCTTCAGGGCCACGCTGCACTCTGACTGATCCAAACACTTGGCCATGGGAACCTTTAGCCTGCCTGCCTGTGGCTGTCCCCAGGTGTCCCTGGCTGTCTCCTTTATTTGGGACGTTGTGTTCTTAAGCTGGTGAGCAAGCTGGATGTCAATAAACAAGCTGATTTCCTCTGGCGCTTTTGTCATTCCCCAGGGACCTGTAGTTTCTGCGGCTGCCTCTCCCCACCCCTAGAGCATCATGAGTGTTAAGCGTCTCCACTCCTCGCCACTGCTCCTCCCTCACCCGCAGGTCAGGTGGAAGGCAGGCTGGAAACGAAAGCTCTAGTGCATAGGGGGAGCTTTCCATGGTACCTGCGGACACCTCTGCCTCCAGATGGGCAATGTTGGGGTGGAATGGCAAAGGCTTCACCTGCTTGATTGCCAGGCCTCTCTTTCCCCCAAAGGCCCTGAAGCTGAGACTTTCTTCTGTCTCTGCCCTTCCCAGGAATCTTACTTCTCCACAGTGAAGATTATCTACACCATGGGCCATAGCATCTCTATTGTAGCCCTCTTCGTGGCCATCACCATCCTGGTTGCTCTCAGGTTTGCCATCCTCATCACCAGCTCAAGAACCTTCCTTGGCTCCCTATTTCCCAGAGGGCCAAGTCTGCTTCCTTGCCTGCATAGCCATGAACTTCCCAGATCTAGGCACCATACCCATGTCTAACTTTCCCTTCCCTTTTCCCCACCATGTAGACCCATCTCTTCCAACACCAGAACTCACTCCTATCTCTGCCCCTTTGCTTATGTGGCACTCATTCTATTTGCTTGGAATTCCTCATTTTTCTCAGTGTATTTATATCTGAGAAAGCCCGGCTTCTATCTGCATCTAACAGTCCTCTGCCTCCTGCCCGGAGCCCCTCTTGACTGTTACAACTCTCTGACCATTGTCCCTTTTAAGACCCCACCCCCTCCTCTAGCCTTCAAAGTCTGAGCACGGCATCTGGCCTGTGCTGATCTTGGTCTCATGGGGATGAGTGTCTCTGATCATCCAGGGGGCTCCCATGGGTGGTACCTGCCATTTCTGCCTCTTTTCCCTGAGACTATGAGCACCCTCAAGGCAGGGACCAGATATTCCTCTGTTTCCACACTTACCCTGAGCACAGGAATGGTTGCTCAGCTGTCCTGCAAGGGTTAAACTGAAGCCTCAAGTTCAGCTCAATTCAATTCAGTTTGATTGCATCCAATTTGATTCGATTCACCTCCTGCCCTGCTCAGCCCAGTTGCAGCACACCAGAATCCCCTCCCCCACTTGCTTCTTGTTCCTCATTTCTCCCATTCCCCCCAGGAGGCTCCACTGCCCCCGGAACTACGTCCACACCCAGCTGTTCACCACTTTTATCCTCAAGGCGGGTGCTGTGTTCCTGAAGGATGCTGCCCTTTTCCACAGCGACGACACTGACTACTGCAGCTTCTCTACTGTAATGGCCGTGGGTGAAGGGGCTGGGTGGGTAGGGGAGAGAGGAGGTGGGATTACAGACCCAGAAGTGCCTGCCCCAGCCTTTCCTGCCCTGTGGGCTGACCCTGGAGCTCCTGCATGGCCAATTACAGAACAGGAAAATGCTCCTCTCCCATGTCAGGCCCTAAGTTCTCACGCCTTTCCTGGACTGTGGTGTCGATCCATGTCATTTCCTATATTGCATGCTCTACTCCGCATTCTGTAGTCCAACCTAGACCATGTTTCACTATGCACAGCCTTTTCCTTTCCTTTCATCCCTCCCTGAACACTCATTGGTCTGTGCTGGGGGTGTGTATGCAAGGGGCTGGGAGGAGCTGGGTCCCTCCTTCAGGAAGAGCCCATGGGGCAGAATGCACACAGATTAGGGGACTCCCAAGTGGAGGAAGCTGAGAGCTGGGAGAGAATGAGAGAGGGCTTCAGGGAGGAAGGGACCCTGGAGCTGTGTTGGCAGCAACGATAGCGAGATGGGGAAGGAGAACATTTCAAGAGGAGGGACCAGGGTGAACAAACTCGCAAAGACAGAAGGACCTAGGCCATGTGCAAGAAACTGGAAGGAAGGCACCATGGGAGAGGTGGAGTGGAGACAATAAGAGGCAACTGAAATTAAAGGGAAGTTGGGCAGAATGTGGAGACCCAGCAACTGCTGGGTTCTCTACAAGTGTGCTGGAAATGAACAGCGAAATCAGCGAGCAAACTAACACATGACCTCAATTAACTGATGAAAGAATTAATCATACTTCATACTGAGCACTTATTTTGTGCCAGGCATTGCACTAAGTGCTTTACATGTATAGTTATCCTTTGAACAACGTGGGGTTAGTGGTGTTGGTCCCCCTTTCAGTTGAAAATTCAAGTATAACTCTTGACTCCCCCAAACTTAACGGATTGCCTACTGTTGACCTGAAGCCTTACCAAAAACATAAATGACCGATTAACACATACTTATCTGTTACATGTGTTATATACTGTATTCTTACAATAAAGTAAGCTAGAGCAAAATTTTTAAGAAAATCGCAAAGAAGGGAAAATAAATTTACTGTTTTTAAATGGAAGTGGATCATCACGGAGGTCTTCATCCTCATCGTCTTTATGTTGAGTAGTCTGAGGGGCAGGAGGAAGAGAAGTTGGTCTTGCTGTCTTAGGGGTGACAGAGATGGAAGAAAATCTATGTGTAAATGGACTTCAGCAGTTCACACGTTTATTGTTCAAGAATCAGCTGGCATTATCTCTTGAATTTTTAAAACAGCTTGAAGAAGAAAGCATCATTTTAATCCCATTTTGTAGAGGAGAGGCAATTGGCAAGGTCACCCAGTGGCACACAGGTGGGGCTGGGATCAAACCTGGGCCAATGGAACTCAGAGGTGGTCCTTCTCCCCCACTGGCAGGTGATCAAGTCATGCAGTGAGTGAGTGAATGCACGGGTGCCTGTGTGTGTTTTTTGCGAGACAGAACTGTGGCTGAATAAGTCAGCTCTAGGGATTGACTTCAGCTCAGGAAGGATGGGGGTAAGTGAAAAGAGAAGGAAGTCTTAGGCAGTTTCCATTTAATCCTTATGACAAGGACTTGAGCTAGGTATTGGAAGTTTTTCCTTTTACAGATGAAAAGCTAAGGTATGAGGAGATTTGCACAGGAAATAGATGGCAAATTAGAAGCCAGGCTGTCTAGATCCCAAATCTATGCTCTTAACCCTCAGTGTATATCACCACATCTCCTCTCGGGTGGCCCAAGAAGCTGGAGGTCCCAGCCTAAGGTGGAGGGGCCTGGAGGTTCTGTATCTGAGTGGGGTAGGGGAGACTGGGGTGGGGGCTCCAGTGGGTGTCCCAGCTCTGAAGCACCCAGGTCCCGGCCCCCAGGTTCTATGCAAGGTCTCTGTGGCCGCCTCTCATTTTGCCACCATGACCAACTTCAGCTGGCTGTTGGCAGAAGCTGTCTACCTGACCTGCCTCCTGGCCTCCACCTCCCCCAGCTCAAGGAGAGCCTTCTGGTGGCTGGTTCTCGCTGGCTGGGGTGAGCACTGAGGGCGGTTCGGGCACCATGGGGAGGTAAAGTTCTGGGAAGGCCCAGGGAGTTCACGTAAAGGCCCCTCCACCTCACTCTGAGGCCCAGAGAAGCGGAGGGACAGGCCACAGTCTGGCAGCAAGTGTTGGAGGTGGCACCAGGGCCCTGGCTCTAGGGTCCTGTCCGGCCCTGCCTTTGCAGTGCCCTACCTGGCTGATGGTGGTGGGAGGTGGGGCCAGAGCTCAGAGCCAAAGATTCAGACCCCCTCGCTTGTGTCTCCCCTGTCCTCCCATAGGTCTGCCCGTGCTCTTTACTGGCACGTGGGTGGGCTGCAAACTGGCCTTCGAGGACATTGCGTGAGTCGGAGCGGCCACCTCATCATACCGGCTGGGCCTACATAGGGTGTGGAGTGGACAGGCAGGCCACAGGCTGTTCTCCAGGCTGGGAAGAGGAGGAGGAGGGACTGCTCGGCTAGGTTGGGGGGTGGGAGAACAGTCTGTGGGTAGCACAGAAGAGGCATGAGCCTGGCAGGAGAGTGGAGCTCAGATTCCTAGCGCTGTGGGGCTGGGGGAAGGTGGGGCGAGGGAGCTGCCAGGAGGCTTCCTGGAGAAAGGGACGTGTTGGGGCCAGCAAGGAGGCCTTGAACAAGCAGAGTTCAGAAACGTTTGTCCATCTAGGTGGATACGAAGGGTGAGCCCAGCCTGGATGGGGGTGCCCCTTTGGGTGAGACCCTAACTGGCTGAGACAGGAGAAAAGGCTGGAGGGGAGGTGGGTGAGACCAGAAGGCATGCATACCCAAGAGAGGAGGGAGGTGCCTGCGTCACCACAGTAAAGGGGACTTTCCAACAGTGGCATTCTTGCCTCTCTCCCCAGGTGCTGGGACCTGGACAACAGCTCCCCCTACTGGTGGATCATCAAAGGGCCCATCGTTCTCTCAGTCGGGGTCAGTCCCTGGGCCAGTGTCCTTCGCTTTATTCAGTCAACCTCCCTGGAACTACCGAGGGGCTGTGCACAGCAGGAAATGCAACTCCAGGCTGGGTGTCTTGAAGACTGGGCTCCAGCCTCGCTCTGCCACTGATTCTCTGTGAGGCCCTCTCGGGGCCTCAGTATCCTGTTATTAAAACCAGAGGGGTGGTGGTCTCTATCAGCATGCAGGCTGTTCCAGCTCAATTTTGATGAGTGTAATGCACTGGGTACAGATCATTTACCACTGCAGTGAGACTGGGGGGTGCGGGGTGGGGGCAGTAAATGGAGTCTGCAGCTAAACTCCTCTCCTCCCTCTGCTCTCACGCACAACACAGAGGCAGTGAAGACTGCTTTGCATGGCTTTGGTAAATGTACAAACGTTTTGCAACTTAGCAACTGTGCAAAGTGAGGGACATCTGCTTTGTGCTAGAGAAGAGCCTGGGAGGTGGCTGGAGGCAGGTGGCGAGGCCTGATCGCCCCCCTTGATCCCAGGACTGAAGAGGGACAGGAATCCTGGGTCCTTCTCTGCCCTCCAAGGCTCAAATGTGGGACCTCCCAGCTCCAGGCTACAAATTCTGGAGCAATGATCTGTGCATTCATTCACCTGCACATTCTCACGTCTCAAGGATTTAAATTTTCTAGTTCCCAAATGGGCTAGGGCTCACCCCAGCCACCCAAGGCTACCCCCTGACCCTTGTCTTCCACCTTCCTATGCCTCTATTTCCAGGTGAACTTTGGGCTTTTTCTCAATATTATCCGCATCCTGGTGAGGAAACTGGAGCCAGCTCAGGGCAGCCTCCATACCCAGTCTCAGTATTGGTACTGTGTGTTCATGTCTGGGGACACTGGGAAAGGGTAACTGGAGAGGGATTCGATGTGGTGGTTCTGTCTCTTCCAACAGGCATTCATGACCTCAGCCCCATACTCTTCCCTATGTTCTCAGAGACAGAATAGACCTGGCCCCTTCCTTCTAGGGGATCACATTATTGGAAGGATGAGGACTCCAAACAGCCAGTTCCCATGCCAAATAGAACGATGAGTGCTGGGGTCAATTTCTATGGGAGCCTGGGGAGAGGGATCCTTTCTAGGTGAAGGGTGGTGTGGTCAAGGAAGACTTCCTGGAGGAAGTGGTTTTGATCCACACTTTGAAAGATGCATAGACTTTGGGATAAACTGGGGCAAGAACAGTTGGCAGGGGAACCAGCAGGATCCAGGGCCCAGAAATAAAAAAAAAGCCCAGGGTGATTGTGGGGAGGTGGCATTTCCCAAGGTGGCTGGTTCACAGAGTGGATATAGGGAGGTGGTAGGAAGTGAGAGGAGATGAAGTGCACATGACGGTTTCTAATCCCAGCCTTGGGAGCCTCGGATTTGTCTTTCCTGCAGGCGTCTCTCCAAGTCGACACTTTTCTTGATCCCACTCTTTGGAATTCACTACATCATCTTCAACTTCCTGCCAGACAATGCTGGCCTGGGCATCCGCCTCCCCCTGGAGCTGGGACTGGGTTCCTTCCAGGTGAGGCCTCTGCAGGCACTCTTTCTTTCAATTGGGGGTGCTGGAGGGAGGTGCTGTTGCCCACGGGCCTTGGCTGAGTTCATGACAGGGTGACGGCTATTCTTTTTCATCCATCTATTCAAATATCTGTCTGTCTGTCCATCTTCCAGCCACCCATCTATCTATGTATTCAACTACCCATGCATTCTTCCATCCATCCATCCATCCATCCATCCATCCATCCATCCATCCATCCAATCTATTCGACTCTTACTGATCCCCTATTATGTGCCAAGTGTTGTGCTCATTCACAAGGGATGCAGAAATAAAGTCAGAGGAATGGGGCCAACAGTACAGCCCTGGCAGGCTTGCTACAACAATTCTATGAGACAATATGCCTGGCACATAGTAAGGAATGAATGCATCTAAATCCCCCTTTCAATCAGACCTGGCCCAAGCCATAGCCTGGGGATGAGTAGGGAAAAGGTAGCAGAAAGACTGTGGACACCTTCAGGCCAGGCCAAAGTGTTCTGATGGGGTCTTTTTTCTTTGCCCCACAGGGCTTCATTGTGGCCATCCTCTACTGCTTCCTCAACCAAGAGGTGTGTGACTTTTGAGGCTATCCCTCATGGAGTCCCCCTCCCACCAGACCTAAGGCCTCCCCTCCTCTCTCCCACTCAGGTCCTGTAAACCCCAGCTCAGGCCACACCTTGACTCCTGTGAGCCTTTGTGGTAGTCTGTCCTGAGCTTCTGGATCAAGCTGAACCGGAATATTTCCTGTAAACATCCCTTATCTATCCTTCCTCTGAGCTGGGCCAAGTTCTACTAGCTACTCTTCGGGAGGTGGAGGAGGCCTTTCAGGGATCAGGAAAAGGATTAGGGTAGGGAGTCAGAAGGAATCCCCCAGTTATGTGTTCCTAAAATTGAACAAAAGGGAGAGTTGTTCAGTTTCAGCTGAGGGAGAGACAATCAGAGAGAACAGATAGAGGAATCGAGAAAGTCAGAGGTAAACATACAGGGATCTAGGAAAATAATCAGATGCAGAGACAAAGAGGAAGATCCGGAGCCCGAGAAACAGAGCGCACCTAAAGGAAACAGACACACAAAGAGAGTGGATGGAAGCGGAGATAGGCGTGAAAAGACAGAGCAGATGGTGCTGCTGCACATGTGGAAACGTGGGGACATGGCAGAGACTGACGCAAAGTGAATTCCACCCAGGAGACACTGAATTTCCCCCTTAGGACAGTCCTGCTCTGGGAGAGAGGCGGGGGAGAATTGATCTCAATGCCCCAGACTCCCAAGTTCCACCTTCGTGCACCTGCAGGGCCATGGGCTCCCTCTGCTGGCCATGGATTTGCCAGGGGCTCTGCATTCTGTGAGAGTTGGCTGCAGATGCCCTGTCCCCTTCGCTGTGGAGGGTTGCTCCCATCTCATCTGCCACCTCTGTCCCTTACTGCTCCTTCCCCTCTCCCTCTCTTTACTCCTCACCTGGCCTCTCTAAGTCCCATTCAGCCTTATCTGGTGTCTGGGTATAGCAGACCATGGGCCCTGGGGGTCCTGGGAGGGGCAAGAAGCAGTGCAGGTGGAGGCTGGTGGGGTGTGGAAAAAGTGTTTCCACAAAGAGTTGTGAAGGGAGCTGTCTCGGGAAGCGGTGTTGGAGACCAGGTGGTTACATACCTCTGGTGACGGGGAGCTTACTACCTCCCAATAGCTCTTTCTGTTGTCAGGCAGCTATGGGAAAGATTACCTTTATGTTGAACAGGTATCTGATTCCTTTTATCTTTCACCACAACCCCAGTTCGGCTCCACTGCTTGAGGCACATTCTCTCAGCACCCTATGCCCCTGAAAGCCCCTTGGAGATGGAAAGATACAGACAGCACCCCCACCCCTCAATCCCACCCTTCCACCTCACCCCAGGCTACTTTTCTTTTAGTGACTTTCAGTTCCCTCAGCTGCAACCCCTCAGATAGAGTTCTGAATCCCTTCTCCCTTCAGGTTGTGTCCTCTGGACAGATTTCCAGCGGCCAGAGTTGAGCTCACAAAATTGAGCCCCAGAGCAAGGAGTGGTCTAAGTGATTAAGAGAGAACAGGGTGGTTATTTGACCAGGAACTCAAGAAAGCACCTATACATGTCTTTAGCTGGGCTCAGACAAAGGCAGGACTAAAAGGCAGAGAAAGGAGCTAAAAGAATGGTGAGAAATACTGACAGGAAGGAGGAAGTAGTATCCTCCAGAGGTAGTACGTAGTAGTGCCTATGCCCAAGCATGACTTTTCCTGCCCCATGTCTCTGTTTCTCTTACACGGCCTCTCCCTGCACCTTAGTCTCATTGGGACTGAGTAGCAAAGCCACAGGGGGACCTTCCTAACAGCCTCTTCCTTGTCCCTGGAGGTGAGGACTGAGATCTCACGGAAGTGGCATGGCCATGACCCTGAGCTTCTGCCAGCCTGGAGGACCCGTGCTAAGTGGACCACGCCTTCCCGCTCGGCGGCAAAGGTGCTGACATCTATGTGCTAAGCTGCCTCATCATGCCACTGGAGTCCACACTTGAACTTGGGCAGCTACCATGGGTCTGCCATGCTCTGGCAGAGCAAAGGAGCCATATCCCCACCCCAGCTGTTACCCAGCCCGGGGTAGGGGCGGCCCTTCCTCCCTGTCTCTGCATCTGACTCTCTTTTGAGGTTCCTGTATGTTTACTTCTGACTTCTGTGGTCCCTCTGTGTCTGCTCTCATCCATTCCTTTTCCTGGGGCCTGGGGCTCTAGCCCAAGCCTCAGAGGAGCCAATAAACCTGTAAATGAATAGACATATGTTTGAGTGAGTAGATGGGCCTCTAAAGGGGAGCGCACCTGCGTTCTTTATTTGGATGTCTGGTGCTGAGCTGTGTTCATCATTCCTCAGCTCATGCTACGTTATGATTATGTATCTGTGCAAGGGGCCTCTTGTTTTATTTATTCTTAAAATGTACTCTCTTTTGTCTTCACCACTCCCATTCGCCTCCTCTCACAGGCAAACAAGCGAGCATGCTTAATGTGAATATTTGTGTTTCTGTGTGTCTTGCAAAATACGTGGTGTTTTGTGTGTCTGTACATAAATGCTGTTGATCATATGCCTCATCCTGCTTCTAACATTTCCCCCTCAGCACTGTGCTTTTAAGAGATGCTCCCAGGGCTGGCACCCAGTGGCTCATGCCTGTAATCCCAGCACTTTGTGAGGCTGAGGAGGGCAGATCATCTGAGGTCAGGAGTTCGAGACCAGCATGGCCAACATAGCGAAACACTGTCTCTACTAAAAATGCAAAAAATTAGCTGGGTGTGGTGATGGGCACCTGTAGTCCCAGCTACTTGGGAGGCTGAGGCAGGATAATCGCTTGAACCCAGGAGACAGAGGTTGCAGTGAGCCGAGATCACGCCCTTGCACTCTAGCCTAGGTGACAAGAGCGAAACTCCATCTTAAAAAAAAAAAAAAAAAAAGAGACGCTCCTGTGTTTCCCTGCGTACATCTGGTCTGTTGTTTTGGCTGTATGTGGTGCTGTGTAGAGTCATTGACCATGGGCCACTGTCCTGTCCTGTCTCCCCTGCACTCTAGTGAACATGCACATGCTGGTCCCCTCCAAGATCTGCGAGAGTGAGCCTCTGTCCGGGACTCACACCCAGGAGGAGCAGTGCTGGGCATCCATTATGCTTCCTGTTGATGTGATTCAGTGGTGCCAGATTGCATGCTTCAGATCTGCACTCCACCAGCAGCTCTTGAGGTCCCTAAGTCCCACAGCCCCACCAACACTTGGCATTACCCAGCTTTGTAATGTTCACCAGCCAAATGGGTGTAAAGTGCCATGGCACTGTTGTCCTAATTTGCATCTCCCTGATATCTAATGGGTGTAAATATCTCTTACTGTACCCGCTTGCCTTTTGGGTTTCTTCCTCTGGAAATTGCTTGAGTCTCTTTCCCTATTTTGCTCTGGAGTGGAGATGCCTCAACTCCAGGTCTTTCTCTTATGTCCTCCCCATTGCGTGCCCTCCTGGGTCCCAGCGTACTGCCTGCTGCCCCCCACCAAAGTGAGGACTCCCTTAATGTAACACATCTATAGAGTCTGTCCCTCCTCCAACCTCCTTCTTGGCAGCAGGGAGGAGAAGGAGACCCGGGCTGTGTCCATGGGGATCTGTTTATTGACTGACAGTGGTAGAGGGAGATTCCAGTACAGAGAACAGGCAGAAATGGACACTGTCAGGTCAGAATGAAACCTCTCCCTTCCTGGTCTACCCACAACAGACCTGTCCTGCAGACCTCAGTTCCATTTCCCCCACTTCCAGGCAGCCTTCCCTTACTACACTAGCCTTTCCGGCCATTCCTCCTTTCTCCGACTACCCTGAGAGTCCAAACCATCCCCTCCAGCCTCTGCCTACTTGGGCTGATCACCAGGTGCCATTTGCCTTGTCCCGGTCCTTGCCTGGGCACCTCCCTTCTCTGTGATCCCCTGCATGGTGGCCCTCTCCTCTGCACGGAGGATCTAGCTTGTCCTCTATGGCCTGCCTGGACCAGGCAGGTATGTTTTCTCATGCACTGGGAACAGAAGGAGTAGGCATCCTTTACCTGTGCTGGCTCACAAGTGTGTATCTGGTGGAGGCAGTGGACGGACATCCTCCTCCCTTACAGTCGTGAGAGTTCCAGGGAATGGAGACACAGCTACATGAAGCCCAAGGCCACACTGTTGCCCATGACGCCCAGCTGCCTGGCACCTTCCTGGACAGACAAATGTCAAAGTGCGGGCCCAGTCTGAAAACCAGTCATATTCAGTGTCAAATCATAAAAGTAATTCATACTCATTGCAGGCATTTAGGAGATACAGAAGGATTTTTTAAAAAAAATCAATCATAATCTTATTACCAAGACATTCTTTTGGTACATTTTGTACGTTTCCAGAAAGATTTTTTTTGTGTGTTTTGGAAACATCTAGAGATCATATTATATTTGTAAAATTGCATATGATTTTATGCATTAAAACAATATATATTATATATAGATGGCCAACAAGCACATGAAAAGATGTTCAATATCATTAGTCATTAGGAAAATGTAAATCAAAACCACAATGCAATATTGTTTCATGTCCATGAGGATGGCTAAAAAGAAAACAAAATAGCCAATAACAAATATTGGCAAGAATGTATAGAAATTGGAACCTTCATGTATTGCTGGTGGGACTAGAGAATTGTCAGGTGCTTTGGTAAAAAGTTGCACAGTTGCTCACAAAGTCAAACACTGAATTATTCAGAAAATCCACTCCAAGGTGTATAGGCAAGGGAATTGAAAATGTATGCCTACACAAAACTTGTACATGAATATTCATAACATCATTATTCATAGTAGCCAAGAAGTAGAAACAACCTAAACATCCATCAACTTATGAATGAATTAACAAAATGTGGAATATCCATATGATGGGATGTTAGCTCCATTTTTTCTGTTTGAGGTAATGAAAAGTTCTAAAATTAGATAGTGATGATGGTTGCAAACTCTGGGAATACACGAAAACCACTGAATCATACACTTTTGTAAAAGGGTGAATGTTATAGTATGTGAATTATATCTCAATAAAGCAGTTATTAAAAATGAGTAAATGGGAGTTTGCTGAGAACACTTGCAGACAATTTTTCTGCTACATAATTTGAAAAGTCTATATAATATTATTTATTTAACCAATAGTTATTTAGCAGGTATCATATTGGTGAAATTTTCTCTCGATTTAAAAAATAAGTATTTGTGATGATAAACTTCCTTGCATACATTTTTTTTTCACGTATATCTCAAAAACACAAAAACTTAAACTCCTAGACCTTCAGAATAAATTCTCCTAAATTGGAAGAATGTTTGAACCAATGCAATGCACGTAAGTCTTTTAGTACCTGTTGCCAAATTGCCTCCCAGAAAATTGGTCTAGAGAATTCTCGCACAAACAATATAAATGTTATGGTTTTTCTGCATTGTTATTATTTTCTGAGGCAGGGTCTCACCTGTAGGCCAGGCTGGAGTGCAGTAAAGCGATCGCAGCTCACCGCTGCCTCAACCTTCTGGGCTCAAGTGATCCTCCCGCCTCAGCCTTCCCAAGTAGCTGAAACAACAGGCATGCACCACCATACTGGCTAATTTTAAGATGTTTTTGTAGAGACAGGGTCTCACTATATTGCCCAATCTGGTCTCAAATTCCTGGGGCTCAAGCAATCCTCCTGCCTTGGTCTCCCAAGTGCTGGAATTACAGGCATGAGCCACTGTGCCTGGCTGGCATAAGCTTTTGTCTTGTCATGTGCATTGCATTGGTTCAAACATTCTTCCACGTTAGGAGAATTTATTCTGAAGGTCTAGGAGTTTAAATTTTTGCCTTTTTGAGGTATATGTGAAAAATAAATGTATGAAAAGAAGTTTGTTTCTCTGAGTTTTAACTGGTGTTAGTAGTGTTAGTAATGGTGTTAGCATAGTGGTGATAGTAGTTAGTGTTAGTTAGCTTGGTCAGTGCTCTTTAATATTAGTTGTGATTAATTTTAGTGGTTAGCAATTGGTAGAGTTAGTGGTTAGCATTAGTTAATGTCAGTTGGTGGTTAGTGTTGGTGATTAGTTACCAGTTAGTTTAGCAGTTAGCTGTTAGTGTTAATGCTATTTAATGGTTAGTGTTACTGGTTAGTTAGCAGGTAGTGGTTAGTGGTAGTGGCTAGTTAGCAGTTAGTGTTAGTATTAGCGGTTCATTAGTGGTTAGTATTAGTGGCTTGTTAGGAGTTAGTGTTAGCAGTTAGATGTTAGTGCTAGTTAGCTAAAGTTTAGTGGTCAGTGTTACTGGTTAGTTAGCAGTTAGTGGTTAGTGGTAGTTAGTGTCCAGTGGTTAGTGTGTTAGTTGTTCATTAGTGATGTTAGTGGTTAGTAGTGAGTGGTTAGCATTAGTCAATGTTAGTGGTTAGTGTTAGTGATTAGTTACCAGTTAGTTTAGCAGCTAGCTGTTAGTGTTTTTAATGTTATTTAGTGGTTAGTGTTACTGGTTAGTTAGCAGTAAGGAGTTAGTGGTAGTTAGTGTGTAGTTAGTGTTGGTGGTTCATTAGTGATTAGTGTTAGTGGTTGGTTAGCAGTGAGTAGTTAGCGTTAATGTTAGTTGGTGGTTAGTTAGCCATTAGTGTCAGCAGTGAGTGTACGATATTGGCAGTGGGCAGAAGAAGCTCACTCTGTGAACTGTCCATCCCTCGCCTAGAGGTTTCACAATGACTGCCACGTTCACCACTTGTTTCCTTTTAGTTTCAACTGGAGCCTCAAATTCCTATCACTTCTCTTGTCTCTTCCATGACAAGGATTCGCAGACTGGGCCTACTATGCAGGTTCCTGGGCAGATCCTTTGACTGGCAAGCTCTTCCTCATCTGAACCGGGGTTGGGGGCGGGGCGGCGGGGTTGCTCAGGAGGTGATATCTGAGGGACACTGGGTGGCGGGCAACGAGCTGGGCTGAGAAGCGCAATGAACATTCTGGCCACCAGGTGGCAGTCTAACTGCAGCCAAGAACCCTGGCTGGGCCGGCGGTGCTGCCTGCCGGAGCTGGTGCTGGAGATGGACGCAGGACCCCCGCGGCCTGACTAGGGCCCAGCAAGCAGAACGGGCTGGTGGAGAAAGGGCTGCTGGTCTGGACAGCCTAGGTGAGGAGGGAGGGTCCTGGCTGGAGTGTGGAGGAACAAGACATCCCCGCGCCCCCCGCCCCCCGCCCCAGACCCCAGTGTTGATGACTAAGAAGCAGATTAAGAAGAGTGAGAGCTGAAGAGTCAGGAGAATCAGGGCCCACTAGAGCTCGTGCAAGATCCGGAGCTTCCAGGGGCTTCCCTGGGTCCCGGGCTTTCTGCAGGACTCACACCCATTTACCCCGGTGTCCTCCTTCCAGCCAGCCTCCCCGCAGGTCCTGAGAGGAGAACTTCCTAAAGAGAAGGAAGGAACTCGGACTTTCCCTCCTGTTATGTTCAGGCTCCTCTGTGAGAAACAGGAGGAGAGAGGAAAATGAAGGGCCCATTCTCTGTCCCCAGAGAGCCCCCAGGACTGTTGGGAAGATCTGCAAGGATGAGCGTGAACCTAGATGTGAGAACTGCTGTGCCGGGTTCAGACTCTCTGGGATGTGGGAGCTCCGAGGACCGGGTGTGGGTGTGGGCAGGAGCAGTCAGGGAAGACTTCCTGGATGAGGGGACTCAGGCAGGGGCTGTAGACCCTAAAGCCCCACCAGGCCAGGCTGCACAGTGGTCCCTTTCTACTGTCTGCTGGGCAGGAAGCGGAACGGGGCTGGTCTCAGTTCAGAGAGCAATACTTGGAGGAAAGTTCGGGTAGGAGGGTGATATCAGGCCCAGGCTTCATTCTCTCTAGGGACTTCCATGGCATTCCTGCGAGGACTCTGGGTCTGCCCAGCCACACATTTATCCATGTGCTGAGTGTTCACTGAGTACCTGGGGGACAGGCACCTTGCTAGAGTCTGAAAATACAGCTACAAGCAACTCCCAAATATTCCCCTATGCAAGGGGCTTAGGGTCTGGTTGGCAATGGCCAATTTTACATGTCAATATGATTTGGCCACAGGATGCTCTGGTATTGGATTAGTGATTGTTTGTGGGAGTGTCTGTGGCAGCGTTTCTGGAAGGGCTTAGCATTTGAATTGGCAGACTGAGTAAAGTGATGGCCCTACCCAGTGAGCAGGCACCAGCCAACCCTTGAAAGTCTGAATAGAAAAAAAAAAAAAAAGGGCAGAGGAAGGTTGAACTTGAGCTTTCTCTGCCTGGCTGTTGAGCTGGAACATCTATCTTCTGCCCTCCAGGATCCTGGTTCTTAGGCCTTTGAATATACCACCATCTGGCTTGCAGAGGGCAGATTGACTTATCAGCCTCCCTAATTGCATGGGCCAATCCCATACAATAAAGCTCTTTCTACACTGTGTGTGTGTGTGTGTGTGTGTATGTGTGTGGTGTGTGTATATAAAATGTTGGTTTTATTCTCTGGAGAATCCTGACTGAAACAGAAGGCATTTTTTAGGGGTCTCTGTTGCAGACAACCGGACCCACTCTGGCTGAGTTAAGCAAAAACCTGACAAGTTTAAGGACATCAGGTAGCTCCCCTATCTCTAGGAGGGCCTAAGCTCAGGCCCAGAGGCAGTGGCCATCCCACACCAGGGGGCCACTGTGGCAAATTCCTCATTTCACCACTTTTGGTCATGGACACAGCTGCTCACACCACCAACACCAGGGACAGAATGCCAGAACCACCACATGGCTGTCCTGAAAAGCCAAACTCCTTCCCTGCCATGCTGGCCAAAAATTTGATTCCACCTGGCACCAGCTTCCTCTTATTGCTCTCTTCCAGATCTAAGTCCCACAGAGTTACCCCTGATGGCACAGTCTAGTGACCCTGCCCACTAGCTGCAAGGAAGGCTGGTACAGCAAGCTCAGACCTCTAGCTTGGAGAGGGCCCTCCTACTGTGGCAAGGTTCTCAGACACAAGAAGGGCGTTCAGAATATGCTGGCTGGCCACAAGCATGACAGATGCGTGGCACCAAGAGACAAGCACACCATTCAAGCAATCACATAATAATGGTGATAGATGCAGAAAGAACAGTAAAGTGTTGGGAGAGCAAATATCTAGAGGACCAAACCTACACTGGAAGTGTAAAAAATAAAAAGGCTTCCTGGAGGAAGTGACCGCTAAGCTGTGATTGGAACCATGAGAATGAGCTGACCAGGCAAAGAAATGAATTAAAACAAAACCAGGTAGAGGAAACAGCACGTGCGAAGGCGCCGAGGTGGGAGGTGGGAAGGAGCTCGGTGTGGGAGGAGATGCAAGTTAGCTACTGTGGTTGGATCTTAGCAAGAAAAGGGGAGCATAGGGTGAGCGGCACCCAGATCATGCAGGATCAGGAAAGCTATGCTAAGGACTCATCCCAAGGGGGACTGAAGTGTATGATGTGACGAGACTTAGGTGTTTTCAATGATCACTCTGGCTGGTATACGAAGACTGAATTTCAGGCAGAGACCTCCACTGGAAGCAGGGAGGCTGGAAATGGAGACATGGACTAGGGTGATAGTGGTGGAAAAGTAAGGACCGAGTCTAAAGCTATCTAACTCAGGGATGAAACTGTGTGTGAGAGCAAGAAGATGGACGGAGGCATCCCAGAAGCCTACTGGAATGAGGGGAGACAGAGAGGAGCAAGCTTTTGGGGGAAGAGCAGGAACAGCTCAGTTTGGGCACATTGGGTTTGGTGTGCACTGAGACAGCCAGCAGGATGCCAAGCAGCGGGCTGGAGTGAGGAGCGAGGCCTGGCTCAGAAGTGGAGTTCATGAGTGGCCGCATATTGGTGGTGTTTGATGCCAAGGGCATGGGTGGGGCCACACCGCAGTGAGAGTGAGGCGCAGGATGAGAAGGGGACTGAGAGCTGAGCCTGGAGAGATCCACACATTCACAATCCCACGAGGGAGCAGGAGCCCCCGAAGGAGGCGGAGCGGGGGAAGGAGTGCTCAGAGAGGTGAGAGGAGAACCAGATGAATGTGGGATCCTGGGGCCCCAACAAAGATTGTCCCAGCGAGGGGCTGGCGAGCTGGCTGAGAAGTCTTTATGAGAGGATTTGGAGGCACAGCTCACAGGAGAGTGGATTTGGCAGAGGATGAACTCGGAGGCTGGGCTCAAGGGTGCCGAGAGGGAGCGGCTGGGGCAGTCCAGGAGAACAACCCTTTACCGAGGCGCCTCTGGGAGGGCGGGGGGGGGGTGCTGGAGGGGAGTGGGAGGAGTCATTTGGTTTTGTTGTAAGAGGGCAACCTGGAAAAATGCTACGAAGTGGATATGGGAGTCACTGAAGAATGGGGGGCACGTCATGCAGCGGGGTGGTCAAGGAGTGAGAAGGCAGGTCCCGAACCCAGTGTGGGGGGCCTTGGCTGGGAAAGGGGACTCTGCCCCACAGGGTGGCAGCTGGGTGTGCAGCCTGGGGGTGGGCAGGAGAGGCCAGCTGCTGGCTCCTGCATTCATCATGAAGGTGAGGTTCCTGGCCTGCTGGAGGTGGGCGTCAACAGTGGGTGGGAGTGGAGAGTGGGTGGGTCTTGAGAGTGAGGAAGATGGAAGCAGCTGCAGCAGAGGTGGGAGGACAAGCAGGTAGGGAAGAACATGCAGTTGCCGTGTTGGCAGGTCAGCTCCCCCGAGAGCAGAAACTTGGAGTGAGACCACTTTTTCTAGTAGAATGTCTGGTACAGACAAAACTGACTTGGGCTCATTCAGGGTGGGGTTTTGCCCCAAAGGCCGAGGCACGAGGCACTTCTAGGTGTTTGTCAGAGAGTAACTGTGCAATACCACAGGGTCCCTGCTGGAGGGCCTGCTGGAAGGGAGTGGAGTATTAGGTGGTAGGGCTGGGTTGGGGTGCAGAGGAAGCGTTCTGGGAAGACAGAAGGGTGTGGTCACAACAGAATGCTTTGTAGCACAGCTGGTGTGACTTCCAGCAGTAGCATGGGCTCCGTGTTGGTGTGGGAGGGGGTGTCTGCTGGGGGTCAAGGAGGTCCCTGAGAGAAGGAAGGGCAGGGACCTGTCAGTGGGTGAGAGGTCATCAGCCTGGGCACTGCTGTCACTCAAGACAAAGGCTGGGGTCAAAGGGCAAGGATGACCTTTGAGCCAGAGCCTCCAGCCATGAAGGTGGGGAAGCGGCTGCAGGAGCCTGGGGGTTACAAAGAGGAGGCTGGGGCAGAGGTGGGATACAGGGAGTGAGGAGAGGCAGACCGGAGGGAGAGTCCAGACAGGGCGGGGTGGAGAGGACTCAGGGTGCAGAGCGGGAACCGAAAAGCCCCAGGCAGTGGCCCCCTGCCCTCCAGAGCTTGGGCGACCAGTCCAGCCATCCTGCTAGGGCTTCACCTTCCCAGCTCTGGGGCTGCCAGAGGTCCTGGCCCTGGAACTGTTAGGAACAGGACTGCCTTCAGCAGATCCAGGCCTTGGAAACCAACAGGAAACTGCAGATATTATTATTATTATTATTATTTTCTGACAGTCTGTTCTGCCTCATCTGTGTGACTCTCTCGTGTGGATTTTTCTCTTCTGGCTCGCTCTTGTACACTCTCTGTCTCCCTGCATCTTTCTCTTTATGAGGCCCCAGATTTCAGCTGTGGGGAAGCAACAGAGCAGCCCATCAGGCAGCTGCCCCATCTCCATGATACCAAACATCTGGGTCCCGGGGCTGGCCGGAGGTGGCCGGAGCTTTCTGCGGGCATGCAGATGGCCAGCCAGCCCCATCTGTCAGAATTCTCCTCCAGAGTGCTCTCTACCCATCCCCCATGCCATCCCTCCCTCCCTCCCTAACTCTCCTGTCTTCCTCTCATGGCCGTCCCCTCCCAGGCAGGGTGCTGTGCATGCGAGCGAGGGCTGTGTGACCTTCAGCCTGCCACTCCCTTCCCTGGGGGGTAACAGGTGGGACCTTGCTTGGGTTCCAGCTTCCCCACAGGCGTCCCTGGGAGTAGGTCAGGGCCTGCGAGTCTCCCTCCCTCAGAGGCGTTGCATAATCAGCCTGAGGCCCTGTGCACATTCCCATGGTTACGGGGCTGGGGAAGGCTGGCAGTGGTGGCATCGCCATGGCACCGGCGTGGCCCGTGGCTCTGCTGGGTGTGGCGCAGGCACAGAGGGGCTCTGGGCTCTGGCTGCTGGAGAGATTGTTGCGGGGGACCACCTTCCTCTTGACTCTTCGCAGAGCACCTCAGCTCAGCGGCCACGGTGACCTAGGAGCAGACCCTTGGCACACCGGCTTGCTCAACACAGACCAGACTTGGAGTTGTGGCCTCAGCCCCAGCCTGAGCCCGGACCCTGCCTGCAGCCCGTGCCCTTTGCAGCTCCTTACTCAGTCCTAACTTGGGCCCAGTTGGAGCCCTCATGGAGCACAGCCAGGCCCTCCCACCAGGCCCTGTGGGCATTTCCACCTGCACTCTGCCTGCACTCTGGCCATGGCCTCAGTCCTCCGATCTGTACACCCCTAATCCCCCAACCCCTTAGTTCAATGTTAAGGAATCAATAATACATATTAAACAAGCTGTCTGTAAACAGAAACAGACATAAAACAAGGTTATGTATCAATCAGTTGACAAAAATGTTGTGATCACAGGCTTGCAGAGCCTATCTGGGTTTTTTCCCCGGTCGCTGTGGCTGCCTAGTGAGGTGGTCTGTGAAGAGTCAGGAGGAGGGCCGTCCCCACAGTGATGTCTCTGGCAGCCAGAACCCAGAGCCCCTCAGTGCCTGCACCGTGTCCAGCAGAGCCAGGGGCCATGCTGGTGCCATGGCGATGCCACCACTGCCACTGCTGTACCCGCCACAACCAGTACTGCGCTCGGGGGCCCTCACAGGGTGGAGGGGAAGAGTGGCAGACCCAAGCCTCGCTTTTGGGGGGCAGAGAACAGAGGTGTGTGTGTGACTCAGGCCATCAGAGCTGTGAGGGTTCAAAAGTCAGAGGTCAATTGGGAGTTTGGGGTCAGAGTAGGCAGGAAGTCCTCCTGGGGGAGGCAATGGTGGGTGTGTGGGGCTGGAAAGGTTGGATGGAATTTGAGGAAGGGAAAAGCCAGGGAGGTGGAAGAGCCGCCATGAAGGTGGAGAGCCCAGAGCCTGGAGTGCAGGACCCACTGGACGGAATTTGATCTCTCAAAAACAGACCGTGTGCCTGTGTAGAAGCTTCTCCAGGCTCACCTCTGCACAGATCTCATCCAGGAAGCATCTGATGACTGGGGGCGGTGTGGATTCACAGGGCTCAGGCAGACCCCCTAGAGGTAATCTCAGCAGGAAGAGCTTCACGCAAGGCACGTGAGAGACCCCCCACGCATGGTCCCTCCTGAGCCCAGAACCCTTTGTCCAGCTGCCTCTTTGGCTGCCCCTTGAGCTCCACGGCAGACCCCTCATCACAGCCTTCTCGGCCCTCACAGGGTACAGCCCATACAGTACAGACAAAACAGATGCCGTCACTCCCCACTTTCTGATTTGACCAGGAAAAAAATAAATCCAAATTCCTTTCTGCAGCCTGCAAGGCCCTGGGTGTCCTGGGCCAGTCCAGCTCTCCAACGTCAGCTTCTTTTGCCTTCCTAACCTGTGCTCCCCTCTGGCCACGCTGGCCTTCCTGCTGTCTTCTGATCCCCTGAGCTTGTGTTCATTTCTGCTCAGCTGCTGCTTGGAACACTCTCGCCCCAATGCCTCCCATGGCTACCTTCTTCCATATAGCCCCCATTCAGCGCCAGTGTCACCTCCCCAGAAAGGCCTGTCCTGGCTGCCTAGTGATCTCACTCACTTTCACCATTGCATTTCCTTGTTTTATTTTCTTCAGGACACTTAGCAGTAATTACAAACAATGCTCATTATTTGTGGTAGTTATGTTCCATAAAGTCACTATGAACACTGTTAGCAAACACAGAACCATTGCTCCTAGGGGATAGGCACCTGTAAGCCTGTGGTCACAACATTTTTGTCAACTGATCAATACAATCGATACATAACCTTGTTTCATGTCTGTTTCTGTTTACAGATAGCTTATTTAATATGTATTATTGATTCATTAACATTGAACTAATGGCCAACAGCACTGTGACTCATGTCTGAGTAAAGCGTCTCTGGCACATGTTTTCCTCATAAGGCACATCACAGCCCTCTTACACTTAGGAATGCGGGACAGCACTCCAGCCTACACTCAGGAGTCACTTGAAATAGTGAAATCACCAATAAAAAGCACAAAAATGTGAAACACGTGACACTAAATAGACCACTTGGTGACAGTATGTAAACAAGGGAAGGGACCCTTGTTAACAGTCTGAGAGCTGCAACAAGAAGTCAGAGCATCCCCTGCTTGGGCCTCTGCTGGGAGGTGTGCATTGGGCACTCAAGCTTTTCTCCACTCTGCGAGTGTTCTAGAATGACGGTGGAAGTGCTACCAGTGTTGACACTGGGGCTAGAAAGCAGGCAAATCCACAGATACGGAATGTGTGAGTAATGAGGGTCAGGTGTAGGTCATTTACGTGTCTGTGTGTTATTGCTGTTCTTCCCATTGTCTTCTTACTCACTGCTGCATCCACAGCACCTGAAACAGGTCACGGTCAAGATTCTGTAGATGTCTTTATTATTATTATTTTTGACATGGAATCTCACTCTGTTGCCCAGGCTGGAGTGCAGTGGCACAATCTCGGCTCACTACAACCTCTGCCTCCCAGGTTTAAGCAATTCTCCTGTCTCAGCGTCCTGAGTAGCTGGGACTACTACAACCATGCACCACCACACCCAGCTAATGTTTTGTATTTTTAAAAGCAGAGATGGGATTTCGCTATGTTGGCCAGGCTGGTCTCGAACTCCTGGCCTCAAGCGATCTGCCTGCGTTGGCCTCCCAAAGTGCTGAGATTACAGGAGTGAGGCACTGTGCCTGACCCTGTTTTTTAATTTTTTTGAGACAGGGTCTCTCAGTATCAAGCTGCACACAGACTGGGACTTGGAGTGACTTCTCAGCACCCAGTCCGGGCTGAAGTGTGATGGTATGATCACCGTTCACTGCAGCCTCGACCTCCCTAGCTTAGGCAGTCCTTCTGCTTCAGCCTCCAGAGTAGCTGGGATTTCAGGTATGTGTCACCACACCTGGCTTTTTTTAAATTTTCTTTTTGTAGAGACAGGGTCTTCTCATGCTGCGCAGGCTGGTCTCAAACTCCTAGGCTTAAGTGATCCTCCTGCCTCAGCCTTCCAAAGTGCTGGGATTACAGGCGTGAGCCACCAAGCCCAGTCTCACAGTAGATGTCTAACAAGTATTTATCGATGGACTGCCCTGGCCCCGCTCCCCCCAACACACACACACACACACACACACATACACACACACTCTCTCTCTCTCTCTCTCCCCTCTTAGGAGTTCCCAGAGCAGAAAAGACATGGAGAGTCCCTTCCTCTGATGCTCCTCTCCTGGGCACCACAGGCAAGGGAGAGAAGAAAGATTCTGGAAGAAAAGCGGGGTTAGGTGAGAGCCCTTGTCCTAAAGCTTTCTCATCCCTATCCTCCCTTTCCTTATGGTCAGACTTGTCGCTCAACACAGGGAAGGCTGGTGTGCACGTGTGGTTATGTCCACTTTCCCGTGGTGTCGCCATGGGTACAGGCAGTACGTGCCCAGCCTGGCCGAGGTTGCCACTCCTGGTCCGGCGGGAATGGTGTGGGCGCATGCACGCGTGTGGGTGCGCGCACAGGAGCACATGTGCCGAGGGTGCAGGCACGTGCGTGGGCATGTGCCCGAGCTCTGCCCTGACAAGTCCTGCCGGCTCCCTAGCAGCTGGAGCACCTGCTGTGCTGACAGGGCCTGCAATCACGGGAAATTACCAAGCGCAGAACTAAAATTAAGGCTGCTGCTGCTACCGCTGCTGCCACGGAACCTGTTTACGAGCCAAAACGCCTGGAAGAGGCCTCGGGAGGAGGTGCTGCGAGGAACTGGGACTGCTGGGGAGGACAGGGATGAAGACCGGGCAGGGAGGCCACAGGGACAGGAGGAACCCAGGCTTTCATTTGGCAAGTGCCTATGAAGTGTCAGGTGCTGTGCTGGTTAATTTCCATACTTTATTTAGTCCTCACAACAGGTAGGTATGGCCCCCCTTGTACCAATAGAGAGCTGGGTGTCACAGAGGTTAAAGCTCTTAGCTAGCAGAGCTGGGATTTGAAGCGGGGAAGCTGTCTGAAACAGGGACTGGGCTAGATCTCTGGACTCTGTGGGGTTAAGTTTCCAAAACAGGCCCCGCAAAACGTCTGATTCGCTGGTTTTTGGCACAGTATTTGATGTAAGGAACACCAGAAAGAAGCCCCTGAGTGTAGAAGAGCCCTCCTCCTACCTATAACCTGTAGTTGGACCCTCTGGGAACCCACACATGCCTCCAGGAAGGACAATGAACTGACCGTTCACACCAATTCTAGGGAACCCGTTCCCACGCACAGTCTCCCCACCCCCAGTGTGTCCGGAATTGGTGGGTTCTTGGTCTCAGTAACTTCAAGAATGAAGCCATGAACCCTCGCGGTGAGTGTCATAGTTCTTAAAGACGGTTTGTCCGGAGTTTCTTGCTACTAGTGGGTTCGTGGTCTCTCTGACTTGACAAGTGAAGCTGCAGACCTTTGCGGTGAGTGTTACAGCTCTCAAAAGCGGCGCGTCTGGAGTTGTTCGTTCCTTCCAGTGGGTTCGTGGTCTCGCTGGCCTCAGGAGTGAAGCTGCAGACCTTCGCCGTGAGTGTTAGTTAATAAAGGTGACACTTCCGGAGTTGTTCGTTCGTCCTGGTGGGTTTGTGGTCTCACTGGCTTCATGAGTGAAGCTGCAGACCTTCCAGTTGAGTGTTATAATCCATAAAAGCAGTCGCAGCCCAGATTCAAAGAGTGAGCAACAGCAAGACTTACCGCGAAGAGACAAAGAACAAAGCACTCCACAGCCAGTTGCTGCCGCTGACGCCGGTGGTCTGCTTTTATTCCCTTATCTGGCCCCACCCACATCCTGCTGATTGGTCCATTTTACAGAGAGCTGATTGGTCCATTTTGACAGAGTGCTGATTGGTGCATTGACAAACCTTTAGCTAGACACAGAGTGCTGATTGATGCGTTTACAATCCTTCAGCCAAACAGAAAAGTTCTCCAAGTCCCCACCAGTCCCAGAAGCCCAGCAGGCTTCACCTCTCACTGGCACGCGCAGAGGGACTTTGTGGCACCTAGTCCGGGCACTCCTGCAGTCCAGAGGGAGGTTGTCCCAGACAACCAAGAGGAAAAGAGGGGACACGAGAAAGAGATGGAGACCTGCCATCTGGGCCAACGACCCCGCGAAGAGGGAACGGCGGTCCACACACGGGACCCAGCCTCTGATCAAGCCCAGCAGGCACCGGCCGGCCGGGCCGAGTGCACCCGGAACCCGCAGCCCGGGCTCCCACTCGCGCCTCTCTCTCCACACCTCCCCGCGAGCAGAGAGAGCCGTTTCCAGCCTCGGCCAGCCCCAGAGAGGGGCCCCCACAGCGCAGCGGCGGGCTGAAGGGCTCCTTGAGGGCGGCCAGAGTGGACGCCGAGGCCGAGGAGGCGCCGAGAGCGAGCGAGGGCTGCTAGCACGTTGTCACCTTTCACCGGCATCACCAGCGCAAGGCTCCCCAGTGTTTATATGGGAGCTTGAGGGGGATGCAGTATCAAGCTGCACACAGGTTGGGACTTGGAGTGACTTCCCAGCATCCTGTGGCCCCGAAAAGCCCCTGGCCCCAGAAGGACCCACCTGTGATCTTGAGAACGAATCTCCTCCCCTTCCCCGCTCACCCTGGCCAGCAAGCAAGTGATGAATGAACCACGGGGGGTGTCTGTCGAGGGGCCCTGGCTGAGGGCAGCGGCAGGTGGGCACGTACCCATGCTGCTCCCACTCCCGCCAATCTCAAGGAGAACCTTGCTCACCAGTTGGAGGCTGTGGAGAGAGAAAGCTGGGCCCCGAGGCCATATGTCATTTGTTGGCACACAACCTGGTTGGCCTCCAGCCAGTCAGCGCCTTCATCTGACTTGGCATAAAAATGACAACAGCGCCAGGCACTGTTCTAGGATGCACACATCCATACACAGTCCTTACAGGGCCCTTTGAGGAAGGATGGTCATCTCCATTTTACAAGTGAGAAAACTGCTGCATAGAGAGGTTAAATGATTTGCCCACAGCAGTCCATCTGGGAGGCCATGGCGCCAGGACATGGACCGTCAGCCTGGGCAGCCTGGTAGCAGAAGCTCTGTGCTGACCACCATGCTACATGGCCTCTCTCAGGTCCCCCAGGCCCTTGGCCCTTCTCAGGCCAGATTCACATTGTGCAGGCAGCCTGGTGGATGGCCTGAAGATGGCCAGCGTGGGTGCCACTCCACTGCCCCTGACCTGGCTCTGTGGGACAGAAGGCTGTCCTGGACAGAGTCTGAAGCAGCTCCTCAGAGCATCATCTGCCCACTCAGCCTCTGCTGCCTCCTGGGTCTGCCCCTTCTGCCTCTTGGTAGCCTTCTGGGGACCTGAAGAGGACGGTCACAATGGCTGTGGACCTGCTCACCCGTCGGTCCACACAGCCCTGGCCCAGACTGAGAGGGGCCAGCCGTGAGACCAACTGTGTTCCAGGCCCAGGCTTGGACTTTTTGTTAGCTTTAAAAATCTTTCTTCTGTTTGGGTTGTGGTAATATTTAAAATATTAAATATTAAAAAAATTTAATATTTTTTGATGGAATAGAAGAGAATAGAAGCTGGAGCACGAGAGTCAATATTGCTTCTTGAAGCTGTTAACTCCATGTTTTTTTTTTTTTTTTTTTTGAGACGGAGTCTGGCTCTGTCGCCCGGGCTGGAGTGCAGTGGCCGGATCTCAGCTCACTGCAAGCTCCGCCTCCCGGGTTTACGCCATTCTCCTGCCTCAGCCTCCCGAGTAGCTGGGACTACAGGCGCCCGCCGCCTCGCCCGGCTAGTTTTTTGTATTTTTTAGTAGAGACGGGGTTTCACCGTGTTCACCAGGATGGTCTCGATCTCCTGACCTCGTGATCCGCCCGTCTCGGCCTCCCAAAGTGCTGGGATTACAGACTTGAGCCACCGCGCCCGGCCAACTCCATGTTATATACATGCACGCTGTTTATGCTGAGTCAGAGTGAAAAATGAACTTCTCACTATGGGAAAGTGAAGAACAAGTTTGAACGACACTCAGTCCTGTAGATTGCCTTCTCCTTTCTTGCATCCTATTTTGGTTCCTGCATTGACCCCCAGCCAGCCCAGGTCTCCCCTCAGGCTGAGCCCAGAAGTCTCCCGCTCCCAGCCCTGCTGAGCCACGTCCATATCTGGATACACAGGGAGACAGGAAGCCTTGTGGACTGGGCGATGAGAAAAGGAACAGCTGCATAACGTACACTCACCACGTGCCAGGCTCTGTGCTGAATGCTCCATCTCCATCATCTATTAAGCCTTGCGAAGTACATGGCATGTTCGCTCCATTCCACAGATAAGGAAACAGGCGCAGGCTCTTCACCTGCTTGCTCAGTCATGCCACTCATGGGCACGTCATGACTGGGTTTGTATCTGGGTATGGGAGCTTCCTGGGTCACCCTCTTCGCACCTGCCTGCAGCACTGCTTGGGAGCGGTGGGCACCCAGGCAAGCGGTGATTAGGTGCTTGCCTGATCCTCCCACCTCACCTCCCTGGTCACCTCCTCCTCCTCCCTACTCCCGGAGCAGTGACTCCTGCCAAGTTCCTCCCTCTAGGGCCCTAGGGGTTCAGTGAATGTAATTGGAAGCAGCTTCTTAGTCGTGACCCAGAGGCTTGCTGAGGGCGTGGGGAGGGGACCAGACTGTGGAGAGCCAGGCCTGAGGCCAGCAGAGTCTGTTGCGCAACCTGCAGGCTGCACAGCCCCAGCCCCAGGGGGTTGCATGTCTCCCTTTACCTTTTCCCCATTCAATCCACAATGGCGGCCTGGGGGCAGACACCACATTCCTGGCACTGGAGGCTAAGTCACCAAGAGGGGCCTACACTCCCTCATAGAGCTACTCAGAGCTCTGTCCTTCACCATGGCCCGGGGCTCAGCCTTCAAAGTGGAGGGCCTCTTCCTCTCTTGCCTGTCCCTTCTTGGAGGCGTGGGTTCTGGAGTGGGCACTGCATTTGCTGTTAGTTGTACTTGGGTTCAAGCCAGGGTTGGGGGCACAGGAAGATATGGTGGCTATTCAACTATTCAACCCGCCCCCCCCCCCCAAATAAAATCCCACTGTGACTGAAAATAAATCCTATCATTTGCCAAGTCCTCCCCATTTCACTCAAAGTAAAACACCAAAGGCCTTAACAATGGCCTATGCAGGACTACAAAGACCTCCAAGTCTTGCCTCTCTGGACGAATCTTCTTTCTTTTCTTTCTTTCGTTGCTCATACAACTCCAGCTTTGCTGACCTCCTTGCAGTTCCTGCCCCAGGGCGTTTGCACTTGTCACTCCCTCTGCCTGGAGCAGGTTCCCTCAGACACCCATATGACTCACTCACCGCTTCACCCTTAGTCCCACCTGCAGCCTCTGCAGTGGCTTTTGCTATTTCTTCACTTTATTTTTTTCTCCATGGCACTTACTACTAAAATGCCACATAACTTATTTATTTACTTTGTTTTATCATTTCTCTGTCTCCATTAGAATGTAAGCTCCATGAGGGTGGGTTTTTTGTTCTGTTTATTCAGCAGTGCCTAGCACATAGCAGGCATGAGAAAAATGTTTGTGGAAATGAATTGAAATGAAAATTAAACTAGTCATAAGGATGTCCAGAATTCTAATTTCTCCCATGACTTCCCTGAAGTTTCCATGTCAAATTATTTGAAACCAAAGTCACCTAAAAAAATCTTTCTGTTTTCCTTTGGGTGAATTCCAAAGGAATTCAGGGCATAGCCCCACCGCGGCCTGCTACAAACAAGCACTTGGAGGGTTTCTGAGGCCAGGCTCTATGCTGGATGCTGTAAATAGAAATGTGAGAGAGACACCACTCTGCCCTCCGGAGCTCACAGCCTTGGGGGAGGCCCACAGGGAGCAGGTGGCAGTGACAAGAGTTGTGACAGGGAAGTCCAGGGGCTGTGGGTGCCCATGGGAAGGGAGAAAGCTCCAGAAGGAGGGAACAGTCAGTGCAGGTCTCTGAACTCCTCGGAGCTGTTTCCTCGGGTTAAGGCTGAGCCTGTGAGCTGACTTGGAGGGCAAATGAGAGGACCTGCTGCAGGGCGCACTGTAGGTGACACGCAGATGCTGGCTTTCATTTCTTGCTCCTCACTAGTGAGCAGGAAGGCAGGTGGAGATTAATAAGCCCATTTTACAGATTTTGCCATGTTTATTATAAATTATATGTTATATTAACAAATAATTTATTATTTATTAACATCTTTTCCTGTGTATAACTTTCTCCCCCTTCCTCAAATTTTAGTTACACCGAGAACTTCTGAAGGGCTGGGACCCTTCCACTTCTCTTGCTTCCTTCTTACCGCCGTCTCAACAGAACCCAGATCCAGCCTTGGTAAATTAGGATGTTGGGACTCAGAGTGGGAGAGTCACTTGTCTGTGGTTGCACAGAGAATCAGAGCTTGGGCAGGGGCTGAGGCCAGGCCTCCTGCTTCCTTGCCTGAGGCCCTTCTACTGCCAGACACGTGCTCTTCGGAGCCCATCTGTAGTCTATGTCTAAGGTTCCCCCGGAAGAAGCCGTGGCCCCTGACCCTGCTAAGCCTTCCTCCACCCCTCCAGCACCCCTGGGGCCATCGAGCTCAGAGCTGCAGGCCTGTGGGGATGGCTGGAGGCGTGGGAGTCGGGGCAAAGCTGGTTCTCACTGAGGCCTTCGCATGCCTCTGCCAGGGCTCTGCAGTGCCCTGGCTCCTCCCTTTCCCCTCTGAGGATGGCTATCTCAGTGAAGCAGCTCTGGGAAGGACCCAGCCTGCCGTTTTGCGACAGACTCTCCCAAGCCTCAAGAAAACTGATCTACAGGGCTAGACGGGCTGTCATAAAAATTGAGTGTCATACCTCTTCTTAACATCATATAGATGAGGAAACCGAGGGTTGGAGAAGGCAAGTGGCCTGCCCCGGCCCGAAGGCCCAAGGCAGGACTAGGTCTGGAGTTAGAGTTCCGTGTCACCGTTGAGCCTGAAGGTGTCTGCTCTTTTAAGGCCTCTGCTGTGTTTCCTCTGGGCTGGACTCTTAGTGTCTGGGTGACCGTGTGTATTCATCCGTTCTCACAGTGCTGTAAGGACATACCTGAGACTGGGTCATTTATAAAGGAAAGAAGTTTAATTGACCAAGAGTTTGGCAGGGCTGGGAAGGCCTCAGGAAATTTACGATCACAGCAGAAGGGGAAGCAAACATATCCTTCTTCCATGGTGGCAGCAAGAAGTGCCCAGCAAAAGGGAAAAAGCCGCTTATAAAACGATCAGATCTTGTGAGAACTGACTCAATATCGCAAGAATAGCATGGGGGAAACTGCTCCCATGATTCAATTACCTCCCATCGGGTCCCTCCCATGACACATGGGGATTATGGGAACTACAATTCAAGATGAGATTTGGGTGGGGACACAGCCAAACCTTATCGCCTCACGTAGCTACAATGACAGTGCTCACTAGCAGTCTGTACTTCTTCTTGGTTCCTCTCTATTTCTATTCTCTTGAGCCCTGGACCCAGGTCTTAGGGGTCAGGTTTCCTGTGGCCTTCCCTGCTCTCCCACAGGGTGCTGCCTAGGACCTCCTGGGCTTCTCTCTACCCCTGTTTATACAGGGGGCTCCTGACCCCTCTTCTCTGCTCTACACAGCACACTGGGGCCCAAGACAAGGTTTGCTCATTCTTGTCATTCATTTATTCAAAAATATCTAGGTGTGGTGGCATGCATGTGTAGTCCCAGATACTCTGGAGGCTGAGGTGGTTGGATCGCTTGAGTACACGAATTTGAGGCTGCAGTGAGCTATGATGGTTCCACTGCACTCCAGCCTAGGTGACAAAGCAAGACTCTGTTTCTAAAAAACAAAAGGAAACAGGCCAGGCACGGTGGCTCACGCCTGTAATCCCCACACTTTGGGAGGCCGAGGAGGGCAGATCACGAGATCAGGAGTTCGAGACCAGCCTGACCAACATGGTGAAACCCCGTGTCTACTAAAAATACAAAAATTAGCCAGACGTGGTGGCACGTGCCTGTAATCCTAGCTACTCAAGAGGCTGAGGCAGGAGAATTGCTTAAACCCAGCAGGCGGAGGTTGCAGTGAGTCGAGATTGCACCATTGCACTCCAGTCTGGGTGATGGAGTGAGAATCTGTCACCAAAAAAAAAAAAAAAAAAAAAGGAAACAAAAAACCCCCAAAATGTTTATTAAACTTATGATGTACTTTGTACCAGGTACTGCTCTAGGTATCATGGATACAGTAATGGAAACAAAAATATCAGACCAAGAAAAGACGTGAGCAGTCCCCGACTTAGATGCCTCACTACCATTATGGACCCTCTTCCAACTGTGAGACACATAACCAGAAGGACAGACTGACAAGGCAATTAAGAGACAGATGGATGCACAGGGAAAAAAAAATGGTTCAAAACAGAAATAGGATGAGGCACAGGGGAAACTTTGCAAAGCACTGGTTCCAAGGTTAGCTATAGTCCTTTTCTACCAGGAAATGACAAGGCTATCCTTTGACCCTTTTCAGGACTTGGAGGCGGAGGAGCCCTTGGGAACATCTGGAACATCTGTGAGCCATTCTCTCCCACTGAGGAGGACTGGGCCAAGGCTAGTGTGGGCAGGGGGTGGGGACTGGGAGGACAAATAGATCCAGCGGGACACCCCCCAGGCCTCTTTCTGCTCCCAAACCCCAAACATTGCTTGCAGAACCTGGGCGGACTGGCACTTTCCCAGCCTCACCGCAAGACTCCCTAGTCTCCAGCTCAGCGTGGGCCAGGCCTACCCTGTCCACACCCTCTGCAGGGCTCCTCCCAGGCTGGGGGTAGCAGGAGAGAAAGCCAGAGCTGTGTGAGATTAGAGGAGGAAGAGCAGGCCAGGGAGGAGGCTTTCTGTGGGCGAGGGCACGGCTGGGAGGAACTGAACTAGGGGGAGGCAATGGAGGAGCCAGGTACAGGGGGGATAACAGAGGGGAGCAACTTCTACTCCAGACTGACAGCGACATGAATCGAAACTTGCCCCCCACCCTTGCTCTTGGGATTGAAACTTGAGGATGGAAGGTGTTATGGACTTAATTTTGTCCCCCCACCCCCTGATTTATATGCTGAAGTCCTGACCCCAGTCTTTCAGAGTGTGATTATTCAGACGCATAACCTTTAAAGAGGTAACCATGTTAAAACGAGTTCATTGGGGTGGGCTCTAATCCAACATGATGGGTGTCTTTATAAGAAGAGGAGATTCAGACACAGACAGACAAAGGAGGAAGACCGTGTGAAGACACAGGCAGAAAACATCTGTCTACGAGCCAAGCAGAGAGAGGCCTCAGAAGAAACAACCCCGCAGATACCTTGATCGCGAACTTCCAGGTTCCAGAATCATAAGGAAATGCCTTTCTGTGGTTTAAGCTCCCCGGTCTGTGGAATAGGTTATCCCTGTCTGTGGAATAGGTTATCCCTATCTGTGGAATTGGTTACTGGTCATGGCAGCCCGAGCTGACCACACAAGAGTGAAGCTGTTCAAACAGGGCACCATCCACTGTCTTAGGGATGGGTACTTTCAGTTCACTGGACACTCCACGGTCTGGGCACTCTGCCAGGAAAGAGACATACATACCTTCAGGCTCACAGTCCTGGCTTATGATTTCCCATGGATTAGAGTCAAAACTGTGGCAACTGGAGAAGCTGATACTCTTCATTTGAACTAGACAGGGTGATCTTTGATGGGAATCAGTCTACTCGGTGAGTTGTATTTGCTTTCAAGAAAATAGAAAAGAAAAACCGGCACAACATTGCCGGTACAGAGACCAACCAGAGGTGGAAGTGCCACTGCCTTCCTCTGGCACTCTGAAGGGACAGAAGTGTCTTCTTCTTACGTAAAGCCATCAGACTCAGGGACTCATAAACATAGCAAATGCCTGAGGCAGGGCAGTTTCCAAAGCTCTAGGATGTACTGGGCTGCTGAAACGTCTAACCTTGAGGGGAAGGGTTGGTTGTCCATGGAATAATTGCGCAAATAGCTAACTCTTTCCTATTCCAGACATTGATGACAGACTGCATGTTTAAAGCATGTCACATGTGTCACCTTAATTAATCCTCACAAAACCCAGGCACTATCAGCGTCCCATTTTACAAATGGGAAAATTGAGGCACAAAGAGATGATGTGACTTGATCAAGGTTACTCCACTGATGAGGAGGAGTAGTAACATCAGATGGAGAAGGCGTGTGAAGAGGAGACCTCTGGGGAAGGGTTAGGGAGCAGGAGAGCAGTCACGTGAGCTGCCTTCTGAAGTCTTACCCCTCAGTTTGGAGTGACTTTAGGACACTTATTTGAACCCTTCAGTAAAAAATGAAAACTCCTTTTTGAGGTCCAGAGAGAATTTAGTTTGAGGAAGATAAGCCCTACAAGATGTGGTTATTGAGACAACCAAAAAAGTCAGTCAAAGTGGACAATCATAAACAATGACAAACACCTTAAATATTTGGAGACAATTTAAAAAATATATGTATTCATTAAGCACTCTTGATGTGTGGCCAAGGCCTCTTTTTTGAACATGAGTCTGCTGGCTGATGAGAGTTCTTTTTTATCTTTATTTTTAAAAAACCACATGCATGATGTCTCATCTTTGATTTCCTGTTCTGGTTTCTTTACAGAGTAGGGAAACATAAAATCCCTCGCTGGGTGTCATTAGGGCTGAGTCCCCATTCCCTAGCTCTCTTTCTTTCTGCGCATAGTGTAGGATGGCCCTTTGGTGCCCATCTGGAGTTAGTTATGGCCACGTGACTTAGCTTGACTAGTGGACTGTAATAGAAATGATGAGTGTCACTTCTGGGCAGACGCTTTAAGAGTTGGCTGAGGCTGGGTGCAGTGGCTCACACCTGTAATCCCGGCACTTTGGGAGGTGGAGGCGGGCAAATTATCTGAGGTCAGGAGTTGGAGACCAGCCTGGCCAACAAGGTGAAATCCCATCTCTACTAAAAATACAAAAAGTAGCTGGGTGCAGTGGTGGGCACTTGTAATCCCAGCTACTCAAGAAGTTGAGGTAGAATTGCTTCAACCTGGGAGGCAGAGGCTGCAGGGAGTCGAGATTATGCCACTGCACTCCAGCCTGGGCAACAGAGTAAGACCCTGTCTCAAAAAAAAAGAAAAAGAAAAGAGTTGGCTGAGCGTGGTGGCTCAGGCCTGTATTCTCAACACTTTGGGAGGCCAAGGTGGGAGGATCACGGGAGCCCAAGAGTTTGAGGTTTCAGTGAGCTATGATTGCACTACTGTACTACAGCCTGGCTGACAGACTGAGATCCTGTCTCTATTTGTTTCAGAAGAGTCAATACATACTTTACCATGTACCTACAACTTCAGGTACTGGAAAAGGTTCAGATATATTGACTGAACCATCCATTTGGGCCTGAAGCAGAGCCCAATTTAACCCGTGATAGGCATGTAGCATGAGTAAGAAAAAAACCTGTGTAAGATTTAAACTACTGAGATTTTGAGGATATTTGTTACTGCGGCCTACCCTTTCTTATCCTAACTGTCACACTCATGAAGTTCTATGAGTATAGTCTTATTCTTGGCTAGATGTATTTAGATATGTTTTTTCAGTGTTTTAATATGGGTCTCACTCAGACCTCATTCCACAACAATTCTTTTTAGATACTTGCTTTTACTGTGCGATATTCAGGAACCCAGCCCTTCTTCCTGATGTTACTTCTATAGTGAAAATGTGGAACTGCAAGGAGGCATCCGCTGTGCCTGTACCAGGCAGCTTCTATGGGTATGGTCATCTGGAGCATCCTGAGGGCAGGTACATGGCCCTCTCTTTTCCTAGTTGAGAGAGACAATTTGCCATGGACCATGAGACAATTTGCCATGGACCTATCCCTGAACATTCCTGCTGGGAGTGCTGAAAATTAAAGGCTCTGGTCGCTCTTTATCCAGGCTGTTTTGCAAGGCTGTACTTGCCATGAGCAGCCATGAGAGATGTGGTAACACCTCCCACCAGGAAAAGACCAGGTTTCTTTCCACTAGCTAGAGAAGTGGCAAATGTTCCAAGCTCAGTGTTACTCTCCTATAACGTGATCCACTGGGTGACTCACCAACATGGGCCCTTTGCATTGTCTTTGTGGGACTTGGGTGACGTCGGAAAACCGAAGCAATCCTATGCAGCTCTGGCTAGTGCTTTTGCTGTGAGTGATGAAGTCCTTTGTTTCTGACCCAGGAGTCTTGTATCTTTGGCTGGCATCCATGGAACAATAGCAGGCTAGCTTGTTAACTTGTAAATTGGGTGAAAATCTCAGACATTGCCCTTTTCCTGACATCCCAACTCCAATTCAGCATAGGACTGGGCACGTAGTGGAATGATGGGAAGTAAAGTTTATGCTTTCACCTATTGATCTTGGGGCAAGGGGGTCCCAGGACAGCCTTTCTCTACACCTAATTCTCTAGTGGCCATTTTACTTCCTGTGCCTCCGTTTTACCCTGTGCAATGGGGATAACAATCTAGGATGCCCGGTTCACACTCAGGGCTATTAGATTTGAGAGTCTGGGGGAAGTTAACTGCTGCTCTCTCGTAATCACCAGCTGACTTCTCTCTTTTCTTGAGATAATGCTAGGAAACTTAGACCCCTCCCAGAGAGACTTAGGGGAGAGGAAGGAAGAACTCACTGTCAGTGAGAAAGAGGAATGTAACTAGGAGAGATCCAGTTGGCTGTGGAGTCTTCCCTTCTGGAGCTCCGCACGAACAGGACAGGAGCTTGCATGTTTTCAGGAGGCAGGGTCAGACTGGATACCTCCCATGGCTCTGTTTGGAATGGGAAGCATGACACCCACCTCCAGGAAGCTGATGGGAAGGACTTGCCCTAGTTTCTAGCCAAGAATTTAAGTTTGCTGTGTCAGGACAGCAGCAGTGGCCTAGCAAAGGTAGATGGCAGCCAGAAACAACGTGAGATGCATGTGCCATCTCTTCCCTAGGCAGTGCTGGAATTTGTCCCCAAACACATACCTAGCAAAGACAGGGTGCATTCATGCATTTCACATTTAATAAATCTTGAAAAAATAACTCAGTGCAAAATTGGGAGAAAAAGGGAAGGGATAGTTGTTTGTCTGCACCCTCTCCAACGGTGGCATCTTTGCTGTGCCCTCAATAACTGTCACATGGGAACCTGTGTGTCCCTGAATTCCTCTGCTACACTTCAGGGAAGGAGGCTGGCTTAGGGAAGAGTGATTTGTGTATGCTCACAGGTCGGACTGAAAGGTGAAAGAGAGTTGAGGTGGTGGGATGGCTGCAGCAGCCCTGGCGAAAGGTGAGGAAGGCCTGAACTAGGGAGGAGTTCAAGGACATGGATGAGGTCTACTTCTCAGCTGGGGATGAAGCTCCTGACTGTCAGTGGGGCCCCAGGATAGCATCCGTGAAGACCCTTGTGTTTGCTCAGCCCCTGCACCTGGCCGAGGGCTTCCTCTTCTGCAGAGGATTCTGGGAAAGGCTGCCCCTGCCAGCCTTTAGTCCTCAGGGATGGTGGTTGGGCCAGGCTCAGGAACCTAGCCTGGGTCTCGCCATCCCAGACCCTCCCCACACCACACCAAGGAAGGGCCTGTCACCAGGATAAGTATGACCCTCCCGTGTCCGAGTCCTCATTTCACTTACAGCTCGGCGCTAATCCAATTGCTGGCTCTAACCTAATTCTCCATTGTTGCTAGAGTCCTTTGCCTGCCGATATTAAAAATCTTTTCATTTAATTGTGCAGAAGATAGATCCTCCTCAGCCATCAGGTGGTAAATATAGAATAGCTGATGTGTAGCTCTAATTTCTTCCCTGGCAGGCCTCCTGCAGCTCTGAGTAATTGGGGACCAAGAAGCTCTGGGAGGAAGGAGACAGGAAGGAGAGAAGAGGGAGGCAGGGCGGGGAGCTGGGACCTTGCTATTGTCAGGAGGTTACAGATCAAAGGGATCTGGTCAGTATGTCCGTTTCTGCAGGGCCAGTTGTTTTTCTCCTGAATCTCTCACGCTATCTGGTGACTGGGGTCCTGAGATGTTGCATGAGAATCACGTGTTCCTCCGCCATAGGAGATCAAGATGCACCATCCGAACATATCTTTGGTGAAGGTCATGGGATCCCCAAGTCACCAAGAACCACAGCTATTTGATACACCAGGACCCTTTGTGATGACTGAGTGTAACCCTCTGGTTTGGGGACCACATAGTTTCCCAGCCAGGCACTGAAAGAGTTGATGACAGAGGACAAGCATCTTGGTTTCTAGCCAAGGAAGAAAAACTATGTGGAACACTGTGGTCACTGTGTGTTCCCACAGGAGAGGGACAGTGGCACTGAAGTGAGGCTCCAGCAGCCATTAGCAGGCCCAGGGTCCTCTCTCATTCACCCAGCAAACGGCAGGGCTCCCGTTAAAGTTACTGGCCTCACACTTGGCTACCAAGGAAGAAGGAAGCATCCTAGGAAGAGCCACTGGTCACTGGACACTGCCTCTGTGGTGGCTCAGTCCCAACTGAGACTTCCCAGGAGTTCGCAGCTTCCAGGATTCGCTGGTGCTCTGGAGAACATGGCAGGCTACTCTGTCTCTTGGAGGGAGGGCTGCAGCTTCCTGTCAGCTGCATGCTCAACTGCTGTGAGCTCCCAGCTCCTCAAGCCTGTCCCATTGGCGGATCTGAGCTTCTGAGACTGCTCCTGCTTCCCTGTAGGAGGTTTTGCTGCACTCAGCTCTTGGACTCCCTTCTCTCCACCCCACCCTGTCACAGGCTGGTGCGGGGGCATTCCTCTTCCCAGACTGGGGACCTCAGGTAGCCTTTCCTTCCCTTCTCCCTCCTGCCTCAGAGGGAGACACAGATATTTCATGGGAGTGCCTGTTTCCTGAGCACTTGGGGGATTCTCGGGGCTCCGTCCCCGCCTGGCCCCATCACCCCAGGCCCTCTGGGTAGGCCTGTGCTCTCTGACTCCCCGCCCTGTACTCTCCAAGATCAGCTCCTCATCTCCCCTACTAATAGTGAGTTTTGCACTCCCCTCTTCTCTACCCTTCTCTACCTGCTGATCCAAGATCCTTGGGGGAAGAGGAGGGAACCCTCACGGCTTGGGAGCTGTTGAATTCTCTGACCAGGGGATCCTGAAGAAGGTGACTAAGGTGGTTTCCAAGACCCTGGCCTGGAATATTCCCACTGCCCTTCTCTGTGAGTTCTTTTCCTCTACGGCTCCTGCATCTTCAGAACAAACAACAGCAGAGCACGTGACTGCTGGAAATGCCCAGATGGCTCCAGTCACAGGATCCCTGCATATCCGGGCCAGAATGGCCAGCACAGCTGACCCCTTCCCTGTTCTCAGGTGAGGAAATGAACAGCATGTGGGAAAGCATGTTTACCCAAGCTCACGCAGTGGTTCCGTGCTAGGACCCCGGGTTGCTGGCTCCAGTCTAGACGCTGGACATTTCTGCTCCTATTGTCAGAATGATAGAGAACTCACAAGGACGGGGGTCAGGATGACAGAGCGTCAAAACCAACTCTGCCCTCTGCCAGCGGTATGACCTCCAGCAATTTACTCAACCTCTCTGGGCCTCCATTTCCTCATCTGTAAAATTAGGGTGACAATGGTATCTGCCTTGTGAGGTGACACGAGAGTCTGCTTAGATAACCCTCCCAAAGCTCCAGCACAGCGTCTCACACATGGTAAGTGATAATTAGCTCTCACGCAAATTCAGCTCCATTGGATTGAAAATTTCTCCTCAAACCAATGTGAGGAGCATTAGCTTTTCAAGCAATGAGCAGGCATTTAATTTACTCCCTCGGAAAATTGAAGGGTTCTGTGTCGGGGAACTATTTGGATGACTTTTCCAGAAAAAGAAGGTTGTGCAGATGGCTTTTTTCCCTCCATGGAAGTTTCCCAGCATAGAACAGGGGCAATGGAGTCCTTCTGCTCATCTAGACACTGCCCCTGGAAGCAGAGGGAGCCACCCAGGCCAGGCTGCTGCTGGTTCTGCTCTGGAAGGCCTGCAGAAGCTCAGGGCTGCCCCATCTGGAACCTGTCCTGCATCTCCTGCAGGGCTGTGGGAATCCCTGCCCTGCTTCCCTGGAGGCTTTGGAGCAATGACTACACCCCATGGTTCAGACCCTGGCAGGGCTTCAAGCAAAACTGCTGATATTTACTAGGGCTGGGGCTAAAGATTACCTACTCATCTGGGCTGCAAAATTTAAGGAGTGCCCCAAACCCCATAACCAAAATACACAATAATGTCCTATATTTACAAAACAAAATTAAAAAATCCATGATGAACAAAACATCAAACTTAAATAAAGGCAGCGTTTGACCTTGTGCCAGCAGGAGCCTGAGAACAAGTACCTTTCTCATTTCGTGCTACCCCAGCCCTGAGTCCTGGGGCTCCTCCTAGATCAGTGAGGTTGGCCTCTGGGAATGGGATCAAGATGGCAATATTTGGGAAAAGCTCTGCAGATAATTCTGCTATAAGAGGTGTGAGTACTCCCACTCTGAAAGAAATAATAAATGAAAACTGAGGGTTGCAGAAGGGAAGGGATGGGAGATGCCATGTGGTCCCTTCACAAGGGACTGCAACTGTTTAAGAGTTATATGCAAACAGACAAGAGAGGTCCCATCAGCCAAGGGGACTGCCATTCTGCTTTTCCACCTCCATCCCTTTGGGAATTTCTTTGTGAATTCTCTTAGAATTCAGAAACTCCTAGAATGATTAACTGATACGACAAATTAACTCGCTCTGTCTTTGAAGACCCTCTGCTCTATCGTCTCCTACTCCAGAAAACTGGGGTCCCTCCCTCTGCTCATCCACATCCTACACAGACTTCTAGGCCCAGCCCATGTCTTCTCTCTTCCAGGAAGCCCTTCCCAATGCCTCCTGTTGTGGGATCTCTCCCTCCATTCCTTCTGTAGCATACATTTGAGATCTTACTAAATGACAGGCCGGATTAGGGATATACAGGGATTGAATTTTCAAAAAACTGTACTTGGGGAATTCAGATAATACCATCACATAATTAAATTATACTAGAAGGTTTAGAATGAAAAGCAGCAATCTTTGGTCCCTGTTTCTCCAAGCCTCAGGAGGCTGAGGCAGGAGAATCTCTTGAACCTGGGGGGCGGTGGTGGCAGTGAGCCGAGATCACACCACTACACTCCAGCCTGAGCGACAAGAACGAAACTCTGTCGCAAAAAAAAAAAAAAGTTTTCTGTTCTTCCCCATCCTGCCCACCAACCCCCATGTATGCAATATATTTTATTAATTTTCTAAGGCTATGTTTTTAGTTTTTTCTCCTATTTGTCTCTGTTTCCTTGAAGTCTCTGTCTCTGTCGGTCTAGTCCTTTCTTAGCTCCTCCTCTCTGGCTGATGTCTTTCATGTAGAAGGCATTTCTAAAATGTCTGGGGACCCTTGGCAGCAGTCCATAGTTAAGACAGAGGCACCAACAATCTGACAGGAGAGTATGTGTGCATAGACAGGGCTTGTCCCGGCATGGGCTTTCCTGGAGGTGATCAGGTGGCAAGTCCAAATGATTCTAGGTCTTTTTCCTCTTGGGCTGGTTAGCTTTTCCAGAGAGGAGCTATCTAATTTCTCTCCGGGGATGGTTAGTGTTCTGCAAGTGGAGTAGCAGCTAGGGGCTGGAGACCCACAATTCTGTGTGTAATCCCCTGTTTCCAGTATGGTGCCTCGTCCTCCACGCTGCTTCACAGCCTGAGTCACCAAGACCTGAGACCCCCGGGTGCGCTTCTTGTGAGAGTAAACTTTCCATCCTCAGCCAGATGAGAAGGGAATTTAGGGGTGCAATGGGCGGTGTTTAAGTCCTTGTTTAAGTCCTTTTTAAAGGAGACGTTCACTACTGCTTCTGTGTCCAGCCTCGCTCCTGCTTTCAGAGGAACTGAGAGCTCTATGTCCTGAGACTTTCCAGGTGCCCAGGCAGAATCCATCTCCCAACAAGCAGTTAGCTTTCCGCCTTCTCAGCTCTGCTAAGGCAGTTACTGTTCCTCCACTTTCCTTTTCAAACATGTTGCTTCCCATTTTCTCCTCTGGTTGTCTTTTCCTGTCAGTGGGGCCTTTGCAGGGCTCTGTGTAGAGAACATAAATGACTGGGGAAGGTCCAGAAGTCTCCTGAAGGCCATCTAGATAGGGCCGCGTAAGCCTCCTGGCTCCTCTCCATGCTGACAACCCCTGGTTCCACTCACCAGCCCAGCTCTCGCCTCAGAGGCCTGGGTGTGTGATGTGCACCGCAGGCCCCCACATTCAACATCTCTGAAGCTGATCTCATCCCCACTTCCTTCAAAGCTGCTCTTTCTCTTGTGTCCTGCCATAGGGAATAATCCTGCCATTCACCTTATGCATCCCACCAAGACAGGCAGCCATCATGCACTTCAAATTCCACTTCCTCTTGCTTCTGGTCACCCCCTTTCACTGCCACCTTGACCAGTCTGGCCCATGCATCGGTTCTCCACTGCACTGCAGCTGCCTCTTAAATGGTGTCGTTCTTCCAAGTTTGGCTCAGAGAGACCTCTGTCAATCTCATCATGATGCTCATGCCCAAATACACACGGAAGCTCCCCAGCAGCTCCTCACCGCCCCAGCCCAGGAGGCTTGTCGTCAGGCCCATCTGCTGCATCCCCGCTTCCCACCCTGAGTGCTCTGGAGTCCAAATAGTGCTCATCACCCTTGACATCTCACCTTGAGCCCTCAGAGTTGTCCCTGTCTCTTCTCCCTGTCTTCTCCTTCTCCTTGCCTCTTTTCCTCTGCCTGACCTCCCTTCTTCATCAGGTGTCAGCTTAAATGTCACTTCTCCAGGAAGGCTTCCACAACACTGCAGCCCTCCCCACCTCACCAAAATTGCACGGGTGTCCCTTCTGCCCATCCTTCTTCATGCTGCAGCATCCTCCCTGGCCTTGTCCTGTCTTCCCATCACACTGCAAGCTCTGTGAAAGCAGGCTCGTGACTGCCCTGCCCAGGGTGTGTGAACCTGCCCACTCTGCCTCCGGAGGCCAGCCCAGTGCCTGGCAGAAAGTAGGCATGGAGTTGTTAAATGTGTTAATTAATGTTATAATTAATTTATAATTATATACAGATTGTATATTATGTACTCATAGAAATATATTTTATAATTATACAGTTTATAAGTTAATGTTACAAGATATTTAGTGTTAAGTACTTGTTAAATTATGGATGGGTGAAGTCCATTGTGGTCTGGGCAGGGATCAGCATTTTACCTGAGGAGGGAGAATGGCCTTAGTTTTCAGGAGGCTGTGATGAGTGAGTAGTCCCTGTCAATGACTGTGCTCTGGCCTCAGAGGGACCCAGGTCTGGGTCACCACAAACCCCAAGGAGAAAGGTGTGTCCAGAGTAAGCGGGGACATTTCTTCTGCTGCTCTTGCTGTGATGGTGGCTGTGCCCCTCCTGTTGCACCTCTCTGCTTTCACAGTCTTCCCATCGCAGCTCTAATTGGGACCTCTGAGAGGCTGGGCACAGATCCAGGGCTGGGTGGGTGGGGAAACTGTCACTAGTGTGTGCCGACTCCTCCACCTCCACCTGGGCCTCAGTGAGAAGCTCAGTGAGGTGCAGCCACCTCAGTGGAGAACAGTCCCTGGCAGTGCCCCAGCCCTTTCCCCATTGCCACTGCCACTGCTGTCACTGCTCCCCCCATAGCCTCTTAATGAAACGTCATCTCCCAGTATTTCCCCAAACCACTTTCTTCTCACTATTCCTCCCACTCCTGACAGCCATAGGTTAGGCTCCAGCATGTCTGGTCTATGTTTTATTTGCCCCCACCTGGCACATTGCCTGTGCCAGGTGGGCTGGAGGCAGGAGCACAGGATGGCCAAGGGCAGAGACTTTGGAGCAGCTACCTGGATTTGAAAACCAGAGTTCCATCACTGTTGCATGCCTCAGTGTTCTCACCTATAAAATGTGTATGAATAGAACACTAGCAAATTAGATTGTTGTACAGATTAAACCAGCTAGTGCATGCAAAGTGCTTAGAACTGTGTCCAGCACACAGGAGCCTTACAAAAGTGTTGCCAGTTATCACAAAGTGTGCACTCAGGAAAGATTTTCTGGGTGGAATTGTGTCAGGGTGCTAGAGGTGAGCTGTGCCTTCTGCTCTGGACAGTCACAGCTTCTTGGCGGGTCCCCTTGTGTCCTGCTAATCTCCTCCCAATCTGCCCTCTCCACTGTAGGATTGCCAAGGCTTTCAGGAGCCTGAGCCTTGCATGCTGTGGCCCCTTCCCACTTCTCTATTTTTCTCAGTCATACACACACAAACACATGCACACACACATGCATGTATGTGCGCACATGTGCACACACATATGTGGACACAAGGTACATATATATGCACATGCACACACACCCTTCCCATGGGTCCCCCATGCTCCTGGCTGTTCCCATCCTCTAGGTTTTGCTAGGCCCTCTCTGCCTGCCAGCTGCTGCCCTGCTTTTTGCCCCATGAGGTCCTCATGCTGGCCTTAGTTCTGCTGTCACTTTCTCTGGGACGCCTCTTCTGCTCAGATAGCTCACGTTCAGGGAGAGCTGAATCATACTCACCCACTTCATTACTCTCTCCTGAAGCTCCCTAAGGAGAGCTTCCACCTCCCATGCAGGGATGGAGCCGTAACTGTTTACCTGGGGGTCTCCCTATCTGTCAGTGAGTGTCTAAAGCCCCTCTTGGGCTTTAGGGGCAGGTGTAAATCCCACAGGGCACAACAACTTCCTTCTGTCTCTTAGCTTCCCTTCCCAGCCCTAACTCAGGGACCATGAGGCCCCAGGTAGAGGCAGCTCCTTGACCTGCCCCCATTGGCTGGGCCTTGGCCACCTGCTGGGCCTCAGCAACCCCCACCTGCCTCTGCTCCTGACCTCCACGCCCACCACCTCTCCTTCCTCCTCACCCTTCCTTCCTTCATTCCACAACCTGAATTGGGAGCCTGGGGTCTCAGGTGAAGGCGAGGTCCCACAGAGGTGCAGTCTGGTGGGACATCATCATGCCGTGCTCTCCACCACTGTTCATCCAATTCTCTCCTTGTTCAGGAGGTTGAGGCCCAGGGAGGGGACACTGTGCTGAGGGAGCTGAGGGCAGAGCTAGGACCAGATGCCACTTCTCTCTGCTCACAGGTCCAAATACGGGCTCTAAGGCTCACTGTCTGTCCCTTCCCATCACCTCAGTCCCACTGTTCCTCCCCCAACACTCCTCCCCACTCCTGCTGCCCAACCGCTGCTTTTCAGAAGCTGCCCCGCCCTAGGGGAATGGGATGGAGGGCAAGATGTGGGTGATGACTGTCCTTCAGCTCACATGGTGAGCATTCAGGCAGTGGCCCATGCTGGTGGTTTGTCCCCTGAAGGGACCGGTGTGGGCAGTGGCTGGGGTTGGGCGGAGAGTCAGACTCACTCCCTTCTTCATCTGTGCGATCTCAGAGAAGTTGAAAATGCTCCCCGATGTTCAGCCTGGCTCCTCAAGACTGAAATGCCACTGTCACAGGCCCACTCCTCATGCCACTTGAAGACTTATCAGTCACTTATACCTTGGTGTGAATGAAGGAAGTAGGGGGGGATAGGGAGTGAAGTGGGAGGATTTAGGGAACCAGAGAGGGAGATGCCTTGTCTGAGGTCACACAGCCTGGGCCAGGCAGAGTGGGGCAGCTTGGGCTCTTTCTGAACCTACATACCTGGGCTACGGCTTCTCCTCTGAGCCTTGCACTGCCCCCTCCCCCGCAGTCCTCTGCCCACCATACCGAATAGCTCCAGATCAGATGGATACTATAGAGAAGCCCTGGGTCAGCTGTAAGCCACCAGTGAGTATGCAGAAAACGGAGTGCAGCCCAGGAGGGAAAATGGAAAAGTCCCTTTGGAATTGCCTCACCCACTCAGCCTCTGGTCCCTTGCAGATTCCCAAATTCCCAGCCCTGTGCTTCTTTTGGGGGGGATATGGAGGAAGGGCCTTGCCCCACTTCCCTCCTAGTGGAGGGTGGAGTTTTGTTGTTTTTGCAGTGTTTTTGGCATCAAAGGTGAACTCTGGTTGTCATGGGAACTACAGCAGAGGGAGGGAGGGAGAGGGCCTGAGGGGGCTGAATTAATTCTAGTATCGGCTGGTTCTCCAAGTGGGAATCTGCGGGCGGTAAAGAGTGAGGGTCCCAGGAAAGACCCTCACCCAGGAAGGCCCCTTAGTGCCCCACGTCTCACCTGCCCAGCCTGGCTCCAGGCGGGCTCCCGCGTCTGCCGTGCAAGCATTCTTACTTTTGGGAGGAGGCATGGGCTTCCCCTGCTGCCACAGGAGGTTCTGGGTCTAGAGAAGGTTGTCTTAGCTTGGGTGAAGAAAGGGGAGGAGGGAGCCCCCCAGAGAATGTCAGCAGGCTTGGAGCCTGTGCAGACCCCTCAGTCCTGTTGGGGCAGCAGGGAGCAGCAAGTAGGGCAGGGCCAGGCGGTCCTCTGACTGGCTTGAAAACCCCGATTCAATTGCTAGAAGCCTCAGGCTGGGACATCCAATAAGAGCACAGGACCAGGCAAGTGGTGGGTCGACATGTTGTACTTTCCAAGGAAATAGTCTCCTTTTGCTATCTTTTCTGAAACACACAAGTCCTCTCATCCTCCAGTTCAATTTTCTACCTTTGATAGTGACACAGTGACAGAGTAATCATTCTCTACTAAAGCAACAGCTCAGGTCCAGTGGTAGAAGGCAGCTGGCATTAGGGATGGGGAGCAATGGGGATTGGTGAGGAGTGTGGTTAAGGGGAGAGCTTTGGTTCTGGATGAAGGGACTGTTTTACACACTGCATCTGACTGCTGTCACATGCTGGGTCAATGCTGCCAGAGAGTCCAACTGCTTAGACAAAGCCAGAAATCCAGATTATGTAGAGTTCCCTGATTCTGCCTTTTTCCTTACTATTGTCCTCATTCCAGCTTCCTCTGCCCACCTAGACCCAAGACTTCTCAAGATCACTGATGAGGGAACCCCTGCTGTTACCCTGAACAGTTAAGATAAACCAAGCCCTTAGAAATGGTCTCATTTGTCTCATCCTGCTACAGATAGGGAAACTGGAGCCCAGTGGGGCAGAGACCTCCTTAGCCAAAGGCACTGAATGGGTTAGTGGCAAGCTGCAGCTGGAGGTACCCAGGGCAGATAAACAGAAGGATGACCCAAGAATGTATGTGCTCCTGTGAGTACATGACAAGCGATGTGTCCCATCAAGGTGAGACAAGACCACAGAGGTGTGGGAATGATGTTAATTTTAGCCCACATTTATTGGGACAGGCACCAGAACAAGCAGGGTTTGGGTCTATTGAAAAGACATTTTATTTTTGTATCACACAGCCCCTTTTAAACTGTATTATGGGAGAAATCTTTGCTTGCTTTATGAGCTGAAAACTCAGGCAGATCCCATGTCTTTTGTGCTCACTCCTATGTCACAGACAAGATGTTCACAAAATTCTGAAATTGATTTAATGGCGCATCTTTTCCCCATGCCCCACTTAGGGCTGGAACCTGCAGTGGAAGGGGCAGGGGGTGGGGACATGTCCAGTTTCTTTGTTCTCCTTGACCTTCTCTCTTCCAGCCACCCTCCAGTTTACAAGCCAGTTACTGACCCCTCCTGGGTGTGAGTAGGGCAGGAGGGAGGTGGGAGAGAGGGCTGGTAATGGGAGGCAAAGTCTTGCTGGAATCGGCTTTGCACTCTCTGGGCCTGGCAGGTGGGTAGCAACGGCTACTCTTCTGCAATACTCAATGGGGGCCACCTCTATTCTGCCTGTCCTGGGGAAGGAGGTGGCATTCATCATGAGCAGCAATGCCCACCCCACAGCCCACCACAGCCACAGGGCCCACATCATCTGGTGCATCCCAAGGAACTTGATCTGTACCTCACATAGCCTCTTTTGGTCTTAGTTTCCTCATCTGTTAAATAAAGAGCCTTGTATAAGGTTGTCTTCCTGTGGTAAGGAGCAGTCAGGTCCTCTGAGGAGCAGGGTGCAAGAGAGTTAACCTTTCCTCTTGGCTCTCACCTGGGCCCAAGCAGAAGACCAAAGCCACTTCTGAGCTACTGGGGGACTCCTGAGTTCATTCCCCCAGCATCCCCCCAGAACCTTTAGAGCTCCTGCTGTCTGCCAGGGGCCCCTCCCAGCTCCTGTGGTCTCCCACTTCCTACCACTTCATGAACCAGGAGGGAGGTCAGAAGGCCCCATGCTCACCCACACTTCCTCCTTAGCACCACCAATGCCAGCAGGAGAAGGAGCTGACCATTTCGGGGTGGGGTGGGGGTGGGGGGTGGGGGGGACCTGGGAAGATATGAGGCAGGAGTACTTGACACCAAGTGAGGCTCTGGACTTTCTCCTCCTCCTCGTCCCCGATCTCCTGACCCTAGCCTGTCACCCAGGACAAGGCCATGCTGATAGGAAGCTGGCTATGGATCAGGGTGAGGACCCCAGAAGGCCAAGTCAGTGCCCAGATGTGAGGTGCAGGGGTACAGGGTGAGGGCCCAGCTGGAAGCTGGTGCTGGTCTTGGTGAAGGAGAATTTGCTATGAAAGAGAGAATGGGTGGAGGCTTCCCAACTGGGAAGGGAGAACTCTGTGCCTTCTTTCCAGCTCAGTCAGAGAGCTAGGGGAGCAGCGCCTGCCCTTCCTTGTCTGTGCCCCTGGCCTCCCTGGGCATCAGCCATGCTGGCTGGGGACAGGAGTGTGGGGCAGGGTAGAAATTGGGTGAGGATGGGCCCATCCCCAGGAGTTCCTGATCCTCCTTCAAGCCTCAGAACAGATGTCATCAATGCCCTGGTAGGTAGGTCATCAACATGTCCATGTTCAAATGAGATGAATCAGCTCAGGGTCACCAGGAAATGCACCAGGAGGCTTTCCAAATACCAGAGAACAGGCCCATTTCTCAGGCTCCACGAGCCTCTCTGTGGAAGCCTCTGTATGCCCTTCACACAACGTGAGGAATTGCCACTCCTCTGCCTCCCGGGGCCTGGGCTGTGTCCTTTTCACCTCTGACCCCCAGGCCCAGGCTTCGTACCTGGCACAGAATCGGCACTGGATCAGTGTTTGCAGAATGAATGAATGAATGCAGGAGGAAGGTAGATGGAAAGAAGAGAGGAGAGAGAGAAGGGGCAGGTGTGCTGGAGGAGAGGCTAGGCGTGGGTGTCACATCTGGCCAGCTGGGACTCTCTGTCCAGAAGTGACCAGAGAAGGTGGGGCAGGGGGTCCAGGATGTTTGAGCCCAAGGTCTGCACATGCTGGCTTTTGTGCTGTAAGCTCTGCAGCCAGGGTGAGCAGCGACACACTCTCCTCATTCTCACACTCTGTCCTTGTCTGGGACGCGAAGCCACTTTCATGGGGGAGGTGCAGGTAGACATAAGGAGATTTGGGGAAACACAAAAGGGAGAGAGCAGGATGAGTGAGCCAGAGGCAGCCACAGGTGGAAAAGGATGGAGGGAGGGGAAGGGTAGGGTGGAGACCTGGAGAAAAGAAAGAGGCCAAGAGGGAGGCGGAAGGGAGAAGAGACGGAGGGCCCCGAAGGGTTTTGTTCTCCCCATTCCTTACCGTTGGTCAGACAAAACAGAATCTGCTTGTTTACAGGAAATGCTAAAAATGTACCTTCTTCAGGAACGACTCCTGGTTCACATGAGCTGGTGACCACTCTGAGCCATCCAGGTTCATTCCCTCTCTCTCCAGGTGACTGGTCCTTGGAGTCACGGGGCATCGAGTGGTCTGTGAGGGGGCATGGCCTAGTGTGCATCGGAGATCAGATTGTCTGAGCTCAAATATCTGCCTGCTGCTAACTAAATGATTCTTGGGGCAACTAGCTTGAATGCTGTCTGCCTCAGTTTGTCCATCTATAAGCTGGAGATAATAAAATAACCATCTCAAGGTGGTGATGTGATGTTTGAATGAGATAATCTAAGTAGAATACTGAGCCTGGGGCATCATAGGGTCTGCATAAATATGTATTATTATTATTATTATTATTTTTGACATGGGTCTCACTCTTTCACCCAGGCTGGAGTGCAATGGCACAATCTTAGCTCACTGTAACCTCTGCCTCCTGGGTTCAAGTGATTCTCCTGCCTCAGTCTCCTGAGTAGCTGGGATTACAGGCATGCGACACCATGCAAGGCTAATTTTTGTATTTTTTGTAGAGACAAGGTTTCACCATGTTTGCCAGGCTGGTCTTGAACTCCTGACATTAGATGATTCACCCCTCTCTGCCTCCCAAAGTGCTGGGATTACAAATGTGAGACACTACACCCAGCCAAATATGTACTATTATTGCTTGGGGTGCTTCAAACAGATGCAGAGACAGCAGGCAACTTTTAACTCCTGCACACCTGTCTCCTTATTCGCAGAAAAGAGGAGAATGAGCCTGGCTCAGACAGCCTGCCGTGGATGGTGAGCGAATCCATGCTGATGACGGACTGTAACAGCGACTGTTTCCAATGACTGGCTTCCTCCTTGGCTTTAAAAAACATTTCTCACCCTTTGAGGGAGATATTAATGTCCATTGTACAGATGAGGAAACTAAGGTTGAGATAAAACAGGTAGTTTGCCCAGAGCCACATGGAGGATCTCACCAGCTGGGGAGGCTGGGACTTCCTGTGCCTGAGGAGACTCCTTTCAATTTGATCTCTGGAGAGAAACCTTAGGGGGTGTTGAGGGCTGGGGACATGGTGGGGAGGAGAGAGGACATGTTCAGTTCCTGCCCGACAGCTCTCATTATCTGTCCCACTTATTGCTCCTTGCTGATTCTGAACAGCATGTACCAGGTCTTAATGCTACAATCACCTGCCTATTTGAGGAGAAAATTGGACTAAAATGGCCTGGAGCTTTCAGCCTACAGTTCAGGAGAAAGGCGGGTGATGAGCAGCACATGGAGCAGGGAGGAAGAGAACAGCTTCCGAATCAAAGGGTGTCAGGAAGGTCCGAGAGCAGCCATCAGTCCCAGGTAGATGCCGGAGGGGAGAAGAAAATGCCAGAGTCAAGGGACCTGGCCCAGACTTCTCCCCTGCAAGATGCAGGCTCCTAAACCCCTCCCCCAACAAGACATGGTACAAAACTCACCCAGAACCACTGGGGCCCCAGAGATATTCCCCTGAGACATAAAGCTGTTGATCAGGCCAGGTAAGGGCCAATGGCATGAAGTGGCCTTTCCAAATGTTGGAGGGTGGCTTGCCCTGTACTCCCTCCGCTGAGTTCTGGACCCCCTGGGAGACATCTCTAACTACACAGTCCCCCGTCCCACAGAGATTGTGCTGTGTCCCAGTTCAAGTGTTGGCTGAGAGTTACTGGCAAGAAGGACAAGAAGGTCAGGACCCACACCCTGGGGACCACCCTCCTTGAAGGGGAGGGGCGAGGCTTACCCAGGGAGGCAGTGGCAGTGGGTAGGATCAAGGAGGCTGAGGGGCGTGGTCATAGGTGTCCAATGCTACAGAGACAGAGTAAGGTGAGGCATGAGGCTAGCAGGCCCAGTGACCAGGAGGTCATGGGGACTCTGAGTCCTCCTGGGGGCTGCTGATGGAAAAGCCCAAGTCTCAGAAGCCAAGTCAGGTCTGCTATTGTCAGCACCCCTTGGGTAGGCTGGGGTCTCCAAGCTGTCCTGGAAAGAATGTGGGGCTGCATTACTCAGGACCCCAAAGTCCCATCTTGTGCTCATGGATGGGGAAGCTGACTCACAGCAGCTCTACCCTCTCCCAGCGCATTTGCCCTGGGTCTTGGCCATCTGCCCTCCTACCTGCTTTTCTCTCTTCCTCCCACCTACAGGGCCAGAGGACTAGACCACCACAGGCCTGAGTGTATCCTCATTCCTGCCCCCTCCCAGGACCTAGAACTTTCTCTTTCCAGGAGTACAGGAGTACTCAGACTGAACTTGAATTTTGTGCTGCAGCTCAGACCTTTGATTTCATGGATCACTTATGACTGGGCTTGGGGGCTTAGACTTTTAATAGGAGGCTGAGGCTGAGACTAGACTTTGAAGTGACAAAGTCCACCAGCAAGTTGGCTATAGGAGCACTGGCTGGGGGAGCATGAATGGCTCTGTGTTGCCCTCCCCATCACAGTGGTCAAAAATCAGTGCTCACAGCTATGGCAAAGGTTGAGGGAGGGAGTCTGCACCCTTGGTAGTGGGGAGCTGATGGCACAGCCTCCTTGAGGCACATGTAGGGGCCACCTGGTGATCTGGGCAGTGACTGGGTCATCCTTGCAGCCACTGGACCTGGAACATCCAGTCCTACTGGTGGACAGGCACTTATCTGGACCATCTGCGTGTTCACCTATGTCTGATGTGATCTCCTTCAGCAGCCTATGCTTGCCTGCAGCACGGAGGCCCTGCAGATGTGGGCTGAGGAGGGGTGAGGGAGGACCCTTGAAATCTATGGCTCCTGTATTCATCCCTTCTCACACTGCTGTAAAGAAATATGGGGACTAACAATAGTGATGCCATTTTTCTACATTGGTGACTGTGTTTTCTACCTTGGTGATGGTGTTCCCAGAAACAAAGAAAGTGTCAACCTTGCCCATACTTTTAATAGAGCGCAACAACCCTAACCACAGCAGAGCCTGATGGCCCTTACCACATCCTTCTCCAGTCTTCTGGAGAAGGTTCCTACCTGCCAGCACTTCCCCAACCCCTCTCCTATAGAAATTTATTATAAAAACCTCAGTTTGTAAGCGATCAGGGTCTCAGCCAGATTCCTGACTGGGACCCCTCACAGGCTTATTCCTGTAAATAAACTTGTTTGGCCATCGAGTTGCCTTCTCTCTCTCTTCCTTCGTGTTTTCCTAACAAGAACTACCTGAGACTGGGTAATTTATGAAGAAAAGAGGTTTAGTTCACTCACAGTTCTGCAGGTTTAACAGGAAGCATGGCTGGGAGGCCTCAGGAAACTTACAATCATGGCAAAAGGCAGAGGGGAAGCAAGCACCTTCTTCACATGGTGGTAGGAGAGAGAGAGCAAAGGGGGAAGTGCCACACACTTTCAAACCATGAGATCTCATGAGAACTCACTCACAATCACAAGAACAGCCAGGGGGAAATCCAACCCCATGATCCAATCACCTCCCAGCAAGCCCCTCCTCCAATTTGACATGAGATTTGGGCAGGGACACAAATTCAAACCATATCAGCTCCCTAGACCAATGCCCAAGTCTTGGATCTTGGGGACAGAGAGTGAGCTCTTACCAGGAGAGGAAAAGGATTCTGGCTTCCACTTTAGCAACCTCCACCATGTGTGAACCCCTGAACTATAGCCCCCTCCCCAAGGGATGCCCATATCTCAGCCCTGTGCTCAAACGTCCTTCCAAGATCAGGAATGCCAGGCTATGACCAGAGCTGAGGCTTGCTGTGGGTAGGCAAGCTGGCAACAAGAAGAAAAGCAGAGGGGCTTAAACATGGAAAGGTCTTTAAAGAAAGTCTTGTCCAGTGTGGTTTCTCAAACATTTTTAGCAGCTCAAAGGACTGGGCATCTTAGAAGCTCAAATGACTAAAACAGATGAAAGTAGTCAGTCTGATTGCAGTGTGGGTGGAAGGCCTGGGCCCACTTATTGACCCTGCTCTTCCTGCCCACCGGTATCAGCCACTAAGTGTCCTTGATGAACTCCTAGGGCTCCAGGTAGTAGAGTTTGAAAAACTGTCCCTCGACTTCAGTTCCTCTGCATTCTATATTTGGCCTGCCTGTTTTATGGATAGGCACACTGAGACTTAAGAAAGAAGGAGTTACTTACACAAGGTTGTTTGTGGCACAGCCAGGGACACAAATCCAAGTTCTTACATCCCAGCCTGATTCCTCCCAGCTGCCTGCTAGAACTCCATCTTCCTGCCTGCTGATTGCACCCCAACAGCTCTGTTTTAAAGAATAATTTTATTGTCCTAATTATGCATTTCAATATTCTAAACCACCTTACATTTGCTCTGGAAGCAGGAAGAGTAAACATCATAAATGCACATGTAAAATCATTATGCTCCCTTTTCGTTTGACTCTGGTATCTGCTCCCTTGTGGGAGGAAATGAAGGAGGCTGAATTTGGCCCCCGCCCTTGACAAGCTCATGGTCAGGATGGGAGTTTGGAGAGAGAGGGTGGTGGACTCTGGGGCTACCCTCAGGAGCTGCAGGCAGCATGGAGAGGGGATCTCACACCCTGCCACAACGGTGTGGGGGCATTCTGTGTAGCTGCAGAGTAAAGGCAGATAACCCACATTTTCTGTGTCACACAGCCTGAATGCTATTAAGAAGATAGACTGCCATGTAATAGCTATGAGCTTCAGCAAGTTTGCTAATCTCTCTGTGCCTCAGTTTCCTCTTCTGCAATTTATCATGTGTCAATTTATGCAAAACACTTAGCCCTGTATGCAACATATGGTAAATGCTCAGAATAGTTAGCTGATAATGAGTGTCCACCCTGGAGGGGAGCTGTGGTGTGCAGGATCTCCCAGGAGCAGCCCTCTTTGTCTGAAGCTTGGTCACCGGAACTCTGGTTGAAGGTTGAATGAGGTGGCCTATTGCGGAGGAAAGAGCCCTGGCTCGGAAACAAGCGACTTGGAACACTGATCCTCACTCTGCCACTGAGGACCTTGGGCAGGTCTGTATCTTCTCGGAGCCTCAGTTTTTGCATCTGTAAGGTGGCTAACATTACAGCAAATACACAGCGTGGTTGCTCTGAGTGTTAGATTAGATAAGTGTGTAAAATGCTTATCATTTTACCTGGCAGGATGGAGGCACGTTGGAGTTAGGGAATGTTAGTTTCCCTCCCTGAGAGGACAGGCAGGAGGGCCCTGGATAAAGTGTCATGACAAGGGTCCTCCTTAGAAACTGGGGAGAAGATGGAGGTGACAGCCCCAGCAGCTAACACAGGTGGAAGCCGTGAGAGAGGCCAGGCTGGGAGAGAGCAAACTTTCACTTTCACTCACTTAGCATGTTTCCAGGATACTGACCATTTCTGGCCCTAGGCTGGATCCAGGGGCTGACAGGTGAGACCACAGCAGCCCGGGCTGCCATCTCCTCAAATGAACACCATGCCAGTTAGAGGTGCAAAGGCTCACTGGAAGCAGGAGGACCCCTTCAGCTAGGGAGGGTTGGGGTTTTGTTTTTGGACTAGGGTCTTAGGGGCAACTAAGATAGAAGAAATGTAGGTATCCCAGGTGGAGGGAACCCGTGGGGAAGCACGGAGACAGGAAATAGTGAAGGGTATGAAGATCCAAGTCATGATTATTTTTTTCCCCAAAGGGAGACAAGCTGGATCTATAGCTGCACTGCATCCCAATGGCCTGCCCAGGCTTCCCCATTCCACCGGAACATTCTTCCTGGAGGAGTCCACAAGTCTTCTAGCCTAAAGCCATCTCCAAAATCCCTACAAAGCAACAAACGGTGTGACCCACAGTCTCATTCTGAAATAGACGGAAGCTCTAGGGCCACACAGGGGAATATTGACTGAAATTTCACAGTGGGCGCTGGGAGGGTCAGGGGACCCTGCAGAGAGCCTGGGCAGGGTCAGCCCAGGCCCAGAAGGCTTCTCAGAGGAGGCGATGCTGGTGGAGGCCTGCCTGTGTCCCTATCAGGAGAAAGCAATGTCAAGAACAGCAAGGTCGCTCACTCACTTCCTATTGTAGATCAGAGCTGGGAGTTTTCCTCAGATTACTTCTCACTAAGAAGACAGCCCTCTTCTCAGGCGCGGCTGCTGACATGTTTTGTTTTCCCCAGATGGGGATAATCAGCCTGTTTGGGAGTCGGGCTGACAGCTCAGGCAGCAGGCGGGGGCTGGGGGCGGGAGGCTCTGGGCTGCAGGCAGCTCGGAGCTCTCAGGGAGCAGACGCTGCCCTGCCTGCGTGACAAGCTCCAGCAGGTGGGGGGATTTCCGTTTGCGCCACGGAGGAGCGGGCTGTAGAGTGATTTAGCTCAGTTATGTGAACCTTGAGAGGCTGCCCGACTCCTCTCCCCGTTTAATTTATGTTTGAGTGCCAGAGCTGAAGAGCTTCAAGCCGTCCCCTGCTATACCGGAAGGGGCCCATTACGATCCTGGCTAGGAGCTTTGCTGGGTATTTCCAGACATTCCACAAAAGGTGGGGACAGGGCTGGCTGTGCTCTCTCCCTCCCCTTCTCTGGGAAGACTCCCACAGCTTCCCCATCCCTCCCTGATGGCCCCACCCCACGGGCTCCCAGCCCCAGGAGTCTCAGCCTCACCTTCCAACCCTTGCGCAGGCCCAGGTCTGGGCTCTTCACTGACTCATGTTTTGGAGGAAGTGGTTGAGTCACCCACCAGCCTTGGGGCTGTCTGAAGGCAGGTCATAGGTGCTCTGAGGGCCGGACCCCAGGGCCTTCGGCTGCTCAGCATTTCTAGGCACTGGGCTGGAAGGTTCGGATCCCAGACATAGCAGGGCTGAGGAATGGCTATGTTAGAATCACCTTGAGCAGAACAGCCGTGCCTACCTGAGGATCGTGGGTCCTCTCCTGTGGGTGAGTCTCTGGAGGTCTGAAGAGGCCTGACACCTGCAGACAGGTTGCAGTGGGCCCTTCTCTGTTCTCTTTCTCCCCCAGTCCCTCTTCAAGGAAGGAAGACCAGGCCAGAGACAGCCTTCCTGAGAGACTTGCACCTTCCCCTCACCCAGCACACCCTGATTTCCTCCCATGTGGAATGAAGCCGGTGGACTTCCCATCTCCACGGCCCAGCCAGCTCTCGGTTCTCTGGTTATGGGTCCTGCCTCCCAATCTCAGCATTTCTTTTCTGACTTCCCACTGGGCCTAACACAGAGCCCAGCCTCTGCCTCTCAGTGCTTGCCCACTTATATCCTATGCTTCCAGAGCTGGAAGCCTTCCTCAGACTCTGGGCCTACACAAGGCAGCTGCTCCCAAGGACAAGGGTTAATGGAGGTCTTTGATAGAGTCTGAGGCCTTTCCAGAGGGAAATTTAGCTCCCAGAGGGGCCCGGGTGGGGGCCTGAGAGACCTGGCCACAGAGACCTATGTGCCCCTCTGACCATGTTCTTGGCTACAGCCTCGTGAGGCCATCAGCGCCCAGTGCGGGAGGAAGGGCCCTTGCTCTGTCCTCAGCTCCTGGCCACACACCTTCAGTGGCAATGAATCTGCCCCTCACCCCCTGCACCTCAGTTTCTGCATCCGCCCCACAGCATCCATGGGTCCGCAGCAGTGTGTACATGCGGCTGTGGCCCCTGGGAGAGGCACCTCTGGGACCACCGGCCATCTGGCCCTCGGTAGCCGTGTGGCGCAGATTTCCTCCTCCGTGGTCTCCCGGGCAACGCAGAGCTGCCTGCCAAGCCTGCTGCCGGGCCTGGCTCCCGCGCAGATCTTTAGTGCCACACAGAGATGGCTGATGGCAGGAGCCAGGGTGAGGCCCAGCCTCCCCAGCTGTCACAGGGAGCAAATCAGACAAAGGCTGAGTTGGGAGGGGTGGGGCGCCGGAGCCCGGGGGCCTGGGAAAGTAGCTCAGAGGCCCCAGCTGCCCCCTCCCATCTCATCCTCCCAACACTGCCCTCTCAGTGACCCCTGCTTCCTAGAACACTCTCTTTGGAGTTTCTCAGCTGTGGGCCTCAGTTTCCCCATCTATCAAATGGGAGGGGCCAGGTCTCCGACCCTCCAGACAAATGGTCTAAGACAAGAACCCAGCCTGGATGACAGAGGCCTGAGGAATGGACAGGCTTTGATGGCTAATGGCCTTCAGACAGATGCCCACACTGCCACTGAAGGACTTTGAAGGGTGGATGTCTCAAGGGCATTTATTAGCTGATGTCTCCAGGGCCATTTGCTCCAAATCACCCGCTGCTGCTCACTCCATGCCACTGGTGAGGACTCTTCTCCCAGGATGGCTTTGCCCTTGTAGTTTTTTTCTGCTGCTCCCAGGACTTGCAGGCTCTGGAGGCTGGGCAGTTCTGTTTTAGATCACAGCCACTCCTGCATTGACGACACCATTCCACCCCTGTCCTGAGTGAGGCAGAAGCTGGAGCTGACCCTGGGACATGGGGTTGAAGGCAGGATGTGCAGAGAGTAAAGAGTCCTACAGACTGCTGCTTCTGTATGTGAGTAGCTGGGCAGGGAGGGCGGCACCCACGGACCAAGGGTAAGGGAAGGAGGTGCTGTCCTACCTACAGCATACCCTCAGGTAAAGAGCAGAGATCCAGGCATTCCCCCATCCAGGTTGGGTCCCACAAATGACCAAGAGGCTTTCAGCACCAGCAGGCACAACTGCTGCAGTGGGGGGGCTCCCTTGGGAGGGGGCAGCTGGCACCATCAGGCAGCCAGATAGACAAGGATGCTGTCGGCCCTCAGGGCCCCTTTCGTGAATTAGAATAAAAGACGCCCTCTCTAGGCAGTCCTGGCCCTGCAGTGCATGAATTTCAGTCCCTCACACCTCCCTAGGGTGCCATTGAATGGAGCAGAACCTCAATTGCTGTATGTAGCAGTCTGCCAAGCAGAATTGGAGAGGCAGCAACTCTTTGACCAAATACTGGAAAATCAAGGGAGATTCCTGACATGGTTGCATGGGGGAGGGTTTGTTGACCGTGAGCCTAGACCCAGAGGCCAGTACAGAAAGGGCATAGGTTCCTTTAACAAATATTAATTGAGAACACCTATCCAGTGCCTGGCACTCTTTCAGATGCTGGGAAGGGAGTGATATCAAGATAGACAAGGTCCCTGTGGTCCTGGAGCTTGTGTCTTAGAGGAAAGAGTCAGACAATAGTAACCTAGAAAAATTATCAGACAGCATGCAAAGACTCAACCACAGGATGGATGGTGGGTGAAAAGTGATGTTAGATTTGGGGTTGGGAGGTAGGTATCTGGTAAGACTCACTGAGCTTTAAGCTGAGACTAGAGTGATATGAAGCAATCAGCAACGTAAGCATCAAGGGGAGAAGTGGGGCAAGTCAAGGGACCAGGTTGGAGAAGATTGTACTGAAGGAATGAACTTGGCCTTGTCCGGGAACTGAACAAGGAGGCTTGGGAGGAGTAGGGGATGCAGAGGAGAGAAGAGGGGATGCATTCTGGAGGCAGGGGCTGGATCTTGGGACTCAGTCACCCACTGTGAGGGGTCTGGACTTTTTCCTCAGTGCAATGAGAAGCCATTCGAGGAACTGACCCAGAAGAGACTCTAGAACAATGACTCTCAACCGGGTGTTGTCCCCACAACCCCCAGGGATTTTTAGCAATGTCAACAGAGCGTGAGGATAGGAGTGCTACTGGCAGCTGGTGGGTAGAGGCCAGGGATGCCGCTAAACATCCTGCGATGCACAGGGCAGACAGCTCTCCACTCCCAACAAAGAATTATCTGGCCCCAAATGTCAATAATACTGAGGTTGAGAAACTCTGCTCAAGATGTTGGAGTCCCCCGGGTCCTTGCTCTTTCAGAATAACTCAGGGTCAGGGCTGGGCGTGGTGGCTCATGCCTGTAATCCCAGCACTTTGGGAGGCCGAGGCAGGTGGATCACGAGGTCAGGAGATTGAGACCATCCTGGCTAACAGTAGAGAAACCTCGTCTCTACTAAAAAAAAAATACAAAAAATTAGTCGGGCGTGGTGGCAGATGCCTGTAGTCCCAGCTACTCAGGAGGCGGAGCTTGCAGTGAGCAAGTTCACGTTACTGCACTCCAGCCTGGCAACAGAGCGAGACTCTGTCTCAAAAAAAAAAAGAAGAAGAAGAAGAGGAAGAAAAAAAGAATAACCCAGGGTCACTGTACTCTAGCCTGTGGCTCTTTCTATATATATTCTGGATTCAGATTTTGTCTCCACTGCTTGTCCAAAACGTCAGCGGTGCAGAGGTTGAGAAACTACTGTACAGGAAGAAGGGAAGCATCGCAACTACTTAGACCTGTCCTGAATGCAGTAGCCACTGGCCACATGTGGCTTTTGAATACCTGAAATGACCGGGCATGGTGGCTCACACCTGTAATCTCAGCACTTTGCGAGGCTGAGGTGGGTGGATCATTTGAGGTCAGGAGTTTGAGACCAGCCTGGCCAACATGGTGAAACCTCATCTCTATTAAAAATAAAAGTTAGCCGGGAATGGTAGTGTGTGCCTGTAATCCCAGCTACTCGGGAGGTTGAGGCAGGAGAATTGCTTGAACCCGGGAGGTGGAGGTTGCAGTGAGCCGAGATCTTGCCACTGTACTCCAGGCTGGGCAACAGAACAAGACTTCGTCTCAAAAAACAAAACAAAACAAAACCCTGAAATGTGGCTAGTCCAACTGAAGTTCTGTGAGTATAAAATATCAGATTTCAGACTCAGCACAATACAAAGAATACAATATCTCACTTGTATTTTTATATGAATTACATTTTTAAATGATAAAATTTTGTATATGTTGGGTTAAATAAAATATATCATTAAAATTAATTCCACTTATTTTTTTTTTAATAATGTGGCTACTGGAACTTTTAAAACTCCATATATAATTCCCATTTATGGACCACAAACTATATTTCTGTTGCCCGGCATTGAGTTGACTAGCAATAATACTCATTGTACCGGTTCCTGTGTCCTAGCACTCTTCTGTTTTATGTACCTCACTTAGTTTTCACAACAATCTCATAAGGGAGTTATTGTTACTATTTTTCAGCTTATATATGAGGGGACTATGGCCCTGAGAGGTTAAGTAACCTGCCCAAGGCCACACAGGGAGTAAACATAGAGCTGGTTCCAGGGTCTGGATGTCCGGAGGATGGTGGCTTGGCTATGATGAAAATGGTGGTGACAGAGTGATAGAGTTTGGATGTTTGTTTCCTCCAAATCTCATGTTGAAATGTGATCCTCAGTGTTGGAGGTGGGGCCTAGTGGGAGGTGTTTGGGTCATGGGGGCAGATCCCACGTGAACGACTCCATGGCCTCCCCATGGTAATGAGTGGATTCTGGCTGTTAGTTCACTTGGGAGCTGGCTGTTTCAAGGCACCTGGCACTTCCTCTTCTCTTTCTTGCTCCCTCCCTCACCATGTGACACACCTGCTCCCCCTTCCCCTTCCACCATGATAGGACGCTTCCTGAGGCCTCACCAGAAGCAGGTGCTGATGCCATGCTTCTTGTACAGCCTGCAGAACTATGAGCCAAATAAACCTCTTTTCTTTAGAAATTACCCAGCGTCAGATATTCCTTTATAGCAATATAAAATGGACTAACACATGGAGAGAGGGGAGATGGTTCAGGGTTCTCAGGGGCTCCTCAGGACTCACTCATGGAGTGGGCGTGGTGATGTGTAAGGGAAGGGACGAAAGCAAGAACACTCAGTAGGGCTTTGCTGTGAACAGCGAGGTGGGGGGTGATGCCTTTTGCTGAGATGGGGAAGCTGGGGGTGGTACGGCCTTGGAAGAAGAGCTCCAGAGTTCTGTGTTGGTCCTGCTAAGTTTGAGACGACTATAGACATATAAGAAAGCAGCTGGATTTGCAGAGGGACACCAGGGGTGGAGAGAGACATTTGGGGGTCAGACTTAGTACATTGATAGAATTTAAAGCCATGAGGGGCAATGCGATCACCTAGAGAAATTGTAGATGTTGGAGAGAAGGTTGCTAGGATAGAGCCTCAAGCATACCAGCAGTTAGAGGGTGAGCCATGGAGAAGGATCAATGCAGGAGGCTGGGAGAGAGATTCCAGTGAGGCAAAAGGAAGACTAGGCAGGAGAAGAAGTATCTCAAGTGGGAGAGTGTGGTCAGTTTCCAGGCTCGCTCACATTTTGCCTGTCAGCCTCTGGCTGGCTGGAGCAAGCAAGATAGCAGCAGGGCTCATTGACCCAAGGTAGGGCATCTGGGGAGCTGGGCTCATTTCCAGGCCCAAGCCCTCCAGGGTGGCCAGCTTCATGCTGAGCTCCTGCAGCTAGGCATTTCTGGTTCCTGAAAAGACATGGAGGAGCAGGAGAGTGTCAAGTGGCCCCAGCTGAGGCAGGAGGAAAGCCCTGAGGTGTGGGCAGGGTGGCCCAGGTCACTCGTTTGAAGCAGGTAACCCTACCTGCTTCAAAGTGATTTCTGTACTTAAGATAAATATCCTTTAAAGATAAACATATCCTTCTTTTGGGTGAAGACAAAAGACACAGGGAAGGTCTAGGGAGAATCATGCCCACAATGGGTGGATGTGGGACTCCCTCCCCGATCTCTCTTAAACATGTCAACCCTATCTTCTCTAGACTACTCTTTCTTTCTTAGGCCATAAGAGAAGTTCCTCCTCCTTGAAAAGCACATTCAGCTCTGGGCTCTGACAGAGTTTGGGGTTCAGGACATGAGGGGAAAGGTGGGCAGAAACTCTGATCTGAGCTTTCTGTGTCATGACCCTGGCACTAGAAGTTTCCATTTGGCCCCCATCCCTCGCTCCAGCTGTCTCTCAGCTGATTCACAAGGTCTCTGTCTCCAGGAATCTGTTCTCTGCAGCACGTGTTTCTGGTTTGACATCTGCTCACTGCCACCTGGATCCTGGCACCACTCGACCTGGCTTTTGTCCTCAGTCTGCCCACTCTTGGCTGCCTTGGGCACCCCCCACCTCTAGCCCAGGCCTGGTTTTGTCTCTCCCACCGCCTCCTTGATCTGCCATTCCAGCTTACCAGCCTCTCCTCATTCCCTGTCACTAATTTCCCCATCAGCAGCTTCCCTTCAACCGCACTGCCCGCAGAACCAAGTGCTTTGTCAATGAAAAAGCCCTCTGGGGGCAAACACAGGAAATTAAAGACTCTGCACACAGTAAGAAAATCCATTCTCTTTCATGGATTTCTGCAGTCCAATTGCTTCTACTTCTGCTGAGTGGCTGGGATCTTCTGGTCACTCACACCCATGGGGGCTGGCCAGGGAGGGTGATGTTAACAAGGAGGGCCTCTGTCTGAGATTCCGTCATCCACAGTTCATGTCTTTGGGGCATGGAGACTGCCTCCTGCGTCACTAGGGTATGTGTGGCAGGAGAGTGCCTTCAGATCACTGTCAGAGGCAAACACCTAGAGTGGATGTGTTGTTGGCTGAGAAAGAGCGTGTCCTGCTGGAGGGGAGGCACACAAGTCCAACCTAGCTTTGTGGTTCTGAGAGGAACGTGCTAAGGGAACGACCTTCTACAGGGTGAAGGGGGAACCACCCATCATGTTCTCTACTCCCAGCAAGTTAGTACTTTTCACCCCCTTGTCTAAAAAATAAACGGGCTTGGATCAGATGGTGTTTAAGGTCCCTTCCAGGTATAATTTATTCAGCAAATATGGATGAAGCTCTATACATGTGCCAGAACTTTCAGGAGCCTCAACTAATTGTGCCCAGGGCCCCAAATCAAACAGGCAGAAGCTGCCTCTCTCTTACCTCCCAGGGCCAACCCTTGTGGAGAGGCCAGGCTCAGGCTGCAGCCCAGAGAACAAGCTCATTGACCTCGATGTTTGAAAGCCTTTGAACCACAAAGGGGCCTCAGGGATACTCAGATCAGGCTGGCATCTTCTCTGAGAACTCCAAGACCCCATCAAGGAGCACTTCAACACCATGACCAGGCTCTGAACACAGAGGAGGAAGCTTGATCATCAAGAAGGCAGATCAGGTGCTGGGAGAGGAAGTCAGGCAACTCCCTTAAGGGAGGTTGCAGAGCACAGGGAAACACAACCTCAGATTGAGATGCTTCCCCCTCCCCCTGACCCCGAAGAAGGAAAGAGCAGGGCCTGGGCAGAGGGGACATGGAAGACTCCTTCAAGTTACTTAGGACCTGCCAGCATGTCCCAGTGGAGGGGCTGGGAGCTGAGGTTGCAGCCAGCCCTGGGAGAATCCTCCAACTCAGGGATCTGGGTGGTGGCCACAGTCCAGACATTGGGAGAGCAATTCCTACAGGGCAGGATAGGCAATCCTGGTCCCAGAGGCACAGCAACAGGGGAAGATGTAGGGACCGGAGAACCAGTAGGCATCAGGGTAGGGGCTCAGCAGCCAATTATCCAAGTCTGCCTGGACATGGGATCCAGGAGCCCATCCATTCATCCATACATGTACCCACCTGCCTTAGTCATTTGTGCTGCTGTAACAAAATACTTGAGGCTGGGTCATTTCCAAATAATGAAAATTTATTCCTCACAGTTCTGGAGGCTGAAAGTCCAAGAGTAATGCACCGGAAGTTTCCAGGTCTGGTGAAGGCTGGCTCTCTGCTTCTAAGATGATACCTTGCTGCTGCGTCCCCCTGAGGTGGAAGGCAGAGGGCAAAAAGGACTAGGGCACCCACTTCAGCCTCTTTTATAAGGTAACTAATCCCATTCATGAGGGCTCCGCCCTCATGACTCAATCACCTCCTAAAGATCCCACCTCTTAGTACTATTACATTGGCGATTAAGTTTCAACAAATGAATTCTGGGGGACGCATTCAGACCACAGTACCGCCCATCCAGGAAACGTTTTCTTCTAGGTTTTCCTTTCCTCCCCATTCCCACAGTGCTCCTGCCCAGTGGGTGCCTCCCACACCCAACCACTGTGGGCATGATTCTTTCTAGACCTTCCCTGTGTCAGACAGGTCCTCCTAGCCATGTGTCTGCCCTTTCACATCCTATCCTAGCAGCCTAGGTGGATAACCATTTTCTCACACTTGTGGATGGTCACCCCAGCTCTGTCTCCCACAGTCCTCTCCCCTACAAGCCACAAAGCTGCTGGACACCTCACTGTTACAGAGCGTTGACAGTCTTCTGGGGCTACCCTTGGGCCACACTGAAGGTCTGCTTGATTAAATTTAAATGAAGAAAAGGAACCAATATATAGTGAGCATCTAATCGAGGACAGATATTTTGCAAGTTCACTCACAGCCCTCTGAATTTGGTATAACCCTGTTAACAACAAAAATAGCTAGTATTTACTATTGACTACTACTATATTCTAGGCATTAAGCTGAGTAATTTGAGATGAAGAAACAGGCTCAGAAAGGATAAGCAATTAGTAACTTTCCCAGTGGCACATAACCAGAGAGTGGCAACGCTGACATTCAAAACCGGGTCTGGCTGACCCTTTGGAAAATCCTTATGGTGGGCCTCCCTGCAACCTCCCTTTCCCACTGACCCTAGCCCTGTAAACCACGTTCTCCTCCTGACCTAAATGCTATGGGCTTTTTCCCTTCTGGGCTTTCACTTGCGTCTGGCACATTCTTCTGTAAGCTCCCTAAGAGCACTAGGGACTTTATAGGTCCCCTTCATCTCTCTGTCTCTCTCTTGCTCTTCTGTCCACTCTCATCCAAAAGACAGTAGAGGTAGGCCCAATGAAAGGTACTTCATAAATTCTTATTGTTTCATTAATGACTTTGATGCTCACAACAAAACCTACCTTCTTGGTAGTGTTGAGCATAGCTATTCCCTTTTACAGATGAGCAAGTTGAGGCCTAGAAAAACAAACAAACAAAAAACTGGCTGGTCATATAATAAGTAAGTGGTAGATGTCCCTGAGTGCTCATCTGTGTGTTTGCCGTGCAGCCTGGCCTGGCACTTGAAGACAGGGTCATCAGCTGCAGTGACAGACATTTGTGGTCTTGCCCTGGGCAGGGGCTCCTTCCCAGGAGGGAGAGGGGAGCCCACTCCCTGTCAGCCTGTGGCCAGGTCAGCTGTGAAGACCAGAGCAGCTTCCTAGTGGCCAAGAGGCAGCACTGGGAGGGAGGGAGGAGACAGACCAGTGATGTCACTGCAAGGCCCTGTCTGAGAGGACTACTGTGCTTCCTATCTGGCTTTCCTTGCCACAGTCCATATGGGTGCTGTGCTGGGGATGGCTGGACAGTTGCTACGTGTCACCCGCTCTTTCTCACATCCCAGCAGGGCCCAGAAGATATAAGAGGCACTGCAATCGACAGGACCTGAAGATTGATTCATTTCTCACTCTATCCTTCCTCCCTGGGCCATCTCATCCACTCCCATGGTTTCAATTGCCATCCATACCGGTGGTTCTCAGCCCTGGCTGCACACTACAATCACCCGGGGAGCTTTTAAAAACATGCCCATGCCAGGCCTGCTTCCCAGACCTGATAAACTCAGAATCTCTGGGTTGGGACCCAGGTGTCAGGATTTGCCAAGTTCTCCTCTGCAGTCAAGGTTGAGAACTGCAGATTAATTCACCCTCTGATTACACTTTCTTCCAACTCCCATCTCTCTTCTGAGTGCCCTGCCTGCTCCTTTGATGTTTCTCCCTGTGTTCCCCTCAAAGTACCTCAAACTTACTTGCCCAAGTCAAGTTCATAATCTTTACCACCACTGCCTCCCTCCATCTCAAAGTCTGTTTCTCCAACCAGGGCTCCCTGTGTCAATGAACATGACCACCATACATCCAATGGTATAAGACAGGGACGTTAGGGCCAGCCGGCCTTCCCTCTCTTTTCCATCATCTTCATGTGTAATCCACCACTCTGTGAATATTTGATTCAGCAGCTGTAGCAGAGAGACCCAAAATAGCAGTGCCCAAACAAAATAGAAATTGCTTTCTTCCTCACATAAAAATGTGAGTAGGCAATTCAGGGCTGGTATGCCAGTTCCGTAATCACGGGTTTGGGCAATGGTGGGTTGGGTGGCGGGGAGGGGGGGTGGGGGTGGGGCAGGACTCCTGCTAAATCACGTGGCTTTGCTCTCCTTACAAAGCAGCTTCCTCCTCTTTGCCCAAGATTGTTGCCCTAGTTCCCACCATTGCATCACCATTCCAGCCAGTGGGGAGGGAAAAGGGAAAGGGGAGGCCATACCCCTCCCTTCAGGGGCACAAACTGGATGTTGTTCCTATCACTCCTGCTCACACCCCACTGCCCTGAATTTAGTCACACCTCACACCTGGCTGCAAGAGAATCTGGGAACTGTAGTCCTGCTGTCTTTATCTCCTAAGGTGGTCTCCAGATCCTCCATCTCTCTCTACCTCTCCCACCATTCCATTAGTCCAAATCACATCTTTTGCCTCATCTACTGCAACAAGCTTCCTTATTGATTTCCCTGCATCCTTCAACCCGATTTTTCCCCTGCATCCTGGGTGACATTTTTAAAATGCAAATGAGGCTTTGTCATGTGTTCAGCAGCTTCCCACTGGTCTGAGGTAAAACCCCAGGCCTTGATGGGCCCCCAAGGTCTGACCTGGCCCTCCGGCCTCAAATCCAACCTCTTTCCCTTGCTGTCTGTCCTCCAGTCACGCTGGTCTGAGTCCAGTGGGTTGAGTGCTTGGTGCCTCCCTCTCTACTCACAGTTTTGCTCTTGTTTCTTACTCTTACACAGTTTCTTACACAGTTTTGCTGCAGTATCCTCACCCCCTCTGTCTCCACCCAGCGCTCAGCTCCCTTCATTTGTTCTTCAGATCTAAGATAAACTGACTATTTCTTTGGGAAGCCTCCCTGACCGCTGGGTGAGCTCAGGCTGTCTTGTTACATAGGTTTATGGCACTCTATTCTTTATTTCAATATCACAGGTTGTTTTACATTATTTGTGCGATTATTGTTTCAGTTCTGTGTACTGCATCTGACTATAAGCTTCAGGAGGGCAGGGACCACTGCCACCTCAGTGGTTGGCACTGTGCCTGGCCCACAGGAAGTCTGTGCTAAATGCTCGTTGCTCAGGTGAATCATGAGAGCTGGGGAAGTGTGAAGAATGACTCCCAGATTTCCAATTTGTCCAGGAGATGAATGTGGTATCATCTGTGGAGGTGGGACATGGCGGGGAGGGCGCAGATCCTGTGTCCGGTGTTGGAAAGACTGGGCTGGACATGTCTGTGAAGTCACTGGGGTCAATAGGCTGCTGGATGTATGGCTCTGGACCTCTGGAGAGATGTCCTGTTTCAACCAACTGACATTGGATTCTTGATCTGGACCCAGGTTATAAAGGGTCAAGTCTGCTAAGACAGCAGCCATTCAGAAGGTCTTGGCATGGTCCAACATTAGATGGGAGGATCTGGAAACTGGGAGCTACTCTAATTCTCCTTACCGAATTCTAATCTTGAAAGGTCCGTTCTGAGCCCTTCAGATGGTCATGGAAGCCAAGGTTCTGAGTAGCAAGCACAGCGAGCCCAGGAGGGCTGGGTCTGTGCTCCCCCTCCTGTGTAACATTGCACACTTCCCACCACAAGTTCAAATCCATGAACAGTCTAGCTCAGCAAACACTCATGGAATGTCCACTGAATGTCAGGCCAGTGGGATGGGTGATGATGGCTGTGGTAGTGGCAGAGTAGTGGCAGTAGTAATAGCTATTGCTTAGAAGGTGGACTCACACCAAACACCATCCTAGGCATTATAACATTTAAACACACTTAATCTTCACAGCAACCCTATGTGCCATTATTCTTCACATTTTACAGCTGGGAAAACTGAGGCAATAAAAAATTAAAAACAAGATCACAGTTAGTGAGTGGCAAGAAATGAAAAGAAAGACTATAGTCCCTTTGCTTAAAAAAGTTTAGAGGTGGCCAGGCACGGTGGCTCACGCCTATAATCCCAGCATTTTGGGAGACTGAGGCGGGTGGATCACGAGGTCAGGAGATCAAGACCATCCTGGCTAACATGGTGAAATCCCATCTCACTGAAAATACAAAAAAATTAGCCTGGTGTGATGGCTGGCACCTGTAGTCCCAGCTACTTGGGAGGCTGAGGCAGGAGAATCGCATGAACCCAGGAGGCAGAGCTTACAGTGAGCTGAGATTGTGCCACTGTACTCCAGCCTGGGTGACAGAGCAAGACTCCATCTCAGAAAAAAACCAAAAAGGTTTTTAGAGGAATGGGGGCTATTTCTTTGGATTCTCTATAAATAATGAGGATAAATATTGTCACTCCCATTGGACAGACAGGGAAACTGAGGTCCATAAAGGGGTTTCTGGTAAATGTAACATTTAGCTGCATGAATTCTCACTTCTTTTCTTTTGTCCTTCCCACCTTGTACACATTAAGATTAATCAAGCTTTCCCTGAAAGAGACTAAACTAATTTTAAGGAGACAGGTAGCTGATGGCCTGGCTGCAAGTCAGTGAACGGTAATGGAGAACCACTTCCAAGGATGACTTTCAGCATTCTGATGGAATTCACAGAGCTCGGCAGTTTAAAAGGTCCTTTACAGAACTTGACCCCGTGAGATAGACAGCATCATCCCTGAGTCACGAATGGAAAAATGGAGAGTCTAAGAAGTTAAGTGACTTACCGGGATCTTAAGGCTGGCTGGTAGGTTGTGGAAGGGACATATATGTGAACACCAGCCTAGAGCTATCTGTCTGACACTCCTTCTTATTGCTTCTGTCTGTATCAGCAACTCCATATCTAGGCGTCCAGATTTATTCCCACCTAGATCTTGCATTTTCCTGCTGGCACATTTTCCTTTTTCCTCACCCCACCTAGTGTCCGTTCTTTAGTGCTCTGACTGTGCTAAATTTTAATTGCTGTATGGATGAATCTGAATTTGTGCTAAAATGTTAATGGCCAGTAACGGCTCAAGGTATTTATTCTCCAGAGGTTTTCGCTATTTTTCTTCTTTTTTAAAAAAATGATTAAAAACAATAACAAAAATTCTTATGGGTCCTGCCCTTGGAGTTTTCAAAAATGGTTCCCATTCATTTATCTTATTTTCTTCTCAGATCCAGCCTTGTCCTTTTCTGTCAGCCTTTCACCATCTGTCCTCTGTTTCATTAGGTTCCCAACTGATCTCCCTACCTCCAGTACATCCTCCACCCTGCAGCCAAGCGATCCTGCTTAACATTCCTTGCCCTAAGCTCTTCCCTGGCTTTGCATCCTCCAAGAATAAATTCAATCTCTTGGCCTGGCATTCATGGCCATAACCTGGTCCTGCTCACCTTCTAACTGCTTTTCTTACCACGCTTCTTCTGGCACCTTATCCTCCAAACTGTCCATTGTTCTTCCTACACCTCACTCTGGGATGTGTCTCTGTGCAGTCAGCTGCCCATCCCTGAGTCACCCAATTTCAGGGGAAACTTTCCAAGATCTCCAAAGAGTCTTTCAAGTTCCTTTTACTTGATTGAGGTGACAGGAAGATTCCCTTCCTACCTGCCTTGCTTGGATGTCCCCAACAAATGTATCCTCAGAGGTTTTCACTTTCTAAAGTCCTCACTTTCTATTACCTGCAGGTAGGGGTGGGGGTAGGGGATAACATTGTTTAAACAGGTTTGAGGCCACTCTCTTTGCAAGTCTTTCATAGATAATATCTCAAGATAGTTCTCTAAGGGGTAAAGGGTGGGCAATGCTGAAAATGTGTGGGGGTGTTTTCAATGTCACAGTAACTGGGCAATGACTCTACCATTTAGAACCAAAGTCAAGATGAAAGGTCTAGAATGCTAATCATGTAGGATGCTAAATGGTTTTTGTGGCAAAGAGCAGCCTACCAATAAAGAAGAAGTGTCCTGATGAACACACCTACAGTGCTGCCCTCCTTGAGAAGTGAACATGGGATCAGGTGGCAGAAGTATCAGAAAGGAGCAGGTGATTGGAGCTCTGAGAGAGACCATCCATCCTTCCCAGACAGAACTCCCTTGAACTTCTGGGAGTGAGCAGGTGTGTCAGACCGAGTGTCTAAGGGGGAAGCCTCCAGCTCTGCTGTGCAGCCATATTAATGGAAAGAAGATAACTTCTTCCACCTTGGAGATGCTAAAAGGAGAAACAGGGAACACACAGACTCAGATTTGTTATTTGGATTGTTACAAAATTCCTCCTAAAAATTTCCCGACTCATGAAGGAAAAACAATGAGAGTAAAGAAAAGTTGAAAGACCCACATGAGTATGTGGCTACTGCTGGGTTTAGGAACATTCATCTATAGCTCCGTCTCCATTTGTTTGCATCTCCACCTCCAACACCACCAGGGCCACCTCCCTCCAGGATCACTCACCCACCACCACAATCAGCATCTCCTCCAACATTGCTGATTCCATCCCCAAGACACTGTTCCCTGTGTCTTGACTCTGGGTCAAATAAACTGCCTGGTCTACCAATCTCCTTCTAGATACTCTTTCCCATATTGGGAAGAGCTCAGGGTTTGGAGTGGAACTGTTCCTGGAGCAGAAGACTCTCCTCCATCAGGAAGGGGATGAGTCAGCTTGCTGTGGGCTTTAACAGGGACTGCAGCTCAAGTCTTTGCAGCTGTAGGTTTCCATAAGCCAGCATGTTTAGCGGGCTCCATTTGACCATTTTAAGGAAGTCCACTGGTCTTTTGAACTTTTTAAGATGAATCCTGTTTTCCGCGATCTGTGGGCTCATCTAAGTGTCATTTTTCAAGGAATCTGTAGTTGGGATCAGGGTTCTGCCCTGAATTAGGGTTACAGGTCAGTCTGTGGCCAGAGCAGGAACTTGTTCTGAGGCTGGGATTAGAGGCCAAACTGGGATGGAGTCAGGATTGAGTGTCTGACCTGGGCGGAAGCTCTGGCTGGGGTTGAGTTAGTTCTTTGGGTAGAACTAGTGTCAAGGTCGTTAGTTGAACTTCTGTTGTATATCCAAAATTTCTTACAAAGTATCCCCATTTTATCCTGGGTCAATCTATTTCCTTGAGGGATTCCTCCATCCTCCAGCCCCCCCTTGTCCCCACCCTACTTTTAGCCCTAAGTTTGCCAGGGCTCAAGGCACAGTCACGCTCCTGCTCTGGGGTAGGGACTTCAGAACAAGGTGGAGAAACTTCTGAATCCAAAGCCCTCTGCTGCCTAAGCCCACAATTGGAGGAGGGGAGGGCATAGCCAAGGCCTGATGCCTGCCAGCCCTGGCAGCTGGATGAGCAGCTGTAATGGGATTAGGCCTGGCTATGCCCGCCTCTCTGCGTGCTGTCCCGAAGCCCTCCCTCTCTTCCTCCCCCAGCATTCTGATCAGGATTCAGCCCTCGGCTCTACCTACCCCGGCCAGGCCAGCCCCATTGTCCTCTCCTTCCCTGGTGCCGGTGCCTAGCAACACTCACAGGGGAGCTCTTTTCCCACCGCTATCCTGGCCCCTCACCCTGCCCCTCGGCTCTGAGCACACACAAGCACCACTTGCCTTTTTATCACCGCAAAAAAAGCCAGTGAAAGGAAGCCAGCTGGTTTCACCAGATTCTCCCAATGATCCAATTCCAAGCCTCTCTTCTGAAATTCTGGGCTTCCTTTCCAAGATTCCTGGGTCCTACTACCAGCAATTCTCAGATTACATTTGAAGATTGTAGAGTTTCATCGTGGAATTCTCAAGTCCTGTCGTCCATTCTAGGACTCCATGAATTCTAGAATTCCAGGACTTTGTGATGTGGGTTTGTGACCTGGGTCTCAGACCATTTAATTGTATTCTGGAATTGAGTTATTGTATTTCAGGGGAGTCTGTCGTTCCAGAAATGGAGTCTGTGGCCATGAATCATGGTGAGAGGGATTAAGAGATGATGGGGACATGGGAGATGCATTTTTATTCTCTTTAAATTGCAGTTTCTGAGAGTGAAGAGAAGAATGAACCTGCTATCTGGAGAAAGGGAAGGTGGGATTCATTCACCAACTCAACAAACACTAGTAGCTGCTCAAAGCACCTCTAAACACAGGGAACAGAGCACTGAGCAAAGAAGGACCCTGCCCTCAAGCAGCTCACATTCACTTAGGGGAGACAGATCTGAAACAAATAGACAGACACTATGCAACATGTCAGATCTACGAAGAAAAAGAGCAAACAATGAATAATTGATACTATATTGTACTTATTCTGTGCTAGGCACTGTTCTAAATGCTTTACATGTATTCACTTATTTAAATCTTATATTAACATTAAAAGGTAGATGAGATGGTTCAATCCCACTGAATAGATGAAGGAACTGAAGCACAGCAGGTTAAGTAACTTGTCCAAATGGCAAAGCCAGGATTTGAACCCAATAATCTAGCTTCAAAATCTGTGTCCTAAAGCAGGGTTGAGGGGTGGAGAGTGATGGAGGGTGTAGCTTACACAGGGCAGGTAAGGACCTTCAAACAGAGACTTAAAGAAGGTGAGGGGGTGATCTATATGGATATCGGGGAAGGGAGGCAGGACAGACATGTTCCTCAGGGATTGAGCCAGGTTTCTTCTTCCAATAAGGCGGACCAGTGTTCTCTGTGCTGGGGGGCTAGAGGAAGGTTTTCCAGGGGGACCTGGTGGGAGGGGCAGGCTCAGAGAGATGCTTATTGCTGTGGGTGTACCAAGACCCCTTTGCCAGCTTCAGTCAGATTCCTGTGTGTCCTCTCCTCCCTGGCCACTGCCGATAGATCCCCTCCTTAACAGATAAGTGTCCTCAGAACACAAAAGAAAGAGCTGGAAGAGACAATCCCTCATGACAGGACTAATCAGGCTGGCTAATTATGAGTAATTAGAAACACCTCTCCCCCGTGGGTGGCCCTGTCCCAGTGTGAAACAGACTGAGGACTTAATTCCCCTCCAAAGGAAGTGGGGCTGGGCAGAGGCACGGGAGGGAGGATGCATCCAGGCGCCCCCGGCCCTTGCTGTATGCCTGGCCTCCTGACCCTGCACTCAGTCTGTCCTGCTGGCAGACACAGACTATGGCACATAGAAAAGGGATCATCTGAGACATTGGGGTGGAGCCGAGAGAGGGAGAGAGCGAGCGGCATCTTTGGATGAGTTGTTTCACCTCTCCAAGACTTGGTTTCTTTATCTGTAAACCTGGGATAATCATAATTCCTAATCACAGCTTTACAACAATCCAGGGAGACAAGCTAGCAAGATAGCATGGGGCCTTAGTAAATTGTAGTGCCTATCACTGTTTTGTTTTGTCATCTGTTGCTTTGGATGACTTAAAACAGTTCTTTCCCTTCTCTGGGCCTCAGTTTCCCCATCAAGGTACTATGGAGGCAGGGGTTGGTTACTCACTTGTTCAATCAATACATATTTCCTGAGCACTGACTTTATGCCCAGCACTGGAGGTGGAATAAGACTGACATGGGCTCTCGCATTCCAGGGAGCTTCTCAGGGAGCTTGGTCAATGGGTTGACCCCAGCTGTCACGTTCCAGGCTAGAAGGTGGGAGGACTGTAGTAGACTGGCTTCTAAGGTCCCCAAGGTTCCTGCCCCCTAAAATACAAGCCCGTACAAGTCCTTCCTCTTGACTGTGGGCAGGACCTATAGATAAGATGGGGTTTTGATCTCCTGATCAGGCCAGTTATGTGGCAGAGGGGAACGGATTCTGCAGATGTTACTAAAAGCTCTAATGAGTTGTCTTCAAGTTTATCCAAAGAGAGATGATCCTGAGAGGACCTGAGCTAATTACATTAGCCCGTTAGAAGAGGGCCTAGAGAATGCTTTTACACTGTTGGTGGGAGTGTAACTTAGTTCAACCATTGTGAAAGAGAGTGTGGCGATTCCTCAAGGATCTAGAACTAGAAATACCATTTGACCCAGCAATCCCATTGGTGGGTATATACTCAAATGATTATAAATCATGCTACTATAGAGACACATGCACATGTATGTTTATTGTGGCACTATTCACAATAGCAGACTTGGAACAAACTCAGATGTTCATCAATGATAGACTGGATTAAAAAAATGTGGCACATATACAACATGGAATGCTATGCAGCCATACAAAAGGATGAGTTCATGTCCTTTGCAGGGACATGGATGAAGCTGGAAACCATCATTCTAAGCAAACTATCACAAGGACAGAAAACCAAACACCGCATGTTCTCACTCGTAGGTAAGAGTTGAACAATGAGAACACATGGACACAGGGCAGGGAGATTCACACACTGGGGCTTGTCGGGGGGTGGGGGGCTAGGGGAGGGATAGCGTTAGGAGAAATACCTAATGTAAATGACGAGTTGATGGGTGCAGCAAACCAACACGGCACATGTAAACCTATGTAACAAACCTGCACATTGTGCACATGTACCCTAGAACTTAAAGTATAATAATAATAAAAAAAAAAAAAGAAGAAGAAGAGGGCCTAGAAATCCAGGATGGAGAGACAGTGGAGTCTCTCTCCCTTGGCCTTGACAAACCACACTGCTATGAGTGGAGAGAACCACGAGGTGGCAAATGGTGGGAACCCTCTAGAAGCTCAGGGCCTCAGTCCTACAACCACAAGGAAGAGAATTCTGCTAACAACCTTGGGAGGGGACCCTAAATCCTCAGATGAGACTCCAGGCCTGGCTCACTTTGACGGTAGCATTATAAGACTTTGAGCAGCGGACCCTGACCCATGGGAATGGTGGGATAAACAACGTGCGCTTGTTTAAGCCACTGTTTCCTGCAACTTGTTATAGGACCCTTGATTGTACGCAAGGCCTTGGGCCAACCCCATCCTGCCAGCTCACACTAACCTTCCCAGCCCCTGATTGAGGGCTAGAGCCCTGGGTGCCTCAATGAATTTCTCGCAGGCAGTCCTCCCATCACCTGTAGCAAAAGATTGTTTCATCAACTGCCAACCTGTTCCCAAAGTTGCTCATCAAAGATTGTTCTATTTGCCCTACTTTTAATATAATTATCAGCATTATTTGCATGACACCAAGTCAGGGCTCAGCCTGTCACAGGCCCCATATTATCCTGAGCTGCTTTTCTGGGAAAGGCTGTATCCCTGCCTCATGCAGGCTGCTTCCTCCCACACAAATTATCTGTAATTTCCACACCTCCATGCTTGCCGTGGCCCTGCGTTAAAGCCAGGACTTGTGTGGGGCTGGAGCACACTGTTATTTTCAAAGCAGTCAAGCCAGGCTCCAGGAAGCTATAGGAACATCAGGTGGGACCTAGATTGACTGCAGCACCTGCAAAGGGGGACAGGCAGAGCGGGTACAGGTGTTCACTCCAAGAGTAGCCAGACCCAGACCACTGAGGACAGCAAATGTGCAGAGGGCAGGGCATGTGCAATGTGGCTCCTGAACACACATGATATGGCCTATTTGTAAGATACTCATGAAGGTCCCTTCTGCAGTCAAAGAATACTATGCACAAATGCCAGGGTGTGCAGAAGATGGAGGAGAGGATAGGGGTAGAGATAAGAAAAGGAAGTCCTGTGGATAGAGATTTGGAAGTGAGAATGGAAATATTTCATTCTCCTTCAACCAGGGGCCCTGGAGGGTACTCAGCTCCCATGTGTAAACAGCTGTGTCTCCAGGAGGAGACTACAGTAGGTGAATGGAAAGTGTCACTCACTGTCTGACAAGAATTGCCTGACAGTGATGAAGCTATGCCTCTGTAGACAGGCCTGCTGCCTGCCTGAGAGTCTGCAGGAGAGGGAATATCTCTATCTTGGTAGAAAAGATGTGCTTTCCTATTCCAGATCTGTGGATGGCGTGTGTGTGTGTGTGTGTGTGTGTGCGCACACGCCTGCGCATCTGAGTGCATGCACATACTTGGACCGTATGTGAATGCACCTCTGGGCATACATATTAAATGGAAATGCACATGAGTATGTATGCACAGTGTACTCAGGTGTAGCAATAAGTATGTATATTTGAGCATATGCTCATCTGGGGGTAAGGGTGCATTTGGATATTTATGTACACAAAGGACAGAGACTCAGGGCACTTGACTCTTCACATTGTCTCTTGCTATTGCCCCAGGCTTCAAGAAATTACTTCTTCCACCCGTCCCACCCCCAACACACCCACACTTTCCAATTCCCTAGAGGCATGTCTTCCCTTCTAAGGTCACGATTCTGGGGATAGAGCACAGGACTAAAAGCCCAGAGACCTGGTGTGTCGGCCCAGCTCTGCCACTAGTTAGCCCCATAACAGAACAAATCATTTCTGTTCCCTGAGCCTCATTTTCTTCATCTGTGAAAGGGGGTGCTAAATGGTCAAGTCGGCACTTAGCATTTAGGGCCCAAGTCTTTTGTCCCCTGGCCCCACCTGCCCCCACTCCCAACAGCCCTTCTCCCCTTGCTCGTCCTCACCCATTGCTGTGTCCTGTGGTGGGTGGCGGACAGAGAGGACTCAGGCCTAATCTCTAAGGAGCTCCCAGGCATCTCTGAACATGGGTATCCCCTTGACTCCTCCTTGACTCCAGGCTTTTTGTGAGGCAGCTTCAAGGATTTCTAGAGCTCTTGGAACACAGTTTGAAAATCATGGATCTAAGCAACCTAACCTTCATTCCCTTGGTTTCTCAGAGGATTCCAAGAGTCCTGGGGACCAGGGTCCATGGGGTGACTGAAACGGCTCTAGATGGCATGGGTTCATCTGATGAGGATGCTACCTCCTGGCTCCTCTATGAGACATCAGGGGAAAGGAGTGCACCTGGCCTTCTGGGCTGCTTCTGGGGTGGGTGGCCTCCCAGGGGAACTCAACCCTGCCACTGGAATGTCTCTGGAGCCTGTGTGTTCAGGGACAAAGGGCCTTAGCGGGGCAATGGGGATGGCTTACCCAGCTTCGGGGGGCTAAGCTTTCCAAGGCCTCTCTGTTGCTTGCTCTGTTCTGTTGCTGATGCTTCCAGGCCTTCCAGGGAGCACTCCCTGAGGCACCTGGGGCTCCTCAGTGTCTCTCTGGCCATCTGACCCCATTGCAGATGTAGCAGACCAGACAGCATTCTCAATGGAGCTTTCCCAGAGACAGAAACACTATTTCACAGTCTGGCATTCAAGGCTCACAGCATTCCCCAAACAGGGATTAAATGGGCCAATGCACAAAAAGCAGTTGCTTCCCAGCCTTTCCATACCCTGGTGCCTGTGGAAAATGAAAACATTTATATGTCTCCTGAGGAAAGTGGAAAAGGCTGCTTATGGCTGCCCAGCAGGCTGAGGGACCAGCATCTCAGCACACTTGTAACCTGTTCTGGACATATGAGCATGCTATCTTGGGATGCTTGCCCGCAAAGCATTAGCAGAGGGCTGACGACAGGGGTTCCTAACTAACCGTGGCTGCACATTAGCATCCCCTGGGGAGTTATAAAAAATTCTTTTGCCCAGGCCTCACCATGGACCAATTGTCTAATTATCTTGGGTGGTGAGGCTTGGGTGTAGGTACTTTTTAAAAGCTCCCCGGGGGGAGTCTGTAGCGCCCGGAAGGTTGACAAGCATTGGTGCAAGACATGGTGAGCATTCGGTCGATGCCAGCTGTCTACAATAAAGCACCTGTGTCCTTGTGTGTGCTGTTCTTGTCTGAGCAGCGTAAAAACTGGAGTGGGGTGGGGTGGAGTGGGGTGGGCTGGGGTGGGGGCCCTGTAGTTAGGGAGGAAACTGTTGCTCAGGAGAGATGAATGCTGGGTAGGGTGGCCTGGCATCCATCTCCCTCAGCCATGTCTCAGAAAATTGAATTAAAACCCATATTTTTCAGCTGCTGCCCGCCTGGCTGGCTGGCTGGCTTGTGGAAGGGAGTGAGGCAGTGAGCACCTCAAGGCAGGGAAAAGCTAGTGAGGGGGCCCCCCAGCCTCCCTCCCTAGGAAAGAGAAGGTAGCCCAAGGGGTCCTCTGAGAGAAGACTTCCCAGGGGTGGTCCCTTGGCCTCAGGTCTTCTCAAAGCCAGGCAGGTAGGGGTAGGGTGGGAGTGGTAGGCTGGCTGGCTTACAAGGTCAGGGCTAGATCTTGAGGTGAAGTTGATTTTTTTGGGTGACTGGGTAGAGAGGCAGAGAAAAGGAGCCTGTCCCTGGGGAGGCCTAATCTCGAGGAACAGAATTGGCATAGCTCCTCTCCCAAGGTTATTTGGAGAGACTACAGTGGATGCCTGAGACAGGTGGAGAGCAGTGCAGGACGTGAAAGCCTGAGTGGCTTCCAGAATTAAGGGGGTGGAAAGAGCTCACAAGGTAGAACAACACCAAGTTGGGCAGCAGGATAAGGTTTCTGATAAGAAAGTTGCCTGTGTGTCCTCGGGCTAGTCTTGTTGCCCCTCTGGGCTAAGGCACCCCACGCATAGAGAAGGAGACTAGACAACCCTCCTGGATCCCATCTCTAATGTGTGTTCTATGCCTCACCCAGGCTGATGCTACTCGGGGGGCTGGAATGAGAATCAAAGTCTACGAGGGCTACTAGCCTACATGGCATCTTTAAGAGCTTTAGAGAGGTGCTGCCTCCAGGTGGATCCACTAGAAAAAAGTGCCCCTTTTGGGTAGATGGGGGCATGCCTGGTTTGGTGGGCAGTAGGTAGAGTAGGATCTGGATTTCCAGCCCCACTGGCCCCTTCCAGGGGATCTGGAACCCACAGTGGAAACTGAAGAACCGAGAGTATGGAAAGGGAATAAATCTGGAACTGAATGCTGAACTTCAGAGTAGGGGGGCCTCTATCTGGAAGTCTGGGCATCCACATTCCCAGGATGGGCTGGTCTACCATAGACGACCTTGATCTCCACCCTTCCTCTCACTCCCAGGCCCTCTACGTCCTGCATTCTGAGTCCCTCTTGACTCTGAGACTCCTGGCAGCCTCCTTTCCCTCACACTTAGTTTCACAGTTTACAGAAAGCTTTACACATAGCATCTCATTTGATCTTCACAACACCAGAGTTGGAGGCAGATGAAGAAATCAGCTCTCAGGGGTTAGGGCAACAAGCTAAGAAGGGGTTAGCCAGGATTAGAGGGAGGTCCTGTCTGTGTCTGATTTCAGCACAGCACCTGGCCCTTTTCTTTCCGTTATTTCTTCTCTCCATTCTCTTCATTCTTTCTTGATATAGATAAGACTGATATTCTCCTCCACCAGGAAGCTTTCCTGGACTGAAAGGAATATGAGACAATCAGACTACCAGCGTGTTGTGTCAATGGGGGTCAGTGGCCAGTGGCCATTGGTCAGTAAAGAGAAACATGGACCTAGGAACCTCCATGTGTCTTTCTGGGACCTCAGATTGCTTCTTTCAAGTTTCTATATGGATTCCTCTCCATCCACAGGTCCTTTCCTCTTTGGTAGACTGGGGACCCCAAAGGAAGACTCAGGGTTCTCCCTCCTCCTTCCCCTTCCTTGAGGCCTCCTCGACAAGGTGGCCATACCTAGAACTTGGGCCCAAAGGGAAGCTGAGTGAGAATTTACTCGAATGGGCAAGAATAGAGCCTGGCTGCAGAACTGAGATGCTCTAAGAGACTGATGCCTGAGGCAGGGACCAAAAACTGAGGGCAGAGGCAGGCAGGAGCAGCTGTGGGATGGGGGCTGGGGTGGGGTGGGCAGAGGGTGAGAACTTGCCTGGGAATGGGTAGCTAACTACTCTCAGCTAAGGTTTGGCTTCACTGCCAACCCGCTAGGCCACCTTTATCTGTGTAGTTCTCCTTATTAAGCCATTTCTACTAGGAGGAGTTTAGACAGGACTGTAATAACAGTAGCAATAGTAATTTATTCAGCATCGGCGAATCAATGATACCAGGGAGAAACTACTGTGGAGTGAGTGCACCATTTTTATTTACTGCTGCTGTGAAGAGTCCTGGGAGCCAGTACTACTGTTCCCTTGTGCAGATGAAGAAGCTGAAGCTCAGAGAGGCTGAGCCACTTACCCAAGCTCACAGAGCTGTAGCACAGCTGGGACTGGAGCCAGGCAGTCTGATATTTTAAGTTGTCTCTGTCCTGTAAGCACTACCATCCCCTTTCTGGTCGTTCTCCCGCGGGGGTAGGGGGGAGGGTCACATTTGAGTACATCGCGACAGGCACCCCAAAACTAGCCGACCCTCCCAGACCTCGGCGGTAGGGGCAAAGAAGAGCCCAAGGAGGGTCTGAGACTTGCCTGGTAAGGAAGTCTTCTTGGAGGAGGGGGAAGACAGGCTCTGATACACAGGAAATCTTGAGGACCTAGGGAGAAGAAAGAAGGCTTTCTAGTCCTGGCTGTGATGGAGGGAGTGGAAAGAGGGTGGTAAGCCCAGGAGGCCCAGAGATAGAGGAGACGGGGATGACAGGCTGCTGAGGCCTCCACCTCAGCGTCCCCGACTCCCGCCACTGGGATTTCCCGCCGCAGCTCCTGCTCAGGTCTGTGCTGCTGGTGGGGTGAGGTTGAGCAACCCGGAGCCCCCACCGCGCCCCCCACCCGGCCCCTTACCGCGCGCCCCACCGCGCCCCGCACCGCACAACCCTCGGCCTAACCCCGCCCCCGGGCGCTCATTGGCGTGCAGCACCCCCTCCCCAGACTGCGAAGTGTGCAGCGGGAGGCGGTGGTCTGTCGCCTCCCTCCAGCGCCCGGCCTGGCTTCGCGGCGGAGGCGGCGCCTCTCCTGCAGGACTGAGCTGAGCTGGGCTGCCGTGCCGCGCCGCGCGGGGCGGGCGAAGTGGGGCGCTGCGCTCGGCCCCGGGCGGGGACTAACGGCGGCGGCGGCGGCTCCGGGCGAGCGTGGTCCCCGCTTGCGCACACGCACACGCCGCCGCGCAGGGACATACGGACCCCGGCCGTCCGCGGCCACACAGGTGCGGAGACCCGGCTCGGCGCGCTCTCCTCGGCGCACACGCTCCCCATCCCCGAGCCGCGCGGGCCGCGGACTCGCAGGTTGCGCGTCCTTTGCGGAGTCTGCCGCTGCCCCACGGACAGGCCCCGCAGTGAACAGGTAAGGGTCGCCCTGCCGCGGCTGCCCCTCCATGCCTCAGCTGTTTTCTCCCGGCTCCAGAACCTTCGCCCAGCCGGGACCTCGGATCCCCTCCTCTGGCTTGGCGGTCTCCTCCAGCCGCGACCTCCACCGACGGAGAGCCGGCGAGGGCAGGCGCCAGGCAAGCCTCCCAGATCCGAAATGAAGCCCCCTCCCGCCTGTGTGCCCTTCCTGCGCGTCAGGATGACACCCCCCAACCCAAGTGTCTGGCGCTGCGCTCGGGGCGGCCGATGGCCGCAGCCTGCGGGGGTAGGGGTCGGCCTAGCTATCTCGCGCCCCTCCTGATGCGGAGAAGGGAGACCAGGGGCAGGGAAGCCATGAGGCCGGAGGGACCCGGAGTGACATGCCACCCTACCCCTAGGCGGACGGACGCACCTACGCGGATCGGAAGGCAGGGCTAGAAAGTCCCCCGGGGCTAGGTACCGCAGTCCGCACGGGGCTTGAGGGGTGGGCAAGCAATGTGCTAGGTAGGGGTTGGGGTAGGGGCCAGTGTAGAATGCCGCTCTGTGGTGACACATTCGGGATTGTTCAAAAGAGCGTCGTCTCGGTTTCCCGTGGCGCGGAGGGGCTGGGGTTGGGGATGCTAAGGATTCGGTGGTCCCAGAAGAAACGCCCTGCGGGGTCTGTGGGGAAACGACACTGGCCTTCCCAGGCTGAAGTGGGCCCGCCCAGACCCCTGCCAGCCGCTTTAAAGGCAGAGGCTCCTGCGGCAGCTGCGAGGGGCGGAGGCCACATCCTTGGCGGGACCTTGGCAGGTTAGGGGGCTCAAAAGGAACAGGGGAGCCAATGGATGCAGCTAGACCCCCAGGAGGGAGCCTGGCCGGAAGCCGACTGCATTTCACGTGGAGCTGAGGAGCGGAGCCTCACCTCTGGATGGAGCTCAGCCCCCTTTTGGAAGATGCTGGGGATGGGGAGTGGACACCTGCTAATTCTTCCGACCATTTCTATGTTTTTGGGTGCAGGTGCATCAGACTCCCTTTATCTTCCCTAGCCTTACAATGTCCCACAAAGCCCCCCTGGCCCTCTCCAAAGACACAGCATTTGGCTTTTCCCATGAGCGGCCCTGGGGAGACGCTGGGGGATGGGAAGGGGCTGGACGCAGCATGTGGGGGGCAACTTGCCCTGGGACTGAAGCTGGCCTGAGACAGACAAGCATCCTGAAGGTCAGGGTGGAAGCTTTGAGTGGCAGTAGGATTCCCAAGAAGATGGAAAACTATGTTTGAGCCTTTGGGGGCAGGGGCAGCAGGCGGCACCCAGGTTTTATCAGGAGACCCCAATTAAATGAGTTTGGTGCTGGGTACAAGTAGGACTGGTGGAGTCCCCAGTCCTAAGCTAAGTTCTGCTCCTCACTGACCTTGGGGAGGGCAGGCAGAGGCACCAGCTTGGACACAAGCCGAAATCTGAACATACAAATTGGAGATGGAACACGCTGAGCAGGCCCTGGGCCAGATTTTCCAACCAATCCATCAACAAGTGTGTGTGGGGTGACAATGGAGGCGGGCCTGGTCCTTTTCCTCTTTGGCCATGGGTGATTCATGGGTGGTTGGGTGTCTGGAGCAAGACCCCCAAAAGTCTGTTTGCCACCATGTGTGGTGAGGGGAGGTGTCTGTGGGGAGCCTCTGAAAGGATCCCTCTCCTGCGCTGGGACTGATCTAGGCTAAGCAGTGCATTAAGTCCTGTTTTGTATAAGGTTCAGGCTGGCAGGGGATTGATTGGAGAAACACTTTGGGACCCATGCTTTTTCACATGGCCACCTCTCTCTGTTGTGCATCAGCTTTGGGACACTCCCTCAATTTGTGTCGAATAAATAAATACACACATGGGAGTTTATAGTATATGTGGCTGAGAGGCTAAGAAAGCCAAGGCCACAGGGTGGCTTTTCTCCTGGGGACAGGGCTTAGGCTGGAGCGTCCCAGGTTGCCGCCCTCCCAGGGACAAGCATTTCATTGACCTGGGGCTGGCACTGATTAAGTGGAGGACATCTTGTGCTGTCTGCCACAGGGCAGAACCAAGATGTGCCAAGTGCAGAGCCGGAGTTTAGCTTGGTGCCAGGCAGGCCTTGCTTGCCTGAGACCCACCCACCATGGGGCTGACACTGGAGGTGACAATGAGTTTCCTGTCCTGGTCAGGTTTGTGAGCAGGGGCCTGATGCCCCAGACAGGGGCTGCCAAGTGGTTTTCCACCCTGGAAGGCCTAGAGGCCTCAGAGACCCTCAGCCTTCCCTGAGGAGAGGAATTTAAGATTCCAGGGTCTGAATGAATTGGGCTTAGTGGTCCAGCCGCCTGGCAAGATGGAGACTGGAAACGCCTCAGCTGCAACGTGTTTGCACCGAGCTCTGGATGCCGTCAGAGGCAAACGGTGACAGCCACCCCCACAGTGACACACAGAGAGGGAGTGACACACAGCTAGAAAGGCATATAGGCTTTCTATGACACCTGCCAGAGAGCTGGGGTACAATAGTGACAAGCAACACCAGAAAGACAAATGGATGTTGAGACACACCCTCTCACACAGATCTGGGCACACCCAGAGACTCAGAGATATTTGCCCAAAGAAGATCACAAAGGTCTGCGTTAGTAAAAGTCCAGCTGCATATTGAATTGAAGGGAGGAAAGTGTGTGTGTGTGTGTGTGTGTGTGTGCGTGCACATGTGTGCGTGTGTTGCATGAGCCTAGAACAAGGGTAGGCAACCTTTTTCTGTAAAGTGCCAGATAGCAATTATTTTACGCTTGTGTCCATATACAACTGCTTAATTCTACTGTGTAGCCTACTGCAGCCTTAGATGATATGTAAACAAGTGAGCATGGCTCTGTTCTGATAAACTTTATTTATGGACACTGAAATTTGAATTTCATACATTTTGCCTGTGTCGTGAAATATGATTCTTTTAATTCTTTCCAACCATTTAGAAATGTAAAAAGCATTCCTGGCTCACTGGCCGTACAAAAATAGGCTACAGGCTGGATCTGACTGGCTGGAAGGGGTTGCCAGCTCCTGGGTTGTAAGGTTAGGAAAGAGAAATGGTCAGAGAGGTTGACGAAGGGAGGGACTTAGCGCTGATAGCTGGAGATGCCTGATGGTACCTTGGATGCTTCGCTCCGTTCTACGTGGAGCTCAGAGTGCCCGTCTGTTTAATGGGTCAGGCCCAGGAGAGGCTCCCTGCCTAGCCTCAGCACCCTCCACCAGATTGGCCTCTGCTTTGTCCCTGTGATCGATTCCCCCACTCTAAAGACACCTGGAGGCAGCATTCAGGACTGAAAAACTGACTGCTGTCACTTGAGCTTGCCAAACAGTTCCTGAGCCCTCTTTACCATTCACCCTTTGTGTCCAAGTCTGTGCCCATGCCCACAGGTGGGGAAGCCACACGGAAACCTGGGCATGCCCCTTTTTTCTAGACAAGACTCGAAACTCACAATGAACCCGACGAGACCTGAAACAGCTCAGAGGAGAGGGGCTCCTTATCTCAGGGCTGAGGCTTCTCAGTGGAGGAGGGCAAGGTCATAAAGGGCAGGTGGGCAGGTGCTGCCTGAGTGGGCTTCCTAGAGGTGGTGTTGGGGGTTTGGGTTGACCTTAGAGGATAGCTGGACCCTTATCCCAGCTCTCCACAGACTCCATGCATTGCCTTAGCTGCCCTCATCTTTCCCTCTTGATCAATGGGCACTGCAGAGGGTTGACTGAGACAAACATGTGTGTGTGTGTGTGTGTGTGTGTGTGTGTGTGTGTGTATCCTTCCTAGGCACCTCTGAACTTCCCAGCCACTGATCTGAGGCTTGTGGGCTTGTGTAGTGAACCAGGTCCTGCCTTGTGTTTCTTCCTTTCTCTACTGCCTCTTCCTGAAATTTCCTTCCTGCCACCTTTGGTGGGGATGGGCCAAGGAGACACTCCTGTCTGATTTTTCTGTGTCTCTGGATTCTGTCCCCCACTTTCCATCCCAACCGCCTTCCTGCTCAGCTTAGTACCCCATCATCTCTACCCTAGATCCAGAAAAGGGCCTCAGGGTACATTTCTGCCTGCACTTTCCCCCCTTGTCTTTGCTCCCCAGCCTTTGAAGGGATATTTTCTAAATGAGAAGCTGATCACTCCACTCCCTTGCTTAGAACTCTTCATTGCCCCACCCCTGTCCGGTGGAACAACCCTCCAGCTTCCACAGACTGGCACCAGCCCTCCACCCTCTCATCCACCTCACCAACTCCTGATATCTTGTTGTGCTGCTTGACACCCTGGAATCACCTTCCCAAATCCATCCAGGGGGCACTCATCCAAGTTTTCTGGGCACTGGTGTGTCTTGCCTGTGCCAGGTGCTGTGGGCACATGCACATCAGAGCTGGGCTCATGCTCGCTTAGGAGAGGCTGAAGCTTAACCAGGGTCTGCACAAAGGGAAAGGCTCTCAGTGCAGAGCTACTCCTCCCCAAGCCATACACCCTGCGCGGTAGGTGCTCAGTGAATACTGTCCACAAGCTTGTGCCTCTCTCTGGCCAGGCTTCCTGTTCCCCTTCCTCCCCTCCCTCCTCCTCTCATTCCCTCAATCCTTTCCCTTCCTACCTCCCTCTTCTCCCCACATTTATCTTCTGCCTTCTTCCTCCCCGTCCTCTTACCTGGCCCAGGGGGTGCACTCCCTGACACCTCCAGGTCAGGAAAGGTCCCTGCACTATCCAGTATGGAAGAGGACTCCTCACAGGACCCTGGGAAGGACTCTGCAGCATGACCTTGGGGAAGTTTCCTGGTCTCCTAGGTCCTCAGAGCCTCACCAGTGAGATGGGATGATACTGCCAACGTTCATGGGTGCCCCAGCCTGGCCCTTCCCTGCCTTGGACCTGGTTCCCCATCCAAGCTTGTACAAAATGCAGGGCACGAGTGGGATCATCACTGGGGCCCATCTGATGGCCTGACTCCTGCCACCTTGTCACGCCTGCCGTTGTCAGGAGGCCCCTGGCCCAGGAGTTTGTTTGTGCCCTTTATCGGCTGTGGTCTTCTTGAGAAGGAAGGAGGTTCTAGAGAGTTTCCCCTCCTTCCCTGCAGCAGCTTTAGTCCCTCCCTTTGAGGGGTGAGTGGGAGGGGCGCAGTGTTTCATCTTTCAGCCTTCTCTCCCTTGTTCCTGGCCCTAGGAGGGAGAGGAGGAAGTAGGGGCGGTCCAGCTCCTGTGTCATGAGTAAAGGGAGCATGGGGAGAGCGGGGGAGGTGAGTGATGTACTTAGCCTGGCCATCTCCTTTCTGGTATCCAGGCCTGTCCTGCCCTGTAATGGGGAGGGATGCTGAGTGGCCAGAAGATTCCAGTAGGAGGTGGCACAGAGGGCTCCAGCCCCATGAGGGGCAGATGAGAGTCCCAGGGCTGTGTGGCCCAAAAAAGAGGTAGGGTAGGCTGTCCACACACGCCTGTGTGGGCTCATGTGAGGCAGAGGAACCTGTGCCTCTGTGTGGGCTGGTTGGGAAGGGCACAGGGACATCAGAGCTTCCCACTGTGGGCCTGGGCCAGATGCTGGAGTGGGGCAAGTGCCCATCTCAAGAGCAGAGTTGCCTTCAACCAGGGGAAGCAGAAGGGCTCTGCCGGGCTTTGGACAGTACAGGGATGGCTGGAGGGTCTCTGAGTCCCCTCTGCACAGAGATGTGGAAAGTCTGCTAGCCCAGTGAGTCACCGCTCGCTCCTGTGTGCTGACTGATGACGCCATCCTCTGTGTGCAGGGGCCACCGCTGCCTGGTGCAGCAACTCAGAGGAGGACATGGCTGCTGTAGTCAGTTTAACTCCAGGTTTGGTGGCTGGACTTACGAAGCCTGAGGAGGAAGGGGGAATGGTGTGCTATTGGGATCCCCCTGAAATCCCTTACAGACCAGGTATCTGCCACACATCCCATTCCTGCCAGGCAAGCCTCCAGGCTCTATATTGTGTGACCTTGGAAAGTGTGTCACCTTCTCTGGCCTCAGTTTCCCCATCTGCACCTTGGGAGGTGGGCTTTAAAGTCTATTTCAGGTCTGAAATGTTGTATCTGTCACGAACTCTTCCTAAGGAGGAAACTAGATATAGATATGTAAATGGGTGTAGTGGCGGGCCTGACCAGCCCCTGGAGGTGTGTGTGGGGGTCCCTAGTAGGGTACCAGTGGACTCTGAACTGATCTTCCTTTGACCAGTAAGAGAGGGCAGTGGAAGCATAGGGATGGAGTGCACCAACTTTGGAGCCAGACTGCTTGGGTTTACTTCCCAGCTCTACCAGGGACTTGCTGTGTGATATTGGGGAAGTTGCTTACCCTCTCTGTGCGTCAGTCACCTCTGCTATAGAATGAGCTAATGCTAGTAACTATTTCAGGCAGGTTAAATGAGTTAACACATGTTTATTGCTTGGAAGAGTGTCTGGCACATACTGAGTATTTAATAAATGTTAGCCATTAGTAAATAAAATCACAGGAGGCCTGCTGTTCCCATTTTGAATGTTACACGGTGCTGTGGGGGTGGAGGTGACAGCAAGAGGGTGCAAAAAGTCTGAACACAAAGTGGTGAGATAATAATAATAATTAACACATGTATAGCCCTTACTGAGTGCCAGGCTATAGTATATACTCTATAGTTTATTTGTATAAATTTGCTGATGCCTCACTGTAACATCTGTGAGACAGACATTAATATTATTCCCATTTTACAGATGATAAAAAGAAGGCACAGAGAAGTTAAGCTGTTTTCCCAAGCTCCTAGGGCAAAAACTTCTGGCAAAATGGTCCGAAGTCTGTTATACTAAATGCCAGGAGGTAACTTTAATCATCCTTAAAAACTGTCTGCCCCAACAGATCCTGGACCCAAGAGAGAGAGCCAGGGAATATGAGGTGACCCGTTTTCCCATCCTGAGCCACTTTTGCGGCTTGGTTGAAATCCATCCTCAGGGAGGGGAGAGTTCAACCCTGGGCTGCAGTCTCGGGGCCTGGCCTGTCCCTTGAGGGTGTCACTAGAAGCTTGGGAGAGTCCGGAGGAGGAGGAGCCACTGGCAGGGCTGGGGTGGCCAACAAGTGAGGGGACGCATCTCAGAGGGACACTGCAGAGAAGCACTTGGTTTAGGGCAGGCGGCCTAAGTCTGTAAACTCTGAGCGTTGTTCAGCGGGGGGCAGTGCAGCGTTGCAGTGGGGGCAGAAGTGCCTGAAAGGATTACCACCCAGAGAGGGGAGAGGCTGTGGGAGCTGATCCCTGAGGTCCCCAGCCGAGTCAAGTCCTGGGATCTCCCAGGTTCTCTCTCTTCTCCTCTTTGCTGGCAGGGGCGTCTGTGTCCAGTTGGGCAGTGGGTGGACTGTAATGGGTGTGGGGACCAAGAGAAGGTAACAGTGGGAATCAGGAACCCTGGGTCTAGTTCCAGAGGAGGCGCCCTAGTCACTGACCCAGCGGGGTCACTGGAGGCGCCCTGGGTCACTGGGCTGGAGGCACACCTGTCTCCTGGTAAACAGCCTGGTGATGAAGCAGAGGGCTGGGGGTGGGTCGGGGCTAGGGCCTCTGATGGAGCTTGTCTTCAGTCCACTGCAGCTATAGCTGAGGAGCTGCCTTTCCCACAGCACGGGCGAGGCTGCTGAAAGTCTGGGCATCCCTGCATGTGTGCATGCATGTACACACGTGTGTATGTGTGTGTCGTGCCTATACCTGCACCCATATCTGAATCCAAATATATCTTTTTGCCTCTCTATAGCTGAAGGCCTTTGCTGAGTGAGTGTGTGTCAGCGTGAATTGTTCTGTATATCTACAGTCTGATATGTGACATATCAACATCTGAATTGCCGTGTGCTTGCATCTGCACATATCTTCTTTCTGTGTGTGGTCCTCTATGTGTCTGCGAAGGAGTGTGTGTGTGTGTGTGTGTGTGTGTGTTTGTGTGTGTGGTTGCCTGTCGGTCCCTGAAAGAATCTCTACCTTGTGTATCCCATCATGGGAGTTTATATTGATATCTTCAAGTGGTGGCCCTGGGGATAAATGTCTCTTTGTCTCTGTAGGGTTGACATGTCTTTATGATCATCTCTGTGGACCTGTTTCTCTGTGTGTGTGTGTGTGTGTGTGTGTGTGTGTGTGTGTGTGTGTGAAAGAGAGAGAAACAGAATCAGAAATCCACCAGTCTTCAAAACACAAACTCACTGTCTGCTTGCTGCCACCCGCTCCCCCACCCCACCAGAGCTGTTCAAAATCCTGGTTTCCTCTGTGCCAGCTCCCTGGGTTCTAATAAAGGTTAAAATAGAGGCTTTATAATCCTAACTATACAAGAGCATCACCTGGAGAACTTTAAACACCACTGCTGCCCGAACCACAGCTGAGTGCTTCTGATTCATTTGGGCAGGGTAGTTTTGGAAAGCTCAGATGACTCTAGTGGGCAGCCCAGGTTTCATACTGGGGTCAGAGGTTAGGGCTTTGCTGGGGAAGCAGTGAGTATCCGCTAGGGGGCAGCCAGCCCAGTCTTAACAGGGGTAGTGCTGCTGCCATCTCAAGGTGTTGCTGAAAGCAAGGAGCTCTGTTTTCACCTTTGTGGCCTGAGGTTGCAGAAGGTGCAGGGAATCAACCCCTGATCTTGGAGGCTCTCTGCCTTGCAGGATCTCCCCAAAACACTCTGCTGGCCTAGAGAGATGGCCTCCAGCCTCTGCCGAGGGTCACTGGTGCCAGACACTCCTCCCTCGCAGCCAGGCAAGTCAGCAGGGTTGTCTCTTTGCAGGCAGAGCCTTGGGTTCCCCAGGGCTGGTAGAAGTGACCAAGCCCTTTGGGGGCCACCAGTGCTAGGTCACGCCAAAGGTAGCCTGTGGCCACCAGGGGCCTGGCAAGCCCTGGGAGCTGGTACAGAGACCGAAGCCTGAGTGCCTGGTAGAGATGGTGCCTCAGGGTGCCCAGGAGTGCTGAGACCAGTGCTTCCCCAGCCTGCCCTGTCCTCCCTGACCCACAGGAAGAGGCTGGGCCAGTGCTGCCATGGTCCCCAGGCTTCTTGGAGCATCTCTTGGGGATATCTGAGGCCTCCCTCTGCATATCTGATTGAGCCCTGGTGCATAATATGGGGAGATGGGGGCTCCCTCTTTTTGAGCCTTCCTGCAGCTGGTTTTATTTCCGCTTTTTGGATGCCTGCTTATCTCCAGCTTGAGCTTGGAGAGGCCCTGTGGGAGGCAAGGAGAGAGGGAGGGGATGTGGTTAGGCAGAGAGTGAGGGACACAAAGGCCCCTGGGGTGCAGCAGCTCTGCCCGCTGAGGGGGGTGTGCAAGGACTAATGGTTGGGATGCACATGAAGGATTTGCTCGGGCCCCCCATGGCCTCCTGGGCCAGGCACCTGTGGGTTAGCAGTGCCCTGATATGGACCTACTCAATCTCTTTTATAATAATTTAATAGTAATAATAATTTTTAAATAACCATAACCATTGCACAGCTCTACTGGAGCCTATTTAGCAGTGCCTGTTGATGGATGCTTTGCTGTCCCATTTTTTATTGTTGATGCTATTTTAAAGGATGCGGTGGCGAATGTGCTTGCATGTGCTTCTTTTCGTCCAAGTGCAAATATTTATCAGATGCAGAATTGCTGTGTTGTAGGGTGTATGTCGTAATGATCAGTTTTAGAAGCAGAGTATACTATTCCCCTGGGAGCATGCTGGGCTCTTGCAGCCTCCTTTTTCGACTCCCTGTAACCTATCTGTTTGGTCCCCACCAGTGGCCCCAGTCCTTGCAGACCTGCCCCCTTGGAGCTCCTGCAGCTCGAGGTCTGAGCACATGCTTCAGCTGTCACTGTATTTTCTGTGTCATGGTTTAAGGCTTTATCCCAAAGATGAAGTAGAGTGAGGTAGGGCAAAAAGAGGGTGTAACTGTTAGGGAACCAGGCCAGGCAGCTGGAACAAAGAGGCCCTTTAAGGGGGTAATTCGCTAGAAGGTGGTTTCCTGCTAGTGTAACAGTCTGGAGCTAGGTGGGCCTCCAGGCAGGCTGGGTGGCTGGGTTCCACAAGGTCACTTGGCGGTCCTGCCTCCTCTCGCAGCGTTGCTTCCTACCCCCCTCAGATCCTGTTCATGTCCACACTGTCAAAGTCGGGTTTGTCATTTGGGAAGGGTTAAAGAGCAAGAGCAGAGATCATGCCAGGACCTCATGCACAGAGGGTGCAGATGTGGCCACAGGCTGCCACCCACATTCCATAAGTGCTAACAACTTCATCATGTGCCCACACCTCCAGTCTAGAGATACCAGGAAATAGCATCTCTAGGTGAGCATGCATGTACCAGCAAAAGCTTTGTCACTGTGGAGGAGGGGGAAAATGCAAAGATTTGGGGAGGCAATCCCTCTGTTGCCAAGGAGAAAGTCATTCCAGACCATGCCAGGAGACTGGTGGAGCTGAGCCAGTGTGTACCCATAGTATCCCAGCACCTAGCACAGACTGAGTGCCTAGCACATGTTTGCAAGGCAGAAGAACGAGCAAGACGGCAGGGAGGTAGGGTTATCCTTGGAGGCTGAAAGCCGTGCTGCAGGGAGCTGGGGGAATAAGGAAGGGAGGTGGTCTTGCCTCCTGCCACTGCATTGGGCTCACAGGATTCACATCTTTCCTTCCTCTCTAGCCCAGAGCCACGTTGGGGCTGACCCACAGCTGCTGTCAGTGGGAGGCCAGTGGTGCTGGCCAAGAAGCGTCATGGCTTGTGTCGTGCAGGTTTCCCTGGCTGCTGTCCTCCTGCTGCCTATGGTAAGGGCCCAGGAACGTCTCTCTGGGAGCCCCAGGCTCACCTGAACCCCCACTCCAGAGAACTCATGTTTTATGTGTGCCCTCAGCTCAGCTATTCATCTGGCTGGTATTTCTGCCAACACCACCAGTGGGCCACCCAGTGCCTTTGTGTGAATCAGAAAAGACATGCCTTCCTCAAGACCCTGTACTGATTTGACTAGAAATGATTACAAAATTTACAAATCTTTATGACGGTAATGTGTGGCAACCTTTAGAGTTGCACAGTACACAACCTGCTCAGCTGAATGCAGGAACCCTGGTCAGGGCTGCAGAAGGCTCTTTCGATTTTCTCGTCACCAGCCCACAATGCCCTGCCAGGACAGAACTCAGGAGGCTGTCCCCTGCTCAGGTCTCTCCCTGAGCAAAGGTGGGAATGGGGAGTGGGCAGAGGAGGACTCCCAGGTATTGGTCCCACCACTCTACCTGAGAGTTCAGAATAGCAGCGGGTGAGGCTGTCCTCAGAACCCTGGGTACCAGTCCTGCCTCTGCCCTGACTCACTGTGTGGCCACAGACAAGCCTGTCCCTTTCCCTGAGAACTGCCTGCACATCTATGAATACTAGGGATTGGACTGTGTCCCCAAACATGGCCCTTGGCAACTCAAATGCCTTGTGACTGCCTCCATACTTGCTGATACACCCCTGGGAACCATCCCTGCCCTGGGGTCTTGTGTTAAAGCGACAGCATTTGGAAGCAGCTGTCATAATAGCAGTGCATAGACTGTGAAGTTACTTGGTCCTGAACTTGAAGCCCATATCTGCTATTAACCAGCGGTGCAACTTTGGGCTGGAGTTTCTTAACCTTTCTGAGCCCCAGTTTCGCCTTCTGTAAATAAGGATGGTGAGTAGTCCCCACTAAATGGCACCACCGCTCCTTAGCCTGCAGCTGCTGGGGGCACCTTCTTCCTGAGTCCCTGGAGGAAAGAGACAATGAGCTTTCTCAGCCTGACTTCTCCCCTACCACTTGTTTTCTCCTTTAAACTGCAGTCGTAGCCTCGTGGCTGCTGGAGTCAGACCTCCTGGGTTTGAATTCTGGCTTTTCAGTCTACTGAGCCACATGACTTTGAGCAAGTGACTTAACTTGTACTTAAGTTTCCACATCTGTAAAATGGAAAATGATAAAAATAGTACTGCATAGTACTCTCCATATCCATACACACGCACACATATGACACTCAGAATAATGCATGCACAGAGTGAAGTGCTATATGCACTTGCTAATATTGTTATAAGATGTGGAAACTGAGAGCCCAGGAGGGAGTGGGACCTGTCCAAAGCCACACATTGAGTTGGTGACAGAGAAGAGCCTTCATGGTATCTCTCAAGGTGAATGTCAGGGCCCCTGCTGGCCCTGACATCTCTTGTCACTCTCCTCTCTGCTTCTACTCCCCACTCCCTCCAGGACACTGCCCCTGGGGCTTTGGTAGGAGAGCTACTACAGATGGCCTTCCTACCTGCTCCCACCGTACATCCTGTGTTCTCCTACAGGCCCCCGCCATGCATTCTGACTGCATCTTCAAGAAGGAGCAAGCCATGTGCCTGGAGAAGATCCAGAGGGCCAATGAGCTGATGGGCTTCAATGATTCCTCTCCAGGTGAGCGGGGCAGCAGGGAGCCTGTCACATCCCCAGTGCCAGCTTTTAGAACTGTTTCCCTGTTCTCAGGCTCACTTAGCAGAGAGTGGTCAAGGGTATGGGTTTCTGGGACCTTCAGAAAGCCCTTCGGAATACTGATGTCCTGGATCTGCTCTGGGCAACGATGCTGGGGCTGCTGTCTTCAAGGCTAGTGTGGCCTGGATGCCTCACAGCTGTTCTGGGTGACTGGACATGGCCGCCTTCTCTCCCACAGGGGCTAGGATAGCATTGGTGCCTGGGCTGGGCAGTGGCTGTCAAGAGCTTGTTAGCAGGCAGAATGGGCCTGGTGGCAGCAGGGACACAGCTGTTGCCTGTGGCTGAGCTGTAGAGCACTTGGTCAACCCAGGGCAGGAAATGTGGGGTCCTTTCCAATCTCCTCTGCTCATTGCATCAGAAGTCAGGGAAGAAAGCAGCAGCAGGAACTGCAGTCTTGAAGACTTGGGTACAATGCTCCTCCTGGGACTGCATTTGAGGAGGGTCCTGCTTCCCTGCGCTGGAGGAAGCACACGTTGCAGGACATTGAGCGTTCTTAGCCTCTCCCTCTAAATGCCCATAATACCCCGATCCCAATGACAGCCACAAAATGCCTCCCAAGATATCAAATGTCCCAAGGGAGTGACACGATCCCTGGTGAGAACCAGTGGCCCCACTGAACCCCTCTCCTCCTAACTCCCCATTGTGCAGATGGGAAGCTAAGGCTCACAGAGCAAAGGTGCCTTCGGCTCTTGGCCTCGGGGGAAGTTGGGGATTTGGGGGAGGGGGCATCACAGAGGCCTCTCCAGCCTCACTTTCGCCTCAATCGTTGGAGGACTGGCTCCATGCTGCCTAAGGGTAGGACTCTCTGCTCAGGCCGGAGGGATTCATTTTTCCTTCTGGATCCTCCGGGCTCCTCTGAGCACCATCTGTTTAAGCACTCGATTAATCCGCAGCCCAGTTAAATGGAATGGTCCCACTGGACGGAGCTCCCCGGCCAGTTGCTTCTCAGTGAACATTAACTGGTGAGGGAGCTACTCTGGGCTCTGCTGGCCTTTGCCTCCAGCTGAGCTCTTGCTCAGCCCTAACCAAGGCTGAATGCGGATTTGGAGCCCCACCAGTGAGGGAAACTGAGGCAGGGGGCCCAGAAGGGCACACAGTTGGAGGAGACTCAAAGAATACCCCAAGAATATCTGGTCCAAGTCTCTGTTTGGAGGGTGGGACTGCCGAGCCCTGAGGGCAGGGATGGTGTGGATCACATGGAGGATCAGGCTGAGGTGGGTCTGGAACCCAGGTGTCCTGCTTCCAACCCAGGGCCATTGCTCCTGCATCACATGTCTTGGATACATTTGGGGTTGAGCAATAAAAGCATCCAGGAGGGAAGAATAAGAGGCAGGGGCTGGGGTGGGACAGGGACCTCAGTGTAAGCTGTGTGCAGTTTAATTGCACACCTGCTTGTTGAACTCTGGGCTGAGAGGGCAAGACAGGCCTGTCCACAGGGATGTCGCGGCAGAGACAAGGGAGATGGATGCCAGGCTGGACATACAGCATCCCTGGAGGGGCCAGGCCAGTGCTGGGGAGCAGGTCTCACCTGCAGGTCTGCTCAGGAGAGGAAGAGATAAGTTCTCTGTGGGAAGGATTCATATATTGAAACTGGATCCTTGCTTCTCAAACCTGGCTGCACATCAGAATCACTGGGGAACTTTCAGAAAAATGTACTCTAGCCACAATCCAAACCAATTAAATCAGAAGCCTGAGTCCGTCATAGTCACCATAGGTTTTAAAAGCTCCCCAGGCGATTCTAATGAGAAGCTGGTGTTGAGAACCCTTGAGCTAGGCCCAAGGGACAGGTAGGCATTTGAAGGCGGTGGACAATTGAGGGATAGACGAATGGGTGAACACGGTAGGCTGAGGAGTCCACAAGAGGCAGGAGCCTGGTGTTTTTGGCAGTAGTGAGTAACCTCCTGTATTTGGAACTCAGAATTGGAGCAGATGGGTTGGGCTGTTGAGGGGGCATGGCTGAGGGCCCAGGGAGCAGATATTGTGTATTTCATGTCCGTCTCCACTGGAGTTGAAGGTGGGGGAAAGCAGTGACCGGCTCCCACTGAGCTGGTATCTCTGCCACTGCCCCAGGGGCTCCGCTTGTCCGCCTTCAGGGACCTTGTGAATCAGGGCTGGTCATAGGAGGTCAGGGTGTGAAGGATTCTCCAAGAGGTGAGTGAATAGCTCTCCTTTAACCCTGTCCAGATGGGAGAGGAGGCTGCACCCTCTCACGGTCTGCCTAAAGGAGAGGGGCCCTCATCTCTCCCTACTCGTCCCCTTCCTTGAATCATGGGGTGGGGCTGAGCTAATTAAGCAGAAGCAAAGGGCAGCCATTAGATGGGGAAGAGGAAAAGACTAAAGGCCCAGCTGGACCACCAACTCCATGGCCCTTTCCTGCTCTGGGCCTCAGGATCTTCTCTTTTAAAATGAGTGGGGTGGAGTGGATCATGTTAATAGCCAGGCCCTCTATAGACTTCCTGTGTGCCAGGCTCTGTGCCAGCACTTCATTCTACCACCGCAGCGGCTGGGGGATGGGGGTGGTTCTATTATGACCCCTATTTTATAGATAAGGGAACTGAGGCACAAAGAGGTACTTTGCTTAAGGACATAGTCCATTAAGAGGCAGAGGTGGAACTTGCCCTCAGGCAGCCTGTACCCTCAACTTCTGGGATGCACCACCTCTGAAGAGTGACACACTCTGGGTCCCAGCACCCCCCCCCCAGCCCCAGCACCAGCCGTGGGATCTTTGAAGGCCCTTAATACCTTAATTTTCATGTCTGAAAAATGGAGGAAAAATAATACCTACCACTTGGGATTATTGCATTAAGTGATAAAAGCCTGTGAGAAGTGCTAAGGACAGCATATGGCATTGGCTAAGCGCTTAACTAAGACACTGTAGTTATTAGGAGCTGTCATCTTGGAGTGTTGGGGGTCTCCAGGGCTGCCACCTTCTGCTAGATCCCAGTTCTTCTGGGGAGTAGAGAGACATCTCTAGGAAGCCGGCTAGTGCCACTTGGAACAATCCTGGGAGGCTCTCTGGAAGAGCAGGGGAGAGGTTAGGGACCAGATCTGGGCTTCAGAGGGCAGACAGAGAATACGGGAAGGTGGAGAGAGGCGTTCAGCTGGAGAAGGGTGGAAGGGGAGCAGTGAGTAAGGCGGGTGAGCACTGTAACAGCCAGCACTTCAAGGCGGGCACTGGGTTCTCTGTCTCTCTCTCTCTCTCAGACATGCACACACACACACACACACGTGTGCGTGTGCACACTCAATAAGTCATTTAACCCTCACCAACCTATGGGCTGCGTAGAGTTTTACCCCCAGTTAACACATGAAGATGCTTAGACACAGAGAGGTTAGGTTGCTTGTCTCTTACCTAGTAAACCCCTCAGCTGGGAAGGTGGAGCCAAGGTGTGCATGAGGATGGTTCTGGAGTTCATGCCTTCGCCCCTGGGCTGCATTTGCTGCTCAGAAGAGGAGTGAGGAGACACCCTGGCCCTCAGCTTTCCCCTTGCCAGGGTGAAAGGTCATACAGCAGAGGCAGTTGCAGTGAGGCTGGAAAGAGGCCTTGGGAGAGAGGGGCCCTGAAATGTGCTTGAGGTCTGCCCTTTCCTTAGCTATGAAAAGGCCAACAGGTGTTTGTGTTTCTGAGACCCAGGATAGAATGAGGTCTCGGCCTCTAATGACTTGCTTGGGAAGGAGAGGGGCAGCCCAGGGTGAGGAGAGGCCCCTGGGGAAGCTGTCCTGAGAAGCAGCATTCATCCCGCTCACTTTGGGGTTGTGGTCTGAAGAGCTTGCCCTGCAGGCTGAGGTTGGAGGACTCCCCTCAAGGGGACCTCAAGTTCAGGGAGAGTGTTGACCTTGCTGTCACTCACCAGGGAAGGCCTTACTTTTACCCCATTGCACCTTAAGAACCTCTGGCCTGCTCTTAGGGGTGCCCTGGCTGGAGCTGGGCTTCTTGGCTCCAAATTAAACACACGTGTGAAAGATGGACCTCCACTCCTGTCATCACACCTGCAGCACTGTAGAGCCCCCAGGAGCATTTAAAGATGCTGATGTCCAGGCCCCTCTCCAGACCAAAGTCCTCAGCATTTGGGTCAGGAGGACTCCGTGCAGATCTGTGTTAAAAACCTCCAGGTGATTCTAAAGTGTATCCAGGTCTGAGAACCACTGACCAGAGCGCAGCATCCACCAGGGTACTCAAGTGATCTCAGGCAGAGAGTAGCCCCTCAGGGCCCAGATAAGCCAGGCTGGGGAGCTCACTACTAGCCGAGTCAAACCTGAGTGTACCAAAGAATCGACATCTATGTGTTGTGTTATTAATCCATGCCAGCCCTCCTGCTGCATCTCTTTCCTGCACCTTCCCTGCCCGGGTGGTCCCCAAGCACACACACCATGCACAGAATGCTGGCCAAAGGTCAGCTGATGTCCTTGAAACACACTTGACAAAGGAAACCTGACAGCTTGTTCCAATGCCTGTGAGTGTAAACTCACAACAGTGTCTTTTATAGAGTTTTAACATACTTTTATATATTTTGTGTGTCTCCCACAATCTTTTAAATCTAGTAATATGAGTCCATTGGAACAAGAGCCCTGATCTTAGTTGAATTATGTCCGTGGCACTGTGTGTGCATGGCTGGGGGACTCCAGGGGGCTCCAGGAAGGCACTTGTTTCCTTCAAGCCCCTGCTCCTCACTGGTCCTGGGACCTCCACCCCAAGGAGAACCTAGGATGGTGCTGTGCAGAGTGGCCTTCAGAATGGTAGCCAGGAGACAGAGATGCACTGAGAGGAGGCACCCACGGTAGCAGGCCGCTTAATGGGAGTGAAAAATAGAGCCCAGAGAGATGGCCATAGGGAGTGAAAGCAAGCTTACAGCCTGCCTTGCATTGTTTGCAAAATCCTTGTCATGTTTTAAAGGTGTTTATTGAGGAGAGTAGGAGCTTTGGAGACATAGTTAGTTGTTTTGTCCCCGGTTCCAAACCCCTAAATGCTAATGGGATTTGAGCCAATACCAAGTTGGCTCTGTCATATGAGGCCCACGGAGTCTGAGGCCAGAGGTGGTGGTCATTGGCCAACCACACTGGAGGCAGAGCCGGCTCTGAGATGGGACCCAGGTCTGTTATCTCAGACAGGAAGTGCCCTTTCTCCCGCAGTGCTCTCGTGACCAGAAGGGAGGGACAAAGAACACCTGTACCTGGGAATTGGCATCCCCAGGCCACATGGCCCCCAGGCTCTGTTCACTCTGCAGTCTGCCTGCCCAGGATGAGACCAGCCAGCATCTCCTCTTTGCAGGGCTGCAGATTTTCATCAGCCCAGAAACCTTCCTTGCATCTAAGCAGTGCTGGTCAGTGTGGTCCTCAATGGGGGTCCCCACACTCTGGTGGAGAAGGAAGAGGAGGCCTGTGGTGGCCATAGCAGGGGCAGCAGAGAGCAGGCTTGGAGGGACAATGGAAAGGCCTGCTCATTGCTATTCTGGCCTGGTCTCAGAGGCCTGTCCAGGGCACCAAGTGCCTTGATCCAGTCCTCTCTGCCTTCACTAGAGGGGAGAGGCCAAGAGGAGGGAAGCACATCAGGGCTGGGCCAAGGCTTCCCCATCCTTAGAGCAGGAGGAGCTTCTTGTCTGGGCCTCTCAGCCGCTCTGAGACTCAACAGGCCTCAAGCCTGAGGAAAGGGTGGTGCTGCAGGGACCCTCATGTTGAGGAACTTATTCCCTGACAGAGGGTTTCGCTTCTATCCAAACTTGTGTTTTCCTGAAGTCTGGTCATTCTCAAACTTGAATATCAGATCTTCTGTTAAAACAGATTGCTAGGGCCACCCCAAGAGTTTCTGATTCAGTACATCTGGATGGGGCCTGAACATCTGCATTTCCAGCAAGTTCCCAGGTAGTGTTGCCGGTCTGTGGTGCATACCTTGAGAACCACTGACTTCCAAAGGGGATGGCAGCATCTTTAGTCCTATGCCACCCCCAGCACTCAGCTCATAGTGGGGTCCTCATTTTATGGAACAGAAACATTGGCTGTAAAGTAAATTTCGGTAAATTGAATTGTTTTTACCCTGGATTGCATGCTAAAATGGGGACCTTGTTCTAACAATACCCGGGCATCCTCAGGTGGCTTCTCAAAGGAAGGACCACGGCTTTGTCTGCGTCTCTTTGGTGCCCTGCTCTATGGAGTTTTGAACACTGTAGAACTGGACAAAATCATCACCATGACAACCCAGGATTAGCTCCTTATTTTGTTCCAGACAAAAGCTAATAGCTCGTGCATTCTCTCTCAGTCTCCCTGCCTGAGTGGATCCCTTCCCTCCTGCTTTACACTTCACTGCCATTCCTGGGCACTTTATAATGTCTTAGGTGGGAGCAGCTCCAGAAAGTGTATGCAGCACTCCCCCACCCACCCCCGGGCCTGCATTCCTCTCCCCATGTCCCCCAGTGGGGGTCTATACACTGCATGTCCCCCAGTGGGGCCCTATACACAGATGGAGCCACGAGACTTGGAGTGTTGTCAGGAGTGGAGAGGTCTCACAAAGAACAGGATCTGTTCTGATTTTCAACCTCTGGAGGAAGAAGGGGAGGACGGAAACTTGGCCTTGGTTGCACTCGGCCATCTCCTCCCTGAAACATGTTTTCCTGGCTGCTGTGTCCCTCGCCTGTCCTGGTTTTCTTCCTCAGTCTTCTTAGCCAAGGCCTCTTCTAAATGCTGGCATTTCTGTTGGGGCCTGGCCTGTTCTCTCCTCTTTTTTTCCCTGATCTCTGTTCTCTCACTAGACAAACCATCCATGTCCGTGGCCTAAATAGCATCCCTGTGCTGCCCGCTCCCTGCCCTCTTCTCCAGTTGCTACTTCTCTAGACTCCAGACTTTTCTCCAGCTGCCTACTTCAACAGCTGTCTCCTCTTGGCTCTTAGCACCATCTCAAACTGAACATACCCCAGACTAAGCTCTTGCTTTCCAACTTGCCTAATTCCCCCAACATCTGCTTCTCACCTGGCCCTTTCCACTGTGGTAAATGATCCATTCATCCATCCATCCATCCATCCATCCTCCCACCCACCCACCCATCCACCCATCAATCCACTTGTTCATCCAGACACAGAAGCCAGAAACCCGGGTGACATCCTTGGTACCTCTCTCCCTTGTACTGTGTTAGTCAGGATGGCCTCGACTCTGCAGCAGTAACAAATCAATCTTAAAATCTGAGAGACTTAGCACAGTAACATTTCTTGCTTGCATGTATCATAGGCCAGTGTGGTCAGCAGAGGTAGGAGGCGGAGCTCGACTTCACACAGTCATTCAGGGATCCAGGTTTCTTCCGTCTTGGAACACTGCTACCCTTAACATGTGGTCTTCAAGGGTGGTTCTGAGAAGGAAGAGAGGCAGGCTGTGGAAGCTTGTGAGGGATATTTTAGAGGCGGGTTCCACATTTCCACCCTCTCACCATTGGTGTGCCCTCAGTCATGTGATGTGGGTGAGCACTAATAGTCTTTTGCACACTTGCCAGCTAGGTCCAGTGTGTGGCCAAGCCCTGTCAGCTCTGCTCTTGACTCTGTCCCACACAGGACTCCTCTCTAACTCTGCTGCCATCGCTCCAAATCCAGCTCTTTCATCCCACCCCTAGACTACAGCCATGTCCTAACACGCCTCCCCGTATCTGCATCTCTGCTATTGGGCTATATGATCTTCCCCACACAATCAAATCCAAGTGTGACTCCTTGTCTTAAAGCCTCTCTGTGGTAGGTTGAATAATGCTCCCCACTGCGCCCTGAGAGGCCCACATCATCCTAATCCCTGAAACCTGTGACTGTGTTACTTTGCATAGCAAAAAGAACTTTACAGAGGGAATTAAGGATCTTGAACTGAGAATTTTATCCTGGGTTATTTGGGTGGACCCAGAATAATCACATCGGTCCTTACAAGTGAAAGCTGGAGGCAGGAGAATCAGAGAAGGAGTGAGACTTGAGGATGCAACGCTGCTGGTTTCAAAGAGGGAGGAAGGGACCATGAGCCCAGGAATGTGGGTGGCCTCTTAAATCTGGAAAAGGCAAGGAAATGGATTCTTCCCTAGAACCTCCAGATGAAAGGTAACCCTGCTGACACCTTAATTTTAGCCCAATGAGACCCATTTCAGACTTCTGACCAGGAATATAAGATGATAAGTTGTGCCATTTTAAGACAGTAAGTTTGCTTACAAACTTACAGCAGCAGTGGGGAATGAATACACCATCCAGTGGCATCTCTAAAAATTTAGATAAAAATCTAAAATTATTAATACAACTGGACTAAGAGCTCTGTGAAGGCAGACACTGGGCCCTTTCTATTCACTCTTGTATTGTTCTGCATCGTCTGACTCAGTATGTCTTGAATAAATGAGTAATTAAGAGAGAGAGGGAGAAGAAAGTGGGAAGAAAAAAAAAGGATAAAAGGAGGAGGGGGAGGAGGGGGAGAAGAAGGAGAAAAGGCATCTTGAAATCTTCCAGTCTCAACAAAATTTAGCTTTGTTGAGACTGGAGTGTGGAACATATGGGTCTGTAGAAGCTGGACGTACTGTGTGTGAGTGGAAGGAAAATCAGTTGCTGTTTTTAGTTAGAAAAACCCAAGGCTGTCTCAGGAGCCCAACTCCCATCCGCCCAAGTTCCAGGGAAAGGGGCCTGGGAGGATTCAGCTCCAATTCACTGAGGCCAGAGCAACTTCCATTCAAAAGAGGAGAGGAGGTGGGAGCCTGCTGGGTCTTCCCATCTGCGCTGGGCTGGGAGGTGGTAACTGCAAGAGAAATGGGCACCAGGGCATTCAAGGGAGCCCCAGGGAGGCAGCTGTGAGTCTCCTGAGACCCCAGCAATGCAGGCTAGAGGGCTGAGTGGAGGCTTTTGAGCTCTCGATAGGGTCAGGGACATTGTCTTCGGGTCCTGGGGTCCTGAGGTCTCATTCTAGGTTTCCCAGCTGCCCTGGTACTATACAAATTGTCTCCAGGACTCTAGAGGGCGCCCAGGCTGGGGACATACGGGGTGCCAGGAGGGCTTTGAGAACTGTGGCAGATATATCTTGAGAGCTCCCAGGCCCCGGGCTGGTGTGGGGCACTTCAGCAGATGCCTTTTAGGCACCTTTAGCTGCCCCAGCTATCCTCTGGGCACCAATAGGTCCCGGGTGAATCTCTGTTCCAGATTTGAGCTCTGGTCACTCAAAGCTGGGAGTTCACAGAGACACTCAGTTGTCCGTGTGCACATAGGAAACGTGAATCATGGTGGAGGGGGCGGTGACTGGCCTGAGTCACAAGTGAGCCTGTGGCAGAAGGAGATCAGAACTCAAGTTTTAGGGCTTCCGGTGCTAATGCTGAGTAGAGACCTGCCCTTTCCCCTCACTCTGCCCTCAAACGTCAATTTCACAGCTTTGTCTTTTTCTCCACTATCTGGCCCTGGTGCATAGATGGTCCCTGGCACAAGGCAGGTACTCAGTAAATAGTAGTTAAGAGAATGCATCCCCTGTTCTGCTGCCAACATGAGAACCCCCTTCTCCCCTCGTGCCACCCGCCCAACCTCTGCAGCCTTCCTTGACCTCAACCCTCATGACCCTGCTCATTCTCTCTGAAGTGGCCCTGTGACCTCGGCAGTGTCAGGTGGTAGCAGCAGCTGGCTGTGCCCGGGCCTAATGTTCCCCATTAAAGGAACATCTGTTGGCTGGGGCTCCCGGGGCATGGGCCAGACGCAGCCACGCTCCACGGCCGTTCCACGGTCAACATGGGCTGCTGCAGCCAAAGATATGCTGTTGGGTCTCTTTCAAGGACATGATGTCACAGCCAAGCACATGCTGGCTAGATGTCCACTGCTAACGGTTACACAGGAATTATCGATGACTGGCCTATTGCTATGAGACCTGATACCCGGCTCCCCTCATCTGGCCTTTAATGTCTTTGCCTTCTTGGGTTAGTCTTCTCAGAGCTTTCTATGGTACCTCTGGCTCCCAAACTCTGTCTTTCCATGAGCAGGATGCTATGGGCCAATGTGACTGGGTGCGAACTCCAAAATAGCCGGGTGTGAATTCCGAGAGACAGGATATTCTCCATCTAGAAGCTGTGGATACCTTCTGGTCCAAACAGCACTCAAGCGTCACGGACCCTAACAGAGACTGTGAGCTCATGGCGCCTGCTCCAAGCCCCTCCTCTTTCCAGCACCTTCCCAGGGGTCCTCTGGGCCTGTCATCGGCCCTGCCCTGGCCATCTCACCTTGCAGGTCCCTGCTTCACCTCCCTGCCTATGAAGGCCTCTCAGGGGAGTAGTTCCCAGGGACACCTAACTGGGATAATGAAATTAATGATTCTGACAGCAGTGAGGAGGCATTGAATGAGTCTGGCTCTGTTCTGACAGCTTTGCACATATGAACTCATTAATCCTCACAGCAGCCCTATGAGGTGGGTGCTGTCGGTCACTCGCTGTCCCTGACGTGGCATAGAAGCCTTCTCCATAGCCTTCCTTTATAATCCCTAACAGCTGCAGGCTGCTTTCCTGCAGCTTCCCTCTGCTGCCTGGTGCTCCACGCTCCTGCCTCCCCTCCATACCTCTGCCACTCTCTCCTGCTTGCATCACTACCTGTGCTTCCTCTGCCCACTCCATAAATATGGGATCTCCAGGGTTCCCTCCTCCGTGCTCTTCTCACTTTACGTCCCTTCCCAAAGTGAGCTGTCTCATCCCATGGCCTCAACCACTACCCACAGGCTGGAAGGAAAAGTGAGTGGTAGGGTCGTAAGTACCACGTTAAGGATTGAGGGTGCTAAGAGCCCAGAAAGCGTGGGATTGTTGGTGGGGGGCTTGTGACATGGCCAGATATTCATTTTGAAAAGCTTGTGGTCATAGCTGTATGGGGTTTGTGTACCCGTGGTCTCAGTGAGGGGTCCTGAGCTCCTTCACTGAGTAGGGTGAAGGAATAGAGAGTGGGGCATGGATTGCACAAGGTTTCAAGGTAAAACCAGCAAGGGCTTGATCAGGAGCACTAAAGGGAAGGAGATGAAGTGGGGTGACTCCCAAGTTTCCAGCTGGGGCTGGAACAGGCAATCAGCTTTGAGTAGGAGATGCTGCACTGAGTCTTGGACTGCAGCGTTTGAATCATCTTTGGTTCTTCAAGATGGGGATGTCCAGCAGGCAACCAGCTGTGGGCTCTACCCTCACAGAGTGGACAGCACAGAGGACTGGGAGTTGTCCACATACAGTCATATAACATCCATGAGCAGGGTGAGCTCATCCAAGGTGGGCAGGGTGGGCAACCAAAGGCAGGGCAGCTACCAGCACCTGCATTCAGTCAGGGCTGTGGGAGGGACCCAGTAAAGGCTGAAATTGTTCCTTGGATTTGGCAGCGAAGAGGTCTCTGGTGACCTTGGTGAGAGGTGTTTCAGCATTGTGGGAGGACAGAGCCAGAGAAGCAGGGATGGAGCAGGAAAAGGTGGCGTCAGGCAGTGCAGGGAACTCTACAGAGGCTGGCAGAGCTGGAAGGAGAGGCGGGCACGGGGGGAAAGGGGTCGGAGGAGCCGCTGGGACCCCTAGACCTGAAAATCTGATCATCAAGCTTGACAGTTTCCTCTTCCTCGCAGTTCATGTCCAATGAGGCACCAAATCTTGGGGATTCCTAAACACCTCTCAGTTGGCCTGTCCCTTCCTCTCCATCAGCCTGGAGATGCTGTGGGGGCCTCTGCAGTAGTGCCTGCCTCCACCTCTTCTGGTTCCGAGTCCTTTCACAGTTCTGGCTTGGCGCGTGCAGGCCTCTGCCTGGCTGGCTTTCCCCTCTTCTCCAGCTGATGAATTTGTGTCCCCTGCTGGGCCTGCCTTGGGGGTAGGTGGGGGGAGTGGAGCAGCAGCCTTAGACCAGCCTGTTCCTGCCCTTCCCCCTAGGGTGGGTGGGGGGCCCTGCTGAGGGGGTGGGTCTGAAGTGGGACCCCTCAGTGGTGGCTGAGGAGGGGCTAGGGTGGGGCGTGTGGGAGAGGCTGCTGCAGAGACCCCTGCATCTCAGCATCTTATTCCTAGGGCTCCAGCCCTGGCCTGGTGTGTCTCCCCTCCCCACAATCCTGTGAGGTTGTGCAGCTGTGAGGCTGTGGGGCTTCGGGGGTGTGGGGCAGTATGAAAACAGGTGCGGGCTCCCTCCTTCCCTACCCAGGCGCTCCTGAAGTGCCTTGTGTCTCCATTCCTGTTTGAGGGATGTTCCCGGTACAGGGCTGAGCCTTCCCTCAGACTGTAGGCCTTGCCTTCCCTCCGCTAAACCACTTCCGGCCCCCTGCAAGAGCCTGGCTTACAAGCCGTGGAGCACACCTCAGTGTATGTATATATAAGTGTGGGTGTGTGTGTGTACATGTGTGATGTGTGTGTGGTGTGTGAGTGTGGTGTGTGTGGGTGGCCAAGTGCATATGGCACTGTCGTAATGGTATTGTGTGAGTACGCTCCACGCCCCCTTCAATGTATAGTGTATTAATGATATGTGGTGTATTAGCTTGATATTGTATGTGTATGGCATGTGTGGTGTGTATGTGATGTGTGTGATTTACAGTAACTGTGATGTGCCAATGGCCAATTGGCCTTATGTGTGATGTGTGTGGTGGTGCATGTGCAACAGCCCAATTGTGTGTATAGGATGTGTGTGTGTAGCAAATTAGCCGTAATATGAGCCTTAATATGTATTGGGTATTGTATGTGATCTCTGTGGCCAATTATTATTAACCAATATGTGTATTGGCTGGTGCATGTGATATGTGTACTGTTAGCACATGTAGTATTCATTGTGTATTGTAATAATGACTTAGATTATTGTGAATGTGGTGTATGTGTGTGTGGTGTGTATGATATATGTGTGTGGTGTGTGTGATGTGTGTGTGATGTGTGTGTGGTCTATGTGGCATGTGTGTGGTATGTGTTGTATATGTGTGATGTGTGTTGCTGTGTGGTGTCTGTGATGTATGTGTAGTGTGTGTGTGTGTGATGTGCACGGTGTCTGTGGTGTGGTGTGTGTGTGATGTGTGTGTATGGGTGTGTGTGGCTAGCCCCTCTCACCATGACTGTCTTACCCACAGGCTGTCCTGGGATGTGGGACAACATCACGTGTTGGAAGCCCGCCCACGTGGGTGAGATGGTCCTGGTCAGCTGCCCTGAGCTCTTCCGAATCATCAACCCAGACCGAGGTGGGTTTATCCCAGTCTCTTTAGGCCACGCTGGCTTAGCCTGCTCCCCAAACTCTGCCCCAGGCAAGCACCAAGGACAGGGAGGCCACCCTATAGGCAGACAGTCCCTGCTCCCGAGCTCACATGTGGTGTGGGGGATGAAACCAGAGACACGTGCACACACGGGGACACAGGTACACTTGGGGACCATGGTTGTGGATGACAGCAAGGCTGTGTCCTCACGTATGGGATCCATGCCGGCTGTCACTCACCCTCCAGCCCGGGCCCCTGTCTGTCAGTTGTGTATGTGGCCCGGTGGCTCCCTCCCAGGTGTGTCTGTGAGGGTAACGTGAAGCGATGCTGTGGATGCCACTTAGCACAGGACTTGGCGCGTTTTGAATGTGCAGTAGTAAATGTTAGCTGAGATTATTGTCACCATCCTCCCACAGCCACAGATCCTCAGCGCCCAGTGGGAGGCATGGAGAGAGACGTGCATGTAGACACCCCCCTCAGGCAGAATGAGACGCGTGGGGAAGGCAGATGGACACAAGACACCCACATCCACATTCAGAGCCACTTAGACGCTGGCATAAGGCCCAGTGGGGCCGGCGCACACTCACGTTTGCTCAGCAGAGCATTTTCTGGGCCCTAGCTGCCCTCAGGCAGTTACATGGGCTCAAGTTGGGAGGAGCTGGGTCTTGGGCTGCCTGGGGAAAGGGTGCCACACACAGGGAACAGTGTCACAGTGCTGTCGGTGACTCGTGAACGTGGGCTTGGAGGCACGGGTGTGCGATGGTGCCTCCCTGAGAGGGAAGGCTGGGTGGGTGCAGTGTCCTGCAGACCTGGGTTCGGGGCGTATCTGTGTTTGAGGTCTCTGGGGGGCACTGAAGTGCTGTGGAGATATCCAGGGACCACCAAAATGATAGAGGAGCCCACAAGGTGGGCAGAGTGGCCGAGCTCTGTGCACAGGTGGGATGTAGGGCGAGGGCAGGGGAGAGAAGGCGATGCTCTACCTACAGGCAGAAGCCCCGGTAGCCCCATCTCCATTGCAGGGGGTGTCTGAGGGGAAGGGGTAGCTGCAGATGGCTTCTTTGGATGTGGGTCCTTTGGGCTCTTCCAGAACGGTTCCTGCCTTTCGGCTGGGACCTGTGAACTCCCCCACGGGCCTTCTACCCCATCCCTGTGAGTGTCACAGGAGGCAGGGTGGCCAACTGAAGGCACTGAGTTGGGGCTGGGCAGAGAGAGCTGGCGGGGCTGGCTCCAGCCAGGTGACTTACTGAGGCACCTCCTGGCTGTGAAGCCATGGGCGGGGGCTCCCTAGGGTATCAGAGGGGTCCGAGTTGTGTGTGGCCATGCGACCTGGCCTTAGCGTTCTTCTTTTCCAGTCTAAGGCTTAGGCTGATGTCCTTCTAGAAGAGGCAAGTTTCCAGGCTCCACTCCAGCACTGAGTCCTACCTGCTGCAGTCCCCTGTCCTCTCTGAGAGGCAAAAGGCAAATTTGCCAATTTGCTGTCAAACCTCAAATTCCAATAATCGACTCTGCCCTGGAGGGGGAGGGGCTTGCGGGAGGTGGCAGAGAAAATAGTGGCATATGTTGGGGGTCCCAGGCCCCTGTCTCTGGCTCCCACCCCAGGGTTTGTTTAGATGCGCTGCACCCTGCAGCAGCAATACCTCCACCTCCAGACCACCGGCCGGCCCAGGAGGAGGGTGGCATTGAACTCTCCCATCTGAGGGCTTGGGGATTGGGTGTGACCTGAGCAGGCCAGAGTGAATTTTGAAAGAGGATACAGGCAGCGGAAGCGCTGCAGTGAGAGATACAGTGGGACTGGAGGGCTGTCAGGCGTGGTGGCAGCCAGTGAGTGATTCAGCCTGATTTCCAATTCATTCCTGTAGAGGCCAACTTAATCACTTCCTCCATTCATGTATTTCTTTCATTCTGTCATTTCTTTAAAGTTTGTTTATTGAACATCTACTCTGGGTCAGATTCCATGCCAGACTCCTTCTTCTTAACAACAAAAGGCAAAAATGAATCAATAGTAAAATAAGGTTTTCTTAAGATACACTTTCCTCCACAATCCCTCCTTCCTCTGGCGGTGGCACAATGAAGGTGTTATTTACACCTGATTCTTAATGGTTCATTAAGGCAGGGCCTTTTAGCACCTCTGTTCACAAAGCTTGATTGGTGAGACTTGCCTTGAATACTTTGCAGGGAGAGAATGGGATTCCTCTGTTTCTTCTCGGTTCCCAGGTAGCCTGTTGTGGTGACTGTGGCTGTGTAGGATATTGGAGAGATTGGACATGTGGGAGCACTAATCTCCCTCCTCTTCTCAAATGCTTCAACTCGTTTCTGTTCTGGAGGTCTCCAATGTCCCCAGCTTATAGTCCTCATGCCTTCTGGGTCCCCCAGAGCCCTCTTTAATGTTTGGGGTTGGGAAGGAGGAGGAAGTGATCAGCAAGACCCAAGGAGAGCAGCCCCTGACTTTTCTTACCCCGTTGCTCACCTGTGACTTTTCTCTCTCTCTTTCTCTCTGTTTCAGTCTGGGAGACCGAAACCATTGGTAAGAGGAACCTTGGTGAGGACAGACCGCTGTCTTTCTGTCCATCCAGCAGGAACCCAGCCTCAGGAGATCTCAGGCTCTGGCTGCTGGGATTGGGGTGGGGGTGGAATAAGAGGCTCACTGGGGATCAGGTTCTTTCCTCTTTCCTCCCTTCCCTCTCCCCAACCTTGGCCATTCTGGAAGTGGGAGGAGGGGGGGCACAGGAAGATGCACAACACAGCCACGACCTCAGGTCCATCACAGGCTTGTTTGGGAGGATGATACTCACCAATGGAGGGGCTAAGAAACAAGCTCACACATGAGTGCAGGTGCATATATGTGCATATGCACAGACCTGAACATGTGCATCAGTCCATGCAGATACTGACATCCCTGACAGCTAAGAAGCCGGAATGCACAGTGAGCAACAGAACAGAAGAGTGAATGATGCAGCATGCAGGCAGAATAGTGAAGAAGTCAGGGGAGGCTTCCAGGAAGAGGTGGCATGTCAGCTGGACCTTGGGAAAGGAGTTTTGAGAAGAGGGGGTGGGGTGGAAATGGGGTCTCATTTCAAGCAGGGGTTTTGGCATAAGAAAAGGGTGGAAATGGGAATAAAGAGTAGGAAGAGAGGAAAAACTGTCTGAAAATGAAGTCTTCCAGATTCCCTTTGATGAAGAGCAGTTTTGGAGGCTGAGGTGGAGGATTGAGCACCAAAAAGGAAACCCCAAGCCCTGGACCCATTTTGCTGTTTTTTGCCCATTGTTTGAAAAGGCCCAACCATCCCTTTTCATTTTTTCCCATTCCTCTCCATTCTGGAGGCCCTCCCATCCTCCTGGCAGTACCCATTGCCATTACCTGTGGTGGTGGAGAACTGAGTCCTGGACCATCCTGAACATCACAGAAATGCAAAGACAGGGAGAGTGGTGTTAGAAGGTGCAGTGTGTGAGGAAGGTGCACGGCTGCTGTGTGTGATGTTGCCTCTTGGCGAGGACCCCATCCCCTACTTCCTGTAGACCAGGGGTAGCCTGAGCCTTCCGGGGCGGAGAGTAAACAGTAGCTAACTGTAAGCCAGGCATTTGGATACATGCCTATGTCTGTATTTTTCAGGAGAGTCTGATTTTGGTGACAGTAACTCCTTAGATCTCTCAGGTAAGGGGTTAGGCTGGGTTTGACCGTGGACTGGCTGGAGGGAAGGGCATTTGCTGATGTGTGAGCTTTGAGAACCCCATCCCAGGCTGGGCTCTGCTCCTCTGTGGCTGTGTGATCTTTGGCAGGTGACTTTTTTCTCTGATAAAGGTATAGATTATCTTCATGGAAAAGCACACAGGCAGAACATCATGTGTAGAATTTCAGGGGAGACACGGATGTCTTAGAGTCTCTTTGTGGACTTCAAATAAAGAACTCTGGGATTGACTGTTTCTGAACTCCAACATGTAGAACAGTGGCTCTCAAACTTTAACCGTGCATCACAGCTACCTCGTGCGCTTGTTAAACACAGGTTCCTGGCAGTCTGTAATTCATTCCGCCTGGGGTGGGGCCTGAGAATGTGCTTGTCTCGCCAGTCTTCCAGGTGATGCTGATGGGCTGATCCCGGGACGGGCACCCCTTTGGGAAAGCTGCCTGAAAGTTTTGTGTTCCTGTGCAGTTACTGGGGCAAATCAGCCTAGTGAAGTAGGCACAATCACTGCGGGGTTTTGACAATCTCAAGAGCACTCCATCTTCCGGAGATTTCTATCAGAACAATACAGTGGCAAATTCACAGAACAGTTCTGAACAAAAGGGTTTATGTTTCTCTGAGCCCACACTGTGTTATAAAAAGGAAAAAAAGAAAGAAGGAAAATAAAAGAAAGGAAACCGCTTTTCCTTCTAGAACACTTTTTTTTTTAAAATTGTTTTTCAAAGCAGCTTCCCTTTCCTCTTCCCACCATCCTGATGTGAGCAAAGCAGAGAGGAAATGAGGCCCCAGGAGGGGAAGGAACTTGGCCACAGTGGTGATTTCCCTGGGACATTCAGACTTTCTGAAAGAAGTGTTCAGAGGGACTTAAAAGGAGGTTGCCTGAGACAGATTTGCTGGAAGAAGGGACAGTTTGGCATCAGCTGTGGGACAGAAGTGAGCTCCTTTGCTCTCCCTGGGCTTGCCAAACTTCCCCCTTAGCCTGTGCCGTAGAACTCAGAGCTGGAGAAGGGCTGGGCCCAGTCTCCCTGTTGTGGGCAGAACTCTCCTTTCTGGCAGAATTACCCACATCCCAGGAAGTTCATTTCTGACTTTCTTGGCTAAAGAGAACTGGCCTTAGATCTTCTAATGCAGGAAGCGAGGGACACAGATTGGAAAACTGGAAGGATCTCCTCTCTTGGCCTCTGCCTCCCACAGGGGCTGACCTGCTGCCCTCCTTGCCTCCTTCCTGAGCTCCCTGGAGGTGGCGTTGGCTGCAGAGGGGAGGTTTCTGTTCAACAATATGGGTACTGGAGCCCCTTTTCTGCAGGTGTCTCTTGTTTTATACAATGTCCTGGTCTTTGAATGCTGTAAGGGGAAGAACCAACCACACGTGTCCCGATAGACCAGATACTTCCAGTGTCAGGCTGGGTCACACTCAGGTGCTGGGCTGGAGAAAAAGGGAGCTGCTTGCTCAGCCCCCTGCCCCGGACATGAGTGGCCCGCCATTATAAACCATCGGGTGAGGGGAGAATGAAAAAGCAATCTTGAAAGACTGGCACAGCCCCAGGCAGGGCAAAACCCAGCCTGGACTCTACTGTGCAGCCAGCACATGATTCATTTAATGGCCATGACTGATCCCACCCTCTTGAGTGTCCCACTGAATGGCCTTAAAGTCAACCAAAATAAAATTAAAGTACATTAGTGACAGGAAACAGTCCTCCCAAACTCTGAAAGACAACACTTTAAAAGAAACCCAGATATATATCTTCATAAGATCCGGCCGTGTGTTAGTGGAAATCTGGACCTTGTTAATGAAGCAAGCCCTGTGTCCCCTTGATGCGAGATGTTGCAGCTGCTGTAAGGCTCAGAGCACCAAGGGGAAGCATCACATCAAACCGTGTTCCCAAGGTGTGCCAAGGACCCCACCCACACCCTGCAGTCACCAGAGGGGATTCCTGAAAGTGCCCAGATCTCCTGACGGAGAATCCCTAAGGGCAGGCCTGGAATCTGTATTTGTAATCAGTCTCCTAGGTGGTTTTGCACACTGACGTTTGAGAAGTGCTGATCCAGGGCCCAGGGGAGGACTCAGGCCCATCTCTGATGAGCATTTGGAAATGTTCCAGAGGGGAGGGACTCAGGGATGCTGAAGTCAGCTGGTGCAGTCTCCCCATCTTTGGTTGAGATGAGCTTGCTCCTTGTCTCTCCATCTCTCTGATCAGCAATCACTGATTTCTGAAACCTTTCCCCGTGCTTCCCAGTTGGTCTTAGGGGTTTCCAGGAATTCCCACTGAACACGTCATTTTTGCATTAGAATTTCAGGGCCCTCTTAATCATTTCTGGGCCTCGCTGAGTTTTCTTTTTGCTGCAGACATGGGAGTGGTGAGCCGGAACTGCACGGAGGATGGCTGGTCGGAGCCCTTCCCTCATTACTTTGATGCCTGTGGGTTTGATGAATATGAATCTGAGACTGGGGACCAGGTGAGTGTCTGCACCCTGCTCCTCAGAGGTGATGAGGGTGGGGCTGAGGAAACTTAGGTCAGTAGGCAGCATTCATGAGCACCTGCCGGGGCTGAGAAGCAGCTGGGATGCTGCCTACTCCTCCCCACCTACACCTGGCTGCTCTTCCAGGATACTGGAATTAATGCCACTGGGTTAATGCCAGGCCCAGCAGGGGGCTTCCTGGACCTTTGTGCAGGCCAAGGCTGCGGTCTGTTCTGATTGGACAGCGCTCTTGCCTTCAACAGCATGTGCTGAGCATCTGCAGAATGCTGACACTGTGCAAAGGGGAGTAAGAGGCTTGGCCAGGGATAGGAGGTGGTGGAGATGACATCAGCAGAAGAGAGGAAGGAGGAGCTAGGCCTGGAGGTGGGCAGGCCCTGGCCTGGGAGACTGCGTGCAGGCCCGAGGCAGGCTGGCTGTGGGCAGGTCTCACGTGAAGTCCTGCCTGTCCTGTGATCTCCTTCAGGATTACTACGTGTCAGTGAAGGCCCTCTACACGGTTGGCTACAGCACTTCCCTCGTCACCCTCACCACTGCCATGGTCATCCTGTGTCGCTTCCGGTGAGACCCTCAGCAACATTCAAGCAAGCACCAGAACTGGCCAGGGCCTCAGAGGCCTTGGCCCATCTCTCCACTCCTCCTTGATGTCAGCCCTAGAAGACCCCTTGGAAGACATTTCCCCGACCCCAAGGATAACAGATGGGAAACTTCACCCCAGAGAGGGCAACTGACTTGTACAGGGCTATGCAGCCAGGCAGAGCCTGGGCAGGAAATCTGCATTCCTTGCTTTTGTCTTCCTGGTCTAGATAGTCAGAGGCCACAGGAGGGAGAAGTCTGGCCATGTGGGGTGGTGGATCTGGGTTCTAGGGGCCTGAAAGTCAGTGAGGATTTAGAGGTTGGCAGAAGGGTGGCCTGGGTGGGAGACCTGCTGAGATAAAGCCACAGAGTTGGCCCACCACAGATGCCCACATAGAGGGTGTGTGTGAAATGCTGTGGGGTCCAAGGCTTCTTTCTCCCCTGGCCCACTCATGTAGGAAGCTACACTGCACACGCAACTTCATCCACATGAACCTGTTTGTGTCGTTCATGCTGAGGGCGATCTCCGTCTTCATCAAAGACTGGATTCTGTATGCGGAGCAAGACAGCAACCACTGCTTCATCTCCACAGTGAGTGAGCTGAGCAGGCCCATTAGGGCTCTGCCTGGAAGGCCCTGCACCATCCCCTTGGTTCCCTAGGACGCACATTACCTGCCTGACATCCTGCAGGTCAAGTGTGTTCCTGCAGGTGAAGGCATTGCCCCACCACCCCTGGTTTATGTGAAAACTCATGAATTAAGTTACTAGTAGGCGATGAGCCAATGTACGACATCACTTCCAGCCAAAATGTTTCCTGTCTCTTACCCTGGGTGTTTCATTTGGCAAGGCAGTGGAGGAAGGTCAGCTGGGAACACCAAATCCCACTTGACTGACGAGGAAACTGATGCTGAGAGAGGACTTACCCAGCCCCTGGTCATTTAACTAGCCTGGGATGGAGCCCAGGTGCTGATTGGCCAGAGGTCTTTAGAGACACCTCCCCAGGTCTCATACCTCTGGAGGAGGTAGCATGCGGAGAAGCTGGTCTTTGAGGAGGTAAGTTAGGAAGAAGAGTGTAAAGTCCAGGGCCTTGACCAGAGGACATGCTTGGGGAGCCTCTATGAGTAGAGAGTTCTGGAAGCCAGGAATATGTATCCCCCCACCAGAAAAGTGTCCAAATCCTCATTATACCAAGGAGCCTCCTGCAGGGTCCTCTGGCTGATTCTCTCCTTCCTCCCCTCCTCTGTGGGAGATAGGGTAGGAGCAGGAAAGTGAAGGAGGATGAGCTAGTCATGAGGAAGCTCTGTGTCTGCCACCTGTTTTTGTCCTGTGTATGCAGTTTTGCCTCCATGAACAGCTTTGACTCAGAATCATGGGATGCTGCAATTTTCAACTCTTTGATCCAGGAATATTGACTCTCTTAGATCCTTGGGATGTTTGAGCCTGAGCATGCCAGAGCCAAAGGGCCCTAGGATTCTCCCCTGCTCCTGTTCCTGTTGGGCTCACGCCCCTCACCCTGGTGCTTCTCCTTGCAGGTGGAATGTAAGGCCATCATGATTTTCTTCCACTACTGTGTTGTGTCCAACTACTTCTGGCTGTTCATCGAGGGCCTGTACCTCTTCACTCTGCTGGTGGAGACCTTCTTCCCTGAAAGGAGATACTTCTACTGGTACACCATTATTGGCTGGGGTAGGTTTCTGGCTGTGGCTTGGACAGGCTCAGGTCCTGTGGTCAGGTGTGTCCAGGTGTGTCTTTGGTTCCGCCTTCAGGAAGTGTCAGGTGAGGAGGAGGCACTGCCCTGCCCGAGTCTAATGGCCTAGGCTCTTTCTTGGACTCTTTCTCATTCTTCTTGCCTGTGGACAGCCCACTGTCTCAGGGTGGAGTTATGCCCAGGAGTCCTCTGAGAGATAAGACAGCCCTTGGTCTGAGGGAGATATAGACCCTTAGGAGGCCTGGGTGTGAGGAACAATTAGAATTCCCAGGAATTCCAAGTCTCATGGGGGAACGATAGCCTCTGGGAGCCCCAGGTCTGCAGTGGACATTGGCCATATTGGTTTTCCTGTTCTCATGGACCTCTTTTTCTTGTTCTCCCAGGGACTCCAACCGTGTGCGTGACGGTGTGGGCTACGCTGAGACTCTACTTTGATGACACAGGGTTAGTACACGCTCAGGAGTCAGGGCCACAGCACAGAGTAGATTCTTACAGATGGGTTCTCAGTAGCTGCCCTGACTTCACATGAACTGCCCCCAACACACCATTCAATGCCAGGCCCAGACTAAAGCCCAGCACTGGGCACCACCTGAGCCCTGGCCCCATGCAGGTGACCCACCCAGCTGCGTCTCAGCCAGCAACCCAGCAAGAGAATGTGCTAGGTCTCTGAGCCCTCGTCTACTTCTGCACTCAGCTGAGTGTCTGTTTTCCTTTTAGGGAGGGGAGGAAGCATGTTGAGGGGGAGGTCACATCCTAAGAGCTGTGGGTCTTATGGGGAAAAATGGTCCTTTCCTAGGAGCTCACTGGTGATCCTGACTTTTGGGCTTTATGCCCTGCCTTGATAGGTGAGCGGAGGGAAAGATAGAGGCTCAGAAGGAGGGGATTTTCAGAGCCAGGACCAGGCTGGAGTCTGCAGCCCGCTGGAGAGCTCTTCTTCTAGCCAGAGCTCTCTTCTCCTCAGAGAGCTGCAGTGGTGAAAGTGTTGGGCGCCCAGCTAGATGGGGCAGTGTCCTGCAGGCTTCTATGCTGCCGACTCACGGACGCGATCTCGCTTCTCTCTGTCCATCTTTCAGTTGCTGGGATATGAATGACAGCACAGCTCTGTGGTGGGTGATCAAAGGCCCTGTGGTTGGCTCTATCATGGTGAGTGTCCTTGGGATGAAGAGGAAAGAAAGAGACAGGGTCCTGGGCAGAAAGGCATATAAGGAAGAGAAATGAAAGAGTCCCCACACAACCCTGACTTCCTCCTCCGTCATGGCTGCATGATAATCTGTAACAGGGATGCACAAACTCTTTAGCTATTCCCCTAGCACTGGAGATTTAGATTATCCCATTTTTTCCTTATTACAAAAGATAGAAATAGTTTTGTGCATAATTTTGAGCATGTGGAAATATTTCTTTAGAATAAATCCTTAGAAGTGGAATTGCTGGGTTGAAAGGGGTACACATTTAAAATTTCAGATCCCAAATTGCTTTGCAAAAACCCTTTAACAATTTATGCCTCCTGAGGAAGAGTGGCTCACTTCCCCATTTCATTGTCTACACTTATAATATCAATCATTTAATTTTTTGCACAGGTTTATGGAGGATTGCTGGCTTCTAATTTTAATGTACATTTCTCCATCTCGCTAGGGTGTCTGAGCATTTGTTTCCAAACATTAATTGGCAATTTGTTGTTATTGTGGATATTCCTGTTTATTTCTCTTGTTCAGTTTTCTATCAGATTTTATTAGTTACAGTTTAAAGGATAGTTAACACTTCCTATGTTGTATATGTTGTAAGTATATTGCGATTTCTGCGTAGCATTTATACTGTCAAATGGTCAAGATTTCTCTTAGTTAATTCCAAGCCTTATTTCTGGTTGATGGAGGCCTTTCCCAACCCAAGATATAAAAGTGTTATTCTTGTTTCGTAACACTTTTGTGGATGTAAAACAAAGTCTACACTTTTTGTGGGCTATTACATGTGCATCTTCAATCCAGCTGAAATTTTATTGTTTTGTCTGGTCTGAAATGATATTCAATTTTATCTAATTTTATTTTTTCAATGGATGGACATCCTACCCTCTCAATCCTTTTTATTGAATCCTTTTTCCATTATGTTGAAATGTCATTTTATTATAAACACTCAATATACTGGTCTTTGGTTCCAGACTTTCTATTCTAGGTTACTAATCTATTTGTCCATTCCCATGGCAGATGCACCATTATGCTAGTTACTGTAACCTTGTAGCATGTTCTGGTATGCAGATTATCCCTTCATTATTCTTTTGTTTTCTTCAAATTTTCCTTGCACGTTTACTCTTTCTGGTGTACTTTTGAATATCCTTGTCGAGTTGCACCAAACAAGTGTAATTAAGATTTGTGTAGGAATTGCATTGCATTTACAGACTAATTTGGAAGAGAATTTATTTTCTTAAAAGACTGAGTCATCCTCTCCAAGAATGTGGCATGATTCTCCAAGTATTCAGTCTTTCTTACAGAGTCATTTTGGTTAAGCTTTTTAGTTTTCTTCCCTGTTCTTGCTATGTTTACCTCTAAGGTGTTTTCCAGTTTGGGCTTTAAGTGGGTCTGGGAATCATTCTTTCATTGTATTTTCTAATAGACTATTGCTAGTGTACAGGAAAGCTATTGTTTTTTATGTATTGTGTCTTTTCTTAGTTATGCTTCTGAACTCTCTTACTGGTTTCTATACCTTTTCAGTTGGTTCTCCTGGATTTTCTAGGCAGAAAATTATATAATCGTCAAATGAAAATAGATTTTGCTCTTTCTTTCCAGTGTTTACATCTTTTAGCTCTTGTTTTTGTAGGGATGGTGTTTGCTCTAGTTTTGGCAGTTACCCCTCATTGAATCGGGAAAGTTTTTCTTGTTGGCTTCAGTGTTTCTTTGTTGTTGTTGTTTTGTTTTTTGTTTTTTTAAAATCAGGAATGGGTGACAAATTGTATCAAATGTGTTTTGGAGGCATTCATTCAAGTAATCATTTATTTAGTGATGGATATTTATAGTATTCCAGTTTTCCTTCGTTATGAACAGTGCCACAATGAACATATTTGTGCATATCTTGAGCATATGTGAATATGTCATTAGAATAAATCTCAAGAGTGGAATTTCTGGGATGAAGAGTATGTACATTTAACATTTTCATGCAGATCAGATTGCTTTCAATGAGCAAGGTACAAGAGCGCTCATTTCCCATGTCTTTGCTGAATTACACTTGCTGGTCTTATGGGGGATAATGGAAGCTCGTTGTTTTAGTCTGTTATTGTAACAAATATTAGATTTTTGGGGGTGCGTTTTTGGGGTAAAACCTTTATTAACATGATCTGTTTATTCTTTTACTGTATTGATAAATTTTGTTTTTTAATACTTTGTTTAAAGTTTTTGGCATTGTTCATAAAATTCTGCGGTCTTAGGTACGCATGTGTGTATCTGTGTGTTTTCTCTCCTCATTCTGTTTTCGTAGCAAAATTTTGTTAGCCTCATAGGTAATCCTGAAGGTTCTTTTTTGTTTTGTTTTGTTTTTTAATTTGCCTTGAAACAATTAAGCAGTATGTCAATTACATCTTTCTTAATGTTATTCTGGAACTGGTCTATAAAATTATCTAGACCTGGTACCTTTTAATGCATACACCTTTAACTACTTTTTAATTTCTTCTGAGGTTATTGTTCTACTTAGATTTTCTATCTCTTCTTAGGTTGATTTTGTTAATATTTGTTTCCTCATTTTGTTCAATTTTCTCTCATCATTTAAAATATTGTGTGTGTTTATTGTCTTGCCATCTTTCTCATTCTTAAATATGTTTAATTATATTTTTTCCTTTTTCATTGACTAACACATACAGTTAGCAGTATTACTAAGTACCAGGTATTGATTTTTTTTCATTTTTTAAAAAATAATTTCAACTTTTATTTTAGATCCAGGGAATACACGTGCAGGTTTGTTACATAGGTATATCACATGATGCTGAAGTTACAGGCACAGTTGATCCCATCACCCAGGTAGTCAGCATAGTACCCAATAGTTAGTTTTTCGACCCTTGCCCCCCATCCTCCCTTGCTGTCTAGTAGTTCCCAGTGTCCACTGTTGCTGTGTTTATGTCCATGAGTACCCAATGTTTAGCTCCCACTTCTAAGTGAGAACATGTGGTATTTGGTTTTCTGTTTCTGTGTTAATTCACTTAGGATAATGGCCTCCAGCTGCATCTATGTTGCTGTAAAGGATGTGTCTACATTCTTTTTATGGTTATGTAGTAGTCCATGGTATATATGTGCCACATTTTCTTTATCCGGTCCACTGTTGATGGGCACCTAGGTGGATCCCATGTCTTTGCTATTGTGAATAGTGCTGTGATGAACAAACCAATGCATATGTCTTTTTTGTAGAATGATGTATTTTCCTTTGGGCATATACTCAGTAATGGGATTGCTGGGTCTAATGATGGTTCTGTTTTAAGTTCTTTGAGAAATCTCCAAACTGCTTTCCATGATGGCTGAATTAATTTACATTCCCACCAACAGTGTTTCCATGTTCCTTCTTCTCCGCCTCCCCAGCATCTGTTGTCTTTTGACTTTTTAGTAATAGCCATTCTGACTGATGCGAGATGGAGTCTCACTGTGGTTTTGATTCTCATTTCTCTGATGATTAGTGATGTCGAGCATTTTTTCATATGTTTGCTGGCTGCTTGTACATCTTCTTTTAAGAAGTATCTGTTTATATCTTTTTCCACTTTTTAATAAAAGTATTTGTCTTTTGCTTGTTGAATTGAGTTCCTCATAGATGCTGGATATTAGACCTTTGTTGGATGCATAGTTTGCAAATATATTCTCCCATTCTGTAGGTTGTGTGTTTGCTCTGTTGACAGTTTCTTTTGCTATGAAGTTCTTTAGTTTAATCAGGTCCCACTTGTCAATTTTTGGTTTTGTTGCAATTGCTTTTGAGGAGAAAGCTATAAATTCTTTCCCAACGCCTATGTCCAGAATGGTGGTTCCTAGGTTTTCTTCTAGGACTTTTATAGTTTGAGGTCTTACCTTTAAGTCTTTAATTCATCTTTAGTTAAATTTTGAATATGGTGTAAGGAAGGGGTCCAGTTTCACTCTTCTGCATATGGTGAACCAGCAATCCCAGCATCACTTACTGAATAGGGAATCCTTTCCCCATTGCTTATTTTTGTAAACTTCAGACACTGATCAAACTGGGCATGTAGCAGAGAACAAGATTGACAGAATCCTGCCCTCATGGAACAGGCTTTGTCATTAAATTTATCTGTAAAAACCAACAAACAAGATAAAAGCAAAAATAAAACTTTATTTTTATTGATCAGTTCTCCTATTTTTTCTTATTTCTTTCTGATAATTTTTTATAATTATTAATTTCTTTCTTATATAAGTTACATTTGTGGTAATCTTTCCCTAGCTTTTGATTTGAATGCTTAAGTGTTTTCCAGTATTTATTATTTTTTTAATCAGTTAGTTTTTGGCTCTTCATTTTCTTCTCCAAGGGCTGCTTTGGCTACACCCAAAGGATATTGTGTAGAACTGGGTAGGCTTGTCATTGTGCCTTGTTTCTGTTTCTTTGCTCCCCTTCCTCCTCCTTTGTGACTGTTCACGTAGCTTCCTACTTTGTTGAGGAAGCTTTTGTCCCCAGTCTTTATCTGAAGGCAATGCTACTATTGCCACTCCCAGGCAGCCCTTTAATTAGCAATGCTTATGGCTGTCCATTCTGGTTCCCCATATTTGATGACTCTGAACTTGGAATTTCTCTAAAGAACAACTCTCACTTCTGCAATAGCCTTACTTTATCTCTTTTGGGCTGTAGTTTTCCCATCACCCTGATCCTGTTTTCTCTTTCTCTTTTAGAAATGGTTTACTTTTCTGACTTACTCATGATGTCCTTTCCTATTTCCCGTACTTCTATGGAATTCTTTTTCTTCTATCTCTTCCTTCATTTCAATGATACTGTGGGAGGCTGGAGAGAGAAATGCGAGTTATCATGCCGCCATCTTGGATTAAAAGTGTAGATGGGATCTTGACTAGGTGGGGGAGGGTCCTGCTGGAGGAATAATAGCCTATGCTGAGGCAGAGGTATAGAAAGTCTTTGCCCAGAATCATGTCCATTTGCTTTTTTTTTTTTTTTTTCTGCTCCTCAGGTTAACTTTGTGCTTTTTATTGGCATTATCGTCATCCTTGTGCAGAAACTTCAGTCTCCAGACATGGGAGGCAATGAGTCCAGCATCTACTTGTAAGTACCATTGTGTGGATGCCACAGCCATTGCTGACAGCCGCGCGGGCCCTGCATTCAGGTCACAGGCAAAAGAAGGCCTGTGCTTTGCTGATAGGGTGACCTAGCATCGGCATTTGCAGATCTTCTTCTGATTAAACAGCCTTTAATATAGTTGCCCTTCCAGCATTAAGCAAACCCAGGAGCTCCTCAGCTGCATGACCATGATATGGATGGGCAGGAAGAGAGAGAGAGGGAGAGGGGGAGAGAGAGAGAGAGAGAGAGCGAGAGAGAGAGAGAGAGAGAGAGAGAGAGAGAGAGAGAGCGCCTGACAGAGAGACTGACTAGGAGTCAAGATGGAAAACACCAGATTTCTTAAGGGAGGTAGGTTCTTGGTTGGTTAGAAGTTGAATTTCCTTTGGGGTTCCTGGTTCTATGGGAAACTCATGAATACCTTTGATACACTGTTGCCTGATATTCCCACCCCCAGCCCAGACTGTGGAAGTTGCCCAGTTCCCACTAGGGAGTCAGGTGGACACATTTTCACTGGTCTGGGTGTTGGAAGGGGGGTACTTTCTTTCCTCCACTGGCCCTCAGGGCAGCTCTACCTCTGCATGTGGTCTTATTTCTTCAACTCCTTCCTTTCCGATGAACATCTGATTGTTTGAGGATTCTTGGGTTAGAGGGCAGCCTCTTACCATAGAGCGTAGGGCTTTCTCCACTTCATGGCCACTTGATTTGCAAGAAGTATTTCTGCAGTCATGTCCCTAACAGCCTATCTTTGCCTGCCCTCTCCCACTTCTCTCTGCCCTGTCTCATTCTGAAATCAGACAGAGCACCTTCTACCTCCCATCTCTGGCCTTGTGAATGGGAGCATGACCAGCTGGGTGTGTGGGGTATGAGGACATTTCTGATGCTGGGGAGGAAGGTTGGTAGTCCCCTGTGGTTGGCTGGTGGGGGTGGATGGGCACACTCTGGTTCTGAGGGCAGTCCCTGGGGTCCATCTGCTGGTAAGGCAAAAGCCCTATGTGTGGCTTCCTCTGCTCCTTCAGAAGAAAGCAAGTGAGGAGGAGCTGAGGTATCTTCACTAGGTGCGTCACTGGGTACATGGTACTGCCTTTATCAGAGACGTGGGTCACAACCTTGATGGCTGCCCTGTGGGACAGATGACAAGTGGGACAGTGAGAGATCCCAGTACAGGGCTCCCCAAGGGCCCCCTTCCTCAGTCATTCTCCTAGGGGGAAGAAGCAGGAACTGCTCAGAGACCAAATCCCAGATCCTTCCCTAAGGCTCCTTAGGGAGGTGGAGCTTGCTCTTGGTCTGTCAATCTGTTCAGCCTGGGGACCTCCCCATGTGAAACCCTTTCTCAGGGGTGGGGGACTAGCACAGGGCCTGAGGTGTTCAGCCAGGTTTTTTCTGCCTATGCAATGATTACATCACATTGGAAAAAGTACTTTTTTTTTTTTTTTGCTATCCTTTTACTGTTTTTATTTTCATGGTTTTGCTAATTTTTACCAATTCTTGCTTATATGTGTATATCATGTAGAGGAAAATTATTCATCAATATAAATCATAAAGTCTTAGAGGCCCTGCACTGTGGGGTGGGAGGCCAGCCCTCTGCTACTACATAACCTGCCCTAGATATATCATTCCTGCCTTCATCTCAAGGATTCGCAAAATAGGGCCCCGCTGCTCACCTCATCTCCTGTCTAGTGTTGGACACTGCCCTTGTGTCTGGCCTCAGTTTCTCCTGCTTGGGTGTGGATCTGGTCACACACTAACAGTTGTCTCCCATATTTGAAGCTGGCAGGGAGCTAAGTCAACCTCATCTCTCATTTGAGCTCTAGTGGTCTTGATTTCCTCCCCTTCCTAGTAGGATTTGTTCTTCTACTGAGGGCCCCCAGCCTCTTCTCTGGGGGGTCCTCTCAGCTTTCCATACTAAATAGGATACCCTACTGAACCCTGAACACACTTTGCCAGTTCAGACATTCTGCTTTGGGCAGCAAGAATCCCCAGGGCCTGGTGGGAAAGAAGTGTGAGCCAAGGTTTCAGGTTCTCCACACACAGGAGCCTTGAGTCTTGTTAGGTCTTCCTAATGCATAGATAAAGGCTACTTGTAATTAGCACATGGTTTATACATTTAAGTACTCTATTAATCTGGGACATTTAAAGATCCAGCTAGTTGGTTTGCTTCTGGCATTAAAAAACAAATCGCTTTGCAATCTCAGCAAATCCTTTTTTTTTTTTTTTTTTTTTTTTTTAGAGAAAGCCAAACCTCTGCTAGTCTTGAGTGCCCATGATTAAAAACTCAGATGGATGAAGTCTGTGAGCCAAGTGGGAGTGCCCACAGAGGACAGGGGATCAGCTTGATCCCATTCTGTCCAGCAACATGTTTGAGTGACAGGGTCATGGAGACCCTGTCGGCCAATGTGAGTAGTAATCCAATTGACCACACTGCTAAGAGCTGTAGGTCACTTGGCAATACTCACGACCACATCCATGCACATTTAACACCCGCAAACATCCAGCGAATCTGGTGGAATAGGTAAGCCACTGTCAAATAGAATCACCATGTTACAGCTGAGGGAACTAGTTATCAGTGAAGTGACATGAATCCAGGAGGAAGGAGGATGCCATGGCTATGGTGCGGGCAGGCCTTTCACCCCAAGCTTGACAGCACCATCATCCCTGCCCTCAAGGAATGCACAGATGAAAAGATAGCATTAAACAAGTGTACAAAATTAGGCTTCCTGGAAGAAGAGGCCCCTGGTGGGTTCTAGCCTGTGTGAAAGCCCCCTCAGCCCAGAGTGCTTGGCAGAGCTGGCTTTGAGCTGGGAGGTGTCTGCACTGGGAGGAGGGGAGAATGCCAGGCTCAGGGGAGGTGAGAGGGCAGAGATTGAGGGGAGAGGGAGATTCCAGGGCTGTGCCGGAGTCCCCTGGGGTACCAGAGTTATGTGTGGGGCCGAAAAGCCCCTTCAGATCTGCCCACAACAGCTCTCCGGTTTTTTCCTCTTGTTTCCAGAACAAATTTAAGCCCGCGAGTCCCCAAGAAAGCCCAAGAGGACCCCCTGCCTGTGTCCTCAGACCAGCATTCACTCCCTTTCCTGTAGGTTGGTTCCAGCTGCTCAGGTGATAAGGGTTTGTCCTCCATAGACCAAGATGGTGTTCCTGACCCAGCCTCAGAAGCACCTGTTGGGGTCTGGGACCTCTGCAGGGGGACAGTGGCACTGAGCCACTCATCCTCTCTGACTGATGCTCCTGGTAGGATGAGTGGCTGGGGACAGGACTTGGGAAGTGGGCATCAGGGGCTGGGTCAGGGCTCAGCATGTGCTCAGGGTCAACTTGGTCTGGGGCAGGGGTGAGGGGGGTTAGGGCTTAGCCCTCAGCGGGGGTTGGCACTCAGCCTCAGGTAGATCAGTGTTAGCTGGAGTTGACCTTTGTGAGCAGGTAACTGGTTCAGAAAGGGGAGAGGTGAGGCTTCCAGGGTAGACATTAACTGTTCGGGGAGAGCTTCCGCCCCCTGCCTTGAAGTGAGTGGCTTAATTCCAGGGGCCACCTCCCTGGAAGACAAGCATTGGAAGCTGCAGCTTAGGCGGAGGAGGGAAAACCCATCTGTACTCCCATGGGGTCTCTTTGGCCCCACTGGGGAGGATGCACACATCTCTGGAGATGGCTGTGCCGGGGCCAGGCATAAGTGCAGCCAGGCAGCTTTCAGTCTAGGGACTTCCTCCATAGCCAGAGCCTTCCAGCTCACACAGCCTCCATCTTCCACTTCCACAGCACCTCCTCCCCTGCCGAGGAGCACCCGATCCTCAAAGTTCATGTTAGGGGCCGGCAGCAGGGAATTGTTACCCTCATGTTGCAGACAGAGAAACTGAGGTCCAGAGAAGGAAAATGGCATCACCTAAGATGACCCAGCAGTCAGTGGCTGAGCAAAACCCTGCGCTAGGGTGCCCAGACTTCCCAGCTGGGACCCCTCTGGGCTGGCCGGGAGTGTGGAGGGGTGGCTCGTCCTTGTGGTTGGGGAGGAGGTGGTGGTGGGTAGGAAGTTCCCAGGATCTGTGAGCTGTGCTGCTAGTGGGGTGCCAGTGTGTAGGGAGTACTTCTGGGACTGGGCAGGGCTCTGGGGGTGGCATAGCATCTTAGTATCAGGAGAGACCCTATGGAGTGTGTTCAGCTCAGTCCACCACATTCTGTGGACCGCCAAGTGGCCAGCACCACATTGATCCCCAGGACTGCAGACGTGAAGAAGAAAGGGATGCTGCCTGCAAAGGGCTCCCTGCAGGTGTCTCTGTCTAGCGTTTCTCTGGGTGTTTCCCAGGGCTGTAGCCCAGCCAGCCCTGCACACAACAGCTGCGGAAGCATTTCTAGAGTTTGGCCCTCATAGAAACTGTTGTGCTGGATCCCTGGCTGACAGATGTGAGTGCCGAGACATGGAAATGGCTGTGACCTTCCTGCAGACACACAGTGAAGCTGTGGTGGAGCCAGTCCTGGAGGCCAAGGCTCTCTGACTGGCAGACGTGGGGGTGGGTCCTGCACCTGTGATAGGGTCTCCCACTTTCTGAGTCAGGCTGCTGTGTTCTCCAGACAGCCCCACACAACACCCTTGCCTGAGCTTTTAGTCTCTTTTGGATCCAACTCAGAGTTTATCGCATCAGCCAGTCTAGGTTCATCTCTTCTTCCTGACTTAATTTATTTTCCCTTTTCCCTAATTGTGACTTTTCAGAGATTCTGACATCTTTCTGTCTCCCGCCCCATCTCTGGCTTTCCTGCGCTGTTTGTTCTTTTTCTTTTCCATGAGTCCTTTTGGGCAGAGCCATTGAAGGTTTGGGGAAAGACTTTTCCTTAGACTCGTCTCCTTCAAGAGCCCTCCAGGGTCAGTCCTCCCCCAAGCTGCTCCTTGATCTGCCCTCCCCGATCCCCATCAGTGCCACACAACTTCGCCAGGTGCAGAGTTTCCCAGGAACTTGTCACTAAATGGTCTTTGGAATATTTTCAAAAAAACCTTAAAAAAATTGGAGGAGTCTGTGTTTACCATAGAAACATCTAGGGTCCAAGAGGGACAGGAACAATCTTGAAGCTAAAGAAAGCAGGACTGCAGAGGAGAACTTCAGAATTTGGGGTGAAGGTTTAAGCTTGGCATGTAGGAAGCAACAGCTGAAGTTGGGGGGTCTCCTGGACCCTGATTTCTGTGGTTTACCCAAGCCAAGGTTGAGGGGTCACTGGCCATAGGAGAGAATAACCAATTATTATCATTTTGAGACAGAGTCTTGATCTGTTGCCCAGGCTGAAGTGCAGTGGCATGATCTTGGCTCACTGCAACCTCTGCCTCCTGGGTTCAGGTGATTCTCCTGCCTCAGCCTCCCAAGTAGCTGGGACTACAGGCACCTGCCACCATGCCCGGCTAATTTTTTGTATTTTAGTAGAGATGGGGTCTCACCATGTTGCCCAGGCTAGTCTCAAACTCCTGAACTCAGGCAATCCACCTGCCTCAGCCTCCCAAAGTGTTGGGATTACAGGCGTGAGACACTGAGCCCAGCCTGAGACTAACCAACTTTTCAGCTAGGGCAAGGTACATAATAAATTTGAAGAATAGAATAGGTACCATTTCTGTATACCCAGTTAAGTTCTTTTAATTGAGAAAAACATACTTATTTGAGTCTGTCTCTTTGTATGTGTGCGAATAGACCTTTGACATTCATTGAGGAATCATGAAGAAGCTTCTCAGGTAGATGAATACCTCCTAACAGTGCTTCTCAAGCTTTGGCATGCATGTGGCTCTCCCAGGGATCTAGTTAAAGTGCAGATTCTGACCACAGGTCTGAGGTGGCACCTAGGATTCTGCATTTCTAAGAAGCTCTCAGGGGGTGTTGGTGTTGATGGTCTGGGGGTGGCAATCTGAATAGCAAAGCATCAAACCAAACCTCAGCATTCCTCTTCTGGAAAAGGGGATCTGTAGTTCCCACCTCACAGTGTAGTGTGAATTGAATGGTGCTGTTTATTGAATGGGTACCCCAAATCCATTATGCACAGATGTCGGGGGAACCTGGGTTTGCCCCATCTTGGAAGTGTGTGACACAAATTCTGGCCTCAGCGAAATGACACGTCACCACCTGTCAGGTACCTTCAGGCTTACTCTTAAAGAACTGGAATCACACAAGGCAGATCCTGAATGCTAAGGGTGTGGTCTCTGTAGCTATCCTCATTTGCATCAGGTCCAATCTGATTTATTAATTCACTGACCAGCACCAGGAGCCTCAGAGCCGTGTGGTACCTGAGGAGAGTTAACGAAGTAGCAACCCTTCTGCAATCTGAGAAGATGATACAGCTCATCATCTATCTCTGACACATCTGTGAGAGAAGGGGAAAGTGTTCATGGCTTGTGTCAGCCCAAGTCCAAGCAGGACCATACTGGAGACACAGAGAGTCAGCCTGAGACCTCCCTGAGGAGACAGAAGTCCTGGGTCCACCCAGGAGAGTGTAGAGCGAGATTGCAGCCTGGGTCCCCTCCTTGAAGTGGTTTGTTTCTGAAAGCCATGGGGCCGTGCCCAAAGGCGCTCCTCTCAGTCTTCAGCCCCTGCCCATTGAACTTTTATCAAGAAGTCCAGCCCAGCACTGTCCCCGAGAACTCCCTGCAGTAATGGGCATGTCCTATGTCTGTGCTGTCCGATATGATAACCACTAGCTCCATGTGGCTGTTGAGCCCTTAAAATGTGACCAGAACAACTGAGGATGTGGGTTTTTAATTTGATTAATTTAAATTCAAATAGCCACATATGGGTAGTGGCTGTCGTATTGGAATAGTTTAGGTCTGGATGAATTAACAACCCATTCAATCTGACTTACCTCTGTCCCCTGTGTATGTGCTGATTCTGAGTTGCTGGGAGCCTCAGAGGGAGGAAGCTATGGACCAGAGGAGAGGGAGAGGGTAGAGGGGAAAGACCAGTGGACGGACACCCAAGTTGACCTTCACAGCCAAGCCCAGAACTGGCCTGATTAGAGGCTCAGGTTGCCTGTGCTAGGCAGTGCAGAAGGTCCGCAGTGTGAGTTTCCAACTCTTGTCTTGTTGAGTGGGACCTCGACGAGGCTAGGCTCTTAAACTTGGAGCCAACTCTGGAGGCAGCCCTGACTCCCTGTGTGAGACCTAGCCCAGGCCACCTTCCGGATACACACACCCTCTAAGCCCACCCACCTATCAGTGGTCCCAGTGTGAGTGTGAGTGCGTGCGCGCGTGTGTGTGTGCGGCCATGCACACTCATGTCCACATATAGGCGTGCGTTTCTCTGTCCAGAGCTGCCCATGTCTTGGCCCTTGGCTCCCTCATTCTCCTCCATGTGACTGCCCTGGCCCTGTCTCCATACCCTCTTCTTTTCTGCCTAACCTGTAAACTGAGTTTCTTCGCTGCCTGGTGCCCCCCAGCTGACAGAAGTGCCAATCTTGTCACACCCAGCAGCTGCGTGCAGAAATGCTACTGCAAGCCACAGCGGGCTCAGCAGCACTCTTGCAGGATGTCAGAACTGTCCACCATTACTCTGTAAGTGTGCGTGGCCGACGCTGTGGCCAGGAATCCTGGAGGGGTGGGGGACGCATGCTGCCACTGCCGCTGCTGGAGGAGAGTGGAGAACCAGCCTGTGCCTCCCAGGCCAAACCCATTCCTGGCTGTTGCATGTTGGTGTCTGTGTGTCTTGTGAGTTCTCTGCAGCCTCATGGTCATGGGGTGGGTGTGCAGGGCATGGGGATGGATCTACGGCCATTGTGAGTGCTTCCTGAGGAGGCAGCACCCCATGTTCTCTGCTGCTGCTGCCTGGTGTGTGGCCTTCCTCAGTCCCCACCTTCTCTGAGCTTCAGTGTTTTCAACTGCAAAATTATTTCCAAGAGTCTCAGAGCCTGAGTTCATATAGACCTTCCCCTGCACAGGGCAGGGAACTCCACTCCAGTGTCCATAGCACTTTGTGTGTGAGTCAGCATTAACTCACTTAATCCCCACAACAACTCTGTGAGCTGGGTCCTTGTATCATCACCATTTTACAGATGAGAAAACTGAAGTGCTGAGAGATTAAGTCACTCACTCAAGGACCGCTAATTGGCAGAGGGAGGATTTGAACCCAGGGAATCCTAAGCACTTTGCCCCAGGGAGTCTCTGGCTGGAATATCAGACTCAATTTGGACATTCCTTTTACTCAGGGTACCATTGTCCCCCTGGGCAGCCCACTGTAATTTGGGCATCTCTGATGCCCTTCTTGGTATTTTAGGACTCTTCTGCCCATTGCTGGCTCCTCAGGGCAGGAGGACAGAGGCTTAGTCCCCATGTCATTATGGGTAGTGGCTCACATCATATGTTTCTGTCCCGAGACCTCGGTTAGCTTAGAAGCACAGTCCCAGAACGCTGGGCTCTAGAGACCCTTTGTCTGTCCCTATTGCCCCATTTGCCAAAGTGGCCACTGGGATGCCCTGGCTCCTCAGCAGAAGTCCCTGACTGTTCTGGGGCTGCTGTAGGGCTGACGAGGAGGGAAGGTGTTGCCCTTGGACTGTGCTGTGGAATGCCCTCACTACTATCACTGCACCCACCTTGTGGCTGGGAAAGGCCTGAAGCGTCACTGTTTCTCACACTCTGAATCCGTCCCATGTAATGCCACCACGGAAGCTGGAGAGATTTGACTTCTTGGTTTCCAGGGCCCTTTTCAGACTACAGGGACAGGTACTTGGAAATGGTCCCACCTGTGGGGATGGAGGCCAGGAGGAGGAAGGCAGGGGCCACAGGCATGTTCTGGGGCCAGCTTCCTTTCCTGGACTCCTTCAATAGACATCTTTTTAAAAGTAGCCCCTATAGGTAGGGCCACAGAGGAATCCCCAAGACATCCATGTCCTGTGTTTCTGGCCATTTTCCTCTGCATTCTTGACTTTCATTCCTTCTACAAGCACCCCCTGTTGCCTTCCGGTGCCAGGCATGGATAACCAGAGATGAACAAGACCCGAGCGCCCAAGAGATAATTGTTTTGAGGATGCTGAGGCTCTCATTCTAGGCCTGTGTGCCACATGGATTTCTTCATGGAACAGGCATTTTCCCAGTGTCAGCTCCCTGCGCCAGATAAATAAGGCACCACTCCCACCTTCAGGGAGTCACAGTCAAAGACAGACAGATAAGAGGAAGGCTGGAAGGATGGGCCGGTCAGGATCACATCTGGGCTCAGCAGGAATCTGCTCGGATCCTGTTGGCCCTTGTTTGTGAGCAGGGTGGGAAGGGGTGGGCACCCACACTCACGGTCCTCTTCCTTTCCGGGCTGAGTTTCCTCTGCCTGAAGATCTCCTCAGGCTGCTCCTCCTCCCACTGTGTCTCCTCCTTCCTTCCTTCCTTCTCCTCTCTTAGTGTAAGCTAGGAAGTCAAGGGCCTCACACAGACTCCAAGAGTTCGGCTTCTCTAGAGATCTGGAGCTCCCATGTTCAACAGAACGTTCTCTCTCAGAAAGGCTGGATGAGGGAGAGAGGAACACGTGGTATATTTGCCCCCAAACCAAATGACTGCCTCATGCCTGCTGTCCACCCCGGGGGACTTAGCTCTGCCGGGAGCTGGGGAGGCTGATTCTCTGGAGGAGCCGGGCTGGATGCAGATGTGGGGGAGGCTGCATCTGCAGGGCAGAGCTGGACTCTCTGAGGAGACCCACGGGGAGTCAGTGTGCCCACTCTGGGGGAACCCTTGGGAGCACCCCCCATAGAGCAAGACCCACAAGTGCACATGGTCCCAGTGTCCTAGCTGTGGGCTTCTGTGGCCCTGTGCCTTCAGAACGGAGCCCCACCCTGCTGTCAGCCTAGGGCCAGAGGCAGGCAGGGGAACCCCGGGAGAGCTGCCTCAGGAAGCACTACAGTCCTCCAGCCCTTCCTCCCCTGCCTGGCCCACTTCAGAGCATTCTCCTCCACCTTTGACTCAGTTTCCCAGCAGCAGGTTCCTCCTGCCCACTTGGAGATTGCCGATGCCCAGGGTCAGTAAGTTCCTCCTAGAATCCCTCCCGAGTTTCTTCCTCTGTGGTCCCCTCACTGAGCCTTCCCTCCGTGGCTCTAGCCCTGAGCCCTGGAAGTCCCCAGCGCAGGTGTTTTGCTTTCTCCCGACAGGCGGCTGGCCCGGTCCACCCTGCTGCTCATCCCACTATTCGGAATCCACTACACGGTATTCGCCTTCTCCCCAGAGAATGTCAGCAAAAGGGAAAGACTCGTGTTTGAGCTGGGGCTGGGCTCCTTCCAGGTAGGTGTGGCGCGTGGGGAGGGCAGAACTCACTGGGAGCCAGTTGCTCACCAGCAGGTGGTGCTGGAGGCTCTTTAACCTAGACTGTGAAATGAGTACTAGAGTAGAGGTGATGAGGGAGCCCTGTCTGCTGTCTACCCTCAGGGCTTCTGTAAGAAGACACACTGGTGTCTGCCCATCACTGCATCTGAGTATCCTGAACCAGTTGCCCCTACTCCTGGCCCCCACCCTGGGTGACCTGAGATGGCACCTCCCAGCAGCCTGGGGTGTAGGGTGGAGTGTCCTCAAGAGCCCAGTGTGTCCACATCCTGACTTCAGCTTTCTAGGCCATGTACCCCTTGAGTTCTGTCTTACCCACCTCTAGGTCCCCAGCACAGGGCCTGGCCGCAGAGAGCCCAGTGAGCTGCACAAGTGCACGAGAGCAAACAGGCATGAGTGAGTGAGGGGATGAGAGGGCGAACAGAATGCTGCCTCTGTGCCTGGAGGAAGGACTGGATGGACTGGAAATGAGTAAGGGGCTAGGCGAATCACGGTGAGGAAATGAGCAGGCAGGAGCAGCAGTGGGCAGACGTAGGCAGGGGCAGCTCTGGAGTGTCTGGGGATAGAGTGCCTCTCCCTAAGCCAGCTGTTTGAATTAGGATTTGATCTTGATGGTCAGAAAGTTACTCTCCAGATCTGACTTGATCTCCTCCACCATTTTACTTCAAGGCCATTTAACCTGGCCCAGGTTCTTAGTCTGGTGAGACTGACCATGGGTCTCATCTGAGACTGGCCTCATGGGCTCATAGACAAAGCCCTGGCCCAGGAGTCAGAGCCCAGGGCTCCTGTCTTTGTGCTCGCTGACCAGTTCTGGGGTCCTTGAGCTATCATTCTTCCAACACCTTCAAGCGACAGCACAGGGCACAGGGATTGCAAGGAACTAATTTGCAGCATTCAAGAAAATGCTCCTGCTTTTTCATGTAGGTTTAAAGAATATATAGAGAATAGCTAAGTGCATATGCTGTGCCAAGTACTCACTCTGCGTGGTGTTCTGCATTGCTGTGTATGACAGTATCTGGCCCAGGGAGGGCAGATTGGGGAGATGGCCCAGGGAGGGCAGACGGTGGACAAGGATGGCACAGGTCTGTTCTGTCCTGGAGGGGTCCTACCCTCAGAAGCCTGCAGGCTGGTTAGGAGCCAAGATAAATTCTAGGGCATTCAGGGAAGGCTTCTTATAGGAAGTGGGGTAAAGCTGGCCTTTGGGAATGGGAAGGATTTGAACAAGGGAATGTGAGATCCAAAGCTAGAATCTGTGGGATAGGACTTGCCCACTAGCCACGTGGCCTCATTGGTAGAGTAGAACTGTCCCATCTTACCCCAGATCCCTGGGCAGGTGCCCCCATCCAGATCATGGTGTATTTCTGCTTCCTAGAGTCACCCCCTCCATGCCCCACACAGCATTTCAGAAAGTCCTTTGCTAGCATCCTCAGGCTTACTTTCTCTATTCGCAGGGCTTTGTGGTGGCTGTTCTCTACTGTTTTCTGAATGGCGAGGTAAGACCTTGTCCCTCTGGCTTCTTGGCAGTGGAAGTGGGGCTTTCTGGGAAGCAGACAGGGGAGCCACCTGTCGGCCACATGGGACTGACTCCCCAGAGGGGACTCTGCCAGGTTCCCAGCACTGAGAGGAGGGGCTGGTCACACAGCTCCTGGCATTGTGTGGTGCCAGGACCTCCTGATACCTGCACCCTGTGCTGGAATCTGTCCCACTTTTCTAGCCGTGCAGCTGAGGCCCCACCTGAAGAGCAAAGCTCCTGGTAAAAGCGTCAGCTCTGCTGTGCGCAGATCTCCCTGGGAGGGTCCTCTCCATAAGACATTCCATGGTGAGGAGGAATTGACAATAAGGAAGGCTGGGGCACAGGACATAGGACCTACAGGCCATGAGGCTGTGCTCGGCACAGCTGCTGAGCCAGGAGCTGCCCAGCACTCAGGGCTGCCCCTAATTGGCCAGAGAGCCTGGCCCAAACTGTCCCCTGATAAAAGGGAGACTGAGAATTTGGAAGAGACCCCAGGGAGAGACCTGGAACCTTCTAGTAATACTCCATTGCCAGAGATGTGGTTCGGGGGCTCCCTCTGTACCCTGTTGGGGTGAAACTCTTGAGCACAACCCGAAACAGAGGTGCCGGGGCAGCAGTGGGGACTGAATGGCTAGGATGGATTTGAGAGTAGGCGGGAGTCTTTGCACCAGTGCTTGGGTCTTAGCTGCATCACCTGGGCAGGCTCCTTCCTCTTTTGCATCTGAGCAACAAAGAGATTGGGCTCTGTGATCACCCAGACAACCTACAGAAGGATCAGATTAGGACAGACAAGGAGAGGCAGAAAGGGCCCTGCAGGTAATGGCCAGGAGAGCTTAGAAGTGGGCATGTATGTAGCTTGTTCTGAGCTTGCAGTGGAAGTAGGAGCTGGAACTGGAGAGGGTGGCTGTAGGCGCTGCTTCCAGTTGTGCAGTCTGTGCACTGCACAAAGGTGCTTGACTGAAAAGGCACATGGAGGTTGAGACCCAGCCTGGCCCCCACTCACCATGCTAAGAGCTACATGGGTGTGTGTTTTCCCAGAGGGGTGCATTATTTAATGGTTCTCAACCCTGACTGCCCATTGGAGTCACCTGGGAAGCTTTAAAAAATATGATGCCTGGGTCTTGTGCAGAGCTTTTGATGTAATTGTTCTGGGGTATGACCTGGGCACCTGGAATTTTTAAAGCCCCCCAGGTGATTCTAATGTGTAGCCCTCTTACTGGTCAGCCAAGAGAGGGGATCCTTTCCCGATCCACCTGCCCTGTGCGGCTGCTTGTTAAAGATTTCTTGAAGGACCCGATGGACTAGTCTCTGCCTGGCCTGAAAACAACAGGAAGCTGTTAGGAGGCCTTGCTCAGAAAGTGGCAGGGGAAGGGGTTGTTCAGGTCAGCTCCTCAGAGGCGCCCCTGCCTACAGCTGCTAAAAGCCCCCACTGGAGACCTTGAAGGCCGCAGGCTGCAACTAGGGAGGGGGAAGGGTGCTGAGGGTGGCAGTGCCAGTCTGGGAAGGGCCCCAGGCCAGAGGGCCTGGAGGCTGGAGAGGATGTCCACCTGGAAGTGATGTCCACCTTGCTCCCTGCAGGTACAAGCGGAGATCAAGCGAAAATGGCGAAGCTGGAAGGTGAACCGTTACTTTGCTGTGGACTTCAAGCACCGACACCCGTCTCTGGCCAGCAGTGGGGTGAACGGGGGCACCCAGCTCTCCATCCTGAGCAAGAGCAGCTCCCAAATCCGCATGTCTGGCCTCCCTGCTGACAATCTGGCCACCTGAGCCGTGCTCCCCTCCTCCTCCTCTCCTCCATCCACAGGCTGGGACTGCAGGCAGGCGCCAGCCCACGCATGTTCGCGCCTCTTCCCTCCCCTTGGGCAGGCCCTGGGCCGGAAGCTTGGCTCCTGAGGGGGGAGAAGGAGGCAGGGCACAGACCGGGATTGTCCCCTCCTTGTTTTGGTACTGGTCCCACTCACTGTGGTCCCCTGACCCCAGACATGTAAATACTCCTCAAATTTGGAAAAGTTGTCCCATCTCTTCCCTCTTTGCCCCAGTGTCCCCGCTCACTTCCAGTCGGGTCTCAGCTCCACCCCACTGTGTCTTGGTCAGCCTCAGTGATGGCCTGACCCCAGCTGTGAGGCCTTGTGAGCTAAGGCTGAAGAGACCTTGCCTGTGGGAGCTGGGGTGGTACCTGCCCCAACAGCCCCCCCATCATCTGATTTTGGGTGTGACCCCTCAAGTGTGCATGCCACCGTGGGGCTCTTCTCAGTCCTGGACCCAAGTCCCTGGGGCCTAGCAGAGGGCCCGCTCGGGTGGCCAGAACACCGCTTGGTGCAGGCCTCCTGGCACTCGCCTGGCATCTTGGTGTCTGGGTGCTCAGCTCCTGGGCCCCAGGGCAGTGGGACGGCTCCAAGGCTTTTCTCATCAGAGACTTCAGTTTGGGTGGTGAGTGTGCAGGTCAGGGAAGGTTCTGGTGCTTTTCATTTGATCCAAAAGGAGCTGAGAGCCAGAAATGTGGCTGTGATTGGGAAAGAGATGGAGTTTGGGAGGCCCATGGAAGAAAACCTTTGCCATCTCCATTGTTTTACCCCCAGCTTAAGATGGACAGGGTTCTTCTGGTCACCTCCCTTCCACCTCTTCCACCCTCATGGATGCCTTCCAGAAGCCGTCTCCAACCATGCCCACCACAGACAGCCCTTAAGCCGTCCCCTCCCCATTTCCCCTCAGTCAAAGCCATGACTAGGATGTACCAGCCTCCTGCCTGTGATGTCGGCGAATCCTGAAGCACCTGCACCCGAGTCTGGGGCCTAGGGCTCCTCAACCCCCACCCCCATGGATGATGTGGAGCCCCAGACACCAGCTCCTCGGGCCTGGACTCAACTATTGAAATCTCTGAGACCTTTGCAAAGATGTCCCTTATATGCCCTTGACCTTGACTCACCATGGGCTGCTGGGGTGTCGGGAGGAGAAGCCACACCCACCATGCCCAGGAGCAGAAGCGGCTGCTGATGGGGCGGCTGCTCCGCACGACCCGCCCTGGCTCCCCAGCTGCAGGTTGCACACCCTCAGCCTGAGAATGTACAATAGGGCGGTGCCCAGCTGAGGAGGCAGAGGAAAGTGCTAGAGTACGTGGTCCCTGTGTGACCTAGCTCATTCCATGTCAGCATTTGGTATTACTCCTGTCCAAGTTCTGTTTGTGGACTTGTTTCATGATGATGTTCTGGAATGCTTGGGGACTTTGGGTGGAGGAGGATGTTGCTTCATTTTATAAAGAGGAAGGGGCCTGGGGGACTTGGGAAAATGTTTCTGGAGAGGCTTTCAGAGTGGCTGGAAAAGGCTCTTGCTGCTGTAATTTAGAGAGGAGCTCTGTGTCCTTGGCCAGTCAAGTAAGTCCCTGGGTCTTTGGCAAAACCAGAGGAAGAAAGGAGCTACCTGCCCTTTCCTGGGCATGCTTGGCGACTCAGATTGATCATGGAGTGTGCAGTGGTCCTTCTGCCCTGCACCTGACCTCATGATCCCCTCCACCTGCACTGACGCAAGCGTCCTGTGGCCATCTTGCACTTTGGGTACTGCTAGGGGGTCTGGGCTGCTTGGAAGGAGCCTGGGGTTCAGGAAACTAGACTCTATCCCAGTTGGGTTCAGACTGCTGTGACTGTGGACATGATGCTCCCTGTTCTGGGCTCCAGTTTTCCCATTTGTGAGATGAGGCAACTTCTGCTGCTTCTCTAGGCCCTGTACTTAAGTGATTTTTCCAGTTCAAAGCCAAGGCAGGCAAAAGGGCATGCATCATTGTGCCTCATATCAGGTTTTGATGAGTGTGTGTGTGTGTGTGTGTGTAGAAGGATGGAGACAGGATGCTGTTTATTTTCCATTTCTTGGAAATGGACCCTCTGTCCCTTCCATTTGGACACCACAGTGAGAGCTGATGGCCTGGAAGGAAGGATTAGGTCATGGACATTTGAACAGGTGCCTTGGGCATGATACGTAGATGCAGCCATATATACCTTGCTGGGGTGGGGTGCCACCTCCAGTGGCCACCTCCAGATCCAAGGAGCAGCTCCCTGGGGATGGACCCCATTCATTCATCATCGCTCCCAACAGCAGATCTGTTTCATTGTGGAAGAAGAAACTTTGGCATTACACAGACATCATCACAAAACAGTAAAAAGAAAATCAATCCTGAACCCCATGCAGTCTGCTGCTTCCTGAGCCTGGCCCTGTGTCCTCATAGAGGTTCCGGGTTCCTATTGGTTGGTTGGTTGGTTGGTTTTTCTGTCTGAATGAATTTTTGCCAGTCTTGTGAGCAGATATACCTGATGTATTCTCAATGTTCCAGGAGGTTCTGGCCTTCAGGGTCACAGGCAGTAGGGGGACAGCATAAGGTCTGTGTAAAACCCTTCCCTCTCTGACCCTCTGTTTTCAAATCTGTAAAATGGGCAGTAAGAATAGATGATTTGTATGTAGCCCAACGCATCTCTGGAACTCTGTCTAAACACCAGCTATCTACTTGGAATGGGCCCCAGGACTGTGGTATTGCCTGGGCCAGGAAAGGATAAGAAATACTGTCAAGTGAAGACAGCTTGAGAGGCTTGGGAAAAGTGGGGCTGGGGAGGAGCAGGCTTGTCAGACTCCACCCCTGTTGATGATCATTCCTGGAAAGGGGGTTCTCGTTCTATGCAATCCTAAAGGACAAAACTCACCCATGGGAGGCTGAATTATCCTTGGGATGAAGAAATCGCTCTTTCCCTGTCACAACTGTCCAGCCAGGGAGCAGGGAGGCAGTGTCAGGGAAGGACACTCATCCTGGGGGAAATGGGATTCCAAGTCAAGGATGCTGAGGCTGTCGGGGAGCCAGAGAGGGAGGTCCTAGTGCAGGATGTGGGTGGCTCTGTGGTTCAGTGAATCTGTGGTGGTCCCTAGCACTGCAGACTTCATGACTCCCCACTTAAGTCCAAGCCACATTCTCTGTCCCAGTGTGTAGCTCTGTCACCCTGCTTGACACATCCAGTGGCCTACAGTGACTCCTCTCTAACCCCACCCCCTCCAAGCTGGATTCTTTGTGGAACAGGGCCAGGGAGCTAGAGCCAAGCCCGAGGTTTAAGAAACACTTGCATCTATAATCCCCGCCAAGGATGCCCACTCACCTCTCTCATCTGACCCTCACTCTTCGTGGAAGGGAAAGCTCAAAGGGACTCTTATTTTGAGTAGTCCCTTGCCCTCTTCATGGCCACTTCAAAGTGAAGCCAGCAAGTATTGATACTTTATCATTTAGTATTATCATAAAGTATTAATAGTTTATCACAAAGTCCTCCTTGAGCCCAGGGACCATGGAAGTCAGCTAGAAGAGCCCTGAGCAAGGAGCAGGGACTTGGGCTTCTCCAAGCTTTACTCCTGGCTTATTTGACCTTGACTCATTCCCCATATGTCTCTGAGGAGGCTCACAAAATACTAAAGCTGGGAGGAAACTTGGAGATCTATAGGTCAAACTTCCCCATTGGGCTGATAAGAAAATACACGTGGGCCTAGCATGGTGCCGCCACCATGGTGGGATCCAGTATATTTTATAAATCTGAATGAGTAAATGGCTCACCAGTTTGTGCACAGCCCTGCACATGAACAGAATGTGACACTCAAGGCTTCCATGCAGTACGCATGTAACCTTGCACAGGAGAGGGGCTCTGGTGACCGATGGTTTTCCAGGACTCTATTGCAGGAGAAGCAATGGAGTCAGTGTGGTGTGGGGAGACCTGCTTTTTAACCTGGACTTAGCCACCTGCTCTGTGATCCAGGGCTTACCTTCTTTGGGCCTCGGCCTCCTAATCTGAGTAATGGGGAGGACTTCATTGGCATTGTTAGTCCCACAGGCCAAGGATAAGGTTGAAATGAGATGGCTTGTGTGTGAAAAGATTTTGGAAACTACACAGATGTGGGCTTGTTCTTGGGATGAAAACTGCTGGAAGGGACTCCTTGCTGTTTATCTACTGCTTTGAGCCCTCTTGAGTTAACCTTTGCCCCATTTGTAAAACCACCAGCATCAGGAGTAAGGGGGACGCCAGAAGGCTCAGATGGACACAGAATTCTAGCTTTATCTACATCAGCTGATTCAGTTTTCTGTTGGGATCAGAGAGAGGATACTTCCATATGGGTGACAGCAGCCATGCCCTTGGGAGTCATCTTCAAGGATCTGGGACATTTTGGTGTGCCCATTCCTTATTTTCCTGAACTCACAGTCTTGGGATGTTTCTGCACTTGGCCATGTGTGTCTTGTCTTATGTCTGTCTTCTGTAGCTTTGCCTCTGTCAGGGCTGGAGTGGTGCAGCCCCTGGCATCTCAGACATGGTTCCTGCCTCACTCATGGGAGCTGGACCAGCCTGGGTTTCATCTCCCACAATAAAGATAAGCCCCACAGACCTTACTGCTACCGCTGCTGCCATTAATGCTGTGCTCATAATCTTGTCCAGGATTTTAAGAATGTCAGACTGCTGTAGATGACTCAATAAATGTTTTGCCATTTTTCCTGGTGGCTGTAACTTGGCATAAGTGGAGGGAAGGGAGGAGAGGAGGGGGAAGGGGAGAGGACTACCCCCAAAATTTGATCATCCCAGAGTAATCCAGTGTATACAAGGCCCAGTGGCCTTTAAGATTCCAAAGGAGAAATATGAGAGTGGGCCTGAGTGAGCCTAGGATGAAACCCGAAAAGTAAATTAGAAGTCTTGGCCTTAAAGGATCTCCAGGGGTCATGGAAACTGAGTGAAATCATGACCTTCCTATTGTACCTTGGGAGTACCTACCAGATATCCCAAAACCTTGACTGCAGAGAGCATTTCATCCCAGGTAACTACAGGTATATCCTTGGCTTCCAGGATCCCATCCCCTAATATTTCTGGATATCCCAAACCATCAGTCCCAGCCAGACCAGATAACCAATTCAAGGTAACCCTCATTTCCTCGAGGTTCTGTTGATTGTCACAATCCCAGTGTCCATTTTCATATTGGTCATAATGTTCAGTTGCTAGTAAAAGAAGATAATTTTGGCCAGATCAGAAAAGGAATTTACGAGAAAGATGTTGAGCTGGTCATAGATTTCTCTTAAGGCTGGAGAAACTAGAAAAGGTATCTGAAGCCATATCATGCTGCATGACTGATGACGAAACTGCTGCCACTGTTGCTGCTGCCACCCCCGTGATGTCTCTTCCATGCCAGGGACATGGCTTTGCAATTATTGCCACCTCTGAAAGCAGAGAGCTTTGCTGCTATTCTCACCATCAAATCAGATTTTACTTTCAGCCCTCTTCCTCAAGTTGCCCACTTCCGAATCAAAGTTTCATGTAACACCATTGGATTGGCTGTGTCCTTGCTACAAGGAAGACTGGAAATTGGACTTCTCTGGATTCTACCTGGAGGTCAGGGTCACAAGCCTGAAGATTTTCTAAACATAACAATAAAATCCTGGGAATAATAAATGCCCACTACCACAACAGGCCTGAGATCTACAGTAAATGCAGGGCCAGCTTCCTCTAGCAATCAGGTGGGCCACTGTGAAGAAGTCAAATCAGTCAAAAGATGGTTTTAGCCCAATAGTGTGCTAGCCCTGCAATCAGCTAGGGCTGTATAGATCACTCACCAGATGCCTCCCAGGTGTTCATGGGGGTGTTCCTAAGCTGGGACACTGGTTGGTTCTGCTTCCAGAGGCTGTGCCTGCTCCTCTTTCTCCAGACTCATCTCTTCTTTTAGTTCTAAAGGAGATGACCAGGCTATGTTATATGACCCACTTAGCAGATATTTTGAGTTGCTTCCAAAATGGAACCTATGCTCAAAGGCTGAAAATTAGTCTCCTTGTGTGTCAGCCTCTGCTGGCTGCTTTCCTAAGGAAGACTTCCCTAGTGTTCAGAAAAATATTACTTTCACTGATGTGACCATAATGAATTGAGCTTCCATATGTTTTGTTCTTTGAAAGAGGTAACGTCCAAAAAGCAAAGGTAAGAGCCAAAATTTAGTTGAAAGGCTTGAATTTCACATTAAGCTTGAATTTCTTGGCAACAGTGAAGATCATCAAACTCCTCAGTCCATGTGAGCATTTATAAAATTCTGTTTCCTCTGTCCACTTCCCAACATTGATAGACTAAGCCCTCAATTCTCACAAGCCCCTCAGAAAATGCCTTGAATCTTGGCTGTTCCTCATGATGCTCTCTGTTTTACTGGTACTGTGTATAATTCCTCTTGGGAACCCAGTGATTCTTAGACATTATCCTGCATCAGAGTCACCTGAGGGACTGTTAAAACACAGACTGTGGGACCCGCCCCCAGAATTTCTGATGCAGCAGGTCTGAGGTAGGGCTGGACCATTTGCATTTGTAAAAGGTTCTCAGCTGTGGCTGTTCTCCTGGTCTTGAGACAGTACTTTGAGATCCACTGTTCTACAGGTTCTAACTGAGGACACTGGAAGGGCAATATAGTCCCTGTTTGTGAACCATGGACCTGGACAATGATTACCTTTCCAGGAGGCAGAGCACAAGCATAGACATTTGCAACAAGAGCTTTAATTTCCTTTTCCTCTCAGGCAAGTGTCTTAGAACAGAAAGCAACAAGTTCCAAGAGGAAATGAGCCTGCACATATCCATTCAGTCTCAATCAGTGTAAGTATTAGACCATCTCTGAATCAACTAGTATCAAGTTCAGTGGGATATGACAGCAAAAACTCCAATAAAAAGTGGCTTAAAGCAGACAGAAGTTTGCTTCTCTCGTATGAAGTCCAGAGGTAGACAGTCCAGAAGCGGTGCTGTGGCTTTGTGGTCTTTCTGAGGACTCAAGCTTTTATCTTTTTGCTCCTCCATCTTTAGCAGGTGAGTTCTAGTCTTGAGGGCACCCTAAGCTCCAGGGCCCCTGGAGCTCTGAATGTCACTGGACTTAGAAGCATATGGGAGAAGGCAAAAGAACTCTTCCCCTTCTTCAGTCATCTTCTTTTAAGAGGCCTATATCTGCTTACATCTCATTATCCAATGTGTAGTCACATGGCCACACCTCACTGCAAAGCAGGTAATGCAGTGCAACCTTAATAACATTGGAAGGAAAGAAGGGATATTGACCAGCAAAAAGTAGTTTGTGTCATAATCTCAAATCTCCAAATCTTTGGGCAGTCCTTAGTGGTGAGTTGGGTTCATCCAACACCTGTGGAAAACCAGAGTCATATGGCTGTATGTTTGTCCTATTTTACTATATTGGGAACGAACTCAGGGATACAGTCTCCAGCCTGGACCACAAAGCCCCCCTTATCAGAAGTAGGCAGCTGTGTCTTCCCACACATTGAAACTTAGTCTAGTTTCAAGGGGTGAGAGCATGCCTGCACAATTTCTGGTAGTCTCTCTCTTATGGCTGCAGTTCTTGAGTGGATTCTGTGCCTTGGTGGTGTCTGCATCAAGTAGTCTCTTTAATTTGGGGGATCCTCAAAGTAGTGATGGGGGTGTTGGGAGGGATAAAGGTCTTGTAATTTCTGACTGTCAGTTGCCTTCAAATGAACTCATGTAGATGCTCTGAGCCTCCCAGTGTTGTTACACTGTGCCCTTGTGGATAGCCCATTGCAGTAGTTATTCTGGTGTGAACATGGAAATTCCCTCTGCCACTGTCCTGGATGCAAGGTTGTAAATTCTGTGGGTGAAACCCAGTCACCAAGAGCTCTTCCATATGCTCTTTCTAGGCCAGAGAGGCAGTCCTTAGCAGATGGCAGAACTGTACAAAGACATCATGTGTATCCATTCCAATTCATACAGGCTCTCAGCTGAATGGGGACTTTGCCGTGATATCTCAACTTCAGTCAGCAAATCATCCATCAATGCAATGGGGAGGGCCCTTGTTCTGACCCTCAGGGCCCTCTCAGGACCACCCGTCTCAGTCACCCTCTTTCTCTCTTCCCTTTCAGAAGGCCCCCACTTGCACTGTATTGTGTTCTAGGTTCTTCTCCCTCACCCCAGGTCCCTCCTCCCCTCTGCCCCTGATGTAAACTCAGGCATGGCTTGGGGCAAGTTCTCCTTGAGCTTATACTCTTGATGCCCTTATCTTTTGGGTGTCCCCAATACTTGAGAGTCATCTGTAGTGTTCTCCTTAACCCTCTTGAGACACTTTTTCCATGGACAAAGGCATCCATTCCTGTGACATGAAGCCTAACTTCCATTAATAAACCCAACTATTCACCACCAGGAGCAGCTTTGGCTTGGGCAGTAAGTACCATGGAGAGAGCCAAGTGAACCTTGGGTCCAGCACCACAGAGAGTTCCAAGACTGTACCTACTTGGCAGTCTGTCTGGTCTATTTTTATCTGATATGAACAAAGGCAGATTTAGGTTTTATGAAGCTGGAAACTCATATAATTTGGGGAGTCTTCTTTAATACAAGATGAAAAATGTTTAATTAAAATTAGGTATAAATCAGGGATTTTTTGAATGAGTAAAGTTGACAACTATCATAAACATCATGAAATCCAGAAAAACAACATCATCTTTGTATTAATTACTCTCTGATGGTTTTTGCCTACTTGTTTTGGTTGCATACTCTTTGATCATCTCTTTATTAGATGACAACATTTATATCATTTTCTATTCATAAAATTTAAGTGTAATTTAGTCACATAGTTAATAAAAATGTGTGTTTTATTATTGAACATTTGGACTCAGCACCAATGAAAACAGAATCCTCCAATTACGGTTTTACAGATATGATGACTGGAAGATTGTTTTCACAGACTAGCACCTGGCTCCATACACATCCAACTTTGTTTCCCCAGCACTGTGCACATTGCCAGGCACTATAGGACATTTTAATATGATGATATGATATGATCTCTGGCCCTCTCTCTGCCTTTGTACATAATGCTGAGTGAACAACAGGAGTATTCCTGGAAGGACATTATAAAATCACTTCATTAAGTATAATGAAGCAATGGCACATACTCATGTGAAACCCACTGAACCAAACTGAGTGTCTGTCTAACTTAACCTCCCCTCCGTTGGATCCCCAAAGTGTTCCTGGCAGTTGAGTGCTACCAAGCATGTAAGAAGGTGTGGTAGAGGAGATGTTAGGGTGGAGAGATGCTGCAGGCTTATCCAATTTGGGGCAAATAATTTACTTTTCCAAATTTTCCAAAAACATAAGATCTTGTGAACACACTTCTGAGATCCAAGTGAGAGAGAGGGGCTTGGAAAGTGCTGGATATGACCCACATTTATCTATTTATCATCACAGGAAGATATTTTTCAGTTTTACAAGACTTAAGCCTGTAATGCAGACAACCAGAGATTTCTGAGGTCCCTGTTTTCAAACGATTTCATGTGCTCTCTGGAGCATTCAAGTCACTCTTTAGATGGGTGGCTGTTACCCCTCCATTCAAGAATCTCTTACTGGGACCTGACTATGTGGTAGAGGCACTGAGGGCACAGTTTGGCATCAATAACGAACCAGAAACATTTTGTCCTCACAGTCAGGTGGAGAAGACTAAAATAAATCAACCAGGCATGGTGTGTGATAAGGTATAATTAAGGTATTAAGGGATCTGTGGGTTAATAAATATTTGTAATTGCTGCTTCAGCCTCCGTTGCCCTGAGCTCCCTCCAATAATTCCCTGATTTTGTTTTATGGAAAGTGCCCACTTCATGATCAAACACAAGGTTTGGGTGCCTACACTCCTAGCCTGGGGTGGGCCCAGATAAACAAGCCAGGCCACATGGCCCTTACCACTCATTCCTCTGGCTATAGTGACTATCTCTGGGACAGGCACACAGGTCATGTGAGGAGTCTATTTCTAGGGTTTCTGGGAAAGAGGGATTCCTTTTTTGTGAGGAAGCTTATTGGAGAGACACCCTCTTGTCCCCTGGAAAGCATGACATGAGAATGTGAGGCTGGCAGGTGCCACAGTCATTTGTAATTATGAGAGAAACAACTGGAGCTGTTCAGAGAACATGGTAGGGATCTTCAAGATGAATCAGACAACAGGGGAGGCAGAGGGGAAGGAAATGGGGTCCTTGGCATTATCATTGGAACCACTTGATCAGGCCTCACCTGAAGGCTGATTTACTCATGGACTTTCCTAGGGACTGGTGAGTAGGAGGCTTATTTGAATGGACAAGATATAGAAAAGGCATCCTTTTATCATGAATTTTTAAAATAAATGCACTAAAGTGCAGAGACCAACATAACAAATTCTGTGTCCACCCCAGAACTAACAATATGCTATTATGCTTGATTCAAATATTTTAATTTTTTTATGAAAGAACACATGACAGATGGAATTTGGTCTCTATTGTGGCACTTCTCAGTTTGATTTCCCTCCCTCTCCCCTTCCAGAGGCAGCCACTAATGAGAACTTAGTATGTATCCATGCCATTTATGTTTTTGTACTTATACTAAATATCCATCAACATTATCTAGTATGTGTGACTGTGTGCTTTTAAGTTCCATCAATGGCATCACACTAGATCTATCATTCTGCCTTTGTTTCCTAAGTAATTCTATGTGCTACTTATTTATTCATAATTGTACATTTACATCTAGATGATTCCCTTTTAATTGTATAATATTACATCATAGAAACATGCCAGGCATAGTCATTGTCCTCCTTGTGGAAACGTATGTAGTTTCCATTTTGAACTTATTTCAAACAATGTCTTATGAAGATCTGGTTATTACACGTGCAGGAGTTTCTCTAGACTTAGAATTGAAAGAGTTGGATCCAAGGGTGTGAAATTTTCAACAATTCTCAGAGAAGAAGGAAGGAGAGGTGGATAGCATTTCGTTTTTACTACTAAGGGATGCCTCACTGTGTTTCTATTAATGCTTATCATTTTTTGCCTTAAATTCCATTTTGTTTGATAGTAATATAGTTGCAACAATTTTCTGGTTAATGTACACATGGTGTTATCTATTTCTACCCATTCACTTGCAATTTTTTGCCTCTTTATTTTTTTAACTGTGCAATGACATACAGAAGTTTATTCAGTTTATACAAGTAATTTCTCAGATTTATAAAGTAAAAAGCTAGACTTCCAGAGGAAAAATTCCTTACATTGGTATCAAAATATCTTCTAGCCCCCATAAATAATCTGCAATCACTTGATAGAAAACATTTCCACAACCACATAGGTCATGCAGACTTTTAAAATGCTATTGTATTCAGTTTGTTTCAAACTGAGCAAAACAATGCAACTTTTACTTCTTTACACATTTCACAGTTGTACTTATATTAATGTTCCTTCTCATTTCAACTCATCCCATTACCAATAAAACAGGAGTGAGATAAGAGGGGAGAAGATCCTTGAGTGCTTCTAATTTTCCTTGAAATAAACTAATAATTCATTAAAATTTTAAATAAGTCATTATAAGGATAATAAAAGCCTCAAAGACTTTTTTAAATAAAATTATACAGTAAATAAGTAAATAAGCATTCAAATGTTAGTAACCTAACAGGCCCTAATACAGCTTTCAGATAGTTTCATATTAGCAGGGAAATATTAGCACAGAAAAGAAGTTTCCCAAGAGGGACTCATTTTAAACATAAATCATAGCTTAAATTACTACTATATAGATTATACTGAGCAAAGACAGAAAGAATGAATGTTTTCCTCTGTTCATGAACGGTGTAAGGCTACGTTACAAAGTCAGATAATGGACTGTAAATCACCTACCATATCAATCAATCATGTTTATTTAAAGTTTTCTTAACATTAGACATTTTTAATGGGGGTAGGAAAAAAGTAAACAACCATTTCACTTCTTCTGTTCTTCTACTCTAGCCACATAAGCCAGTTGTAATGGATGATACAGGTTTCAGTTGCAATTTGTAAAATATTCCAAGAGCTGCCATAGTCCCAGGAACTAGAGAAAACTGCCACCCACAAATAACATACCAAAGTAAACATAAATACAGTATGATTCTAATTTTTTCATACAATCCCAGACAGCCTCAAATAATTTTATAAATACCTTATCAAAAAGGAATTTTAAAAGTTATCAAAACTATTTAAAACATTTAAAGGTAGAGTGCTCAAATTTCCTTCCATCAGGCCAGAAATCATCACAAAAATTATGATCACAGTTACAAGCAGAATGAGTGGAATGTTTAAGTTTAGGACAACCAACCCCATGTAACTTTTAAAAATGCAATCATTTACTCAAATATACTGTAACTAGAAATGGCGATAATACAGGAAGCAAAAATAAGCTTGTGAGTGAAATTTCTAGATGCTGATGGAAACCATCCCATCCCATATTGCAAATGCAAAAAGAAAAACAGTTCTCATAGAGTTAAGAGTACTCTGGTCATTGTTGTTCATTTGGTCCTGCAAGGTGTTAACCACCTTCACTTCCCGTATCACAAAATTAGCCACAGGAGGAGCTGGTGGATCTTGTTCATTATGAGGACTGGTTGGCTTTTCAGGTACATCGGATCCTCTTCGATTAGGAGGACTCAGTAGGAACAAGATCACTGCAGTCACCAGCCAGGCCATCAAGATAATAGTAGCTCTGATGCCATTATCATCACAGGGTCCTGGTCATTCTTGCAGGCATCTGTGTCTGTGCAGCAGAACTGGGGCTGCCACAACAGACTGGTCGGCCTTCTCATTGCATATTTATGAGAAGAAACATATTCATAGGGATCAAGCCCACTTTCTGCCATGATTACCTAGCTTGATTTTACTTGACTGTTTAAATACTTCTGGAGGCTGGGAAGTCCAAGATAAGGGAATTGGCAGATCTGGTGTCTGAAGAGGACTTGCTGTCTGGTTCATAGATGGAGCCTTCTCACTGTGTCCTCATGTCTCTTTATATTTTAGATATATCTTTTCTACATAACATATCGCTGAAAAAATTCTTTTAATCCAAACTGATAGCCTGTGTTTAGATGGGCATAATTAGTCTATGGTTATTCACTGCAACTGAGGACATTCTGAACTTATTTAATTATCTTACAGTCTATACGCCATGCCTTTGTTTCAACTCTCCTTTTTTTTTTTTTTTGCCTTCCATTGCATTATTTCCCTTCCCTTTCTTTTACTGATATGGCAAATATACATTCTATTCTAATTGTGTTGTTTACCTTTGCAATTTTAACAAAATATCTAATTTTATGTTTTTCCATAAAACTTTAAAGTTGATCATCCTTCTTTCTTTCTCCAAAACAAGACATACTTAAGCATGTGTAACTTTCTCCAAGATTCACATTTCCAGAATCTGTTGTTGTCTAGTCTTTTAGACACACCTTATTTAAAACTCTAAATATAGTTATTATAATTGTTTGTAGTTTGAACTTATTGAACTCTATCAATATACTTCTTTGCTTAAAATATTTGATTTCTAATCTTCCCTTCTTGTCGAAATGAATATTTTAAAGTAGATCTGTGTAGGGAAGAACACTCCGTCTTTATAGGATTACGTTCAGAAAGTGGCTATGTATTTCAGTTCGGCAGCTATTTTCTTTCAGTACTTTTACACTATGATTGCTACTGACATTGTTTTTGAAGATAAAAATAGTCTGACACTTTTTTTCCTTCTTTGGTTGCCTTTAAGCTTGGTCTTTATTATTGATGTACAGTTTCATTCTTACCCTGCTTGGCACGTGTTACGCTTTTGCCAATCTGTTCATTCAAGTCTTTAATTCTGGAAAATTCTTTAGCCAGATATATTTGAATGATGCCAGCTGACAACAGAAATCCAGGGTGTAGATGTAGGAGGAAACCAGTGGAGTATAGTGACAGGGAAGCCAAGAAAGAGTTTCTAGAAGCAGAGGACAGTCATTTGGAATAAATGCGGCTAATGGTCTATGAAGAGTGGAACGGAAACCAACAGCTGGTTGAGAGGAAGGTGGCTGGGTCATCCCTTGCCCCAGGCTTGAGAGAAGAAGGCTTGAGGGCCTCCATCCTTGGCTTTGACTGGGCATCCCCAGGACTGACTGGAGCCCTATCCCTGTTTGGAACCTCACACTCAGCTTGGAGGAGAGGTCTGCATGCCCTGTAGCCTGTGTGAGACCCACGCTGCACTGAGCCTCTTGGCAACACCAGGCCTGAGTTTGGGCCTGGTGTGCAGGGCAGTGTTATACAAACCAGAGTAGCTTTCCCCAGGAGGGTCCAGGATTCATTCTGGCTCCCCAGGGGTTGTAGACCTAGAAGTCATCTGACAGTGGTGAGACAGGGAACTGGTTGGTCCTTTTGCAGTCCACACTTATCTTCGCAGTTAGGGGCAGGCTCCACACCTTTAGGAACCAGGGGGCCACTCTCACCAAAGCCCAGGCCTCATCCCAGGCTGCCCCATGGCTCCAGAGCTGAGAACCAGGCAGCAGAAATGACTGGGTGAGGAAGAGCTGGCAGCTGGCTTGGAGCAGGATGGCTCAGTTGGGGGTCTTCTGTTGCCCCTAGGATCCACTGGGAGTGGCCCCAGGGTTGGTAGAGGCCATGGAGAGTTCTCCCATGAAAGTCCAGTCCTGATCCTCATTCTCACTTCCTGGCAAAGGAGTAAGCAGGTTCCAGGCCTCACACTCAAGCCCTGGAAATGATGGAGTGGCAGTAGAAAGGCCCCTCCCTGGGAAAGGGACCTGACAGTTTTCAGTCCTTATTTGCTCCCAATGTGTCCGCAACTGGTGGGTTCTTGGTCTCGCTAACTTCAAGAATGAAGCTGTGGACCCTCGCGGTGAGTGTTACCGTTCTTAAAGACAGTGTATGCGCCGTTTGTTCCTTCAGATGCTCAGATGTGTCTGGAGCTTCTTCCTTCTGGTGGGTTCATGGTCTCGCTGACAGGAGGGAAGCTGCAAACCTTCGCAGTGAGTGCTACAGCTCTTAAAGGCAGCGTGGACCCAAAGAGTTTGCAACAGCAAAATTTGTTGCAAAAAGCGAAAGAACAAAGCTTCCACCACTGTGGAAGGGGACCCCAGCAAGTTGCACCCGGTGGATTGGGCAGCCTACTTTTATTCCCTTATCTGGCCCCACCCACATCTTGCCGATTGGTCCACTTTACAGAGAGCCAATTGGACCATTTTGACAGGGTGCTGATTGGTGCATTTACAAACCCTGAGCTAGACACAGAGTGCTGATTGGTGCATTTATGATCCCTTAGCTAAACATAAAAGTTCTCCAAGTCCCCACCAGACTCAGGAGCCCAGCTGGCTTCACCTAGTGGGTCTTGTATTGGTGCCGCCCCACGGAGTTGCCTGCCAGTCCCATGCCCTGCACCAGCACTCCTCAGCCCTTGGGTGGTTGATGGGACCTGGCGCCATGGAGCAGGGGGTGGCGCCCATAGGGGAGGCTCGGGCCTCGCGGCAGCCCACCCGGGGCCGGTGGGGGGAGGCTCGGACATGGTGAGCTGCAGGTCCCGAGCCCTGCCCCGCGGCTAGGCAGCTGAGGCCCTGCGAGAATTCGAGGGCAGTGCAGGCCAGCACCCTCTGCAGCTGTTGGCCCAGGTGCTAAGCCCCTCACTGCCCTGGGCCGGCAACGCCAGCTGTCCACTCCCTATGCGGGGGCCCGCGGAGCCCTCGCCCGCCAGAACTCGCGCTGACCCACGAGAGCTGCGCGCAGCCCGGGTTCTCGCCTGTGCCTCTCCCTTCACACCTCCCCGCAAGCAGAGGGAGGCGGCTCTGGTCTCTGCTAGCGCAGAGAGGGCCTCCCACAGTGCTGTGGCGGGCTGAAGGGCTCCTCAAGCACGGCCAGAGTGGGCGCCGAGGCTGAGGAGGCGCCGAGAGCGAGGGCTGCTAGCACATTGCCACCTCTCTCCAAGACACAATTTTGCTGGAAAGGAGTCCTCCCACCAGAGTGAAAGGGATACAGAAGAAAGGATTAGGTTGGGAATGGAATGATTTCTATCTTTGGGGGGAATTTAAGGAAACACCACTCTATGTCACCCACTCAAGCAATCAAAATATCAGACCCAGCCCTGGTCCTCAGAATGTCCCCATCTTCAGCTTTGACTGGCCCCCCAGTGACTGGCTGGAGCCCCATCCGAACCACATACTCAGGTCTGAGGAGAGGTTTGCATGCCCTGTGGCCTATGGGAGGCCCAGGCTGCACTGAGCGTCTCAGCAACACCAGGCCTGAGATTGGGCCCGGCCCACAGGGCAGTGTGAAAGGAAAAAAAAAATGCTCGGGACCTCCAAATCACTGGCTGAAGAGAAAAGTGAAGGTGGGAACTGGGGGCAAACTTGTCTCATTTTATTGCTAAATGAGATAGCTACAAAGATTTAAGGAAAATAAATAAATAAATAAACTCCCTCCCTCCCTCACAATTTGATTTGCCCACTGGGAAATTCCTTGTGGGGCCCCAGTGTCTCAACCCTAAAACAATTCTGTTGAATTTCACCCCAGCTTCTCTTCATAGGAACGGGAAAAAGAACAGGATTCAAAGTCATCCCTCTGCTCCCCCGAGACAAATGCATATCTGATTGCTTCCTCTGCCCTATGTTTATTTTATCTTCTGTAAAAGCGCAGATCTACTGAGCTAGATGAAAGCATAAGTGACTGTTCCTCTTCCCTCTCTCGCATAGAGAAAAGCTGATCAGATTCATAAGAATGCGACTGTTTGCCTCTTACGTACCCACACCTTTTAAAAATGTCTTCCTCTTTCCCCATTAGCTGCCCTTTCCCCTCTAAATATTGAAGTCCTCAAAATCATCTTTGGAGAAAGGCACAGACCTGTCTCTCGGGCATGAGTCCTTAACCTTGACAAAATAAATGTCTAAATTGAGACCTATCGCAGGCACTTTTTGGTTTACAGCAGCAAACCTGGAAGCACAGAAAGGCAGATCCCAAGCAGAGGAACACTTACAGCGGGCCGTGACCCAACCACAGTCACTTAGCGTGAGTGGCGGGTGAGGCAACAGACAATAGAACATGTCTGAAACTCAGAGCCACTTCCTCCCCCAACCAAGCTGCCCCTCAACAAGTTCCCCATCTTGGTTTCTTAGGGCAAAATTCAGCGTCTGGGTCTGCACTGCCCTCTTCTGGTCATTCGGTTGTTAACACGAGCAGCCAAGAGCTCCCCTTTGGAAATAGCAGTTCTTCCCAGTTTCGATTTTTCTGCCAACCAGGCTTGTTTCCACACAATGACTCATAAGTGAGATAATGAGGGGCAAGAACAAGTTAAAATATTTACTGTAATTTACATTTGGAGGAAAAACTTTAGTCTTACATTGCCTGTAGAAAGAATGTGACCTACAGAGGATTTTGCAGTGGTTTAACCCTTTATATTTCTTTTTGATAAAGCACACACTTACTTTTTTTTCTGATCATACAGAAAATTTATTCCTTGAGACCACATAAATGTAAGAAGCATGGCTTTGGTGTCATTTAGAAAGTGAACATGTGTCTAAGAATTTTCACACTAAATTGTAAACACTAACATAACTGATCCATCCATCTTCGGCTTTTCATTGAGATATTTACTAAGTCCATCATCCGATGCTTTTGAGGACATGAAAATTAAAGAGATAAGAATCTTGATCCCAAGATGCTTTATTGTTTTTAAGAAAGTTAGTAAAGACTCTAAAAGCAGGCAAACAGGGAAATGCATCCTCGCAGAAGCTGATAGTGCCAGGACCAGGTGCCTTCCCCAGTCCAGCAGCTGCAGGTTGGGTTGCTAAGAGCTTACCCTGCCCTCTTCTGCAGACAGTTGTTGGCAGATTCCTGAGGGGTAACATTACCCCCTTCACCCTTCTCATCCAGGGTGGCCAGTAGCCAGTGACTGAGGGGTGTAGGGGTAACACTGCCCAGCCACCTTGCTTCTGGGTGGGACAACCTCTGTGGTTCACATCAGTGCCTCCTGCTGAATCAGCATAAGGCTGATTCTTCTGAGGCCTGGCTCCTTCCTCCACCTGTCCCTGCTTCCTCACTGCCCTTCGGTGTCTCCCAGTGCACTCCTTCTGTAAGTTCCCTGCTCAAGGATCTCTACTTCAGGCTCTACTGCTACAGAATCTAGACAAAAACATGTGCCATCAACAAGGCCCAGAAAAGATAAGATCCAGTTTCAGGATTAGGGAAAACTTGCCTTGAAGGTCAGGTTAGATCTGGGCATGGAAGAACTGTTCATCTAGCCCACTGACACATATTGACTGAGTGCCTTCAATGAGCTGGGCACTCTTCTAGGCCTTGGGGCATAGCAGCAGATATGACAATCTTGTTATCACTGGCACAATAATTCTAGCAGAGAGGGAAAAAAACAGGAAATAAACAATGGAGAATAAGATGAATTCAGTTAAGTTCCTTTCTTTTTTTTGGAGACAGGGTCTCACTCTGTCGCCCAGGCCGAAGTGCAGTGACTAGATCACAGCTCACTGCAACCTCAACCTCCTGGGCTTAATTGATCCTCCCACCGCCTCCTGGGTAGCTGGGATACAGGTGTGCACCACCACACCCGGCTAATTTTTATTTTTATTTTTTGTAGAAATGGGGTTTCTCCATATTTCCTAGCCTGGTCTGGAACTCCTGGACTCAAGTGATCCACCCACCTCAGCCTACCAAAGTGCTGGGATACAGGTGTGCACCACCACACTCGGCTAATTTTTATTTTTATTTTGTGTAGAAATGGGGTTTCTCCATATTTCCTAGCCTGGTCTCAAACTCCTGGACTCAAGTGGTCCACCCATCTCAGCCTACCAAAGTGCTGGGATCACAGGTGTGGCTACTGTACCCGGATAAGTTATGTTCAGTAGTGAAAATAAAATATGGCAACCAGCTACTGTCACCAGATCCATTTTCCTACAATTCTCCAAAAACTTACCCTTGAGAAATTAGGTGATTCATATATCTAGTTATAACCATTGGAACCTTTCTCCTGTCATAATTCTTCATCTCCAATGGTGCTGGCTCAGTCAATGTCAGCTTCCATTGAGTTCCTGCTGAGGATACTCACTTTAAACCATGGCGTTGACCACCAAACATTTTTCAAATACTTACTCAACAGTCTGTATTTGGGGCCTGGCATAGTGGCTCACACCTGTAATCCCAGCACTTTGGGAGGCCCCAGCAGGAGGAGCCCTTGAGCTCAGGAGTTTGAGACCAGCTTGGGCAACGTAGTGAGACTTCATCTTTATCACAAAAAAAAAAAAAAAAAAAAAAAAGTAGTCGGGCGTGGTGGTGCATGCCTGTGGTCCCAGTTACTTGGGAGGCTGAGGTGGGAGGATCACTTGAGCCTGGGAGATGGAGGTTGTAGTGAGCTGAGATTGCAGCACTGCACTCCAGCCTAAGTGACAGAGTAAGAGTCTGTCTCAAAAACAAAACAAAATAAAACAAGGCAAAACAAAACAAAAAACAAAACCTAAAATAAACCAAAGTCTGTAGTTGGGATCTTGAAGCATTCTCTGGGCTTTCCATATAACATTACATCCACTGAAGCATTTTGTTTGGGTTCTGGACTCACTGCAGAGAGGCAGCCTTCTAAAGCAGTGGTTCTCAATCTTTTTGGCATCAGGGACTGGTTTCATGGAAGACAATTTTTCCACGGACTGGGTGGCAGGAGGATGGTTTTGGGATGAAACCATTCAACCTCAGATCATCAGGCATTAGATGCTTGTAAGGAGAATGCACCTAGATCCCTCACCTGCACAGTTCACAATAGGCTGGAGCTCCTGTGAGAATCAAATGCAGCTGCTGATCTGACAAGAGGCAGAGCTCAGGCGGTAATGGTTGCTTACCTGCCACTCTCTTCTGCTGTCTGGCCCAGGTCCTCTGGTCTAAAGGACCAGGGATGCTGTAGTCCCTGCCCTTGCTGGCAACCAATACCTGTGGCTGCGCAAGAGATGCTCCTGGGACAAAGGAACTGTGCCTTTGAGAGAGCCCAGGGTCGATGCATCCTGTATAGCTGCTCTCTTGATTCCATTCTCCGTGCCAATGTCCTACAACCATACTGTCTTTTGATCCCATAAGCCTTCCTAAGGCCTGTAGCCTCAGAAAAGAAAATGTCCTTTTTTTTGGCCTATAAGCCTGGTGGCAGGCATGTGTTTTATTCATCTTCCTATGCCTCATGGGCACAGCAAAATCCCATTACACAGGCGTTAACCAGTGAAGCTGGTGGAAATAAGTGAACTCCAGGGTCCTCCACAATGCCCACTTGCCCTTTCCTTCTTAGGATCCCAATAGCCAGGCCAGAATCCTCTCTCTATTCAACAGGCCTCTAGCTTTCCAGCCATTGTGCCTCAGTTCAGCCTGTTCTCCCACTCAGAGGCTGCCTGGTAGAACAGAAAGGCACCCCAAAGTGTGTAACTTAGGGCAAATGGCTTCTCCACAGAAATATTGCATACAGCGTCCAGCTCCTGTCAGTATACAGTAGGTGCTCAAGATACTTCATTCACTAGCTCTCCACATTACAATAGACAAAATGTTTGTGACCCCCTCTCCACCCAAATTCATATGTTGAAACTTAACTGCTGCTGAACGGTATTAGGAGGTGGGGCTTTTGGGAGGCAATTAGGTCATGAGGGTGAAGCTCTCATGAATAGAGTTAGTGTCCTTATCAGAGAGACCCCACAGAGCTCCCTTCTTCCTTCTTGCCTTGTGAGGACACAGAGAGAAGACGGCCATGGATGAATCAGGAAGTGGACCCTCACCAGACACCTTGATCTGGGACCTCTGCAGGCACCTTGATCTTGGATTTCTCAGTTTCCAGAACTATGAGAAGTGAATTTCTGTTGCTTATAAGCCACCTGTTCTCTAGTATTCTTTAAAGCACCCTGAATGATATCCGTCTTCCACCCAGTCCACTTTTGAAAAGTCTTCCTCTGTTCCCATAACCTAACAGCCCACCTTGCAAATCTCACCTCCTCCAAAGAGGCTCCTGTGGTTACTCTGATGCAGACTGACCTTAGAGTTGAAGTTATTTTTCTCTAATTTGTGTGGGATAGGATCTTCCTAACGTAAGACTTAACAACTCGACAAAATTGCACATTCCTTTTTTTAACACTTGGGTTGTCATTAAGGCTTTTCCAAACATTCTGATCCTTTTCTTTCAGGGAACAGTGTTGGATGACTTTGGCCTGAGGTCCCTGAAGTTGGGTGTGACCATGTGGCATGCTGTGGTCAATGAACAGCAGAAAGCTGAGCCACTTCGTTGCTGAAACACTAAAAATCTGTGTATTTGGCACGCTCTTGTTCCCTCTGCTGGAGCAAAGAACAATGTGCACATGTAATTTGAGCCAGAAATAACCTTTTTCAGCACAATGTAGCTTGACTGTTGTACCTAGTTTACTCTCCTGAGATGAAATTGATAGTATCTATGTGTCTGTATATGTGTCTGTATGTGTATGCATATATATTACTTAATTTTTCAAAGGCATTATAATGATCTAACTGCAATATAAAGGAGAAAGAGGGAGCATTAAATTGTAATGACCTATATTCAATAAGTAAATGCTCTCATCTGAAAACACAAGGAGGCATAAGGAAGTAGATGCTTGTACCTACAAATCTCTTTTTTTTTTTGAGATGGAGTCTCACTCTGTCTCCCAGGCTGGAGTGCAGTGGCGCCATCTCGGCTCACGGCAAGCTCTGTCTCCCAGGTTCACACCATTCTCCTGCCTCAGTCTCCCGAGTAGCTGAGACTACAGACACCCGCCACCACACCCGGTTTGTATTTTTAGTAGAGACGGGGTTTCACCATGTTAAGGCAGGATGGTCTCAATCTCCTGACCTCGTGATCTGCCTGCCTCGGCCTCCCAAAGTGCTGGGATTACAGGCGTGAGCCACTGTGCAGCCTTGTACTTACATATCTCATCACCTTAATGCAGCAGTTGCAAGTGCAGACTCTTACCCATATGCCAGTGACCCAAAGGCCACTGTTGTCGCTGACATGATTACCCGAAAATATGAACATGTTAGGAAAGTTTTTGACATGAGAGAGTTTAATCCTCCCTTAATTGGCAAAGCAGTTACATTCCTGGGAAAATGCAGTGGATTTGAAACTATGCCCCAAATACTTTGCATTTAAGTATAAACAGGAGTTGTATTCTTTTTTTTTTTTTTTTTTTTTTCGTTTTGAGACGGAGTCTTGCTCTGTTGCCCAGGCTGGAGTGCAGTGGTGCAATCTCAGCTCACTGCAACCTCTGCCTCAAGGGTTCAAGCGATTCTCCTACTTCAGCCTCCCATAACCCCTGTAGCTGGGATTACAGGTGCGTGCCACCACGCCTGGCTAATTTTTGTATTTTTAGTAGAGACAGGGTTTCACCACGTTGGCCAGGCTGGTCCTGAACTCCTGACCTCAGGTGATTCACCTGCCTCCGCCTCCCATAGTGCTGGCATTATAGGCTTGAGCCACCGTGCCCTGCCCAGGAGTTGTATTCTTGATCTAGGTTTAAATGTAAACCTACACTTGGCCTAGGTTTTAAGTAAAACCCTACATGTTTTTGCCTATGTAAAGGTCTGTTAGGACCCTGGAAAGTTGTGCAGGATATGGGACAGTTCTTTCTACTGTGACTTGCCCCGAATACTGCAAGACATCCACCATCCCTGACCCTGCCGGATAATGCAAGTCACATCCCAGCTCCAACTATGTTGATGATGAAAAATGCCCCCAGTATTGCCAAAGTGGCCCTTAGAAGCTGGTTTTTCCCTTCTTGAAGAGCACCGAAGCCTTTTTGAAGGATGCCACCTATGTGTTGTCTGAATACCTAATAGCACCCGGCACAGAGCTGGGTTGAAGGTGGCTTCCTGACTCTGTTGAACCAGCTCTTTAAAGTCGATTCTGTTAAGCCGGGTTTGTCTTGCCAGCACATGACGAAGGGTTGTTCCTATGGACTGAGCCTCCAGGATTCTATCTGTGATGGCAGGACTGGGGCCCATGACATAGGACAGCACAGTGGCACCCCAAGGGCTGGATAACATAGAGATGCCCTCCAGGCCAGCACCCCCAAGTGCCATAGATATTTCCAGAGCATCCCTAAGTTTCCCTCATTTGGCTGTGAGAGCTCATCCACAAAGCCTTCCCCTACCTCCTATGATGATCTCTGGGGTCGCCACCTCGTCAGTGCCTTCACAGCATTCCCCGGAGCTGGCGGTGCATGGCTGGGCTGGTTCAGCTGAGAACAGCTGTCCAAGCGGAACAGGAGAACAATGGAAGCAGTACGTATTCTTGGCTGCTCTGGAGAGAATGGTGTTTCCAGATTCTGGCGGCCCTCCCTCTGCAACACAGCATACCTGGCTGACCTCCAGCTTGGCCCTGGAAGGGTTTCCCTCTTCCCTTGTTCTCCACAGCTTCATTTGAGAGCAGGATGCAGGAGGATTCTCCTCCACCAGCAGCTCAATTCCTGTTTGCATCATTCGGAAAGCCAGGCAAGATCTGGGGATAAGTAATCCCTGCCCCCTCATTTAACGGCTCTGAGGATTTTCTGAAAGGCTGATCAACAATCTGATTCCTGGGGACTCTGCTCTACTCTCTAATTTCAGAAAGCCTGTTGCATTGTGGCCCTCGAGTGGGCATCCTGCCCTTAGAGTTCCCGTCTCTTAGCATATCCTAGGTCTCAGCTAGGTGGCGGCTTTCCTCTGCTTCTGAAGGTAAACAATAGTAGTAGAGGAGGGTAGAAACCAGCTGTTCCTTGCCTTCAGGCCTCATTTCTAGGGCTGGCACTCCATGATGGCAAGAGGCATTATCTCTGGCAGACAGCAGAGGGTGGCAGGGGACTGAAGATCTCATTTTGCCCATTTATGCGATTCCTCTCCGGCCCCAATCTTATTTCCTGTCATGTTGCCACCTTCTGCCTCTGTTCATATATAGGCTTTAGCACACGGCAGACATTTAGCACACGACAGACATTTGACATTCTGCAACTCTGCAAGATGTTCAGTTTTCTGATTATTGAATACCTAGGCCTTCTTAATGAGCCTGAGCCTCATTTCCATTCTCATTTCAGGTAGGCCAGCTTGAACCAAACCATATTGCTTTCATAAAGAAGCTTACTAGAAAAATAAAGAAATGGGAGAGGCTATAGTGTGTAGGGATTTACACTACATAACAACACTTTAAAGAAATTGAGGAAGTGATTACCGTAAAAGTCAGAATCATTGTTAATTTGGGTGGCAGAGAATGGACTGTAGGTGGCCTGGAAAAATTCCATTTCTTGATTTGTGTGCTGGGCTCCAAGGGTATTTAGCTTATAATAATTCATTAAGCCATGCATTTTTGCATACTGTGTATATATGTATTTATTTTCCAGTAAAAAGTTAAACAATCCAATCAAAAGGCAGAGATTGTCAGGCTGGATTAAAAATCATGACCCAACATTAGATTCTAAGAAACAAGCAGGTTGAATGTAAAATACTGGATAAAAAGACGTAGTAGGTAAACAACAACCACAAGAAAGTGGAAGTGGCTATAGATATGCACCTAATACTGAAACATCAAAACACACCAAGCAAAACGGACAGAAATGTGAGAGAAAGATAATTCAACAATCGTTGGACACTTCAGTACCCTACTCTCAATAATAGATGGAACAACCGGACAGAAGATTGCTGAGGAAATAGAACACTTGAATAATACTACAAACCAACTAGACCTAACAACATCTATAGAACATGTCACTTAACAACAGAATATATACTTTTCTCAAGTGCACATAAAACATTGTCCAGGAAGGACATATGCTAGGGAATAAAATAAACATCAATACATTAAATAGGGTAGAATAATAAAAAGTGTGCTCTTCAGTCACAATGAATAAAATTGGAAATCAATAGCAGAAAAAAACAGGAAATATTACAAATGTGTAATAATACTCCCCAATAACCAATGAGTCAAGGAGGAAATAAAAAAAGGATTCAGAAAGTGGTTGGGCACAGTGGCTCACACCTGTAATCCCTGCACTTTGGGAGGCCGAGGTGGGTGGATCACCTGAGGTCAGAAGTTCAAGACCAGACTGACCAATATGGTGAAACCCTGTCTCTAGTAAAAATACAAAAATTAGCTGGGCATGGTGGCGCATGCCTGTAGTCCCAGCTACTTGGGAGGCTGACACAGGGAGAATTGCTTGAACCCAGGAGGTGGAGGTTGCAGTGAGCTGAGATCACACCACTGCACTCCAGCCTGAGTGACAGGGTGAGATTCTGTCAAAAAAAAAAAAAAAAATTCAGAAACTACTTTGAGGTAAATGAAAATAAAGATCAATATACCAAAAATTTATAGGATGCAGCTGAAGCAAAATTTATAGAAGAATTTATCATCATAAATGTCTGTATTGAGAAAGAAGAAAAACAAAAAAAACTTGTATGTAAATGTTTCAAGTAGCATTCTTCATAGTAGCCCAAAGTGGAAACAACCCAAATGCCATCAACTGACAGATGAACAAATGTGCTACGTGACACAATAGATTGTTATTGGGCCAGAAAAAGGAATGAAGTACTGATACCTGAAAAAGCATGGATGGATCTTGGAAATGCTATGCTAAGTGAAAGATGCCAGTCACAAAAGAATATACATTATATGATTCCATTCATGTGAAATTCCAGAACAGAAAAGTCTACAGAGACAGAGGTGGAATAGCAATTACTTAGGGCTGAGAGAGGATGGGGGTGGTGGATACAGGGATGATTGCAAAAGGTGTGAGGTTGCATTTTGAGTTGATGAAATGCTCTTAAATTGACTGGGGTGATGAGTGCAAATATCTATGAATATACTAAAACCATTGAAGTGTACACTGTAAGTGGGTGACTTGGTTGGTATATGAATTGCATATCAATAAAGTTTATAAAAAGCTAAAAGTGTTTAGAAACATTGTTGTAAGTACCTCTGAATACCCGAGTAAGACATATTTGAGAGGATCTGTAAATTCAGATTTAACCAATATAATGATATTAAACATTAGAAGTTTAGTTTTACTCATCTTTATCCAATGTAAACTGTATTTTATACTAATATTATAATAGAATAAACTCCACTTTTTATATTTAATGTCTTCATCATTTTCTAATATTTCAACTCAATTTTTGTAATCAGCTATTTTAAAAGTCTGTATACAATTTCAAGGAGTGAATGTGCTAAAGTTTATGTAATAATTCTCCCTATCTCCTGTAAGAAACTGTCAAACCATTTTCCAAAGTGGTTGTACCATTTTGCATATCCACCTGAAATATATCAGAGTTCCAGTTGCTCTGCATCCTCACCAGTGCTCTGTGTTGTTAGCTTTTAAAAAGCTATTCTGGCCAGGCACAGTGGCTCATGCCTGTAATCCCAGCACTTTGGGAGGCTGAGGCAGGTTCAAGACCAGCCTCGCCGACATGGTAAAACCCCATCTCTACTAAAAATACAAAAAATTAGCTGCATGTGGTGGCAGGTACCTGTAATCCCAGCTACTCCAGAGGCTGAGGCAAAAGAATCCCTTGAACTGCAGAGGCAGAGGATAAAGAGGCAAAAGAATCGCTTGAACCCCAGAGGCAGAGGTTGCAGTGAGCCAAGGTCAGTCATTGCATTCCAGCTTGGGCAACAAGAGCAGAACTCCATCTCAAAAAAAAAAAAAAGCTATTCTAATAGGCGTGCAGCAAGATCTAATTATAGTTTTGATCTGCACTTCTCTAATTATGCTGATGAATATCTTTTCATGTGTTTATTTGCTACTCATATCTTTTTGGCTGTTTACATCTTTTTCCAGTTTTTGTAAAAGTTGGCTTATTTGATTTCTTATTGAATTGTGAGAGTTTTTAAAATCCATATTATTTATACAAGGCCTTCATCAGATATGTGATTTACAAATATCTTCCCCCAGTTTGTGGCTTGTCTTCAATATCTTAACCGTATTTTTAGAAGAAAAGACATTTAAAATTTTTATTGTCTAATTTGTTAACTTTTAATTAATTAATTTTGCTAACTTTGTTTGCAGAGACTATTTTTGTGTGGTAGGAAGTAGGGAGATGTTGAAGAATTTTCAGCAGGGGAGCAGCATATTGAAAGAGACATTAGGACAAAAATTAGTTTGAGTGTAGACAACAATATAAATTGAAGTAGAAATAAATTTAGGGTAAGAGAAATTAGCTGTTACAATAAATTAGGTGTGAAATAAATGAGGAAGTTAGGTAAGTATAGTAACAACCAGAATTATACCTTATTAAAATTTCATCTATCTGCTTAACTAGAATCTGCTAATGATTGAATAGATTTTCTTACAGCTAGGGTTACTTTGGATGACTCCAAAGGGAAATCCAGAGACTTCCCTGATCAGCAACGTGAGAAGACCCAACCTCCTTAATCCTATTTGGCCTGTCCCTCAAATACCCCCTTTAAGAAAATGTGTATCACGGTTTTCCATTCAGTCAGGAAACATAAACTTTTTAGGATGCAATTTAGTCATAATGCTTATGTCTATTAGTTATTGCTGTATCACAAACCACTTCAAAAGTTAGGGTCTTAAAACAACCATCAGCCGGGTGCTGTAATCCTGGGCCGAGGCGGGCAGATCACTTGAGGTCAGGAGTTCGAGACCAGCTTGGCCAACGTGGTGAAACCACATCTCTACTAAAAATATAAAAATTAGCCAGGCATGGTGGTGGGTGCCTGTTATTCTAGCTGCTGGAGAGGCTGAGGGAGGAGAATCACTTGAACCCAGGAGGCGGAGGTTGCATTGAGCTGAGATGGTGCCGCTGCACTCCAGCCTGGGCGACGGAGCAAGGCTCTGTCTCAAAACAACAACAAGAACAACAACAACAACAACAAAAACAAAAAACAAAAACAAAAACAAAAAAACAGAACAACCAAAAAAAAAAAAAACCAAAAAATCCAAAACATCATTTACTTAGCTCATGATTCTGAAGATTGACCATTTGGGGTGGGAACAGCTAAGTTCTTCTGGTTCCTTCTGGGTCCTCTACTTGGCTACAGATGGCTTTGTTGATCTTGACTGAACTCTCTCAAATGTCCTGGTGCCTTGGCTAGCTTATTGAAGCCCAGGCTTAGCATTAACAAGTGCCTTCCATGGTATTTAATTGGACAAAATAAGTCAAAGGGAGCCCAGATTCAAGGAGTGCATACAAGGAGGGGAATACTCGTAGGCATTTTTGCAAACAGTCTACTTCGGTGCTTGTCTTCAGACCTGAGATATGGTCATGTCTGTGACATTCTTGGAAAGAAAAGCATCCTAGAGACCTTTCTAGGAGTTATTGGCGCAGGAAGTATTTATAAGATAAACTTTCATTAAATTCATTGTAGCAGGATCTGGGAATTAGGATCTCAAGGGGAAATCCCAACTCTTGTTGTTTGCTTCCCATAAGAATAAGAAATAGCAGCATTATCAAGTGCTGTACTTTACTACAAATATTAACCGGCAACAATTGACCCTCTCTGGGACTTTCCATTTAGTTATTTACTGGAAGCTGTTCCTGTAATTTTCAACAGTGCTGTTATCTATGAAATTATTTTTCTCTTAGCTGTACTGGGTTTTCAGGTGCATTAATATAGCTTAATATCTCTTCCTGTTGCTTCTCTAATTAAAAGCTTGTTGGATTTCCAAATAAGAAATAACATACACAAGCACTGGTAATACAGGCTGCTAATAATTGGGAGAAAAACTTCAGCAAGGCTTGAGGGATCTTATGGTCGGGCAAACAAAGAGGCCTAGAAGTCTGAGGGGGATTGCAGGGCAGTGATCTGGCTCTGAGCAGCTTGCCTCCCTGAGAGGGGCTGCTGCAAATGGAGGGCCGCCAACGGGCAGCCTGAATATAGCGCATGTGTCCTGTCCCGAGCTGGATGTTTGAATTCTGGGTCCCAGAGAACAGCTAATGTCTGTCTTTCCAATCACTGCCTGTATCCTTTCCTGCTTCCCCAAGTCCCTCATTCCTCTCCTCTTGGCGGCTTTTGCCCTCTTTGGTCCAGGCCGCAGGAAATCTTTCCTCTAGTTCTAAGAATCGGCCACTAGATGGCACTAGCTGTTCGGATTAAAGTGCCTTCCTGCGCTCCACAGGCCCAGGGCGAGGGCAGGCAGGGTCTGAAGACAGCTTCTCTCGGCCACCGTCATTCTCTCTCCCACTTCGCTCTTCACTTCTCATCGCTTCCTCGTTCCATTTAAACATTAGATTCCTTCCAGCAGCGGTGTTTGCGTGATTTCGAAGGTAGGGAAACTGTGCGTTTGGTATGGTGGGGTGCCCGTGGAAGAAAGGGAGTTTGTAGGTTCCACAAGAACCTTAGCTGCCCCCTAAGGACACAGATCGAACTCCCGGCAAGAGAAACAGCTACTGCCTCCCTCACTCATGCCATGAGCGCTGGCCTCAAGAATCCCTGCTGAGCGGTTCTATAGCCCCTCACACTGTTACTTAAAAAACTGAGTTCTTGGTTGTGCGGTGGCTCACGCCACCCAGCACTTTGGGAGGCCGAAACGGGTGGATCACTTGAGGTCAAGAGCTGGAGACCAGCCTGGCCAACATGGCGAAATCCAGTGTCTACTAAAAATACAAAACAATTAGCTTGGCGTGGTAGCGGGCACCTGTAATCCCAGCCACTCGGGAGGCTGAGGCAGGAGAATCGGTTGAACCTTGGAGGCGGAGGTTGCAGTTAGCCAAGATCGGGCCACTGCATTCCAGCCTGGGCGGCAGAGTGAGACTCGGTCTCAAACATAAATAAAGTAGGCCGGGCGCCATGGCTCATGCCTGTAATCCCAGCACTTTGGGAGCCCGAGGCGGGTGGATCGCGAGGTCAGGAGATCGAGACCCATCTGGCTAACACGGTGCAACCCCGTCTGTACTAAAAATACAAAAAATTACTCGGGCATGGTGGCGGATGCCTGTAGTCTCAGCTGCTCGGGAGGGTGAGGCAGGAGAATGGCGTGAACACGGAAGGCGGAGCTTGCAGTGAGCCGAGATCGCGCCACTGCACTCCCTCGGCTCACTGCACTCCAGCCTGGGCCACAGAGTGAGACTCTGTCTCAAAATAAAATAAAAAATAAATAAAATAAATAAAACAAAATAAAACACAAAAATTGAACTCTTCCTTTTCTCCATCCTCTCACCCTAATCCATTCTTCTTTTTATAGTTTCATCCTCACTGATGTGAATTTTTTGTTGTTGTTTTGTTTTACTGTTTTTTGAGACAAAGTCTCACTCCATCACCCAGGCTGGAGTGCAGTGGTGCGATCTCGGTTCACTGCAGCCTCCACTTCCAGGGTTCAAGCAATTCTCCTGCCTCAGCCTCCCGGGTAGCTGGGATTACAGGGGCCCACTACCACACCCAGCTAATTTTTGTATTTTTAGTAGAGACGGGGTTTCATCGTGTTGGTCAGGCTGGTCTCGAACTTCTGACCTCAGGCAATCCACCCACCTCGGCCTCCCAAATTGCTGGGATTTCAGCCGTGAGCCACCAGGCGGCCTGATGTCACCTTTTCACCCAATCATTTCTGGAAGCTAAAAGCCATCCTATTTTCTTACATAAGTCTAGTGCCTTTTCCAATCTACTACCTTAATGCTCCCTAACTTCATGGCTGCCCCCACCCCTCCCTTTCCTCTCCGTTTGTACTGAATAATGGCACCGGTTTTTGGATCACCTATTTGTTTAATTACACAAGCGCCGGTTTTGACAGTGGGGATACAGCAGTGACTTCCAAGCCGAAACTAAGAATGAGTTGAAGTTAGCCAGGCAAATAGGGGTAACAGCATTCTTGATAGAGCAGATTTCAGCTAGGAGTGACTTTGCCTGGAAGGAGCCATTTGACAATGTCCATGACTAGACATTTTTGGTTGTTACAACTGGGGAAGGGAGTGGGGTTTGCTCCTGACATCTAGTGGGGAGAGGCCAAATATGCTCTAAACATCCAGCAATGCCCATGACAGTCCCCAACAACAAATATTTAGCTCCCAAGTATTAGTAGTGCTAAGCTTGAGAAACCTGTGATAGAGAAAGCTGCAGAGAGAATATGGTTTTTTTGAGAAACAGAGTTTTATTAGAATGGGAATGAAGGTTGGGAGATGTTAGTAGGGACCAGGGTGTGCAGAGCTACACCAGGGAGTTTGTACTCTCTCCCAAGGCCAATGGAAGTAACTGGAGATATTGGCTCCACTAGAAACTCTGTTCCAAGGGCCATTGAAAGCCCTTGGGGGGAAGCTATGGACCCTCACAAATACGTGGTGAATGAATACGCTCCATTCCAGGCCTTTTTGTCCAGACCTCTGTAAGTAAATACTGATATGCTATCAGCCTTTTGAAGTAAACCAGAAGTATAGTATTCACTTATTTCATAAACAAGCAGAGTAATTGAACTTGCATGACAAAGCACTATTCTGTACTTTTCATAAAGATTTTTACTTTTCATCATCCTGATGTGTCCAGAATCGGTTCCTTCCAGGTGGGTTCTCTGTCTGGCTGACTTCAAGAATGAAGCCACAGACCCTTGCTGTGAGCGCTAAAGTTCTTAAAGATGGTGTGTGCAGTGTTTGTTCCTTCAGATGTTCAGATGTCCAGAGTTTTTTCTTTCTGGTGGGTTCGTGGTCTCTCTGGCTTCAGGACTGAAGCTTCAGACCTTCCCGGTGTTAGTGGTGGCACAGAGGCAGAGGGAGCAGCAATAACAGTTATTGCACACAGCCTGCAAGGAAACAAGACCTGGTTGTTGACTCAAGAGTGGGTGGCCTGCTTTTATACCCTTATTTGACCCCACCCACATCCTGCTGATTGGTCCATTTATAGAGTGCTGATTGGTCCATTTTACAGAGTGCTGATTGGTCCATTTTGACAGAGTGCTGAGTGGTGCATTTACAAACCTTTAGCTAGACACAGAGCACTGATTGGTGCATTTACAATCCTTTAGCTGGACAGAAAAGTTATCCAAGTCCCCATCCAACGCAGAAGCCCAGCCAGTTTGCTGACAGCCCTATGTAATAAAGTATCTTTTTGTTTTTAAAATCCTTATTCTTTCAGATAAGAACACAGAAGCCCAGGGAAGATAAGTAACCTCCCAAACATCGCACAGCAGGTAAGTAATAAGGTCGAGAGTTTAATCCAGAGCTGCAAGATGGCAGAGTCCAAGTTCACAGCCATAAGCTATACTGTTGTTATGCTATTTTGTCATATTTTCAAAGAGTAACAAAAGTAAATGATCACCCATCTTTTATATGTTTCAAGGCTACTATTCACGTCTTTTATATATGTCAAGGTTACTATTCCAGTAGCCTTGAAAATAGAACATAGATTTAATGTACTTTCTTAGAAAACTTTGTTCTATGTGTATTCATTTTTTAAATAGTATAATCCAATAATAGTTGGAAAGAACTTGAAAGAAAAAACTCCACATACTTATGGTCATAACAAATAAGCATTGAATTAAAAAGTTAGGAATAAAATAATCAAATGAACCCAAGAAAAGCAGAAAAAATAAAAGCAGAAATGTATATATTAGAAAACAGAAACATTTATAGAAACTAAATAAATGCACGAGTTTGTTGTTTGAAAAATCAGAGAAATATATAAACTATTAGGTCATCTAATCGTTTTTTAAAAGGAAGACATAAAGCCATGTATTAGAAATGACAATGTAGAACTAACTGCAAAACCAGAGGAAAGTAAATGAACCAGCAAATACACCTATATGAAATTGTAGGAAAATATGAAGTAACAAAATGTATCTTTTTTTTTTTTTTGAGATGGAGTCTCACTCTGTAGCCCAGGCTGGAGTACAGTGGTGCTGTCTCGGCTCACTGCAAGCTCCACCTCCCTGGTTCACGCCATTCTCCTGCTTCAGCCTCCCGAGTAGCTGGGACTACAGGCGCTTGCCACCACGCCCAGCTAATTTTTCATATTTTTAGTAGAGACGGGGTTTCACTGTGTTAGTCAGGATGGTCTCGATCTCCTGACCTCGTGATCTGCCGGCCTTGGCCTCCCAAAGTGCTGGGATTACAGGCATGAGCCACCACACCTGGCCAATTAATACTCTTAGCTATCTTAAAAAATCCAATTATACTCTTAGCTATCTTAAAATGTATCATTTAAATTATTATTGACTATAGTCGCCGTATTGTGCTATCAAATACTAGGTCTTATTCTTTCTTTCTACTTTTTTGTACCCACTAACCATCCCCACATTCCCCTCCCCCTCCTGTACACCCTCCACCCCAGTTAGCCTTCCCAGCCTCTGGTAACCTTCCTTATACTCTCTAGCTCCATGAGTTTCATTGTTTTATTTTTAGCTCTCACAAGTAATTGAGAACATGTGAAATTTGTCTTCCTGAGCCTGGCTTATTTCACTTAACATAATGATCTCCACTTCCATCCATATTGTTGCAATTGACAGGATCTTATTCTTTTTTTATGGCTGAATAGTCCACAACTGTGTATAGGTACCACATTTTCTTTATCTGTTTGTCTGCTGATGGAACTTGGGTTGCTTCCAAATCTTGGCTATTGTGAATAGTGCTGCTGTAAACGTAGGAGTGCAGATATCTCTTTGATATACTGATTTCCTTTTTTGGGGGTATATACCAAGCAGTGGGATTGCTGGATCATATGGTAGCTCTATTTTTAGTTTTTTGAGGAACCTCCAAACTGCTCTCCGTGGTGGTGGTCTTAATTTACATTCCCACCAACAGCGTACGAGGTTTTCTCCACATCCTCGCAAGCATTTGTATAGCCTGTCTTTGGATAAAAGCCATTTTAACTGGAGTGAGATGATATGTCATTGTAGTTTTGATTTGCATTTCTCTGATGATCAATGATGTTGAACACCTTTTTATATGCCTGTTTCCCATTTGTATGTCTTCTCTGAGAAACGTCTACTCAAATATTTTGCCAATATTTTAATTGGCTTATTAGATTTTTTTTTTCCTATAGAGTTTGTTTGACCTCGTTTTATATTTTGGTTTTTAATCTCTTGTCAGATGGGTAGTCTGCAAGTATTTTAGTCTATTCTGTGGGCTGTCTATTCTCTTTATTGATTATTTTCTTTGCTGTGCAGAAGTTTTTCTTTCTTTCTTTCTTTTTTTAACTTGATGAGTTCCCATTTGTCCGTTTTTTCTTTGGTAGCCTACGCTTGTCTGGTATTACTCAAGAAACCTTTGTCCACTTCAATGTCCTGGAAAGTTTCCCCAATGTTTTCTTGTAGTAGTTTCATAGTTTCAGGTTTTAGATTTAAGTCTTTAGTCAACTTTGATTTGATTTTTGTATGTAGTGAGAGATAGGGGTCAAGTCTGATTCTTCTGCATATGGATAGCCAGTTTTCCCAGCACCATTTATTGAAGAGACTGTCTTTCCCCCATGTATATTCTTTTTAAAAATGAGTTTGCTGTAGATGTGTGGATTTGTTTCTGGGTTCTTTATTCTGTTCCATTGGTCTATGTGTCTGTTTTTATGCCAGTACCATGCTGTTTTGGTTACTAAAGCTCTGTAGTATAACTTGAAGTCAGGTCCTGTGATTCCTTCAGTTTTGTTCTTTTTTCTTCAGATAGCTTTGGCTATTCTGGGTCTTTTGCAGTTCTATATAAAACTTTAAGTTTTTTTTCTGTTTCTGTGAAGAATGTCATTGGTATTTTGATAGGGATGGCACTAAATTTGTAAATTGCTTTGGGTAGTATGGACATTATAGCAATATTCATTCTTCCAATCCATGAACATAGAATATCTTTCCATGATTGTCGTGTCCTCTTCAATTTCTTTCATCAGTGTTTTATAGTTTTCACTATAGAGATCTTTCACTTCTTTTGTTAAGTTAATTTTTAGGTATTTAACTTTATGTGTCGCTTTTGTAAACGAGATTACTTTCTTCATCTCATTTTCAGATTGTTTGCTGTTGGCATATAGAAATGCTACTGATTTTTGTATGTTGATATTGTATCCTGCAAGTTTGCTGAGCTTGTTTATCAGTTCTAACAGATTTTTTGTGTAGTCTTTAGGGTTTTCCAAATATAAGATTATATCATCTGCAAACAGGGATAATTTGATTTCTTTCTTTTCAGTTTGGATGTCCTTTATTTCCTTCTCTTGTGTGATTGCTCTAGCTAGGACTTTCAGTGCTGTGTTGAGTAACAGTGGTGAAAGTGGGCATCTTTGTCATGTTCTACACCTTAGAGGAAAGGCTTTCAGATTTTCCCCATTCAGTATGATACTAGCTGTGGGTCTGTTGTGTATAGCTTATATTACATTGAAGTATGTTCTCTCTATACCCAGTTTTTTGAGAATTTTTATTATGAAGGGATGTTGAATTTTATCAAATGCTTTTTCAGCTTCAATGGGGATGATCACATACTTTTTGTTCTCCATTTTGTTGATACGATGTATCACATTGATTAATTTGTGTATGTGGAATTATCCTTGCATCCCTGGGGTAAATCCCACGTGGTTATGATGCATGATTTTTTTAGTATGTTGTTGAATTTTGTTTGCAAGTATTTTGTTGAGGTTTTTTTCATCAATATTCATCAGGGATATTGGCCTGTAGTTTTGTGAGTTTTTTTTTTTTAAATGTGTATTTGTCTGATTTTGGTATCAGAGTAATATTGACTTTGTAGAATGAAGTTGGAAGTATTCGTTCCTCTATCCTTTGAAAGTTTGAATACGATTGGTATGAGTTTTTCTTTAAATGTTTGGTAGAATTAAACAGTGAAGCTGTCAGGTCCCAGGCATTTATTTGCTGGGACACTTTTTATTATGGCTTCAGTCTCATTACTTGCTATTAGTCTGTTCAGGTTTTGGATTTCTTCATGGCTTAATTTTGGTAGGTTGTACGTATCTAGGAATTTCATCCACTTCTTGTAGATTTTCCAATCTATTGGCATATAGTTGCTCATAGTAGCCAATAAAGATTCTTTGAGTTTCTGCAGTATTGATTGTAATGCCTCCTTTTCATCTCTGATTTTATTTATTTGGATCTTTTTGCTTTCTTTCTTAGTCTACCTAAAGCTTTGTCAATTGTGTTTATCTTTTCAAAAAACCAACTTTTTGTTTCATTGATGTTTTGTAATTCAATTTCATTTACTTCTGCTCTGATCTTGATTATCTCTTTTCTTCTAGTAATTTTGGGTTTGGTTTGCTCTTGCTCTTCTAGTTCTTTAAGATGAATCATTATTTATTTGAAGTTTTTCTTCGTTTTTGATGTAGGCACTCAAAGCTATAAACTTCCCTTTTAGTACTGCTTTCATTTTATCCCATAGGTTTTCATATGTTGTGTTTCCATTATCATTTGTTTCAAGACAGTTTTCAATCTCCTTCATTTCTTCATTGACTCACTGGTCATTCAGGAGCATATTTTCTAATTTCCATGTGTTTGTATAGTTTCCAAAATTTCTCTTGTTATTGATCCCAGTTTTATTCTATTGTGGTCAGAGAAGATGCTAGCTATTATTTCAGTTATTTTGAATGTTTTAAGACTTGTTTTGTGACCTAACATGGTCTATCCTTAAGAACGATCCATATGCTGCAGAGAAAAATGTGTATTCTGCAGCCATTGGATGAAATGCTCTGTAAATATCTATTAAGTCCATTTGGTCTATAGCGCAGATTAAGTCTGATGTCTCTTTATTGACTTCCTGTCTGGGAGATCCATCCAATGAGGAAAGTGGATGTCTAAGTCTCCAGCTATTATTGTATTGGGGTCTATCTCTGTCTTTAGCTCTAATAGTATTTGCTCTCTATATCTGGGTGCCCCAGTATTGGGTGCATATATATTTAGAGTTATTGTATCCTCTTGATGAATTGACTTCTTTATCATTATACATGACCTTCTTTGTCTCTTCTTACAATTTTTTCTTGAAATCTGTTTTGTCTGATGTAAGTATGGCTACTCCTGCTCTTTTTTGGTTTCCATTGGCATGGAATATCTATTTCCATATCTTTATTTTCAGTCTATGTTTGTCTTTATAGGTGAAGGGTATTTCTTATAGGCAACAGGTAATTGGGTCTTATTTATTTTTTATTTTTTATTTTTCACTCAGCCACTCTGTGTCTTTTGATAGGAGAGTTTAGTCTATTTACATTCAGTGTTATTATTGATAAATAAAGACTTACTGCTGTCATTTTGTTAGTTGTTTTCCGGTTGTTGTATGGTCTTCTCTTCCTTCTTTTTCTTCCTCCTCATCTTACTTTTAGTGAAGGTGATTATTTCTGGTGGTATGATTTAATTTTTTGCTGTTTATTTTTTGTGTATCTGCTGTATGTTTTTTGATTTGAGGTTACGATGAGGCTTGCAAATACTATATTATAATCCATTAATTTAAACTGATGACAACACATTGCAGAAACAAACAAATTTAAACTGATGACAACACATTGCAGAAACAAACAAATGAGCAAAAAGGAAACTAATAAAAACTTACAAAACTCTCCCACTTTTAATCTTTTTATTGTTTCTATTTATATCTTATTGTACTGTCTATATCTTTAAAGGTTGTTGTAGTTATTATTTTTGACTGGTTCATGTTTTAGTCTTTCTATCTAAATGTAGTTTACAAAGATTAATTACAGTGTCATAATATTCAGTGTTTTTCTGTGTCGTCAACTACTGCCAGAGAGTTTTGTACCTTGAGATGATTTCTTATTGCTCATTAATGCCGCTTCCTTCCTTCCTTCCTTCCTTCTTTCCTTCCTTCCTCACTTCCTCCCTCCCTCCCTCCCTCCCTCCCTGCCCCTCCCTTCCCCTCCCTTCCTTCGTTCCTTCCTTCCTTCCTTCCTTCCTTCCTTCGTTCCTTCCTTCCTTCCTTCCTTCCTTCCTCCTTTTCACTTTCTTTCTCCCTTTAGCATTTCTTTTAGGACACGTCTGGTGTTGATAAAATTCTTCAGCTGTTTTTTTTTTTTTGGCTGGGAAAGTCTTTATTTCTTCTTCATGTTTGAAGGATATTTTCACTGGATATAGTATGCTAGAATAAAAGTGTTTTCTTTCAGCACTTTAAATGTGGCATGCCACGCTCTCCTGGCCTGTAAGATTTCACTGAAAAGTCTGCTGCCAGATGCAATAGAGCTCCATTGTATGGTATTTGTTTCTTTTCTCTTGATGCTTTTAGGATACTTTCTTTATCCTTGATCTTTGGGATTTTGATTGTTAAATGCCTTGAGGTAGTTTTCTTTGGGTTACATCTGCTTGGTGTTCTATAACCTTTTTGTACTTGAACACTGATCTTTTCCTAGGTTTGAGAAGTTTTCTATTATTATCCCTTTGAATAAACTTTCCATCCCTATCTCTTTCTCAACCTCTTCTTTAAGGCCAGTAACTCTTGGATTTGCCCTTTTGAGGCTATTTTCTAGATCTTGTAGCTATGCTTCATTCTTTTTTATTCTTTTCTCTTTTGTCTCCTCTGACTGTGTATTTTCAAATGGCCTGTCTTCAAGATCACAGATTGTTTCTTCTCAATCAATTCTGCAATTAAGAGACTCTGATGCATTCTTCAGTATGTCCGTTGCATTTTTCAACTCCCAAATTTCTGTTCAATTCTTTCTAATTATTTTAATCTCTTTGTTAAATTTATTGATAGAATTCTGAGTTCCCTTTCTGTGTTGTCTTGAATTTTATTGAGTTTCCTCAAAACAGCTATTTTGAATTCTCTGTCTGAAAGGTTACATATCTCTGTTTCTCCAGGACTGGTCCTTGGTCCCCTATTTAGTTCATTTGGTGACGTCGTGGTCTTGATGCTTGTGGATATTTGTTGCTGTTTTGGCATTGAAGAAATAGGTATGTATTATAGTCTTCACAGTCTGGGCTTGTTTGTACCCATCCTTCTTGGGAAGCTTTTCCATGTATTTGAAGGGACTTGGGAGTTGTAGCTAAGTTGTATGTGTATTAGGGGGCACTCCAAGCCCAGTAATACTGTGGTTCTTGCAGACTCATAGAGGTACTCATAGAAGCCTTGGTGGTCTTGGATACAACCTGGAAGAATTATCTGGATTACCAGGCAGAGGTTCTTGTTCTCTTCCCTTACTTTCTCCCAAACAAACAGTCTCTCTTTCTGAGAGAACTGGGCTAAGAGTGGGGTGACACAAGCACCTCTTTGGACACAAGTCCCAGGCACCACCACTGGGACTGCACTAGGTCAGATCTGAAGCCAGCACAGTGCTGCGTCTCACCCAAGGCCCACCGTAACCACTAATTGGCTACCACCTATGCTCACTCAAGGTCCTAGGGCTCTACATTCAGCAGGTGGCAAAGCCAACCAGGCTTGTGTCCTTCCCTTCAGGGTGGTAAGTTCCTTCAGTTTCTGGGCAGGTCCAGAGATGCCATTTGTGAGCCAGGGACTATAGTCAAAAACCTTAGAAATCTACCTGATGCTCTAGTCTATTGTGGCTAAGCTGGCACTCAAGTCATGTGACAAAAATCCTTCCTACCCTTCCTTCCCTTTCCACGGCAGAGGAACCTCTCCCCATGGTCACCACCACCATATACCAATGGCAGTGGTATACTGTACTGTCAGGCTACTGCTGATGTTCACATAGGGCCCAAGTGCTCTTCAGTCAGCTTGTAGTGAATGCTGCCAGGCCTGGGACTCACCCTTCAGGGTGGTGGGCTCTCCTCCAGACCAGGACAGGTCCAGAAATGCCATCCAAGAGCCAAGGCCTGGAATCAGGGACGACAAGAGCCTGCTTGGTGCTCTACCCGACTGTGGCCAAGCTGGTACCTAAGGTACAAGACTAAGTCCTTTTTTACTTTTCCCTCTGCTTTATTCAAGCAGAAGGAGTCTCTTGCCATAGTCACCACAGCTGGGAATGTGCTTGGTCTCACCTGAAGCCAGCATGTCTCAGAGTCTCACATAAGGCCCTTGACATAGTACCTGGGTATTGCTGCTGGTTCTTCAACGCCCAAGGGCTTTTTAGTCAGCAGATGATGCATCATTCAGGACTGAGCCCTTCCCTTCAAGGCAATGGATTTCCTTCTGGCCTAGGGTGTATGTAGAAATGTTGTCTGGGTGCTAGGGCCTGGAATGGGGGCCTCATGATTTCCTAGTGCCCTATGCTACTGTGGCTGAGCTGATATCCAAGATGCAAGATGAAGTTCCCTTCACTGTCCTGTCTCCTGTCCTCAAGCAGAAGGGAGTCACTTTTGTTGCTGTGAACTGTGCTGCCTGGGGTTGCAGGAGGGGTGGTGCAAGCACTCCATTAGCCACCCCAGCTGGTGTCTCAGTAGGTCATGTGCCCCCCATATTCACTAGCTCTGAGCTCAGCACAGCACTAGGATTTGACTAGGAATTGCAGTCCTTATGGCCTAAATTGCCTTTCAAGTTTATTTGACACCCCAGAGCACTTTAGTTCACAGTGGAGAGGCTTGCCAAAACTCAGGTTCTGACCCCTGGGAGTGGCGATTCCCCTCTGCGAAAGGCTGGTCTACATGCTCCCTTCATGGGCAGACATCAGCTGAGTTTAGCCCAGTTTTGCTTTCTGCCGTGGCAGGGCAGCACTGAGTTCAATGCAGGCTCCCACAATCACTGTCCTCTCCCTTCACCTACTGCACAGATTATCCGCACTACACAGTCGCTGATGGGGGATGTGGGAAGGGTGACACTGGGGAGTCAAGACTGTCTTTCCTACCCTCCATAGTGCCTCTTTCAGTGATAGGAAGTTAAAACCACATGGTGTGATTGCTCACCTGATTTTTGGTTCTAATGAAGGTGCCTTTTTTGTATAGATTATTGTTAAATTGGTGTTCATGTGGGGTGGCAGGGGGAATGACTGGTGAAGGCTTCTATTCAGCCATCTTGCTCTACCCTCTCTCTGAGATTAATATTTAAATTGGTGGACTTTGAGGAAAGCAGATTACTTTCAATGTGGGTGAGTCTCATCCAATCAGATGAAGGCCTGCATAGAACACAAACACCAACCCCTGCCCAGGTAAGACAAAGAGGAGCTGGTGCCATTTCTTCTGAAACTGTTCCAAACAGTTGAAAAGGAGGTACTCCTCCCTAACTCATTTATGAGGCCAGCATCATCCTGATACCAAAACCTGGCAGAGACATACAAAAGAAGAGCCCTTCAGGCCTATATTCCTGGTGGACATCTATGCAAAAATCCTCAGTAAAATACTGGCAAACCGAATCCAGCAGTACATCAAAAAGCTTATGAACCATGATCAAGTCAGCTTCATCTCTGGGATGCAAGGCTGGTTCAACATACACAAATCAATAAACAGAATCCATCACATAAACAGAACTAGTGACAAAAACTACATGATTATCTCAATAGATGCAGAAAAAGCCTTGGATAAAATTCAACATCCCTTCATATTAAAAACTTTCAATAAACTAGGTATTCATGGAACGTATCTCAAAATAATGAGAGCTATTTGTGACAGACCCACAGCCAATATCATACTGAATGGGCAAAAGCTGGAAGTGTTCCCTTTGAAAACTGGTACAAGACAAGGATGCCCTCTGTCACCATATTCCCTTTGAAGCATTCCCTTTGAAAATCAGCACAAAACAAAGATTCCCTCTCTCATCCTATTCAACATAGTATTGGAAGTTCTGGCCAGGGCAGTCAGGCAAGAGAAATAAAGGGTATTCAAATGGGAAGAAAAGAAGTCAAATTCTCTCTATTTGCAGATGACATGATTGTATACGTAGAAAACCCCATCATCTCAGTCTAAAATCTCCTTAAGCTGATAAGCAACTTCAGTGAAGTCTCAGGATACAAAATCAATGTGCAAAAATCACAAGCATTCCTATACACCAATAATAGACGAGCAGAGAGCCAAATCGTGAATGAACTCACATTCATAATGCCTACAAAGAGAATAAAGTACCTAGGAACACAGCTAACAAGGGACGTAAACGACCTCTTCAAGGAGAGCTATAAAATAATACAAATAAGAGAGAACACAAACAAATGGAAAAACATTCCATGATCAGGGATAGGAAAAATCAATATCGTGAAAATGACCATACTTCCCAAAGTAATTTATAGATTAAATGGTATTCCCATCAAGCTACCATTGACATTCTTCACAGAATTAGGAAAAACTACTTTAAAATTCATGTGGAACCATAAAAGAGCCCGTATAGCCAAGTCAATCTTAAGCCAAAAGAACACAGCTGGAGGCATCATGCTACCTGACTTCAAACTATACTACAAGGTTATAGTAACCGAAACAGCATGGTACTGTTACCAAAACATATAGACCAATGGAAAAGAATAGAGACCTCAGAAATAAGACCACATGTCTACAAGTATCTGATCTTGGACAAATCTAGCCTAAAAAAGCAATGGGAAAAGGATTCCTTACTTAATAAATGGTGTTGGAAAACTGGCTAACCATATGCAGAAAACTGAAACTAGACCCCTTCCTTACACCTTATACAAAAATTAACTCAAGATGGATTAAAGACTTAAATGTAAAACTCCAAGCCACAAAAATCCTAGAAGAAAATCTAGGCCATACCATTCAGGACATAGGCATAGGCAAAGATTTTATTACAAAATCACCAAAAACAATTGCAACAAAAGCAAAAATTGACAAATGGGATATAATTAAACTAAAGAGATTTGCACATAAAAATAAACTATCATCAGAGTGAACAGGCAACCTACAGAATGGGAGAAAACTTTTGCAATCTACCCAACTAACAAAGTTCTAATATCCAGAATTTACAAGGAACTTAAACAAATTTACAAGAAAAAAACAACCCCATCAAAAAGTGGGCAAAGGACATGAACAGACATTTCTCAAAAGGAGACATTTATGCAGCCAACAAACGTATGCAAAAAAGCTCAACATTACTGATCATTAGAGAAATGCAAATCAAAAACACAATGAGATACCATCTCATACCAGTCAGAATGACGATTATTAAAAAGTCAAGAAATGACAGATGCTGGCAAGGCTGTGGAGAAATAGGTGGGAGTGTAAATTAGTTCAACCATTGTGGAAGACAGTGTGGCGATTCCTCAAAAATCTAGAACCAGAAATACCATTTGACTCAGCAATCCCATTACTGGATATATACCCAAAGGAATATAAATCACTCTATTATAAAGATACATGTACATGTATGTTTATTGCACACTATTCACAATAGCAAAGATATGGAACCAACCCAAATGCCCATCAATGATAGACTGGATAAAGAAAATGTGGTACATGTATGCCATGGAATACTATGCAGTCATAAAAAGGAATGAGATCATGTCCTTTGCAGGGACATGGATGAAGCTGGAAGCCATTATCCTCAGCAAAGTAACACAGAAACAGAAAATCAAACACCACATGTTCTCACTCATAAGTGGGAACTGAACAATGAGAATGCATGGACACAAGGAGGGGAACAACACACACTGAAGCCTGTTGGTGGGGAGCGAGGGGAGGGAGAGCATCAGGACAAATAGCCAGTGCATGAGGGGCTTAATGTCTAGGTGATAGGTTGATAGGTGCAGCAAACCACCATGGCACACATTTACTAATGTAACAAACCTGCACGTTCTGCACATGGTATTCTGGAACTTAAAGTGAAATTTAAAAAAAGAAATTATTTGCCATATGAAATCATTGCCAAGCTCACCTCTTTATAAATTATTTTTTCTCAAGGATCTTGGTTTAAGTTTTCACTACCTTTTTAGCTCTCGAATGTTTTTAAATACCTATTTTAAAAATGAATTCCTAAATATTTCTAGTTGTTGTTAGTGGGAGAGTTAATTTGAAACCAGCTATTCTGTAATTACCAGAAGCATAAATCTCTGATTACTAATCTTTGAAATATGTACAAATTTCTGACACCAACTGCTTATAAGAGGCTGGTGTAGAACAATCAGGGCTCTGTATCAAACTAGGTAAAGTTTTATGACCCAGGGTTTGGTGTATAAGTTCATCTAACTTTATTTATTTTCTATAAACTGGATAAACATTTGTGGATTTTTTTTTTTACCCACTGCTACAAAAAAGTGTTTATGATTCCTGTGTCTATTTTTCTAGTTCTTTTTTTAATCTTACAAAGACTTCTGGGAAGATGAATGGAGAAATTCTAACTTTATAATGCTATATGTAAATCAGAAGTCTGACCTCATTTTTATTTTAAATGGATCTCTCTGGCTACTGTGTGATATATTAATTCAAATAGCAAATGACTGGAATGAACCTAAGTGTACATGAATATGGGATGGTTAAATAAATTATGACAAATTCATTTAATAAAACATCATAGCAATTAAAAATAATTAGGTAGCTTTTTATGTAATGACATGGAACTATTCCAAGTATTATTGAGGGAAAAAAGCAAGGTGTAGAATAATGTGTGAGGTATTTGTGCTACCATTTGTGTGAAAAAAGATTTTGTATACATATTTTTATAAGTAGGTAGACTGTCTCTGGAATAAAATGCAAATCTAGTAAAGGCTGCCAGTTTTTAGAAAAGCTGTTTCTAGGGAATGAAACAAGGTTACCGGGGACAGGTCCAAGATGAACATTAACTTTTTAATGCATATTCTTTTGTATTTTTTGGGTGTTGTATTGTGGGCATGTTTTACCTATTCAAAATGTAAATAATGTTTTTATTTAAATAAAACATATATAAATATGTTATATATATAAATAAAACACTGCTCTCCAGTGATATAATTTTCATTTGGGGATATGGCTAACCTACCTATTTTTTCATTTGTTTGTTAAAATAAATATTTGATATAATTATAATTAGAGAATTTTATGTATTTTTTGATATATTTCATTTTGTTTTATAGTTTTCAAAATTATAACTTAAAACTTTTGCATGATGTTTAGTTCAGGTATAACAATTTATTTAGTCTTTCCCCAGTATTGATCATTTACATATTTACATATTTTCTTATAATATATAATATGATAATGAGCATCTTTTTGAAAGTATATACATTTGGTTCCTATAAATTGCTCTAATGCTTAATGGTTATTTGATAAGGTTGGATGTAAATAAAGCAAGCACTATGAGGAGTTGATAAAAGGTCAGAAATGATTATAGATGATCCCTTGAGATACTCATAATAAGCATGGCAATTTTCATTCATTCTAACATTTGTCAATATGGGTAAACCAAACAGAGTTGTTGCTCTTTAAATATAGGTACAGTAAAAATTGAACTCACAGGAAATAGTGCACTTAAAGAATCATTAATTATTACCTAATTGCTTGCACCACTGTGGCAGGGACAGAAAAGTACTCTGCGATGATGAAGTTGTCAATTACAGTTGATAATTAAGGGGCCAGGTGCATATTTAACTTAACAAGATAAATATCTGCCCAGATGTTGTTTGTCTGCTGCTTCATTACCAGGTAGGTTAGAAGACTTTCATAAACTAGAAAGACTATTAAATACACAACCTTGCTACATCAAGAAACCTTTAAGAAATCTGTTACTATAGCCAATATTCATTTAAGAAGGCTGTTTATCAGACTTGAGAGTTGAAGTAAGCATATCTATATAATACCATCTTTGCAGATTCTCAGTGAAATGGATTTTTCAAATATAAAACAGATAGAAAATACAATAGTATTGGGAACTAGAGAGGTTTCCTCCTCATGTTAGGAAGATAAGAGAATTTTATGCAAGATTTAAAATGCCAGATTAAATGAAGACAACAAAGAATCAATCTACATCTGGACCATTCCAAGGAACCCAGGATCCTTGGATGTAAGATATTAATATTCTGGCAAAATTATAGTAAGGTATCCTAAACTGAAGGGCAGAGGCTAGGAGAAAAGAATTGGCTGCAACAAAAAGGAAGCCGGATCATGTCACTGCTTGTATTAGTTTGCTAGGGCTGCCATAACAAATGTCACAGACTAGGTGGCTTAAAAATGATGGACATTTATTTTCACACCATTCTAGAGGCTGTAAGCCCAAGATCAAGGTGCCAGCAGGGTTGGTTTCTCCTGTGGCCTCTCTCTTTGGTTTGCATGTGATTGACTCTCCCAACAACCCTGTGTGGCCTTATCTCTGTGTGTGCAAATCTCATATCTCTTCCTCTTCTTGTAAGGACACCAGCCATATTGGATTAGAGTCCTACCCTTATGACCTCACTTACCCTTTACTAAGCCCTTATCTCCAAATGCAGTCATATTTAGTTCTTAACACATGAATTTGGGGGGAGATGACACAATTTAGTCTGCACCTTAAAACTCTCCAAAGTCCTTAAAATGGCCTGTAAGTTTCAGTGCATTCAATGCTGCCTCTCTAACATTTTCTCCAGAACATTTCACCCTTGTATACTTCACTCCATTCACATTGACTTTCTTCCTGTGTTTCTGACAGAGAGGTTGACATAGGGAGAGTCAACCATTTGCAAACCAAAGAGAGAAGCCACAGGAGAAATCAACCCTGCTGGCACCTTGATCTTGGGCTTCCAGCCTCCAGAATTGTGAAAAAATAAATGTCTGTGGTTTAAGCCACCCAGTCTGTGATAGTTTGTTTTGGCAGCCCTAGCAAACTAATATAAGCTGTGACACTCCCCCCACATCAGGGCCTTTGCAATGGCTATTCTCTGTCCTTGGGACATTTTGCTTTTAGATAGCCACAGAGCTAGCTCCCTCACTGCTGTAAGGTCCCTGTGCAATGAGATATTTGCCAGTGAATTTTTTTCTGGCCATCGCATGCAAAAATAGAATTTGCTGTCACTTTCTTTGCCTTCTCATGCAGCTTTATTATCTTTTTTCAGAGCACTTAATTATATATATATAAAGCATATATATACGCATATATATATATATGCTGGCTGCTTTCATGGGCTTGCGTTAAGTATCTGTGGGTTTTGCAGGCTCACGGTGCAAGCCGCAAGTGGATCTACCATTCTGGGGTCTGGAGGACGGTGGCCCTCTTCATGTGTGTGTGTGTATATATATATGTATATATAGACATATATACGTATATACATATGTTTGCTTATCAACTATGTGTTCCTAGTAGATTTAGAGAGTACCTTGTATGAATTCAGGGGCTTGGGCTTTGTCTGTTTCTGTTACTGTTACAGCAGCTGGAAATAGAACACATATCTTACAAAAGAAGGACAATTTGATTGACAGCAGATGTTAGCAGCAACAATAGAGGACAGTAGACAATGGAATAGTTCCAATTTGTTGATAGAAAATAATTGCCAACCTAGAAAATTGTGTTGTAAGACATTTTCAGGTATACCAAAATAGAGGTCATTTGCCTTCAAGAGGTATTCACTAAAGAAATTTTGGTTCAGGCAGAAGGAAAATGATCTGAATTGTCTTTGGTCTAAGATATAAGAAGAAAGATTTAAAAAATTAATAAAAATAAGTGTCTAAATCTAAACATTATTTAAATAAATAATAATGTCTAATTTATGGAGTTAAAAAAGACAGAATCAAAATATATATAAGGATATAAACTTCTAAGCCAGTAGAATAGCAAAAATGGATTAAGAAAATAATGAACAAAGGCTTACCGACTATAAAAAGTAAAAAAGAGAGAGAAAACAAGCATTAAAAAGTGATACAAATATAGATTTGATAATTAAGATTGTTAAAACCAGTCAAAGTATACCAAAAGTCATAATAAGAGTAGACTCAATTCACCAGTTATAAGATGAACTTTGTCAGGTTGGGTAAAAATTTTTAAAAATCTGTTTATTTTATTCATAAGTAAAAGAAGAACATTGAAAAGGTGATGGTGAAAGAATAGAAAAATATATACCCTGCAACACTAACCAAAAGAAAACTACAGTAGCACCATTACATTCAAATGCAAAATATAATTTAAGTGAAATAAAATAATTCAGGACAAGGAGGGTGTGTCAGTCCATTTTCATGCTGCTGATAAAGACATACCCAAGACTGGGAAGAAAAAGGTTTAACTGGACTTACAGTTCCACATGGCTCGGGAAGCCTCAGAATCATGGCAGGAGGTGAAAGGCACTTCTTACATGGTGGTAGCAAGAGAAAATGAGAAAGAAGTAAAAGCAGAAACCCCTGATAAGGCCATCAGATCTTGTGAGACTTTCTATCACGATAATAGCACAGGAAAGACTGACTGCCATGATTCAATTACCTCCCCCTGGGTCCCTCCCACAACCTGTGGAAATTCTAGGAGATACAATTCAGGTTAAGTTTTGAGTGGGGACACAGCCCAAACTGTATCAGAGGGTCACTACATAATATAAAAATTTTAATTCACCAGGAAGACATAATCATTATAAACTCTATATGTCTATAAAATACTGTAGAGAAATAAAAATATATAAATGTCAGTACATATGCCAGATTGATAAGACTGTAAGGATAAGTTGCCAAAGTCATCATCATAATGGGAGATTTCAACACAGCACATTCAATTACAAATAAGCCAACAAAAATTATTGAAGCTGGAGAATATTTGAACAATACAGTCTAACAACTTTGAACTCTAGAGAAGCTTTTAAAAATTCTGCACCTGACAAGTAGAGTATACTTTCTTCTCAAAGAATAAAACCTGTATACAAATCTACAATAATTTCAACAACATTTTGTTCTCTGACCTCAGATGGATTAGAAATAAAAATTAAATCCCACACATTTGAAATTAAAAAGCACACTTTTAAAAAATTAATATGTCAAAGAAGAAAACTTAATAGAAATAAAGAATACTTAGAACTATGTACAATGAAATTATTATACATTAAAATTTGTATAATACATTAAACTTTGTGGGATGTAGCACATGGTACTTAAAAAGAGATTTACTTATTTATGTTTTTTTTCAACTTTTAAGTTCCGGGGTACATGTGCAGGATGTACAGGTTTGTTACACAGATAAACATTGTGCCTTGGTGGTTTGCTGCACAGATCATCCCATCACCTAGGTATTAAGCTCAGCATCCATTAACTGTTCTTCCTGACGCTCTCCCTCCTCCTGCACCCACCCTCCGACAGCCTCCAGTGTGTGTTGTTCCCCCCGTGTGTCCATGTGTTCTCATCATTCATCTCCTATTTATAAGTGAGAATATGCAGTATTTGGTTTTCTGTTCCTGCATTAGTTTGCTGAGGATAATGGCTTTCCAGCTCCATTCATGTTCCTGCAAAGGACATGATCTCATTCCTTTTTATGACTGCATAGTATTCCATGGTGTACATGTACCACATTTTCTTTATCTAGTCTATCATTAATGGGCATTTAGGCTGATCCCATGTCTTTGCTCTTGTGCATAGTACTGCAGTGAACATATGTGTGCATGTATCTTTATAAGAGAGTGGTTTATATTCCTTTGGGTATATACCCAGTAATGGGATTGCTGGATCAAATGCTATTTCTGCCTCTTAAGTTTTTGAGGAATCACCACACTGTCTTCCACAATGGTTGAACTAATTTATACTCCCACCAACAGTGTAAAAGTGTTCCTTTTTCTCTACAACCTCACCAACATCTGTTGTTTTTTGACTTTTTAATAATTGCCATTCTGACTGGTGGGAGATGGTATCTCATTGTGGTTTTGATTTGCATTTCTCTGATAATCAGTGAAGCTGAACTTTTTTTCACATTTGTTGACCACATGTATGTCTTCTTTTAAGAAGTATCAATTCATGTCCATTGCCTGCTTTTTTATGGGGTTGTTTTTTTCTCGTACATTTGTTTAAGTTCCTTGTAGATGCTGGATATTACATCTTTGTCAAATGGATAGATTGCAAAAATTTTCTCCCATTCTGTAGGTTGCCTGTTCATTCTGATGATAGTTTATTTGCTCTGTAGAATCTCTTTAGTTTGATTAGATCCCATTTGTCAAGTTTTGCTTTTGTTGCAATTGCTTTTGGTGTCTTTGTCATGAGATCTTTGCATGTGCCTATGTCCTGAATGGTATTGCCTAGATTTTCTTCTAGGTTTTTATAGATTTGGGTTTTACATTTAAGTCTTTAATTCATCTCAAGTAGATTTTTGTATATGGTGCAAGGAAGGGGTCAAGGTTCAATTTTTTGCATATGGCTAGCCAGTTCTCCCAGCACCATTTATTACATAGGGAATACTTTTCCCATTGCTTGTTTTTGTCAGGTTTGTCAAAGATCAGGTGGTTGTACGTGTGCAGTCTTATTTCTGGGTTCTGTATTCTGTTCCACTGTTCTATGCGTGTGTTCTTGTACCAGTACCATGCTGGTTTGATTACTGTAGCATTTTAGTATAGTTTGAAGTCAGGTAGCGTGATGACTCCAGCTTTGTTCTTTTTGCTTAGGCTCGTCTTGAGTATTCAAGCTCTTTTTTTGTTTCATTTGAATTTTAAAATAGTTTTTGCTAGTTCTCTGAAGAATGTCAATGGTAATTTAATGTGAATATCACTGAATCTATAAATTGCTTTGGGCAGTATGGCTGTTTTCATGATATTGATTCTTCCTATCCATGAGCATGGAATGTCTTTTCATTTGTTTTTATCACCTCTGATTTCTTTGAGCAGTGGTTTTTAGTTCTCCTTAAAGAGCTCTTCACTTCCTTTGTTAGCTGTACTCCTAGGTATTTTAAATCCTTTTTGTGGCAATTGCAAATGGGAGTTCATTCATGATTTGGCTCTCTGCTTACCTGTTGTTGGTGTATAGGAATGCTAGCAACTTTTGCACATTGATTTTGTATTCTGAGACTTTGCTGAAGTTGCTTATCAGCTTAAGAAGATTTTGGGCCAGGCGTGTGGCTCATGCCTGTAATCCCAGCACTTTGAGAGGCTGAGGCGGGCGGATCATCTGAGGTTGGGAGTTTGAGACCAGCCTGACCAACATGGAGAAACCCCATCTCTACTAAAAATACAAAATTAGTCGGACATGGTGGCGCATGCCTGTAATCCCAGCTACTTGGGAGACTGAGGCAGGAGAATCGCTTGAACCCGGGAGGTGGAGGTTGCGGTGAGCTGAGATCGTGCCATTGCACTCCAGCCTGGGCAACAAGAGTGAAACCCCGTCTCAAAAAAAAAAAAAAAAAAAAAAAAGCTTTTGGGCTTAGACAATGGGTTTTCTAGATATAGGATGATGTCATCTGCAAAGACAGTTTGACTTCCTCTCTTCCTCTTTGAATATCCTTTAATTTTTAAAGAGAGATATATAACCTTCAATGCTTGATATTTAGGAAGCTTTAAAAAGTTAGTAGCATAAAATATCAAAATCAAAAAAAGTAACAAATAAAAGAAAATTTCAAAACAATACTCAGTCAAATAACTAGAATACTAATTATTAACATAAGCAAGTTTATCTCTTAACAATTACTTTCAGATTGGCTTTTAGAAAATGAGCAAGAAACCCACTTATATGCTATATACAAAGGAAACATTTAAACCCACGTAAACTTAAAGAAATGGATCAAAATACGTCAGGCAACCCCAATCCAAAATAAAAACAATACACTGATAAAAACCCAATCACAATTAAAGTATATAATCATGATTATAAATATTTGTGTACAGAATAACATAGTATCATATATAATAAACATAATGTTAAAAATATGAAGACAAATTGGCAGACACACAATTGTCTCTGGACAGTTTAACAAGCCTTTTTGTTGTTGTTGTTGGGAGTCTTGCTCTGACGCCCAGGCTGGAGTGCAGTGGCATGATCTTGGCTCACTGCAACCTCTGCCTCCCAGATTCAAGCAATTCTCCTGCCTCAGCCTCCCGAGTAGCTGGGATTACAGGTGCCCTCCACTGCACCCAGCTAATTTTTGTATTTTAGTGGAGACAGGGTTTCACCATGTTGGCCAGGCTGGTCTAAAACTCCTGACCTCAGGTGATCCACCCACCTCGGCCTCCTAAAGTGTTGGAATTTATAGGCATCAGCCACTGTTCCCAGCCATAACAAGCCCCTTTAAGCCTCTGATAGACCTATAAGCCCAGAATAAGAATATAGGATATCTATTCATTCAAGATTAATGTGATTGACTTAATAGGTACATAAAATTTTCATGCACAACCAGAAACTCACTCTCTACCAAAATCTTATTTGGCATATAAGAAAGGGGATTCAAAAATCTCCTGATTAAATTAGATTTTTTTATGTACAAAGAAAAAAGAATGACTGTCAATGAATTAAGTGTTTTATTAATGCTAGGAAAAGACCTATAACAATCTCAACCACTTTATTCAGGATTCTTTGGTTGCAAAAGACAGAAATGCAGAATGAATTAGCTCAAGTCAAGAAGAAGGATTTATGGACACTTTCCCAGATTGTGGAAAGACAAGGTGGAGCTGGCTGTAGGGATAAGAGGGTTCAGAGACCTCTTATCTAAAGCTATAAGACTTCCCCTCATTATTTTTCATTTCCACTCTCCTCTCATTCCTTCCACATAGAGTTTCTCTATGGTGGGGGACTTGTCTGTTTTGGGAGCTCCTAGCTAAATTGAGATTTCAGTACCAAGTAGCTAGCAAACTTGCTCCTGTATGCTTGCTTGAACATCACTCTAGGCTAGCAGCCTGCCCTTGTGTCCCATTCCCCGCCTCCCACCCCTGCCGCATCCCAGAAAATCCAGACCTGGGGCAGCCCCTGGTTCTTCAATTCAATACAGCATCATAATAGGAAACAAGTTCAAGAATTTCTACTTACAGATCCTGGGCAGAGAGGCTGCAGTGAATTGGGAGGGCAGCCCACCATCCCTGGGTCATGGAAAGCAGGAATAAAGAGTCAGTTGGGCAGGGAGAGAGAGAAAGAGAGCGAGCATGCACATGCAGTTGGTAACTTGCGGGATATATAAGGGGATAGAGTATGGCATACTTTAAGCTCATGAGCAAATGCCTGAATGGTCAGTTCAAAAGAAACAGTGGGAAAAATGGAATGCCCAGTCTGCTGGACAGGAGAGGTGCCTCTTAAGTTCTTATCTCTGGTCACTAGCTTGAAGCATTTGGGTGTGGTATATATACTGTGTCAAGTGTGACTGAGTCCTGCTTCTGGTATGAGAAACTTAAATCTGTATTCCAAATGGATGCTGAGGTAACATAAAATTATAAGGTTCATTACAGTGGCCTGTGACCCGTCCAGATGCATGCACTGTCTATCTCAATGGTTGTAGTGGAGACAGTCACTATGTGTTCATTACTCTGTAGCCGCTTCCTGACACAAGGAATATGGCGTTTTCCAGCCTCTTTTGCAGTTAGTTTGGGGTCCTGTTGTCAATGAGCTCCGTGGATGAGAAATGAGTCACTTCTGGTTGGAGGGACTTCAGAGCAGGCGTGAGTTGTCTATGTTCTCTCCTCCCTTACATGGTGACCCTGCAAGTCCTGTGTCGAGAAGCAAAGCTACAGACACAGGTAGAGTCATGACTTGTGAAGGAGTTGGTCTGGAGTGCTGATGGACTTGCTGAGGACTTCATGTAGTGAGGAATGAATTTGGGACATTGTTTAGCATAACCGATACTTGTCTAAATAAACTGATACTACAGTGACAAAGATATGTTCCCCAACAGCTTGAGAAAATCCTGAAGATGGAATCTCTTGGAACCATGTTGGCTTATCTGTCCATCTCTGGACTAATCAATGGGGACAGCAGGATAAGGTAGTATGGATGGCTCAATCTGGATTATGTGTGCACTCCTATGGCTAGAGGATAGGTCTGTCATGGGAAGAGGGGAGGGGATTGCACAGACATGGCTACTGCTGGGAGTCGTGAAGTTGTCCCAATTTGTCACTACTTTATTAAACCAAACAGGACAATGCTAATAATCATAAAAACAAGTTATTGAAAATAAATAAAACCCATAAATAAGCTCAAACATTCTTTTGCTGAAAGAGAAAATAAAATAGATAAGCCTCTGGCTTCGTCAAGAAAAGACAAACACAAACACAGATTTAGAAATGAGAAATTAGGAAAAGGATATTGGCCATATCAAATTTGAGTGGCAGATTTATGCTAATTGTGTTGAAAAACTTTGTAAAATATATGTGCCTTTTTCAGAATGTGGCGACATAATTTTGAAAGTCATTTATAATAATAAATGGAAGAAAATTACTGAGAATCTTTTGAAAGAGAGAGGGGATGACTTTTTCTACTTGTTAAAACATAAAATTATAAGTAAATTATACTCATATAGGAATAACTAGGTTTGTTCTTACTGTAGAATATGTTAGATCTAATATATGATTTTTTTACAATATATATCTTGTTTTAAGCATATCATTTGAATTTGGATTCCAATTTTCCACCATACATATAATTTATAATTCACTAAACATATTTTTAATTTTAACTGATTTCAGGACTCACTGCTAATCTATTTTTTGATGTTTACAATCATTTTCAAAAGTTATGTTTTGATTTAATCTCAGTTTTCCATAACAGTTATCACCAGTTGATATATTATGTATTTATTTGTTTTTTAATTTAATGCTTTGTTTTCAAGATTCATCTACATGGTTGTGCAGAGTAATAGTTTATTCATTTTCAGTATTGTATACTATTCCATTAAGTAAAGATATTACAATTTTTGCATTCTACATGAATGGATGTTTGAGTTATTTCCACTTTTTTGGTGGTTATTACAAATAATGCTTCTATGAACATCACTCTATATGTATATGGGCACACATAAGCATGCATTTCTATAAGATGTACACCTGGAAGTAGAATTGGCAGGAAGTAGTTTACAGGTATGGTGAACTGTACTGAAGAATTCAACTTGGCTTCCAATGTGGTTGTAATTCATTTTAAAGCAATCTAGCAGGTGTGTAGTGATATCTCCTTGTGGCTTTAATTTGCCCTGCTCTGATTCCTCATGAGGTTGAGCTCCTTTTCGTTTGTTTATTGGCCATTCGAATTTTCTCCTTTGTGAGGTGCCTATTCAGATGTTTAGTTTTGGTCATTTGACTTTCTTACTGACTTAGGAGTCCTTTGCTTATTCTGAATATAATGTATAATACAAAAAAAGCTACTCTGGATATAATATGTAATGCAAAAATCTACTACTCCATAGCTCAATGATCTCTTTTGATGAATGTGGGTTTTTTTTCCCCTTATTTTCATGATAAGTGTTTAAATCTTTTCTTTAAGGGTTAGTGATATTTACGTCTCTTTAAGAAGTCTTTTTTCTAGGACCCACAAGCCAATCAGAAGGTACTCCAAATATCCAAAACTAAAACAACTTGAGCAACAAAATAAATAATGATAGTATTTGTAGAATAATATATATACATATGAACCAATACAAATAAATAATTGAATAAATAAAAGGGAGGAAAGGACAGCTCTTCCTTACAGAAGAATATTAATTTTAAAATGAAGAAGAAATTAGGAAATAAAAAATCACTATTAGGCAAACACTGCAATATTATTTGTTGTAAGCAGGGTCCCCTAATGGATGCTAAAATCAGTAGAGGAAAAACAGGATATTTTTGAAGTATTTTCCCCAAATATTTATTAATTGCAAAGGGAAAAATAGTTAACTTTATAGTGGAGGAAGCTGGTAGACACCATCTTAACGAGATGGCCAGAGTTAAGATCACAGGTTTGAAGACATACAATTCACCTCCTGGTACGATGAACTGAAAACAGACTGACATCACTTCTATGTATCTTGTCCAAAATGCATTCCCTCAATATAATCATGAGAAATCAATCAGGCAAACCTAAATTGAAAGACTGTGTATGAAACAACTGACTAATATCTCCAAAAATGCCAAAGTCATGAAAGACAAGGAAAGACTGAGAAGTTCTCATAAATTGGACGACACTAAGGGGACTTAACTAAATGCCATGTCGGACCCTAGACTGGATCTCAGAATAGAGAAAACACGTGTGGAAAAACTGGTGAAATTTGAATAAGATCTACAGTGTGGTTCATGGTATTGTACCAATATTAATTTCCATTTTGGTAATTGCACTGTGGCTGTGGATAATGTGAAGATGAAGGAGACCTGGGGAGTGGGTTTAAGAAACTCTCTGCATTATTTTTCTTTCAGCTGTTCTGTAACTGTAAAATTGTTTAAAACAAAACATTAAAATTTCTGTGTTCTTTATTTCTGAGGTCGGGTTGGTTGGATGAAAAAACTTTGGCTTTTATTTATTTTCTTAAGTATCATAAATTGTTACTCTGTTGTCTTCTATTATATCACATTACTGTCAAAAATAAAATGACAATATGATTTTCTTTTTCCTGTCAATGACTTGGTCTTTTTGTCTGGATATGCAAAATATGCTTTAAAAAATTGTTCAAAGTTTGATAAAATTACTAGACTATGTCTTGATATTGGCCATTCTGGATACATTTTCCCAGCACTTAGTGTATCCTTTAAACATGGAATTTCAAATTTTGAAGTTTATTTTTTCAGTGAAGTTTTCTCCAACTTTGTATTAAAAAAATCCTAGCGTTCAGAAAAATTGAAAGAATGTTAAAGTAGACATCTATATATGCTTCACTTATATTTGCTAATTGCTAACATTATACGACATTTGTTCTATGTCTGTACGTGTATGTGTATTATTTACTCATTTATATTTGGCAAGAATTTTGAGAGTAAGTTGCTGATGTGAGGATACCTCATCCTTAAATATTTTACCATAGGTCTTCTAAAATGAGGACATTCTCCTATTATTAGCACAACATAATTTTTACACTAGCATTGATAAAATACTGTTATTTAATAGTTACACTGAAGTTTTCTGAATTCTTTCAACAATGTTCTTAATAGCTTTTTCTTCAATCTAGGTTCCAATAAAAGATCGCACATTGCATTTGGTTGTCACATTTCTTACATCTTATTTTTACTTTATTTTAAAAAATTATATAGTTTTAGGGGCACAGGGGTTTTTTGGGTATGTGGATAAATTGTATAGTGCTGAAGTCTGGGCTTTTAGTGTACCCGTCACCTAACTTGTGTACATTGTACTCAATCTTAAATCTTTAATTTAGAACAGTTCCTACAGCAGTTATACAAGGTTGAACCATTGAAAAGACTCACAAAACCTCGTAGAGCATACTCTTATAGAGGTTTAGGAAAGTAGAGGATACAGTACCACAGGAGAAAGAAGATGCAAACATCAAAGAGGTTCAAGTCTCCCAGGCACAACTCATAGGGTTCTTGGTCACACTGTGTGTGCTTCTTCAGATCATAAATTACCAAGACCCACGCAAGGAACTTGGTCTCATGTGCCACAGTTTATCCCATGGAAGTCTTTTACAACCCTGAGATCACACAGCCAAAACCAGCCTACAGGACTCTCAGGAGTCATCCGATGTCAGTTTGCCATTATTACAGATGTTAATTGTGATCACTCATCTGCCATATTTACTTGTTGTAAAGTACTTTTTACCCATTTGTAATAAATTACAACTGAGCAATAATGCCTAGAGTCTACATGAATATCTTGTTTCCCAACACATTTTCACCCAAGAGATTTCACATTCATTGATGCTCCTCATGTGAATCAGTTATTATAAGGTGGATACAAAATGGTGTTTTTAGAGTTTTTTATTCTTTCTACATTTAATAATTTGAATTCTTTTGTAAAGAAGAGCCTTTTCTTTTATTTTCCTTCTTTCTCCCCACTCCCCCCACATTTTGAGGGTCCTATGGATTTATTGGAGTTATTAATATTTTTAAAATTGAATAAAATTAAACATATAAGTTATTAATATTACCCTTTATGATGTTCAAATTCTCCCAGTTTCTACCTATGGAAGCCCCTTTAAGCTAACTCCTGCTGACATATCCCCATTCACTTTTTGGTGTTTTTCTTACTTTGTAGTCCAACAAGCCATTCTGTTCTGCTTGAACCAGGCCTGAGAGGGTGTTTCTTCAAGGATCCCTAAGATTAGAATCCAAGATCTGGGTAAGCAGGTGTGCTCATTGCCCCTGGGGTGTCATTACATCTAGACCCTTTCAGTGGACAAACCTAGGAAATATATCTTTTAAAATTAAGTACTGTAGTGAATGCTGTGGTGCTCCATACTTTCTTCATGCCTCCTTTTTAAGTTATTCACTGTGAACATGTATGTCTCTACCACTACATTATAATAAGGTACACAAAAGCATGAGTTAACATCTTGTTTATGCTTATAATTCTTAATATCCTGCATAATTGCTGGGGACATAGAAAGATATCTGTTAAGTTGAAAAGACTCTTTTCTCCTGTTCAATCTTCATCAGTGGGAGTTAGCTAATGTCTATATGGTGACCTTTGTTGCGAAGTGAATTTGCTGGTGATGTGAAATGGAAGCAATTAGGGCACTTTAGTTTTACTATTTTTGCTGAAGTGGTCCACGTACAAAAAAATTTGAGAGCTATCACTTATTTAATCATTTGCATTTATGAAAAAAGAAATGTGAATAAGGTCCACATAAAGAGGTCTAAATGAGTAAGACTAACAGTTTTTAATCGTCAGTGGTTATTATTCTGGGGCCATAAAATATATCCAATATTTTGTTTATACCACTATCCTCTAACTGAATTGGCACCATCAAATTTAAGTAAAGATTGAGCAAATTTTCAGTATATTTGATTCCTTAAGTAATCATAGTCTAGAAAGCCAGATATTAATAGCCTCCATTTATAAGCATTTACCAATTAATTAATGCAATTGAGTTAGCAGATTTCACAGCCTGATAGATAGATCATTTATTCATCACAAGACATTTGCAAGGCAAATGGTAGTATCCCTGCTTTTACAGTGGAACATGTATAAGCAAGATAGTTAAGTAAACTGCAGATGACCACATAAGTTATAGAAAGAGGATTCGAAGTCAGGTCTGTCTGAACCTGAGCCCTACTCTTTTCACTATGGAACATGGTGTATTTGGGAAACTTAAGCGTACAAAATATATAAAATGTCTGAAGGTCTCAGTGACTCACAGGGACCTGTCTGTACTGGATGAATTAACGAGCTGTTTCCTGAAGCTCCATCCCTCTGTATGTGGCACAGGCGTCCCCCTATTACCCACTGCTATGAGTTTTAGGAAAGAGGACATTCCCTACTCAAGGTCTTCCTGCAGTTTGACCTTCCAGAAGACCCATGCTTTGCCCCTTCTGCGGGAGGCCTGATATTTCCCTTCTCACTTTCTGACACTGGCAGACTCTTTTTGTGGAAGGCACCTATGCTGGGGTGCTGGGTTCCAGCACATATGGGATTCCACCTCAAGTAATGGTACTGATTGGGTGAGTGCTTGGGTCCTAACTGTTCCCGTAACATGAGCTCTGGGAGAAGGAAGTTGGATTTGGATAATCCCGTCCTTGTTTTTGAGATCAGCATTTCACCTCAATATAGTAGTAGTTCCCCTTATCTGTGGGGAGTAAATTCCAAGACTCCCAGTGGATGCCTGAATCTGCAGATTGTACTGAACCCTATATGTACTGCGTTTCTTTCCTTGCACACATATCTATAACATTTAATTTATAAATTAAGCAAAGTAAGAGATTAACAAAATAATAAAATAGAACAATTTTAACAATATACTGTAATAAAACTTATGTGACTGTGGTCTCTCTCTCTCTCAAAATGTCTTACTGTACTGTACCATAGGAAACTGAAACAGAGGAAAGCCAAACTGTGGATAAGGGGGGACCACTGTACTTCCATGTATTTAAAAAAGAAATCAACTTTATTGAAGATCAATTTACATTCTTCCTTATATTTTGGCAGGCCTCCTTTCCCTCCTTTTTTCCTGATTATCATTATATTATATATTTATTGTAAAAATGCAAATAACTCAGAAATATAAGACAGAAAGTAGAAAGTTTTAAAATTCTTTTAAAATCGCCATTTGTTAGGTACTTACTATGTCCCATGTACTTGACATGTATAGCCTCATTGATTTATGGCAACAACCCTATGAATGGAAATTATCATTCCTATTTTGTAGGATTTTTTAGGATTCTTCTAATCATTGCATTGGGTTACGTTGAATACTTGCTTAGCTGAACTGCGAGCTTTCTCACTTTGACTCTGTCCGTTGGGGTCTTTTCTCCACATGATCTTTATTAGAAACTTTTTCCCCTCTTTGACTTCAGTTGTATCTCTTTTTGAAATGACATGTATGGTGGAGTACTCACTAGCTAATAAGCTTTATAAGAGCAAGAAGTAATATTGAGGCTGGGTGCAGTGGCTCATGCCTATAATCCCAGCACTTTGGAAGGCTGAGGTGGGCAGATCACTTGAGGTCAGGAGGTCAAGACCAGCCTGGCCAACATGGTGAAACCCCATCTCTACTAAAAATACAAAAATTAGCGGGATGCTGTGGTGGGTGGTGATAGGTGCCTGTAATCCTATCTACTCAGGAGGCTGAGGCAGGAGAATCTCTTGAACCCGGGAGGTGAAGGTTGCAGTGAGCTGAGAGATGAGATCATGCCACTGTACTCCAGCCTGGATGACAGAGTGAGACTTTGTCTAAAAAAAAAAACAAAAACAAAAAACTAATATTTACTTACATGGCTGCTGTGCCTACATAAGATTTTAATGAGCATAAAATGTGACATGGAGTTGTTAAGTGGTAAATTTTTATTGCATGAATGAATGAATGATTTTAGCTGACAGTCTCTCTTTATGCATTCTCATTTGGTCTTATTAAAAAATACATAGCTCATTTGAAATGGACAATGTACACTGTTCCCCTGCTGAATTCGAGTCATGAGTTTCATACTATTGATTGTTTACATAATAATTTACTAAAAATAATAAGAGTTCAGGATTTTTTATGTGCTCTTTGAAGAAGCCAAGTGTTTTTTTTTTTTTTTTTAATGTATTAATGTTAATTTGTCCATCCTACTCTGTTTTTACCATTTCGTGTGTGCAGTTTCTGTCTTGCACAGTTTAAAGCTTTCTTGCTCTCTTCGGGAGTACCTTGCCAAAAATTCCTTATCAGTTCTCGTTAGACACCCTCTGCCTTATACTGGTAGTCAATATGTTGGCATTGTAAACGTAGCTTAAAAGTCCAATCCAGTTGTTCACTTATTCTAACCTATTTTTTCTTCCACAGTCAGAACCTTCATGGGGGAAAAAGAGTTGAAGACACCCCCTGAATCTCATTTGCTTTCCTCTTCAGGTCCCCTGGGGCTGTACTCCAGGTTTCCCTGGCTTTGCTTTGTTCTCTATGAAATTATGTAAGCAGGAACAGCCCCTGGTGCTTGGAATGCTTGGTAACTTCCTTCATGAGTGGGTTTACACGTGGTGACAAAAGAGGGCAGCTGCTGGGGCAGCAATTTTTGTCTCTCCAGGGTCTCCACATGGGCACCTTGCTTCTCCCTTGGATCTTCGTTGGCCCTGCAGTGAGTCAAATTTGCTAAACCCTGTGCTCCCCTCTGCCCCAGCCACAATCTCAGATGGAGTCTGACTTCAAATCTCTCACTGGTTGGTGGTTTGACCTTGAAGAAGTTGGTAGACCTTGTTTGATCACCTGGGAAACGTAACTTACTTCAGAGAGAGCATCAGTGAATTGAGAATTGTGGGATCACAAGTCTAAAAAAAAAAGCAGCCACAGGATTTAATTATGCTAGTGTTTCTCCACCCATTTTGTTGATGAAAGAGCTTCCAAATCATTGCCTGTCAATCTGAGCCTTGAGATAAAAGAGTCTCCCTTTGAAAAACAGTCATTATATGAAAGTCTGGGAACCGGTATCAATATTTATTAGGGGACGCACACCATCCTGTCCTGTTATATCACAGATTTATAGGACAACCAGTTATCCTGGACTCCCTAAGCTCTTTCAAGGATTGTGTTAAAATTCAACCTGTCAGCTGTTGCTTGGGAGGATAAAAAACTTTTAGGCATTCCTGTAGCTGACTTGCCTGTAAACGTATGGAAGTAGTTTTTTTTTTTTTTTTTTTAAATATCTCTACTTAGCAAAACATTTCTTCTTTCATTTCTTTTATTTCCTCTTCCTCTGTGGTTCCTGGTGATTGATATTTGAATGCAGAGTTCCTCTGGGAAAGCCTGACTTATTCTTCTACAACTATATAGGTCGAAAGAGGAGGAGATATATGTTGCCCATTGTGTGAAGGGAAAAACAGAAAGATTAGCAATCTCTAGAAGCTGTACCAGGTGGTGTAATAAATGTACGACTGTGAAAGAAAGAAAAAATAAACTTTCTTATAAAAATATTAATTTTAGAGAAAGATTACATCAATCAGGAACATTAACAAAAGCTCAACGTCCAATGCAAGGAACAAAAACTGATTTGATGATCCATGTGAACTGAAATTAGTGTCAGGGTGGATTTAGAAAGAACTAGCATGAGCCAGGCATGGTGGCTTATGCCTGTAATCCCAGCACTTTGGGAAGCTGAGACAGGCAAATCACCTGAGGTCAGGAGTTCGAGACCAGCCTGGCCAACATGGTGAAACCCTGTCTCTACTAAAAATGCAAAAATTAGCTAGGTGTGGTGGCAGGCGCCTGTAATCCCAGCTACTGGGGAGGCTGAGGCAGGAGAATCACTTGAACCCGGGAGGTGGAGGTTGCAGTGAGCCGAGATCGTGCCACTGCACTTCAACCTAAGCAACAAAGTGAGACTTTGTCAAAAAAAAAAAAAAAAAAAAAGAAAGAAAAGGAAAGAAAGAAGGGAGGGAGAGAGAGAGGGAGGCAAAGAAAGGAACGGAATGGAAAGGAAAGGAAAGGAAGAAAGAAACAAAGAAAAAAAGCAAGAAAGAAAGAAAGAGAAAGAACGAACTACCATGACTTCTTCCTGAAGGGAAATGCAAGCCTTGTCAACAGCCGAGTGTGTTGAGCTGTATACAAGTCATAATTCTCACTTTAGAATCTCCAAGAATTTTCTAGGAATAAGCATATAAGTTGCTCTTTGTTGAATGAGCTACTGAGAGTGAATGAATGGAGTGAACAGAAAAAAGTTGATGATACTTCTCTAACCTGCTCAGACTGCCCCTGGAATATTGTGTTCAACCAAAGGACCACTTAGATGGTGAACAGTCCGGACACCATGTTCTATGGGGATTTTGAAGAAATAGGGGAACATTGGTTTTAAGAGGGGACATTTAAGGCTGTGGAGGTACCTCATGACTACATTCAGATATTTAAAGCCTTAATAGATTAAGCAAAAACCGAACATAAACTCAGGGCTGGGCACCATGCACGATGCTGGGGCCATGTAGAGAAGAATATGAATATATCTCTGCCTTCTGGACACTTTTCATGCAGATTCTACTTGCTTCTAAGCAGCAAATTAGGGATAATGGTGGCAGGTATAAGAGAGGAAGATTTCAGTTTGATGAAAGAGGACCTGTCCTAGATTGGAAGGGGCCACTTAGGAGTCTTTAGCATAAGAGAACCATGAGACTTTAGCTGCTCATGAAAGTTATCATGATAAGGGAAGTTAGAGGTCACATAGCAAGTATTCAGGAGAGACTGGATGATTCCTTATTTGGGCTGTGCTTGGATGGAATTCTCAGTGCCCTTTCTCTTCTCACGAATCTGTGTTTCTGAATCATAAGGTTTGGGAAAATAGAAGTGCACAGAATAGCCAAGTAATAAAGGAGTCATAGTTTGAGTGAATTAAAGCATAAATAATAATTGTTAATTTTTTAAGAGCTCACCAAGACTGCTTGAGATGTTGGGCAGTGTCTATCTTATGCAGTGCTACTGTTTTATCTCCTTTTCACACCTGAGAAAACTGAGCTAAAGTAACTCACCCAAAGTGACACAGCAGATACACTGGCACGTGACCAGAGGCTCATGCTCTAACCTCCAAGCCGTGCTGCCTTGCTCACTCACACCTTGCTTCATTTCTTAACTCAAACCTGCACTTGAGTGCCTTTCAGGAATGACACCTGCAAGGATTCTTGGGACTGTATTTAATTTGCTTCGACGTGCATAAGCTCATGTGAATGCATACCAAATGCGATCAAACTGTGGGAATGTGAGTCACTGTGCAAAATTGTTTAGAGCAAGAGTTTTTCACAAGTAGTATATGTCTGCATTTATGTGTATGTGCATGTGTGTGCATGGATGTGGGGACTTGCACATATGACAGTCTATGAAGAAATTCTGTATCTTTAATTAGGTTCTCAAAGGAATCACTGGTAGCCTCATAACAGTGTAAGAAATACTGACTTAAGGTCTTCTCTAGCTTTTGTGCAGCGAAGAGGGTCTGCCCAGATATAAACTTTCATTCAGAATGGGAATCAGCTAGTTGAAAATGAAACAGAACAAACCAGCAGTTGAGGTTATTAAACCGATTCATTCTGATTGTAAAAGAGACATCTAGATGTAACCTTTTGGGACTCACATTACTAGGTGTTTGAGACCCTGTGTGAGGAGGCATTTAATGGATGCTTCTTTTCCCTAAAGGAAGTTTGGAAATGCAGGAAGAGCACCGGCACTCACTTGGATGGGAGAAATGAGGATTACTCACTGGCTTTCCTTAAGCACCCCTCCCCTAGGCTTTTGCAATATTCAACAGTGGAGTCTCTGAGTGATCATTTTCTTCCCACAGCACTGCATTTTTCCTGCCTTCAGTCCTTGCCTAACATCATCAAGCATCGCATGCCAGCAGAAACAGGCAACAAAATAGAAACCGTGTAGATCAAAAGCAGTCAGATCTCCAAGTAGAAAAATTCATCTCTGTTTCTGAGCATCCAAAGATACTCTCACCATTCTTGCTGAATGCTTTGATGCCAGATAACTGCAGGAGCATGAAACTTCCCTTGCATAATAACCACATGCTCATTTGAGCTGTTGAGATTGTTCTTTGGCAGAAAAAAAACTTTTGCAAAGGCTATTGGGAGAAGAGAGTGTTTAGTTTTATTAACTAGTAGTATATTAAGCATTTAATGATTACATTTCCATATTTCTATTAACACTACATAAAATACCAACACCATTTTGCCTTTTTATTAATAGTCCATTCTCTTGCAAGAAACCAACCAGAAAAAAGAAATAAAATCAGGTTCTTTAAACTAATGAAAAAGATTACTTCTGTTTGGAATCAGCCTTCTTTTTCTGTGCTTAATTCTCACATCCACTCTGGAAGGATGTTCCCTTGCCTAAGTACTCATCACCACACTACATTAACTTACTGAAATCTCACTTATGTAACCTGCTTGGGGTTCCCAGTATAACCTTTGCAAATCTAGGTGTCTTAGTTGTTATCAGCAGTAGTTCTTGATTTGTTAGCCATGAAGCTGTTGGTCAGTACAGACTAGTTTTGTTATTTATCTCAGGGTAGAATAATATAGCTGATAGATGGACAGTTTATCACAGTTTATAAACTGTCTTCATGTTCGGATCTCCTCTGATCTTATTAAACATATTTGCTCAGAAAAAGAGCCTATTTTCTCAGCAAAACATTGCATTAGGTGATAGTCTTGCAACAATATAAAGAAAGTGACCAGATGAATCTATCCTCACCTGCGCAAGTTAGTTAAACAGTATGTATTTCTGGGTCCCTTCCTTAATTCATGCCTGGACACACCTTGTGAAAGACAGAGAGGCTGATGGAGTTCATTGCCATCATCAGCTCTTAAACACCATGAGAAACCCTTGCAGGGAGAGGTGAAGGAGTTTAGTTCCTGGTGAGAGGGAATGGACAGTCGCAATGGCTGCTGGGATGGGGAGAGGCCAGGACCCACAGAGGGCACGGCCTTCAGGGAGATTCTGTCCTGATCGTTACCCTGCATAGACCTTTGTTTGCCCTTCCTCTACTGTAATCTGATGGGATTTTTCTTTAAAATGGTGTATTCTGATTACGTAGGCTTTATTCTAGAAATGCAACGTGGCAGAGGAAACAGTAAGTGCAGAAACCTTGTGATGGAATGGTGTCGACATGCTGGAGAATTTGCCAGGGGGTCATGGTGGCTTGGAAGAAAGTGAATAGGAAGGATGATAGGAAAGGGAGGAAATGAGGGCATAGCAGTGATCAAGGGGTGCAGATTTTGTGGAGGATCACTCACTCTTCATGTGACTCGGTAAACACTGGTGAGTTTCAAGCAGAAGAGTCATATTTATCAGATATATATTCTAGCAGAAACATTCTGGCTTCTGTGTGGGAAATGGACTGGAACAGAACAGGAGGAAGCAAAGCAATGTTAGAGACTACTGCTGTAGCTCTGGAATATTCGAAAGTTGACTCACTAGGGTGGTGCATGAGGTGGTGTAGAGTGATTGGCCCAGGACGTGCTTTCAGAGTGAAGCTGACAGAGTTTTCTAATAGATTGGGTGAAGAGTGTGAGGACAGGAGAAGAATCAAAGATGCTCAAAGATTTTTGTCAAGGACAACTGGAAATGCGGAGGTGCCATTGACTGAACTGAGGAGTGAAGGGAATGAGCAGCTTGTGGAGGAAAATCAAGAATCTGATTGTGGGCATAGTCAGTGTGAGATGCCAGATGTTCCAACGGGACATTGAATTAGCAGTTGGCTATAAACATCTGGAGTTTGGGGGAGAGGTCAGGTCAGTACACATATATTTGAGGGTGTTAACATGGTTATGGTATTAAAAGCCAGGGGAGGCCAGGTGCAGTGGCTCATGCCTGTAATCCCAGCACTTTGGGAGGCTGAGGCGGGTAGATCACGAGGTCAAGAGACTGAGACCATCCTAGCCAACATGGTGAGACCCCTTCTCTACTAAAAATACAAAAATTAGCTGGGTGTGGTGGCATGAGCCTGTAGTCCCAGCTACTGGGGAGGCTGAGGCAGGAGAATCGCTTGAACTCAGGAGGCAGAGGTTGTAGTGAGGCAAGGTCACACTATTTCACTCCAGCCTGGTGACAGAGTGAGATTCCATCTCAAACAAACAAACGCCCGAGGAGAGTAGGAGAGCACCTACGCTCCTGCGTATTAATGGTGGAGAGAAGGACTCCACTCCTGTGGGAGGTCTCTGGTGTTTCCCCCATTTAGGGTCAGAAAAAGAAGGCGGAACTATCAAAGGAGACTGAGAAGAAGTGGCTACTGATATAGAAAAAACATGTAGTTCTATGGAAATAGAACAAGAAAGGGTTTATTTTCAACAACAAAGAAATGGAAACAACAATAACTTTGACAAATGCCATTGAGAAGTTACTCAGGATGAGTGCAGAGGATAGACATTTGGATCCAAGAATGTGATCATTGGCGACCCTGATGAGGGTAATTTGGTTGAACTTAATAAAATTAGGTATACATATGCAGTGTGGCCCAGCAATTCTTCTTCTGTGTATATAACCCAGAGAAACTCACATGAAGATGTGTATTAGGATTTTTACCGTAGCAAAGCTTACGGGAACAAGAACTTAGAAGAGGTCTAACAACAGGAAAATGGGTGAAGTATGCTTTATGCACAGGATAGAACACTATGCAGCAGTCAGAAAAATGGACTCAATTATAGACAACACTTTGGATTTTTAAAATAATATTGAGTGAAAATAAAGAAAAAAGTTTTAAAAAATAAGAAACATAGCATGTTACTTCTATCGTACACATTTTAAAATGATAAAGTCAAAAACACTAATATTCTCTAGAATGTGAGGAAGGTGGGTTGGAAGGATGGGGCTTGAATAGACTAGAGTGGGTGCATGTGAGGCAAGGATCATGGACTGAGGGAAACGTGGAAAACATCAAACCAAACCCAACCAAAGAGGCACCTCTCCTGGACCGATGGTTCATTGCCATGAGTTTAAGAGGTGTAATGAACTCAATTCTGTCCACCTGAGGTTTTAACTCCCACCCTCACGAGAAAAAACAAGCTAAGCAGCCAAGGGGCAGAGTGAGACACGGGCAGTCTGTCCCAGACTCGCTCCCTCCCCAGGCCTCCCCATCTCCGTCGCCTGCTTCCCGACCTCTTTCTCTTCAGGACCAACTTGATCTTTCCAAGAGCCTTTCTAAGGGATACAAAAGACACTTAGATAGAAGGAGAAGTCCCAGCATTTGATCATACAGTAGATAGTTGGAAATTTATTGTATATTTCAGAATAGCTAGAAGAGAAGTATTTGAATGTTTTCACCACACAGAAAAGATAAATGTGTGAGGTGATGGATATCCCAATTGCCATGATTTGATCATTACACATTGTATACAGTATCAAAGTGTCACATGTACCCCCCAAATATGTTCAACTATTCCACAAATAAATAAATAGTACTTTTTGGTCAACCACCTCTGTAGGATGTGTCTGTTCACCTTTGACCATGTAGAGCTTCCTTAAATGACCTCCAGAGGGAGTTTTTCTCTCTCTAGGCCCCAGAACACACTCTGGATACTGTATTTGTACTGTCAGTCTTTGTCACAGTGTATGTGATTGATTTTTTTACACTTCGCCACAGTGTATGTGTTTACACCTCTATCGGCCTGTTTTAAGGCGGCCCCAGAGGTTCAGATCCCGTTTAGGAATTTTCTCAGGGATTCTTCTAACGTTTTTCCACGAATTGGGAACTGTATATGTCGTTTATCCTTCAGCTTTTTGTACAATGCTCCACTCATTTGTAGGCATAATTGAATTTCAGATTTATGGAGTGACTAATTCAAAATATATTCCTCAGATGGACAGATTAGTAACCTTGTAGATAAATGACATTATATCTTTCTTTTAAAAACCTTTATACTATTGTGTTTGATATCTTTTGAGAAGTTATTTCTGAGAGGGAAGAGACAGATTTCCCATACAATGGAAGTCAAAGATAATTTACCTAGAGACTCTGCCCTCAAGGAATAGAGCCTAACTCCCCACTCTTTAGCTGTGGGCTGCACAGAGTGGGTTGGGGAAAAGGATTACTCTGCGGTGGAGAGATCTGATAAACACTACCCTATCCAGGTTGTCAAGTTTAATGTCAGCAGTCACAAATTGTGTTGATAGTATATCAATAGAATGTGAGGAAAATGATACTTTATTATCTTCCTCCCCCAAACCCATAACCATAAGAAAAATATCAGGCAAATTCTGATAGTGGAGCAGCCTACAAAATACCTGACGACTACTTCTGAAAGCTGTCAAAGTCATCGAAAACAAGGAAAGTCTGAGAAATGTCAAAACAAAAAGAAACCATAATAACTGAATGTAATGTCATGTCCTGGAGGGGATCCTGGAGCTGAAAAAGGATATGAAGTAAAAACTAGGGAAATATAAATAAACTATGCAATTGAGATAATAATAGTTTATCAGTATCAGTTTATTAATTATAACAAATGTACCAATGGGGGAAACTGGGTGTGGGCTGTATGGGAACCGTGTACTATACTGTAAATTGTTCCATATATCTAAAACTCTTATAAAAATAAAGTCTATTTAAAATGAAATGCAAAGTTCCTTCTTAATGTGATTGCTGATATTCTAAGAGTGATGGCTTATCTGATTTCTATTATTATCAACATTGTTGGCCCATGGAGCAAGCCACAGGCCACCTGCACCACCCCCGTGTCAAAGTAATAAGCCCGTGTGTGATGACTGTGATCACTCATCTGTAACACTTACACAGCCTAAAAGAGAGTTTAGAGTCAGCACTTAGGAAGCGAGATAAGTGAGCTTTAAGACTCTTGAAGTGTTGGTCATTCATTATGTGGTGAAACTTTAGTATCTCCATTGCATTCAAATATATTTTATACATGTATCATATATACATATGCAATTTGTATATGTGTGTTTATAATTAAATGTCCTAAGTCATGAGAAATAAAAGCACCTGATTTTGGTTAAAACAAAAAACAAAGTATACATGGTAACATTCAGTCCTTGGAGGTTCCAGACTTAGAACTGTTCAATAAGGAGAGCAAATGTGGCTGTGGAGATCAATGGTAGTCATTAATCAAAGGACTATACCTGGAGCAGCAGCTGGGCCAAATCTCCAGCTTCACTCCTGCAAGCCCTGTGTTTACAGAGAGCCTGGCTGCAGTGGTTTTGGCCCCAGGCAAGAACTAAAAACCTGGTGGAAGAGGGTGGATGATGAGAAATTGGTTAATGCCCCGTAACCAACTAGGTAATGTTAATACTCATTAACTTTAACAATGTACATTATTCAGGTGATGGATACCCTAAAAGTCCTGACTTGACCACTATACATGTAACAGAATTGCACATGTACCCCATAGATTTGTACAAATAATAATAAAAAGACGAAAAACCTGCTCTCAACTGAAATAAAATTATTTGTATAAGGAGGACATTGACTTCTACTGTGGGAACTGGACTTCTTGTTTTGTCATGAGCAGAGAGAAGGTGGAGGCACGGATGACCTGGTTTAACCTACCCAACCTGCTTCACAACTCTACATGGAGAAGAGTTGGCCATTGGATATAACCTGTTCATGTGCACAGAGGTCCCATGCAGGGGACACATCTGTTAGGAAAATATATCTTCCTGAGACCCAAAGTAATGCATCCCAGTCACCAATACAGTCCTTTATTTACGAATGTGAAAAAACAAGCATCATCAAGTTTTGTTGAGAAAAACTTGTAACATAAAAAAGAAGGACCAAAAGAAACACATAGAACAAGCTATAAGAGAAAGCATGCATGTCGTTTAGGAAGCTTTAAAGAAAAATTTTAAAAATTATGATTATAGTTCTTAAAGAGGATTATAATAAAAACCTAAGCAAAACCAAACAACAAACAAACAAACAATAACAACAAATAACCAAGAATAAGCTGCTATGAGTAAGAATCAGAACAAGAAAGAATTATTGAAAACTAGAGGCATGACTTGTTAAGTAAAATACTTCATAGATAGGTTTGAAAATACGACTGAAACAATCTCTCAGAACATAGAACAATGGCATAAGATGAAAAACATGAGCTAAAAGTTAGGAGACAGTGAATCGATCCATGAGATTCAAGATTCATTTAATATCAAGTACAGAGATGAGAAAAAGTGGAATGGTAAGATTTTTCAGAGGAATAACAGGAAAATATTTCTCAAAATTAAGAAAGACATGAGCCTTCATGGCTCCCTTAATACACAATCAGATGTGAGGAAATAAGATGTGAATGCCAAATTGTGAAAGTTTAGAACACCAGAGATAAAATGCGACATAGACTCTAAAAGTTTCAAAGGAGAAAATCAAAATACAACAGTTCTTCAAAGGAACAAGAATCAGAGTGACACCAAATATCTCATTAGTAGTACTGATGCTCCAAGAAAATGGGAACTTTATTCAAAATATTGAGAGAAAATGACTTTAATCTTAGAATTTCACACCCAATCAAACTACCAATCAAAAATGAAAGCCGAAGTAAGGCATTCCTAGATAGATAAGGATTAGGAATAATTGCTTCTCATAGGCCTTTCATGTAAATTTGCTTGAAGTAAAAATAAAGGAGCAAATAAACAAAACTAAACAAAAATAGAGAAAGAGACATAACTAGTGAGAGAAATCCAAGCAGGGGGAGTTGTGCAGAATGCAGAGGGTCCAGGAAGGTGATCTCTTGGTAAATAATGCAAAAGGCAGCATAAATGGGAGGAGAGAGAAACCCAAGGAGATGGCTCGTTATACACGAATGAAGAGAATGGCCATGAGAAACTCTAAGATGAATTAAAAGTTGCTGCAAATGTATAATCCAAACATTAAGCAAACAAAAATTGGCAGGTATATAAGCAAGCAGTGGAGAGAAGAATAAAAGAAAGAAGGAAGTAAGGCAAAAACAAAACAAAACAAAACCAGAAAGGCAAAAACAAGGCAGAGACAAAGAGAGAATCTGTTTAATCTTGCTCCATAAATATTCTCTGTTGAATGTCCAGAAGTTAGGACATTGAGTCTACAGAAAATGTGATGCAACTCTATGTAGGACAGCTATAAATATTTAAATTTAAATGCAACTTAAAATTTTTCAACTTTTAGAGTCCACTTATGAACAAAGAATAGATGATTTGTTTGCAGATGCAGAAATCAATGTAAATGGTAATGAAATTAACAATGATCAAGTACAAGTTACATAGAGGGTAGAAGGTGAAAGGAGAGGGTATTAGAAAGAATGAGAAGTGTACTAATACCTTTGCATTTAGAAGGAAGTTAAGATACTGACTTAGGTTAATAGAACAAAAATAGTCATGATGTTGGATGGAGGCCAAGTTATTATCCCTTTTTCTTTCTTGAGGCTTCAGTGAGATGGTCATGTAGGAATAATCCCATAAAAACAAAGAGAAAAAAGGGAGATTAGCAGCAAATAGAGCTTTCAGTGAATTTCCGTGTAATGAAAAAGTGGAAGCCCATTGATAGTTAAAATAGAACAGGAAATCTGTAGCCTGGACTAGGTGCCCATAATACCAGAGGGCATCACTCTGCTCTCTGGACAGAAATCCAGAGGGCCTTCAGGATTAGGAACCAATACTGGTGTGAGTGAGAAGGAAAGCTAGAAATGCCGGTGGCGAGAGGGATGCAGTTAGTTGAAAGCCTGTCTAGCAGTTTCTCAATGGAGGCACTATTGGCATTTTATACTGTACCAGTTTTCATTAAATGGAACAGTCCTGTGTGTTATAATTTGAGATCCCTGGACTCTCCCATTACATACTAGCACCAATGATTTTCTAGTCAACTAAAATGTGCCCCTTTTTCCAAATGAAAATTATTACTACCTCCATTTAAGAAGCACTGGATAGAATTTGTGTACTGCTCCTGCCCCCTCCACCCTACCCTTTCCCTTCCGCACAGAGGGCAAGCAGCCTAGGTTTTCATCCCCAAGCCTATTCTGAGCTGTGCATCAATTTCATCTAAAGAAATTGGATAAGATTTCTGGAGAGAATTAGGGCTACAGGGTAGATGGCAGTGACAGCCCCACCCATATGTACAAAACTAGTCAGCTTTTCTTTTTTTTAACTTTTATTTTAGATTCAGGGGTACGTGTGCAGATTTGTTATACAGGTAAATTATGTATCATGGAGGTTTGGCGTGCAGATTATTTTCTTGCCCAGGTAATAAGCATAGTACTGAATAGACAGTTTTTCAATCCTCACCCGCCTCTTATCCTCCATCCTCAAGTAGGCCACAGTATCTGTTGTATTCTTGTGTCCGTATGTGCTCAACGTTAGCTCCCAGTTACAAGTGATAACACGCAGTATTTGGTTTTTTGTTCCTACGTTAGTTTTCTTAGGATAATAGCCTGTAGCTTCCTACATGTTGCTGCAAAGCACACGATTTTGTTGTATTTTATGACTGTAGTATTCCCTAGTGTATATGTACCATATTTTCTTTATCTAGTCTATCATTGATGAGCATTTAGGTTGATTCCATGTCTTTGCTGTTGTGAGTAGTGCTGCAATGAGCACACAAGTATATGTGTCTTTATGGTAGAATTACTTATATTCGATATATATACACACACACACACCACACACACACACACACACACATATATATATATACCCCCAATATTGGGATTGCTAGGCCAAATGGTACTTCCAAGTTCTTTGGGAAATCACTGTTTTACACAATGACTGAACTAATTTACACTTCCACCAGCAGTGTATAAGCATTCCATTTCTCGTCGATCTTCCCAAAATCTGTTATTTTTTGACCTTTTAGTAATAGCCATTTGGCTTTTTAGTAATAACCATTGGTGTAAGATGGTATCTCATTGTGGTTTAGATTTGCATTTCTCTACTGATTAGTGGTGTTGAGCGGTTTATTCATATGCTTGTTGGCCATGTGTATTTCTTATTTCAAAAAGTGTCTGTTCATGCCCTTTGCCTGCTTTTTAATGGGATTGTTTATTTTCTGCTTGTTAGTTTGTTTAGGTTCCTTATAAATTCTGGAAATTAGACCCTTTTCAGATGCATAGTTTGCAAATGTTTTCTTCCATTCCATAGGTTGTCTGTTTACTCTGTTGATAGTTTCTTTTGCTGTGCAGAAGCTTTTTCATTTAATTAGATCCTGTTTGTCAATTTTGGGTTTTGTTGCAATAGATTTTGACATCTTTGTCATGAGATGTTTGTCTGGCTCTGTGTCAAGAATGGGTATTTCCTATGTTATCTTCAAGGTTTTTGTTTGTTTGTTTGTTTGTTTTTTAATAATTTTGAGTTTTACACTTAGTCTTTTATCCATCTTGAATTGATTTTTGTATATGGTATAATGAAGAGGTCCAGTTTCAGTCTTCTGCCTGTGGCTAGCCAGTTATCCCAGCACCATTTATTGAATAGGGAGTTCTTTCCCCATTGCTTGTTTGTGTTGACTTCATCAAAGATCAGATAGTTGTAGGTGTGTGGTTTTATTTCTGGGCACTCTATTCTTTTCCATTGGTCTGTGTGTCTGTTTTTGTACCAATACCAGCCTCTTTTGGTTACTGTAGCCTTGTAGTATAGTTTGAATTTGGTAATGTGATGCCTCCAGCTTTGTTCTTTTTGCTTAGGATTGCCTTGGCTATTCATGCTCTTTTGGGGTTATATATGAATTTTAAAACAGTTTTTGGCTAATTCTGTGAAGAATGTCATTGGGAGTTTGATAACAATAACACCGAATTTGTAAATTGTTGTGAGCAGTATGGTCATTTTAAAAATATTGATTCTTCCTATCCATGAACATGGAATGTTTTTCCACTTGTTTGTGTCATCTCTGATTTCTTTCAGCAGTGTTTTGTAATCCTTGTTGTAGAGACCTTTCACCTCTCTGGTTAGCTGTAACCCTAGGTATGTTATTCTTTTTGTGGCTATTGTGAATGAAATTGCATTCTTAATTCGGCTCTCAGCCTGAAGTCTGAACATTGTTGGAGTATAGAAATGCTACTGATTTTTGTACGTTGATTTTGTATCCTGAAACTTTGCTAAAGTTGTTCTTCAGATGTAGGAGCTTTTGCACTGAGATTATGGGGTTTTCTAGGCATAGAATCATATTGTCTGCAAACAGAGAGTTTGACGTCCTCTCTTTCTATTTGAATGTCTGGGTGTCTTTTATTTCTTTCTCTTGCATGATTACTGTGGCGAGGACTTCCAGTACTATGTTGAATAGGAGTCGTGAAAGTAGGCATCCTTTTTTTGTTCTGGTTCTCAAGGGGAATGCTGCCAGCTTTTGCCCATTCAGTGTATGATGCTGGCTGTGTGTCAGAGATGGCTCCTATTGTTTTGAGGTATATTTCTTCAATGCCTAGTTTGTTGAAGGTTTTTAACATGAAGTGATGTTGAATTTTATTGACAGCCTGTTCTGCATCTATTGAGATGATCATGTGGTTTTTATTTTTATTTCTGTTTATGTGCTGAATCACATTTACTGATTTGCATATGTTGAACCCACCTTGCATCCCAGGGATAAAGCCTACTTGATCGTAGTGAATTTGCTTTTTGATGTGCTGCTGGATTTGAGTTGCTAGTATTTTGTTGGAGATCTTTGCATCTATGTTCATCAAGGGTATTGCCCTGAAATTTTCTTTATTTATTGTAGTTGTGTTGCTGCCAGGTTTTAGTATTGGTATGATGCTGGCCTTATAGGATGAGTTAGGAAGAAGCCCCTCCTCCTCAATTTTTTGAAGTAGTTTCAGTAGGAATGGTACCAGCATTTCTGTACCTCTGGTAGAATTTGGCTGTGAATCTGTTTTGGTTCTGGGTTTTTTTCTGGTTGGCACGGCTTTTATTACTAATTCAATTTCAGAACTCATTATTGATTGGTTCAGGGATTCAATTTCTTACTGGTTCAATCTTGGGAGATTATATGTTTTCAGGAATTTATCCATTTTTTCTGGGCTTTCTTTTTTTTTCTTTTTTCTTTTTTTGAGATAGAGCTCACTCTGTGGCCCAGGCTGGAGTGTAGTGGCATAATCATGGCTCACTGCAGCCTTGACCTCCTGGGCACAAGTGATTTCCCACCTCAGCCTCTCATGTAGGTGAGACTACAGGCATGCACCACCATGCTTGGCTTTTTGTTGTTGTTGTTGCCGTTGAGATGGGGTTTCACCATGTTGCCCCAAGTGGTCTCAAACTCCTCGGCTCAAGTAATCCTCCCACTTTTGCCTCCCGAAGTGCTGGGTTTACAGCTGTGAGTCACTGTGCCCAGCTTATTTCTTCTAAGTTTTCCAATTTGTGTGCATAGAGGTGTTTGTAATAGTCTCTTATTTTGTATTTCTGTGGGGTTAGTGGTAATGTCTCCTTTGTCATTTCTAATTGTGTTTATTTGGATCTTCTCTCTTTTTTCTTTATTAGTCTAGCTAGTAGTCTTATCAATCTTATTTATTCCTTCAAATAGTTAACTCCTGGAATCATTGATCTTTTGTATGTTTTTTTGTGTCTCAATTTTATTTAGTTAAACTCTGATTTTGGTTATTTCTTGTCTTCTGTTAGCTTTGGAGTTGGTTGGCTCTTGTTTTATAGTTTCTCCAGGTGTAATGTTAGGTTGTTAATTTGAGATCTTTCTGACTTTTTGATGTGGGTATTTAGTGCTATAAACTTTCCTCTTAACACTGCTTTAGCTGTGTCCCAGAGGTTCTGATATGTCGTATCCTTGTTCTGGTTAGTTTCAAAGAATTTCTTGATTTCCACCTTAATTTCATTGTTGCCCAAAAGTTATTCAGGAGAAGGTTGTTTAATTTCCATGTAATTGTATGGTTTTGGGTGATCTTCTTAGTATTGATTTCTATTTTTATCATGCTGTGGTTCAAGAGTGTAGTTGGTATGATTTTGGTTTTTTTGAATTTGCTGGGAATTGTTTTAGGCTGATTGTGTGGGTCGATTTTAGAGTGTGTGCCATGTGTAGATGAGAAGAATGTATATTCTGTTGTTTTTGGGTGGAGAGTTCTGTAGATGACTGTTAGGTCCATTTGGTCAAGTGTTGAGTTCAAGTCCTGAATATCCTTGTTATTTTCCTGCCCTGATGACCTGTCTATAATGTCAGCCAGGTGTTGAAGTCTCCTATTGATAGTGTGTGGTTATCTAAGCGTCTTTATAGGTCTCAAGAACTTGTTTTATAAATCTGGGTGCCCCGTGTTTGGCACATCTGTATATATTAATATTTAGAATATTTAATTCTTCTTATAGAAGAGAACACTTTACCATCATGTAATACCCTTCTTTATCTTTTTTGATAGTTGTTGGTTTAAATTCTGTTTTGTCTGAAATTAGAAATAGCAAGCCCTGATTTTTTTTCTGTTTTCTGTTTGCTTCATAGATTTTATTCTCTATCCCTTTACTTTGAGCCTGTAGATGTCATTGCATGTGAGATGGGTCTCTTGAAGACAGCATACTGTTGAGTCTTGCTTTTTTATCTAACTTGCCACTCTGTGCCTTTTAAGTGAGGTAGTTAGCCCATTTACATTCAAGATTAATATTGATATGTATGGATTTTTTTTCTATTATTGGAAAAGACCTAGGGGTAAAGTGATGGAAAGGGAGATGCCTATTTACAACAACAAAGAGTATACCACCAGTGACATTGAAAAATAAATCCAGTTTTATATCAGTTATCACTGTATACAAAGAAAACAGCAACATAAAATTAATTACCATGATAGACAAAATAGAACAGTAATCCTAGAAGAAAACTGCTAAATAAGAGAACAGAAGAAGTTTTTTTTTTTTTTTTTAATCCTCTGCTTAATATGCTTGGAGAGGTTCAAGAAGGTTTTGTGTCTATAAAATAAGAACATTGAGCTATGAAAAAGGAACAATCATAGAATATAAAAGACCTCTTGGAAATTAAGCATCTTTTCCTAAAATTAAACATTTTAAAGAATTGAAAGATAAATATATATCCTGTAACATGAAAATAAAGAATACAAAGACAGAAAAGTTAAGCAGAGAGAATCATCCAAGGAAGTACAATATATTACTACTGTCATAACAAGCTTCAGAAATAGACATTATCATGTGTGTATCTTATTGATAGAAATAAATGAGTGCAAATCCATGTCAAAAGAAGTTCTTCATGCACTTGTTTTAAATTTGAATGAGTTCTTCTCTCCTCATGTAGAATACGGGTCTTAGGATTACAGATTCACTCCTTTGATAGTTTCATGGCTTATGAAACATGCTGACAAAATTAAAATCATGTTAATCTTAACCACTGTCAAGGCCAAAACACAGTTGGGGTACAGACCAGGAGGTCTCATAGGAAGGATATCACAAGGAGTTCATAGGAAGGATATCACAAGGAGTGATCATATCTGATTTCAATGCTGAGAAACTTGTGCCTGCCTCCACTCTCCTACTCTGGGCATAGGCACTTAAACACTGCCATCCCCAAAAATAATCCAGTAATTTCCATCAAATATTTGCCTGGATTGTTCCTCACTTCAGTCAAATTTCTGTTCAAATATTGTCTCCTAAAAGAGGCTTGCCCTGATTCTCTGAACAAAAAAGACCTCTCCTACACTTTAACTCTCTATCTGTTTAGCCAGCTTGCCATTTTGACATTGCTTCTTATAAATGCCTGGCAGTATGGCATATCTTTTCTGTCTTCCCCACAGGAATGTATTCTTCATGAGGCTCAGGAGCTTTTTCGTTTGCCTTAGTATTCCCAGTGCTTGGCACATGGTAAATGGTCAATAAATGCTATTATTTGGTGGACTCTATTCAGGGATACCGTAAAGGGAAATTCTATAGTATTTTTATATTTTGGGGAGCTTCTTTTTCCATTTTCCACTCCTGTCCTTAGCTCCTTCCCTGCTGGGGTTGCTGTGAGAACCAGAATGGCTGGCAAGGGTAGCAAAAATGCAGACAGAAGGGCTGGGGGCAGAGGAGAATGTTCCATTTGTGGCAGTGGAACTGTGTTAGCCCTGAATGCTATTCTTATGGAAATTTTTACCCTTATCCCTGCAACACGTTCTAACCACATGGCTGTCTCAATTGCCAGAGTTCAAGCTCTTGGGAGTGGACGTCTTTGAAGCTAGGAGAAAAATTTATAGAATTTGGATCATATGTTATTTGTTCAGCTTCAGTTACAAATGACTTAGCAAAACAAAGTTTAAAGTTCCCAACTGAGCATTTAAAATAAAAATAGAATTTTGCAGAGAGCATAACACCTTTCATTGCAAGAAGGAATAAGCAAGCAATGAGCCTTTTCTGGAAAATGGTATGACGGAACAATCCAAGGTGACTGGAAACTTTAGTGGGAAACTACAAAATTCTAGCTACTGATGACCTCCTTGCTTTTGCAATGCTGAGAGATGGTCAGCAAAGTATATGCTTAGCTACAAATAATTCTTAAGTTCTGATGTGTCTAAGGAGTTGAGTGGGAGGGAGTTGCTTCATAGTGGCCATTTTAACTCCATACATTGAAAGTTTATTTCCTTGTACTTTTGTAAGTTAAAGGAAAGCCTCATTTTTCCACCACTTTGCTCACTTTATTCTTGGCCACAAATGAGCAATTATAAGAGTCAGCACTAATGAAAATAATAAGAGTGACCTAAATCATATATTCGGGAGAGACCACAATTAGACCTATCAGCCATCTGATATGGAAGGTTATAAAGCCATAACAAGAGGTCTAAGCTTCTATTCCTTCTATTTTCAACCCTGCTGCACCATTGCACATGCCATTCCTACTCCTGGGAATGCTATTTCTCCCATTCTGGTGAATTAATCTCATGTGATGTCTACTCAGTTGTCATTTCCATTGTGCAGCCTTCCTTGACCATTTTTTCTCCCAAGTAGGGTTAGTTACTTTCTCCTCTAAGTCCCCACAGCACTTCTTTTTCATGCCTCTATTATAGACCCAATCACACACTGTAAATAAGATTTTGTTTGTACCCTTTACTCAATTATTAAGTCGTCCAGGGTAGGGACCAACACCCTGTTTATTCTTATGGTCTCTAGTGTTTAGCACAGTAGCTGGCCCGGAAAGTGAATAGGTGAGTGATGTCAGTCATCCATAATGTACTTTGATCAACTATCACTCCAATTTTATAACCAAATTCTCACATGGCACACGGCCAATCTCAGCCCGAGGCTGCCCCTTTGCCCATGAATGAAGTCCTTGTAGGAGAGGTCTTCCTCTGCAAGTCTCTGGAATGAAATTGCATGGGGCATCCCAGGTGGCAGAAGTCACTCTGATTCCTATTGGCATGATGGATCATTGCTATTAGGTACATTGCTGTGTGCTTCCTCCCATTTCGGTGACTTCTTAGCAGACCCTAAGGGCTTACTATTCAACCTGCTCCAGATTCAAAGCTGTGGTTGACAGGAAGCTTGAGTCTACTTCTTGGTGTTCTCTGCCTATCTTTGATGACACACCTATTCTGCTGAGATCAACCAACAGCAGCATGGAGCAGCTCATCCTGCTCCTTGAAATAAATTTCCCTGTTGTTTTGAGTCTCTGCCTTTTCAAAAGAGTGACCAGATGTCTTTGAGTGCCTCAGGCAGGCTTGGCACCAGAAGACTCTGCCATTGATCCCAGTGTAACTCTATCAGGATGCTGGGCCAAGATGCTGGATCAGGCTCTCCTACCTGCCCTGAGTTTGGGGACTTTTCCAACACAGGCTGAGTTCTTGGACATATGTCTAGGGCTTAGTAAATCTGCACTTGCTAATTTATCAACAGGCCCTTAAACAAACTAACAAAACCTCTCTAAGATCATCTTGTCATGCAGTGGAGATAGAATTAGGTCAAGTTCATTATTTCAGAACCTGGCATCATGCTTTCACCAAGTAGGTGGAGAACATATTCATGCTGAGCTGGTGTTGAGTCTGGGAGCAAGGAGCTGAGGCACCCTCCCCAGAGTGACAACAATTAATCATGTTCATTCCTGTTAAAATTAATGGGTGTACCCTTGGAAGACCCAACTGTCAACCAGCCAAGTCAGCGTACTGGTACCTCAATTGCAAATGTGGCTTCTGATTCTTGGTTTCTTAATCTGAAAAATGTGAGAAATTAGTAGTTCACTGGAGGTATTCTTAAGAATACTGTTATTGCTCCTATGTGCTGTGTTTTAGGATCCCCAAGCCCCATGGATAGATGATGGAGTTCAAATGGCACAAAACAGAGCAACAGGAGCCCTGACTTCCAGGTTGCTGCTGCCAACATCTAGCAGTCTGGCTTTGTGATAGCTGCTTACTTTTCTGGGCCTCACACTCATCTTGTAGAAGGTGAGAATTCTTTCCACCTCTGGTAACTCAAGCACAGAGAGATCACCAGGAGCACCAGGGATTCTGATGTTCTGCCTGCACATGTAAGCTGCCCCTTAACAAACAAGCTTCTGGGAGTACCATTTCCACAGACTGGAATCCAATGGTGTCCCTGAAATTGTGAGACAAAAGCGTATATCAAAGCCTGATTATTTTTCCCTTGAAAAGAGATGTCTATTTTAAACTTCATAGCTAAAATTAAATGGATAATGATGTATAAATCAAGAAGCAAAGCATCATTTTGTAAAAAGAAATCTGAATACTGCATACCCCATAGCAAATAATGTTCAGGGAAACATAGCTACCTCAAACATCATAGCATATATATGTGCTTCTCCCCATGGTACCAGCGGTTTTCTTCTTTCTCAAGATCCTCCAGTGTTCAGAGCTATCTTTGTTTCCTTTCCCGGTCTTTTCTATCCAATCTGCTGTTGATCCTTATGTGTTGTTACTGTCTTCATTTCTGATATCAGCCTTTGTCATTTCTTTCTTATTCTTTCTTCAAGTTTTCCCTATTGTAATATAGAACAACTACGATATCTTTTGTTTTTTTCTACTTTTAGTATCTTTCCTTTCCAAGCCATATCACATGCTACTGCCAGATAAATCTTCACGAAGCACAGCTCTGACTAAGCCCAAGCCCAGATCTTACATTGGCCCTCACTGCCTACCAGCAGTGGTTAATACTGTGGGCTGTTCAGACAGACTCTTTGGGTAGGATCTTGACTCTGCAGCTTGTTAACTGTGCTCTTGCATAAGTTGCACCCCTTCTGCAAGCCTCCCTTTCTTCTTCTGTAAAGTATAATTAATTTTTGTTTTTTTGAGACAGAGTCTCACTCTGTTGCCCAGGCTGGAGTGCAGTGGTGCGGTATCAGCTCACTGCAACCTCTGCCTCCGGAGTTGAAGCGATTCTCCTACCTCAGCCTCCAGAGTAGCTGGGGTTACCCGCACCCGCCACCATGCCCAGCTAATTTTTATATTTTTAGTACAGACAGGGTTTCACCAAGTTGGCCAAACTGGAATCGAACTGCTGACCTCAGGAGATCCACCCGGCTTGGCCTCCCAAAGTGCTGGGATTACAGGCATGAGCCATGGTGCGGGGCCTAGAATTAATTATCGATCCAACATTAGAGAGTGGTTATAGAGTTTAAATGAGGAAATATATGCTTTAAATATAATAATTGTCACTGGCTGCTAGCTGCTTTTTTTTTTTTTTTTTTTTTTACCATTGGTCATTGGTACATGGCTCTTCAGAATCAGGCCTCAATATTTCTGCCCAAACGTCTGTCACTAACTCCCTTTATGTCACCTTTGGGGGTCTGGATTGTTCACTTTTCCTTATAGTATACTCAGGTATTCCTACCTCTGTACTTGAAGACATATAGGACTTTACACCTGATTCCTTACTTACCCATGGTTAGATCAGTCATTTAAAAAAAAAAAAAAATGGAAAATTTCATATATATGCCAAAAAATACAGAGAAGAGTGAACATTCATGTACCCATCACCCAGTTACTGCAGTGAACCAGTACATAGCCAATCCTGTTTCAGCTTCACCCCTAAATGGATTATTTTGAACCACATCCCAGATATTATGCCATTTCATCTACAGATACTTCAGTAAGTAATTCCAAAAGATAAGGACTCATTTAAAGAAACAATCACAATGCCATTACCACTTCTAAAAAATAAAGTCGTTTTTAAATATCAAGGATCTAGTCAGTGTTTAAATTTCCACAACTGTCTCGTAAATGTCTGTTAAATATTGTTTATAGTTGGTTTATTCAAATCAGGATTCAAAGTCCACTTATTTTATTTGGTTGCTATGTCTCTTCAAACTATTTTAATCTATACATTCCCACTCCCTCTTTTCTTTCTTGTAATTTATTTATTAAAGAAACTGGATCCTTTGTCCTGTAGAGTTTCCCCACAGTCTGCTTTTTGCTGATTGCATGCCATGGCATGGTTTAGTATGTTCTTCTGTCTTTTGTATTACTCATAAATTGGTAGTTAGGTCTACAGGCTTGATCAGACTCAGGCTTAAAATTTTTGAAGAGAATCCTTCATAGGCAATGTCAAGAAATATTTTTTAATCATTGAGTCCTGGGCCTGGTTCTTGATGTGCGGGGGGCATGAGTCACCTCACCCACCACAGGTTGCATACTCTTCCTCAGCGTCTACGGCAGTGATATTTTCTTGAGAATAAGTTTTTGCCTGGCATCAGCACTTTGTAGGTGTGAGTCTTCTTTTCCTCTTAGTGATGGCTAAATTCAGGTGTCTACTTGACTGGATTAAGGGATACTCAGATAGCTGGTAAAGCGTTATTTCTGGGTATGCCTGTGTGGGTGTCTCCGGAAGAGATAGACTTGGTGGATTGAGTAAGGAAGACCCACCTTTGGCCAATGTGGATGGGCTCCATCCAGTTGGCTGGGGACATAGATAGAACAAAAATGCAGAGGAAAGGTGAATTATTTCTCTCTTTTTCTGGAGCTGGAACATCATTCTTTACCTGCCCTTGGACATCAGAACTCCAGGTTCTCCAGCTACTGGATTCTGGGACTGGTTGTCCCCCAGGTTCTCAGGCCTTTAGCCTTGGACTGAGAGTTACACCACCTACTTCCCTGAGTCTGAGGTCTTTGGACTTGCACTGAGGATGCTACCAGCTTCCCTGATTCTCCAGCTTGCAGACAGCCTACTGTGGGACTTCTCAGCCCACTTCCCCATCCCAGCGTGAGCTGATCCCCCTAAGAAATACACTCTCATCATCTCTCTCTCTCTTTCATTTTATATATATATATGTATGTGTATGTGTGTGTGTATATATATATGTATACATATGTGTATGTATATCCATCCTCTTGGTTCTTCTCTCTGGAGATCCCTGACTAATATACTCTCCATGTGGAAATCAACTTTATAAACATCTTTTTCTCCATCACCCTGAACCTGCCTAGCGAGGTTTTAATAACAAACAGCAGTAAGAACCACGCTAAATAACTAGTTACCTTTTTGATGCTTAGCCTGTGCCAGGCACTGTGCTAAGACTTTAGCATGCGTTATCTCATGTCATTTCACAAGAACTTTATGACAAAGGTATTTTACTATTCTCGTTCCAGAGATGAGAACACTGAAATCAATAATTTAAGGACTTTACTCAAAGAACTTGTAAGTGATGTCCCGAATCATTGGGACTGATCTTTAGAGTTGGGTCCTTACCTATTACAGTGATGCAGCCCTGTGGAAAACGCCATTCCCTTTCCTACCTCTATGAGAAACCCTTAATTTTTCCTTGTAAACTGGGGTGCTGAGTTACCTAGGTGTTAGCAGAGCTTTTCCATTAATGGGTGAAGGTGTTGAAAGTATAAATTCAGTTTTGAAAAATGCCTTGAGAGCTGTAGCTTAAAAGAGACTGCAGTATAGTAGTCAAGAGAGGAGGCAGCCGGGCGCGGTGACTCACGCCTGTAATCCCAGCACTTTGGGAGGCCGAGGCAGGCGGATCACGAGGTCAGGAGATTGAGACCATCCTGGCTAACATGGTGAAACCCTGTCTCTACTAAACATACAAAAAAAATTAGCCAGGCGTGGTGGCGGGCACCTGTAGTCCCAGCTACTCTGAAGGCTGAGGCAGGAGAATGGAGTGAACACAGGAGGCGGAGCTTGCGGTTAGCGGAGATCGCGCCACTGCATTCCAGCCTGGGCGACAGAGCAAGACTCCGTCTCAAAAAAAAAAAAAAAAAAAAAAAAGAGGAGGAGGCTATGAGTGTGACCGATTGGAGTAGAATCCTAACTGCAACCTGCCAACTATGTGACCTCGGGCAAGTTACTTAGCCTCTCTGTGCCTTAGTTGCCTCATAATAAAATATGCATAATAAATGAAAGCACTTAGAACAATGCCTAACACATACTACACATACTAATCACTCAGTAAATGTTACCTGCTACTGCTGCTATCTTCTTGCCATCACCATTCAAAGTATTTAAACAATTACCAGAAACAAACAAATAGGTTTAAAATAACATTTTCTATCTCATGCTGCAAAAGGCCACCCCCCATTTCCTTTAACCATTTACTTCATTTCATTTCTTTTCCTCATAAGAAAAATGAAAAGTACAGAGTTTTCTCCCCACCTGCTCCCCCACCACACACATTTTAATTAAGGTATCTTTTGAGAAGGAATACTTTAATCCAAACTGATCACTCTGATACTCGAAGAGACACATTTGGAGGCTACTTGGCGAGGGGGAATTAAAGACAGAGAAGCTGAATAAATAGCAAGCAAAATGTTAATGTTTTGGCTTTGTGGTGTCTGCATCTGAGAGCACTCCACGCAGATTTTCTTGGCCGGCTCCAGCTGGAAGCCTCCGGTGGCTCCTTTTGTGTGCGCGGGAGCCTGGCTGCGTATTGCCGCTCTGCCCCTAGAGGTCAGTCTGATCCAGGGATTGTCCCGAATCCGCGCAGCTCTGGACCGGAGAGGAGAGGCTCAGGGAGAGGACAATGAGGCTGCCAAGCGCCAAGCTTGGCCTGGGCGAGAACCCGGAGCTGCGCGAGCACGGTGGCCTCGGTGCGTACCCCGGCTGTCCCCGCCGCGCTGGGCGGCCCTGCCCCAAGTTTTCTTTAGTTTCTCAACGCTGGTTTGCCAAAGTCAGAAAAGGTCGGGATTTTTCTTCAGCGTTATATGACTGGGGTTAGCTTGACTTTGTAATGGTAAAAAGAAAAGAAAAGATGAACGTAAATGGCTTAGTGATATTTTCTAATGAACAATGATTTTTGCTTGTGCTACATTCAACTGACTGCAACCAGGAGCCAGACGGCCTGAGACCTGTGAGGCCTTTTCCATCAAGAAACCAGATTTCGTTTCACAAGAAACTGAGGCCCAGGGAAGAAAAACAACCAAAACTCTGTTGAAGTCACTTGAAAAAAAGTCTCAACTCAGGGTTATTTCCACTATACATAATCTTATTATTTAAAATATGATGAATGATTATTGGCATAAGACCTTGAATTGGCATAAGAAGCAGTTAGGTATTTAGATGGCAAACTAGCATAGCTGGTTGAATTCAGAGGCAGGTTGTGTTCAGATAGGGGAGGAGGGAAACCAAGAGTTACCCCTGTTTGTGAGGTCCTAGGCAGGTTACTTTACCGCTCTGTGCCTCAGTTTACTCATCTGTAAGATGGGGGTAAATTGCAAGGCTTTATTTCAGGAAAAAAGCTGGAGAATAATTCAGTGAGCACTCTGTGAATGTTGGTGGCTGATGTTTATTATTATGAGTAGAAACATTGCAAGGGAAGTCTTGAACACAGAGGGACAGGTGGGAATGCACTTTCTCATCTTGGGGGGCTCAACATTACTCCTTCAGTTTTTTCCCTGCATGACTTTCAAAGTCATCTTCTTTAAGTATCTTTCATGGCCAACCCCCTCCACCCCCTCACCCCCCATACAGAAATTCAGTGTCCTATTAAAGCAGAGGGAATGTCACTTGGGAATTGGGTAGTAGAATTGGGATTGAGGTGGTAAGGACTAGCATGGCAAGTGTTGGAGGGGAAAAGTCTGCCCCAAGAGACATTTCTAGGGAAGAATTCATTCTCAGGGTTTAGCAACTTCCTCAAGTTTAAATTCTAAAGGAACAGGACCTTCCCTGGGACTTTGGCTGTGTTCCTTCTTGCCCTGTGGTCAGTTAGCTGTGTATTGTTCACACTCAGATTATCCAATCTCAGCTTCCTAGAGAACAGAGATTCCATCCCACAGCTGGCTTCTTGTGCAGGGGTGTGTATGAAATGCTTCCCTTTGGTGCAGATTGCTGGACAAGGTGCTCACTGCAATCTCCTCCTTACAAACCATCTTAGATACCATTATTTTTGTCCAGACACCCTGTACAAGATAAACAGGGAGAATGCTGATCCAATTGCTGACCACTGTCTTTGGGCTTTTCTGTCTTCTTTCCATTGGTTTTGCTGTGTTTATAGTTTTTCAAGATCTTGCCACACGTTTTCCTCTCATTGATATGTATTCTACCCTTTGGAGAAGGGCTGATGTCCAATCTTCCTTTAACCTGGCAGGTCTTGAGATATTTGAAGACAACTACCAAAGCTCCTCTAATTCTTCCCTTTTTTTGCGTGTCTTTAACCATTCCTCACAGGGCATGATTTTTTAGAGTCATCATTATCTTGGTTACCACTGGTTTCTAGATCTTCTCCCATTTATAGATGTCTCTCGTCACCTCCTAGATATTGGTACTCAGAAGTAAACCCAATGCTGTGGCTAGAATCAATTTTTCTCACAGCTCTAGTTTATCTTCTGCTTTCTTCAGAAGGCTACACCGTCATTAATACCTTCCAGGACTATGTTAGTGCCTCTGATGGCAGTATTTTGCTCTTGAATCATGGAGCTTATAGCAAAATAAACTCCAAAGTCTTTCTTACATCAGCGGCCATTGAATCATATTACTGCCCATCTTGTCCTTGATTAGCTGGTTGTCTGCATCCAAAACCTGGGTTCTATACTTAATTCAACAATAGCAACTTGTACATTTTGTAGACTATTAGTCTCTTTGGCCAGACTATGAATTCCTTGAGGCCAGACACTCTGTCTCTCAGCTCTCTATTTTTAGTGCCCACCACAGTGCCTGGCATTTTATAGGTGGTTTACAAACATGGAATAAAAGCATGGCCTATTGAAAGTCTTTGAATCCTAATTTTCTTATTCATAATTATTTACAATATTATCCATAATATATAAATGTTACATATTATCCATAATATATAAATGTTACATGTAAATGTTACCTGTGATATGTTCAAGTGTTCTTCTCTCCTCATCACAAATTAGTAATATTTTGATTAAGACAGAGCCATATAGGACCAAACTAGACACCATCCTTCATAAAATCCAAGAAAAATAATGGCAGTGATCAACATTGACCTGACCATGGTTCATCAATATATCACACATTTACTTTATTTTCCTAATATCTAGATTAAATTTTTGGATCTTGACCATAAAGATTTCAGGAAATTTTGTTGAATGCCGTGTTAAAATCAAGAGGCATGATAGCTGTGGCATTCCTGAGATTCAAGTGCAATAGCCAAGCATAGGAAATGAGGTCAGTGCATCACAACTTGAGTTTTTGTGATTTTCTGCTTCTGCAGGCAAATTGCTCAATCTTTCAGTGTTACTACTGCCTAGTGGAGAAATGTGGATAAAAGTGTACCATATTATTGGGTTGTTGTGTCAGTAGCACAAGATAATTCAGATGAAGCATATAGTATAATGACTGACACATGGTGTATGCTTAAAAACACGAACTACTCTTATTATTACTTTTATTTGGCCAGCTATGGAACCACTCAGTTGGATTCATATCCAAAATTGTGCATTCATCCCCTCAAGCCTGTTTTGATGTTTTAAATTAGTTTAGCCAGTTTAGTGTCCTTTAGCCAACAACTGTGGTTGGCTCAATGTTTATCATATCAACCTTTTTTGTTTACTTGTTTGTTTTGTTTCTTTGCCTGGAAGAGACAAAGACCTGAGTGTGTTTCTTGTGAGCAGATGCATGTGTTTGTTTAAGCCGGTGGCACAGGGCTGGGAAGAGAATGAGGTGGAGTGGCCAACAGAGAACCTTGTAAATACAGGTCAGGCCAATGCAAAGAAAGTTTGTTGGCTAAATCATCTGTGTGTCAGTGATTTGTAAAAACTGAATGCAGGGAGTTTTCTTCAACTATCAACAAGGTAGTTTAAGCATCACGCAAAATGTCCAGCATTTTGAATGCAGTTGTATAAATTAATAAATTCTGAAATTCAGTATCAACTGAGGTAGTGGTCACTTGCCTCTGTGTGGTTTGACCTTTAGAGTTTTATCATGTGAATTGTTCTGCTGCTTCAGTTGAGTGTGTGTATTGATATCCTCATCTGTCACAGGGGATAGTTCTAGGTAATTGTTACCATGCACTGGTCTATTCCATTCCATTACCAGATTTTTCTAAATTGGTTTTATAGTTTGGATATTCTTATGAATTAGATGTTATTATCCTGACTTTCCGTAGAGATTAAGGACTTTGTCCAGGCTTGCACAGCTGGTAAGTGACAAAGCAAGCTCTCTTTGACTCTAGCATTCTTGGTTTTAACCACTATGTTATGTTAGCTTCTTTGTGACATGCTTTTGTCTTTTAGGCAATCTCAGTTGTTTTTTCAACTTATATCAGTGAGCTTTGGGAATTCTTTATGGAAGTAGAAGTAGCTTATATTTATTATTAAAATGAACTAAAGGGTCATATAACATTTTGTTTTAATCTCTGGGGGAAGTAGATTTGTAAACAGCCATTAACTACCTTCTTTGAGTTTTGAAGTTGAACCCTCAGTTGTTCAATTCATAATTGACTCATTAATAATTTAGTTAATTCAACAAATATTAATGAAGCACTTACCACGTGCCTGCCACTGTTTGAAGTACTCAGGAACTATGCCAGACTCAAAGGCTTTCTATAAAATTTGGATATTATTCTTATCTGAGTACTCACTTTTCAGAAAGCTTCAGTTCTAACTATCATTGTGATTTTTTAAGGAATAAAATGGAATCTGTTCCGACTGACACAGCATGGATTAAGTCCATGTTAAATTATTTGTCATATGCATTATATAGGTTTTGCAACTTTAAAAATGTTGAGCATAAAAAGTTGAACTATTTTTGAAAAGGAACAGTGGAAACAAAATTCAATAATAGATTGGAATATTCTTTATTCCTCAATATAGTTTATAGATATGTACACTTAGTCCTGAATCCTGTGCTCTCCTCACCTCTTATGACCACTTAGCCCTACATATGCATCCTTTAGGGGCCCAGGGCCTACCTTCTGCTTGAAACCTTCCCGGACCACGGGCCACAGATTGTTCTTTCTCCTCTAACTCCAGCATATGTTTACTGTCTGTAATATCCTTTTGTCCCATAAGAGCACGACCGTTGGATTCTCATATTTCAAGGGTTCTTAGCCTGGGGTGGGCCCAGAATCACCTACAGAGTTTTTTTTGAAATTCATGTGCTTGATCTTTATCTTACCACGTATTTTCGGATTTGAATCTCTAGGGCTAGAGCCCAAGTGTGTATTATTTAAAACTACTCCCCAAGCGATTCTGAAGTTTACAAGCAGGTTCAGTAAACATAGCTTACATCGTTGTCATGTATGGTCACTTCCCCTTTACATAGTCTACACCAGGGGCCCCCAACCTTTTTGGCACCAAGAATTAGTTTTGTGAAAGACAAAACTTTTCCATACACTGGAGCAGGGTCAGGGGGATGGTTTCAGGATGATTCAAGCACATTACATTTACTGTGCACTTTACTTCTATTATTATTACAGTGTAATATATAATGAAATAATTATACTACTCACCATAATGTAGAATCAGTGGGACCCTGAGCTTGTTTTCCTACAACAAGAGGGTCCCATCTAGGGTTTGTGGGAGACAGTGACAGATCATCAGGCGTTAGATTTTCATAAGGAGCATGCAACCTAGATCCCTCCCATGTGCAGTCTGCAATAGGGTTCATGCTCCTATGAGAATCTAATGCTATCACTGATCTGACAGGAGGCTGAGCTCAGGTGGTAATGTGAGTGATGGGTAGTGGCTGTACATACAGATACAACTTTCCTTGCTTTCCTGCCACTCACTTCCTGCTGTGCGGCCTGGTTCCTAATAGGCTACAGACTGGTACTGGAGTTGGGGACCCCTGGTCTATACAATTCTGTAAAGCAAGTTCTACCTCTTCAACTAGGCTTCAGCACCTAAAAACACTGAGATTAAAATTCTTCGAATTTTCCTAATTGCCTAGCGCAATCCTGAGCACAAATACTCCAGAGTTAGTCACTGAAATAATTAGTTAAAGGGATTGATCCTTTTTACTCTTTCCTCACAATGCACTCAGAAAATTTCAGGAATGAATTATGCCATCCAATACCTAAGTCTGGTACCCTGGAGGCAAACTCCCTGGCCTTCTCTGTGTGGTAGAGATAAAAATGGTTTGCTTAAGTTCTGGCTTTCTTCCTTCCAGAAGGATAGATTTGAAGTTGTTTGGCCACGTGACTTGCTTTGGTTAGAGCTGTGAGTAGTTGACATGATGAAGGTGTCTCCAGGCTGTAGAATGTAATTGCTGGTGCAATACCCCACAGGCTCTCTTCTGCTGCCTTGATAATGAGCAAAGCCACTGATAAGGAGGCCCCAGCACACTGGGTCCTTGAGTGAGGACACAGGAAGCAGATGCTCCCACTGACCTGTCTGGGATATACAGCCTGAGTAAGAAATAACATTTGTGGTTACAGGCCCCAGAAATTTGGGGAATATTTGTTACCACATCTGAATCTGTTCCGACTGACACAGCATGGATTAAGTCCATGTTAAATTATTTGTCATATGCATTATATAGGTTTTGCAACTTTAAAAATGTTGAGCATAAAAGTTGAACTATTTTTGAAAAGGAACAGTGGAAACAAAATTCAAAACTGAGGCCTAGAGTAGAAAGTTAATGAATTTGGGACTTGTGTTTATAGGGCCACTAAGGTGATATTTTTGTCATATATGTACTGTTTTCTTATTAAATTCACCAGCTGGGTGTGGTAGCTCACATCCATAATCTCAGCACTTTGGGAGGCTGAGGCAGGAGGATCACTTGAGCCCAGGCGTTTGAGTCCAACCTGGCTAACACGGTGAAACTCTGCCTCTACCAAAAATACAAAAAATTAGCCGGGCATGATGGTGGATACCTGTGGTCCCAGCTACTTGGGAGGCTGAGGTGGGAGGATCACTTGAAGCTAGGAAGTTGAGGCTGAGGTGAGTCATGTTCATGCCACTGTACTCCAGTATAAGTGACAGAGCAAGACTCTGTCTCAAGAAAAATAAAATATTAAATAAATAAATACTAAATTCACCACTCTTCTCATTCAGCTGATAAGATAATGAAGAACTATTTGTTTAAAGGAATAACTATCATCTTCAGTTTTCTACTATGGAGAATTGAAAATTGAACAAAAGGCAGTCATCCAAGGAGATTTAGTATGTTGGCCACACCCTGAATTTGTCATTTGGGATAAATTCCATTGAGATGGTGGCTGGCAGGGGTGCTCCTCTCCAGGGTTGCGATGCTTGCCGTTGAACTACTCTGCTGCACATGGCCACCCACAATTCATAATTGCTTGTGTGTCTTTAGCCTTCCTCAACAAGGAGTATTATCTTTCTCTAGGGGTTTGAGAGTTTGGTATGTGAAAAACTATATCCTGTCTTATTTTGCATTTCTTTAGTGGTTGGTGAAGTCGACCAATATTACATGTGCTTTTTGACTCATTTCTTCTTTTGTGAATTACTCTTCACATCTTTAACCAGGGAAATCTTTAAGAGGTGGATGCCTCCCTGATGTCAGGACACAAGGACCCTTAGCCCCTCTGCTTGCCTGTGGGCTTCCTGACCATCCTCAGCTGCTTCAGCCAGTGTCTTGGCACAAAGGTTGGCAGGAGGGCCCCCAGTGCAGTTACCACCCTGACCCCTGCCTCCCAGCCTGGACTCCTGATGCCTCCTTTTACTCCCTAAGTGCCAGGGTCTGATCCTGGTTCTTGAATGCCAAGGAAGGGCAGAGAGGGTGTGAGAATAGAGGACATTGTCAGAACCCAGAGAATTTCACTTTTAAGACTGTACCTCTCTTTTCCCTTCCTTCTTCTAGCCTCTCCCGCCTCCCTTTCCTAGCTTCCCTGGTGTGGAGGGTTGGAAGGTTGGGTGGGCTCCAGCAGGTGCCGCAGCAGCAGTTGATACTCCAACTCCTTGCTTCCCCTGGGAGCTGCCAGCAGCTTGTTCTACGTCACATGCCACTCCTCAGGGGGCTCAGGCTCACTCACAACCCCTCCAATCTTGCCGCCAAGGTCACATCCAAGGAGGCTGTGGTTCCCCCTTTTCTCCATCCCCACCTTGGCTCAGGCTACTCTCTCCTTTTCGAAATTCCTTTCTGTTCTTTTACTACATTGATGTCTGCATGATCTTATATTCTCATCATCTTACCTACCCCACCACCCAGGGCCATATCACCTGTGAGGCAGACTGAGACCCTTGACTCAGCCGATTAGCTCCTTGATCATCTGACTGATTTGTTGATCAGGAGTACCTGCTATCCATGGAAGGATAGATTGAGGTCAGATTCTGGGAGGCCTTGAATGCTGGGCCAAGGAGTTTAGATGGAATTGCGTGGCCCATAAAATAGTGCAAGTGAGTGGGTTACGAGCAGAGGTGTACAATATTTTTTGGGGAGAGTAGGGAGAGACCCAAAGAGGAGTGTCCAGTTAGGTGAGGACTTTGCTTCCTGTAGGATGACAATGAAGAGGATGGTGCTTTGTCTTGGGACCCACCAAGATGGTGTCACTCTGGGGGGGCCCTTTTGAATACACAGTGAGTGCCACTGCTCATCAGTCCTCTTACCCTGGGGAAACTTAATAAACTTTCTTGCAAAAGAGGGACATAAGATGATGAGGTTGGTTTTTTCCTTATGGGTGCTGGAATATGGGGGGTGTTTTACCCTGTTATGACCCGCATCTTGGTAATCAGCACAAGGTCCATGGCCTCTGTGGCAAGAGCAGTGACAATGTTTTCACACCCCAAGGGGCACACAAAAGTCAGCCATCTCCCTGCTGCCAGGTCAGGAGTGAGGGCTCAGAGCAGTGGAAGTCCAGGGACTCCCCAGAAATGGGGCTTAGGCACAAAGATCATTTAGACCACCCCCAGGTCCCTGGTCACCTTCTGCTTTCCCCACACATCAGGGGAGGTTCTGGCAAGAAGTAGCACATCCACACTGGGAAATTTGAAGAGGTTTCGTATAGGACCGTTTACAAAGGTCGAGCAGGGATAGGAAAACTTCAAGGGGTGCTGTAGTTCCCAGGAGAAATTCTATCACCGTATCTGTTTTGCTCTTTCTCCCATCTGGAAAATGCACACACATACCTGAGTAACTCACTTTCTTCTTGAATTCCAAAAAACTTTTATGATTGTACATACAATCTTCTCCAAGAGTGCTCAGAAGGGCTCTGCGTGTAGTTGTGTGGAGAGGGTCCCCCTGCAGGAGCCAGGACTTTCAGGAGCCACACGCCACAGTGACCCCACAGCAGTGCGGGGAGCTAGGGGCATAAACACCATGACCTCATTCTTCTGTGCTCTGAGCTATTGCTGATGCTCCCTGTTGGCCAAACCAAACTGGCAACCAGAGGAAAAGGAAGCCCGCTGAGGGAGTCTATCTTGTTACCTCCTAGGCCAGGGCAGAGGGCAGAGGGTAGAGTGTGGGTTGCAGGGAAAGTGGAAGATACACTCCTCTCCCCACTGTAGGGGAAGAAAAACTCTTCCTCTCCCATCTTAGATTTAGTGATTGGGGACCCATGAATGAAACTGACAAAAGACAGATTAGCAAGAGAGAAAAACAGATTTAATCATGTAAGTGCGGAATTCACAAAAAATGCTACTCAAAGAGATAGTTAGAATTTGGGGCTTATGTAGCATCTGAAAGGAAAGGGAGGGGGAGAAAGGATATTTATGGGAGAAAAATGACTTTTGGAAAGATAAATGGGCACTTAGGAGGGTAGATGGGAGATGTAGTTTTGTGATAGTGGCTCATGTCTGATGAGGAGAGTCAATCTTCCCTGTTTGCAAGAAACTCCTGGGAGGGGTTTATGCCAGCTGAGTTCTTTTGAGTTCTTTTGGGAGGCTCTGCTTTTAGGCAGATAAAGGATTTCAGAAACTCAAATGCCTTCTGCTTAAAATAATTTTTATACCCCAGTGATATATTCCGGACCACTTCACCACCAAAGGTAGCAAGACTTGTGGGGGGCTGTGGGAGACCAAAGGTTCCCAATTTTTGAGCCACCACGTTTGAGGGACCAGAGAATCAAGGCTACTGTGGGGCTGCGCAGGCTTCTGGGAAGAGAGCTGGAGTGATGGGGCCTCAGGTCTCCCCTCACAGAGAGCAACCTCTGTCACCAGGTAGCCCTGCTTCTGGGATATCCCGTCCTGATCAATCTTAGGCTGCTCTAAGGCATGGCTATGGCGCATTGTGCCATGTTGCCCCTTAGTCTAGGGAATCTGACACTTGGCCTCTCACATGCTGGAAAGCCAGCATCCTATTTATCTCGCAACTTCAGGAAATTGTACTGCTTCTAGGTCAGGTTCTGGCTGGAGTAAAGAATGCCAAGCTACAGGGTCAAGAATGCCAGGCTACAGGGTCAAGAATGTCAGGCTACAGGGTCAAGTGACATCTTTTTCCTCAGTGTTTAAGGAACATGCAGAGCCCTTCTGAGCACTCGTGGAGAAGATTCTATGTACAATCATAAAAGTTTTTTGGAATTCAAGAAGAAAATGAGTTACTCAGGTGTGTGCGTGCGTTTTCCAGATGGAAGAAAGAGCAAAACAGATAAGGTGATAGAATTTCCATTGTTAGATGCCTCTTGTTTGTCTGTGAACTACGCATGAAGGAGCTATCCTGAGCCACGAATACTGAAAACACTTGAGTGCTTTTCCACGTGTGAAAACCTTACCCTTTGAAAAATCCAAGGCCCACCCTGGGCCACACATGTCGAATCTGAGCTCAGCTGTTAGGCAGCTCCTCACCTGCGCCAACAGCGAAAGCAAAAGTGGTTCGGCACAGACATTGTTTAAAATGGCTGCGTTAAAAATACCATCTCGGCTTCACAGATTTCTGGAGCTGTGAGGAGCATCCTCATTTATGTGCTCTGATGAAGGTGAGTCTGGGAGGAATGCACAAGCCAGTTAAAAGTGGTTCTTTAATTGGATTATGCAACAGCTTTTGAATCTTGATGCCTTAAATTTTTAAAGAGCCAGCAACCTCTCTCAGCCCAAACTCCCTGTGGCTCTGAGCAAGGCTGCAGGGCATTGAAGGGGGACAGGCTGACAGCTCAGTCAGGTGTGCTTCAGGACTGTTATGGAAAGAGAAGGAGATCCATGTATGGGGAGGACTTTGCTAAGGGGTGAGGAGGAAAGAAACTGCTACCGTGTGGGAGGGAGGCATGCATGGACTCCAGAAGACCTGACTTGTGGGGTCCCTGTCCGGTTAAGGAAGTTGAACATATTTTTGGTTTAGGTTTGCTTCAGAAGTCATATAATCTTTGGCACTCACTAATGCCGACTGTGACCCTTGCATAGCCAACTCCCAGAGAACCTAAGTCAAAATCAAATACTGGGCCTTTCTTTTCAGAATGCTTTCATTTGGTGACTCCAGGCAAACATTTTGCAAAGGATCTTCTTACCTCCTGTTAACTGCAACCTTTGCTACCTGCCAGCTTACCAGGTGGTTCCTTCAATTTGTTCAACACAAGGTCTAGTTGGCCAGGTCAGGTTCCATTCCAGTGGCCCCAGGACTGGAACTTGTCCAGGACTCACAGACCTTCCAATGAGAGGGATCAGGGCTGTTGACCCAGTGGCATTATTCTCCAGCTGGGCTTTGAGATAGAGTCAGAGCTGTCAGTGTTTCTGCAGTGCCTGCCTCCAGAGGTTTTGGGGTTTGGGGCTGAGGTATAGGAAAGAAGACAGGGTTAAGAAAGATGACCAATGTGGTGGTCCTATGCAAAGATAACGTCTACTATTTACTTCTGAGGAGTGGAACAGTTGGCAAATCACCTAGAAGTTAGTGGAAAGGATTGTGAAGACAGGAGAAAGAGGAAAAATACTCAACATGTGTTGATTATGAATTTTAATTACTGAGTTATCTGTTCAGTCAACAGGCTGGGAAAGAAATGTGGGCAGGAAGAGCTCTATGAATGTTACAGATGATACAATTCTGCTTTTAGGAAATGCACAATTAAACTGTGTCTATACAACCCAAAGTAAAAGCAGATGTATCCGTCACCAGACTATTTTGATTAATGGGGAAATTTGGAGCTTAAATTATCTGGTTCCGCCAGCTATGTTGATCAAATGAACTGGATCATTGCCAGATCTCCATTTCTCTCAGTAGGGTGTAGACACAACTTTGGGTGAGGCAGTTTCAGGGACAGGATTCATCATATGAGGCAGCAGAATCTAAGTGGGAGGGAAAGGCACTACAAAGCAAGTGATAACAAAATCCTTACATTTGGATAACCCGTATCGAGAGGCCTTGGACTTAGGTTTACTTCCAAATCACATAATTGACTCAGCAGGCTACATGACCTCTGGTGTGGAACCACACTCTTCCTGCTCTTTCTACGAGTTGGTTATCCAATTAGAGAAGCAGTCCTCATGCTGCTGGTTTGCATTGAGGGGACTGAGTGACTGGGAAGAAGTAGAAGAGTTGATAGAAGGGTATTTTTTGGTATTTACCCTCTGATACCCAGGGAGGAGCTCTTTCTGATCACACATTCAGAAAAGAGACCAGTGCTGTGAAGACAAGCCACCTCTGCCATCTTACTGACTTGTCCAAAATTATCTCTTGATATGACAGAACATACCACCTGCCCTCCAAAGTTTTCACTGAGCCACTGTGTTTTTCTTTTTTTTTTTTTTTTTTTTTGAGACGGAGTCTCGGTGTGTCGCGCCACTGTGTTTTTCTTTGCTTGTCTAAAACATGTTTGCTGTTTGTTTATAGATACAGCCATTTGCAAATTATGGAGTCAGTGTAGCTCTTGCATTCAGGGCTTTTTCTAGAGTACACATTTTAAATATCACCACTCTCTGAGACGAGAAGATGATTTCGGTCATGGAGGATGCTGTTTCACCAAAAAATGTCTTTTGAAATAAGGCTCTGCTGGAATATGGATCCTTTACTGTTAACTGATGCGTTGAATGGTTTTGGATGTCTTTTATTGAAAAATAAGGGAGGCAAAGTTAAAAAATAAACAGGAATAATGACACTGGGAATCATTAAATGATAATGGGTGATTAAGAAGTGGCTGGAACAACTCAAATGTCCCTCAATGGATGAATGGATTAATAAATTGTGGTATATACATAAAATGGAATATTATACAGCTATAAAAAGGAATGAAGTACTGAAACAAGGTACAGCGTAGATGAACCTTGAAGACATGCTAAGTGAAAGAAGCCAGACACAAAAAGTTACATATTGTATAATTCCACTTACACAAAATATCCAGAATAGGTACATTCATAAAGACAGAAAGCAGATTGGTGGTTAAGTGCTGGGGAGAGGAGCAGAAATGGGAAGTAACTGCTTTATAGGTAATTGGGTTTTCTTTTGGGATGATGAAAATGTTTTGGAACTAGGTAGAAGGGGTGGTTGCACAACTTTAAGTGTGCTAAATGCCGCTGAATTGCACACTGTGAAGTGGGTTAATTTTATGTTTTGTAAATTGTGCCTAAAAATAAAAGGGGCAAGAAAGCAAACATGTTTGAGTTGTGCTACTCCCACACTCATTCTCTTTTCCTTTTTCTTTCTTTCTCCCTTCCTTCCTTCCCTCCCTCCCTCTTTTTTTCTTTCCTTCCTTCTTTCTCTTTTTCTCTCTCTCTCCCTCCACCCCCCCGCCCCACACAGTGATGCGATCTTGGCTCACTGCAACCTCTCCCTTCTGATTTCAAGCGATTCTCCTGCCTCAGCCTCCTGAGTAGCTGGGATTACAGGCTCACACCACCACGCTCAGCTAATTTTTGTATTTTTAGTAGAGACAGGGTTTCACCATGTTGGCCAGGCTTGTCTGAAACTCCTGACCTCGTGATCTACCTGCCTCGGCCTCCCAATCATTCTCTTTTCTTAATGAAGAGGCACCGAGTTTAGGACCACTTTGGAAATGTTCCCTATAGCCAAACAACGTCAATGCCCTAAATGACCTTGGAGACCATTTCCTCTCATCTTCTCATTTTGCAGATGAGAAGTAATTAGGGAGAGGTCCCTTGCTTGATTCTTTTTTTTTTTTTTTTTGAGACGGGGTCTCGCTCTGTCACCCAGGCTGGAGTGCAGTGGCCGGATCTCAGCTCACTGCAAGCTCCGCCTCCCGGGTTCACGCCATTCTCCTGCCTCAGCCTCTCGAGTAGCTGGGACTACAGGCGCCCGCCACCTGGTCCGGCTAGTTTTTTGTATTTTTTTAGTAGAGACGGGGTTTCACCGGGTTCGCCAGGATGGTGTCGATCTCCTGACCTCATGATCCGCCCATCTCGGCCTCTCAAAGTGCTGGGATTACAGGCAGATCAGTGCTTAATCCAGGGAATTGCACTGTGTCCTGAGAGTAGGAGATGTAGCATTCTGAGACACCTACTCAAAGTGAGCAGAACATATCCAATAACTTCTTTTTTGCTCTGTTTTTGACAAATGTGCTAATAATTGTAATATAGTAATAATAATAGCAAAAATAAGAAAAAAAAACACAAGTAGATGAGATGCGTCATTTCACCTACTGCCATTCCTCAATGTGTAGATATTGCAAAACATCATAGATTTATATAATTTTATCAATCAAAAAATTGTAAACATATAATAAACTGATAATAATATCAGTTTATTGTGGTCTTATTATAGTGCCAAATACTGAGTGAAAGAAGCACATTTTACGCAATACTTCATTTAATTTCCCCCCATCCCTGTGAGGTCAATGAGAAAACTGATGTCCACAAAGGTGAAATAAATTTCCTTCAGAGCTTAGAAGAGTTAGGGCTGGAACTGACCATTGCCAGCAGCTACAGTACTCTTAATTAAAACATCCAATACATGGTATCTAGACCTTTAGATTTCACAAACTAGTAAAATTTCCAGAAACCAACATAAGGTGGCCACATTTTATTTTGCCAAGTATAAACACTGAGTAACAAGCAAATAATAAAAACAACAAACCTACTATTTCCTACTATCGTTATGTTATCAAATAAAACATTTTCATGCCAAAAAGTAGAAGGACCTAATCTCAGAATAGAGAACAGCCTTGTAAAGTGGATCCGTTTTGTTTTATAAAAAATTCTTTAGTCATTTTGCTGCCCAGGAAGATGTCACAGTGGATTCTCAGAGTTGGTCTTTGCTGTTGGCTGTTTGGGCACTTAGCACTGCAGGTCACCAAATCAGTGTTGGTGTGGAAAAGTCCATCTTATGCCCACTTGTGGGCTCCATTTCCACCACCATGACCACTTGGTACATGGAACCATTGAACAAGCATTGTGGTAGCTGGAGAAAGAAGCTGAGTGACGTCCACCAGATAGGTCACCTTGTCCACCAGATTACTGAGATTGTCTTCCTCAGTGGATGTCCTATGGTGGAAATCAATGTGAGTCTCAAGTATCTTCATACTTTGTACCCATTCCTAGAAGTTACCTGCCTACCTTTCCTTCAGACCTCCTTGTCACCCTTTTTCTGATCTTGTTCTTTCCAAACACTTGACCTTCTAACCAACCCTTTGGGCATTAATTGTGAATCAGTATAGATTTATACGTGAGGTCATCTTTTCTTGCTCATAAAGTGGACACCTAGATGTATTTCCCAAAATATGAATCACTGGGAGGATATTTCTTCCCCACTGTCTTTCAGGGGCACACCTAAATAGGCTGTAATACAGTCAGCTTTCACTTTTGTCTGGTGCCAGTAGACTGGAAAACTCACCAGTAGCCCAGTCCACACTTTCTCTTCCCCCACTAACTAGTAATAGAGAGCTCTCCAAGATGTCATGGTTGGGGCTGGGAAAGAGGGAATGCAGTAGGAGGAGCAGGTGCCAGGGGAGGCTGAGCCACCTGTCTATGTTGTTCACTTGTCCCTTCTAGGCTTGTTTAGGTCAAGTCTTATGCATACCAGTTCCATTTGACAATGAGATGCTGCTGTGCATATCCAATTTTATAGTGTGGTCAATCAAACAACACCCAGTTCATGATAGGCAGCCACTTGCTGTTCCATGGTCAGGTGTTTAGTCCTTACTAGGCTTAGTAGCAAATCAAACCTGGATCAGCCTTTTTCATGGACAATTTTGGTTGGCAGAAGTTGGCACAGCCATACTGTGAATCCCAAGGGGAGTGTTCTGTGCTTCTCCTACTGTGGCTAGCCGGAGCCTCCATTCAGCATCTCTGTCTGCAACAGACACTTCCAATTCAGTTGGATATGACTGGTGGCTAGGCAGTTTGGACGGTGTTCTGGCTCTGCTGCAGAGCCTTTTTAGATCAAAACTGGCAGCCTCACAGGTGACCCAGAACTTGGGTCAGAGCAGCACGCTTGTGTTCCTAGAATCCAAAGAGAACCCCCAAACCTTAGTCGTCTTTGTGGAAAGTGAGTCAAGGTAAAATATTTGTCTCATACTTCTGAAGCAATGATACGCTGCCATTCTCCCAGACCACTGACACCTGGTACTCTCATTACTATCTGTTTTCCAGATCCATCTAGCACAATATCAATGATGAACTGGACCAGTGTCATATTCTGCAGCATATCAAGGCAATCAAGATCATCCTGGACTGTATTATGACAGAGGGCCAGGGAGTGAACAGAGCCCTTATAATATATGCAGTTTCCCTTGCATGTGAAGGCAACCTGTGTCTACTTATCTTTTCTGATCCCTTTCCTGGCTTCTAGGGTAATTCCATGTGATGATTAAGTGCTGCCATCTGCTTTCTACCACCCTGAGATCCCATTATTTCCATAAAAATCCAGAAGCTCAATGCCAACTTCCACCACCGCCTCCTGCATAACATCACCACCTCAGGGGCTTTCAAGGGTGCTGGTGCTCCCCTTACCAATACATTTCTAAGTTCCTTGGTAAAGCATCATCCAAGTCTTCTTAGGGGAATAGTCAGGGGATGATGATCATTTGAGTATTCATGATGATAGCATGTTATAAATTACCAGTGTGTGTTTTTCTCTGGCAAGGAGTTTGCTTGTGCTTTCATGAGATATGTGGGCAACTCAATCCCCAAATCCGTTTTTGAGAGTCTGTTTTCTAGAATTACTCTATATTAGTCAAGGTCTTGGCAAGAAGCAGACGGCACACTTTAAAAATGGGATAAAATTGAAGAGTTTAATGAGGGAAGCTACTGTCACCTTTAGGCCTGAATGGGCAAGAGGATCATGTTACCAGAACCTGGAAAGAGCTGTGCTATGGGAGAAGGATGCCTGGCAGGAATGTGGCCTTATGTAGAGAAATGCAGCTGCTTCTAAAACCTTGTTCTGGCAGAAGAGAATAAGGTGGCTCTCTCTTTTCCCACACTTCACTCAAGGTGCTGATATATCCCTTTGGTTAAACCCAACTGAAAGTCAGAAAGCAAGAGCTCCTAGTGTTCATCCTGAGAAGTGAGGCTTCTGGGACATACACAGCAGAGTGGAGAATAGTGGAGAGGGGGCTTGGAGAAGACTCAGTACTTGGGCTAAGGATTTTTTTTCTGCATCTGGAGTCACTGGGATATCATGGCAACTTTTTTTGGAGAAATATATTTCTGGGCTATGTTTTAGGATAACAGTGGCATGTGAATTGAAATTTGGGTAGTTTAGAGGAGGGTGATCTGCCATGAGACCAGGGGGAATGGAGAGGCTGTGGAAGATGCTGGGAGGAAAGTATTCAGTGGATACATGTATTCAGTAGCTCTTCTTTATCCTTGTGGGATATATCCTAAGACCCCCAGTGGATGCCTGAAACCATGCGTAGTACCAGACCCTATATATACCATGTTTCTTTCCTATATATGTTGTGTTAGTTTGTTCTTGCATTGCTATAAAGGAATATCTATGACTGGGCAGTTTATAAAGAAAAGAGGTTTATTTGGCTCATGGTTGTGCAGGCCTTACAGGAAGCATAGCTCTGGCATCTGCTTCTGGGAAGGCCTCAGGAAGCTTACACTCATGGAAGGTGAAGAGGGAGCAAGCAAGTCACATGGGGAAGCAAGGGAGGGGGAGGTACTGTAAACACTTTAAACAGCCAAATCTCAGGAGAACAAACTCAGTATTGTGAGGACAGCACCAAGCCATAAGGGATCCTCCCCCATGATCCAGATACCTCCCACTAGGCCCTCCCTCCAGCGTTGAGGATTACATTTCAACAGATTTAGGGGGACAAATATCCAAAGCATATCATATACACACCTAAGATAAAGTTTAATTTATACATTAGGCACAGTAAGAGATTAACAACTGTTAATTAAGTTATTATTGGTAAAGTATTATTAAGTAAAACAAGGGTTACTTGAATACAAGCACTACAATACTGCCATAGTTTATCTGGTCACTGAAAGGGCTACTAGGGTAGTGTCTACACTGTGGATATGCTAGACAAAGGGATGATTCATGTCCTGGAGGGGACAAAGTGGGGTGGCATGAGATTTCCTTACACTGCTCAGAACGGCAGGCAACTTCAAACTAGGGAATTATTTATTTCTGGAATTTTCTATTTGATATTCTCAGACCACGGGTAACTAAAACAGTGGAAGGTAAAACTGCAGATAAGGGGGAAATATCTTATGCCTTTTATGTCAGTGAGGTGGTAGAGAGTCGCTGTTTGAAGACCAGAGCTTCTGGCTGAGGCTGTGAGTGAGCTGGACCAGGAGGCTGTGGGGACGGCACACTACAGCAGATTGCCTCGGAGTTGTGCTTTTGAAGTTAGAAAGCCAAATCAATGTGAAGAGCATTTGGTCGTCCTCATTTCTATGCACACGTAGACTGCATATTAATATCAAAGGAAGTCAGTCGTGTATGTAAAGGAGAAAGAATTTTCTTTGGAGTCTTTAATTGTCAAGCGCCATTAAGATTTTCTTCTTCTTGCCTACGAAAATGACAGAATCCACTTTAAAAGCTTTGAAAGCAAATGATGAAATTTGATGCCAGGGGTGGTAGCAACAATAGAAATGGCTAATATTTATTGAGTACTTTCCAGGCAGTGTGCTTTGCATTTCTGCCTTATTAATCACTACTACCAACCTTATGCAATGGTATTCTTTATGTTACAGATGAGGAAACAGAAGCTTAGGCAAGTTAAACCCAGTCTTATACAGAAGAAATGACAAGTTGGTTCTCTAAGGCAGTACTGGTCAGCTCTTATAAAGCCCATACTCCTAACCTTCATTTTCTATTGTATCTCAGTGGTAAATGATTTCTGTATAAAATTTGCCTGCTGATTGCCTATTGTCTTTCAATTACACACGTGTGTGTGTTTGTGTGTGTGTTCAATGCATTTTGAAACTGCCTGTATCCAGTGCAGCCATTAATTCAGGAGATTCAGGTTTTTAAGCATCTAATTAATTAATCATGGAATGAGAAATTGATCAGGCTCTGGCTCAGCACAGTGGCTCATGCCTGTAATCCCAGCACGTTGGGAGGCCAAGGCGAGGGGATTGCTTGAGCTCAGGAGTTCAAGGCCAGCCTGGACAACATGGCAAAATGCCATTTCTACAAAAAAATACAAAAATTGGTGGCGCATGCCTGTAGTTCCAGCTACTTTGGAGGCTGAGGTGGGAGGATGACTTAAATCTGTAAGGTTGAGGCTGCAGTGAGCCAAGATCATGCCACCACCCTCCAGCCTGGGCAGCAAAGTAAAACCCTGTCAAAAAAAATAAATACGGAAAGAAACCACCAAAAATACAGAAATTGACCAGCCTTTGGGTCAGTTATTTGAGTCATAGATAAAAGTGTACAGAATAACCATGGCTTATATTAAGGGTGAGAACAACTGGCTTAGAATATTGCCAGACACATAGTAAATGTTCTATTAAGGTTACCTGTTATTAGTAATACTCCCCATACTAAAAGTGTAAACTTCAGTAATATTTGCTTCAGAATCCATATTTCATAGAGATTTTAAATTTTATCTGAACAATTACATTTTCTCTCTGACCATCTGTGTCCAAAAGATGATCACTGTCATGAATTTGGTGGTATATCTATCTGATGATGTTTCCATAACATTAGTATTAATTTATGTATACATACACAGTTTTATTGAAAACTTACCTAATGCTATCATATTACACATATTCACCTCAAAACACTGTCATTTTCCACAATATCGTGGAAAATCTCTCTGTGAAGCACACATAGCTAGTTAGAATCTAGTTTACCCAGTGCATGCTGCTATCTGGGGATGAACTTAATTCTGTCAATGTCTTATTATAACCTTCCTGTGAGAATCCTGGTGACTCTTTCTATTCACACAAATGAAAATTTCCATATGATAGATGCATAAAAGATAGTTGTTCGTTTGTAAAATTCATGAATGTCCAATATTATTGTTAGTTGTCTGCATTTGTTTTCCCAATTTTTTAAAAAAATCAGATGCAGTAAACTACCTGAAACTATTAGAATCAAGAATATCCCTGAAGTCTGTCTGGTAATAGTAGTAGTCATTCCATGATAGCTCCCATGAAATTCCCATCTTTTATAGGTAATAATATATTCATATCTCAGATTTCTGAAGTACTGTAAAATTAATTACTGCTTATGTAAAACCCTACAAACCACAATATTTGTGCCTAAAGACTCCTATAAGCCACTAGTTCCTTCAGCTAATCTACTGATGAATTCAGAGTCTGAAGAGGAGGATCAATAACCTGCCTCTGTTGGTTCATCTGGAACCAAAGCAGATGTGAAAAGAAAAATGTTCAGTGGGTTCTGGTGGAGAGGAGAGATCCCTAGCATCGCAGGCAGGAGTCCAAGATCTGAGTCTCAATTCTTTTATCCCCTGCAGCCTTAGCACTTAATAAACATTCCATCATGGTGAAAATCAAAAACATAGCTAAGATTTCCCAAGCACAGTAAGTGAAATGTTTGCCTATAGCCTCTCAATTATGCATACACACACATGCATGTGTGTGTCTGTGTGTGTGTGTGTATGTGTGTGTATGTGGGGGGGTGTTTGTGTATCTGTTCAGTGAATTTTGAAACAATGGGCCAGGAACTGTTTTAAGTGCTTTACGTATATTATCTCATTGTATCCTCACAACAGTTTTAGGAGGGAGATGCTAAAAGATTTAGTGTGAGTTATAGCACAGTAAACTAAGGGGGAAAATTACTCTCATATTGAAATGCTATATTAACACTTGCTTTAGTATTTCGACATAAAGTGACTCTTTGGAAGCAGAATTTTGTCAGGACCAGTCAATTACCTGCTTATACTTTCAGAGTCATTTATTCATTCAAAAACACTTCCTGACCAGCTAATATTTGTCAAGTTCTGTTCTCAGTCATGGGATACACCCATGGATAAGGATGGCTTCCTCTTTTGAGATGCTTTTCAGTAGGGAGAAAACTGAATTCAGCCACGTCCCATCAACACTCCCAGTCTTGGTAAAAAGCAGGCAAAGGAACCTGGAAGAATTCAACCTTGATTCAGGAAAAGACAGAATAATTTACCATCTCTCTAGCCTGAAAGTTGAATTGTTAGTTCGATTGTGGTTGATGTCATGGCACTTTGATTGTGCTGCTTTGTCCTCATTTACTTAACTATGGAATTTTGCTTCCCTGATCTCTAACTCTAATCAAATTCTTGCCTTCCTGATCCACTCAGAGGTCCAGAAAAATATCTCTACCATTCAAAACTTTTCTTTAAATGAGATTATTTTTAATAGGAGCAAATTATCTCTGAGAAAGAAATAATATGATCATTTCCCAGTGTCTATTATACCACTTACATATTCTATGAAAAGTACACACAATTTCTTAAACAGTCATTTGGCAGCAGTAAATGCTATTTAGTCAGCCCTGTAGAGCAAGGATGATTGGGACTAGCACTATGGAAATGTTTCTCATTTGTTCTCCTTTTATAAAGAGAGAGAAAGAAATTATTTCTTATGTATCAGTGAGAGTCTCTCCTATACTCTAGATTAATATGTTTTAGTACTCAACCAGCATCAAAGTGCTGTGATGCATCATATTGATCATAAAATATCAGTCCCCAGGAAGAGTTTCACTAGAAACACTTGTTAGATGTATTGTGTGCATTATATAACATTTATGCAAACCACAGCTTCCATACAGTACCAAACTTATCCAGGGAGAAGAAATCACATTTCACCAGAGAACAGGTTTTCCATCTGATTTGTGCCCAGAACATGTAAAAAACATAGCAGATTGCATGCTGCATTGACTAAGGAACATACATATGCATTTAAATCACTTATGTTTTACTTTTTTATGATGCATTGGTGAATTGTATTCCTTTTGCATTTGTAATTAGAAGGTGGAACAGATGTGATGGTTTCGTTTAAAGTGATATGTCCATTAAAATAACCTATACTACAAGTAATTGTTTTCTTTAACAAGGGAGTCTGTCCATTTTCATGCTGTTTTTGAGCCATTTAAATAGACTGTGAAGAAAAATATGTTTGTCTTCAGGAAATGTTGATTGATTATGGAAGTCAGAAATGTTTATGATAGGAATGTTTACATATTTGTTTTTTTTGTTGTCCTTGCTCTTTTTTGTTTTGGAGGTGGGACATCATCAAAGATGCACTCTTACATCCATTCTTCCAACCTCACTTTTTCTTCTCAAATTGAGACTAATAATTCAAACCTATCTGTATTTCAAAGAAGGCCAAGATTTCTCTTTTTCATTTTAATAAGCTATACTACTGTTAAGCTGAATATTAAATTATTACCCACTTGGTGATCAAATATATCGTCAATATTACCACTGGCTTTTTGTTTGAACATGAATGAAGTGCGAAGTTTTGTTTTGATCAATAACAGCTTTCTGAGATCTGCAGTTATGCTTCACTGGGACAGGCTGTGACAGCCAACGCAGTAGCCGGCAGACAATTCTTTGATATATGAATCTGACTGACCCAATTATCCATCCCCCACCCCCAAAGCAAAAAGCATCTCCAGAAACCTTTTACCATTTTCTTCTTGCAAGGTCAATGCACTCAACATAGACAAAATTTAACTAAAATTATCCTTTGTAGAGCAGATGCATACTAATCCTTTTACTGCTATAATTAAATACCTCTGTCTCTGAGTCACCAATGCTTGTAGACACATCAAAGTTGCCATTTTTTTAAAGGAAAACTTAACACCATGGTCTGTACATACACAGTTGGAAAGATAGCATGGTTTCATCCAAATTCAGTTTAATTGTGCCAAAATGTGCCACATTGACATTTCTTGTTGATATAAAAGTATTCAGAAGGGCTTTATGTGGGGAGAAATGTTGAGATGAGGTATGTTATAGTGGTTATGATGTTGAATTCAATAAAGCATTGAATTCAGTATTTTTTACTGAAAAAGGTTGCAGTAAGCACCCAAGGTACCAGTGTTATGCACTACAAGGCACGTGCAGAGAAAATCCTTTCAATGTCCTTTAACTGGATCCCTGTGGTAGTCATGACGTGTGGTTCTATAATTGGGCACTAGCAAATGTATTTTGGGGTTTGCTTCTTTATATGAAGCTTGATCGTTTGAATTTATTGAAATATAGAATGCCTAGCTTTCTGTTTTTTCTCTACAGATTTATCTTCATTTATGTTTTTCTTGTTTTACTAGTCATGGCTCTGACTTTCTATTTCTATAATAAAATTATCGAATATACACTATGTTGAGAGTAGTTCTTCAAATCTTATTTAGAAGGAGATACACAGACACACTCAGGTCAATGACTATGAATTGATTTGGTCAAACAAATGAAACCTTTAATTTTTCCTGGCTATTGGTTTTTCATTTGCAAAAGAGAAATAATGAATTATCTTTAACTGTATTACAAGGTCTGTGTTTCCTATACATCTTTATTTTATACATGCTTTAAAGTTTTATTTGAAATGTCAATTAAGTAATTATCGACAAATAATTGATACTGATATTAACGGTATTTCAATAGGAACAATAAATTGTACTTGTTAAGTTGATATTCTGTTAGTTAATTATTTCTGGGTATCATATAAACAGACACACAAGAAGTACAGACATATCTCAAAGACATTGTGGGTTCAGTTTCAGCAAATGTCACAATAAAATGAATCACACTAATTTTTTGGTTTCCCAATTCATATAAAAGTTCTGTTTAAACCATAGTCCATTGAATGTGCAATAGCATATTCAAAAAAAAATGCACATACCTCAATTTAAAATACTTTATTGCTAAAAAATGCTAGCAATTATCTGAATGTTTAGCGAGATGCAATATTTTTGCTGGTGGAGGGTCTTGCCTCAATGTTGATGGCTGCTCTAATTGGCTAGTGGTTGCTATAAGTTGGGGTGTCTGTGGCAATTTTTAAATATAAGATAACAATGAAGCTTGCTGCATCCATTGGCTCTTCTTTTCACTAAAGTTTTCTCCGTAGCATGTGATGCTGTTTGATAGCATTTTACCTGCAGTAGAATGTCTTTCAAAATTGATGTCAATTCTCTGAAACCTTGCTGCTGGTTTATCAACTCAGTTTATGGAATATTTCAAATCCTTTGTTGTCATTTCAACATCTTTGATGTTGTTTTATCATGAAATTGCAGCAGTTCAGTCACATCTTCAGGCTCTACTTCCTCTAGCTCTCTTGTTATTTCCACCAAATCTGCAGTTACTTTCTCCACTGAAGTCTTGAACCCCTCAAAGTCATCCATGAGCTTTGGAAGCAACTTCTTCAATACTCCTGTTAATGTAAATATTACGACCACCTCCCATGAATCATAAATGTTATTAATGGCATCTAGAACCGTGAACCCTTTCCAGAAAGTTTTCAATTTACTTTGTCCAGATCCATCAGAGGAATTTCTATCTGTGGTAGGTATGGTCTTACAAAAGATATTTCCTAATAAGACTTCAAAATTGAAATGACTTCTTGAACCATGAGCTGCAGAATGGATGTTGTGTTAGCAGGCATGAAAACAACATCAATATCCTTGTACATCTCCATGAGAGCTCTTGGATGACTAGGTGTACTGTCAATGAGCAGTAATATTTTGAAAGGAATCTTTTTTCTGAGCAGTGGGTCTCAACATTGGGCTTAAAATATTTAGTAAACCATGCTGCAAACAGATGTGCTATCATTCAGGCTTTGTTTTTCCATTTATAGAGCACAGGCAGAGTAGATTTAGAAATGGTCCTAGGATTTTTAGAATCGTAATTAGCAGTGGCTTCAACATAAAGCCAATAGCTGCATTAACTCCTAACAAGAAAGTCAGCCTGTCTTTGAAGCTTTGAAGCCAGGCATTGGCTTGTCCTCTCTAGCTATGAAAGTCCTAGATGGCATTTTCTTCTAATAGAAGACTGTTTCATCTACATTCAAAATCTGTGGTTTACTGTAGCCACCCTCAGCAATGATCTTAGCCAGATCTTCTGGATAACTTCCTATAGTTTCTATATCAGCACTTGCTACTTCACCTTGCCCTTTTCTTAAACTCATAAACCAACCTCTGCTAGCTTCAAACTTTTCTTCTGCAGCTTCCTTACCTTCCAGTCTTCATGGAATTGAAGAGAGTTAGGGCCTTTCTCTGGGTTAGGCTTTGGTTTAGAGAATAATTGTGGCTACTATGGTCTTCTATCTAGACCACTACAACTTTTTTCATATTAACAGTAAGGCTGTTTCACTTTCTTATCATTTGTGTTTTCACTGAAGTAGCACTTTTAATTTCCTTGAAGAACTCTTCCTTGGTTTGGCCTATCTTGACTTTTGACATGCCTTCCTCACTAAGCTTAATCATTTCCAGCTTTTGATTTAAAGTGAGAGATGGGCAACTCTTCTTTCACTTGAATGCTTAGAGGCCTTCATATTAACTGACTCCATTTTAATAGTGTTTCGTCTCACAGAATAGGGATGCCTGAGGAGAGGGAGAGAGATGAGGGAATGATTGGTCAGTGGAGCAATGAAAACACACAACATTTATTGATTCAGTTTGCGGTTTTATATGGGTGTGGTTCATGGTGCCACAAAACAATTCAATAGCAACGTCAAACCACTCATCACAGGTCGCCATAACAGATATAATAATACTAATAAAATTTTAAATAATGCAAGAATTCCCAAAATGTGACTTAGAGACACAAAGTGAGCACATGCTGTTGGAAAAATGACACCGATAGTCTTGCTTCACAGAGAGTTGCCAGAAATCTTTAATTTGTTTTTTTTTTTTTAACCCAATATCTGCAAAGCGCAATAAAACGAGCTATGCCTATATGTTAGGGGGCCTCTTTGTGGAATGACTTTCAGTATGATAGAAATTTATCTGTTTTAGATTCAATTCTGTCTGAAACTTTGACTTTTAAGGATTACAGGGTTTTGATTTAATTGTTTATTTAGACCACTTTCATGTTAAAGTTTAACATTCATTAGAAAGCAAAATAAAATAGATGTTATCACTATGATTTTCAAAATAAAAAGTTCAACTCTCTTGGATTTGTAAGTTAATTTTAAGTTAATTGATATTTAGTATGAATATCTTTACTCTGTAATAGCCAAGTATGCACAGAAAGCTCACTACGCTATAAAGCGTACAACTGTTCATAAATCCACTTATATAAGAGATAATCATTATCTCTTCTAAGCTTAAGGGTTTCAGCAATCTAAAGGTTTTTTTTTTTTTTTTTGAGACGGAGTCTCGCTCTGTCGCCCAGGCGGTAGTGCAGTGGCCGGATCTCAGCTCACTGCAAGCTCCGCCTCCCGGGTTTACGCCATTCTCCTGCCTCAGCCTCCCGAGTAGCTGGGACCACAGGCGCCCGCCACCTCGCCCGGCTAGTTTTTTTTTGTATTTTTTAGTAGAGACGGGGTTTCACCGTGTTAGCCAGGATGGTCTCGATCTCCTGACCTCGTGATCCGCCCGTCTCGGCCTCCCAAAGTGCTGGGATTACAGGCTTGAGCCACCGCGCCCGGCCAATCTAAAGTATTTAAAGGCAAGTCCCCTCATCAATGAGGAAACTATCTTTTGGGGACTTTCTCAGTCTGTCTTTTCTGTGAACATTGCCTTCTCTGCAATTACAGCTCTGAGCTCCTGACAATCAAGTTTGTAGCTTGGGACAGATTCTGCCCCTTTGCCCACAGCAGGTCAGATGGGCACTGGGCAGTGCCTGTAGTTACAACTGAGGGTATCTTAGCACACAAGCCATAGGGCAGCCTTGTGCAGAGAGAAGCAGAGAGGAGACTGTGTAGTGCACCAGAAAGAGTAGTTTTATCAGCATTGGTAGGATAAAAATATAAAAAACCGGTATTTAGTAATGCAACTTACACTTAATTCTTTGATTTAAATTCTGCCTCGAGAGAAGGAGGTGAGATTGGCTCACTTCTAGCACCAACACTCTATGAAACTTTTTTTGAATATTTTTTCTTTAAACTTTGTAAAAACATATTTCCTACCCCTAAAGGAAAATTTGAGGTGAGCAATAGCTAGTAAATACTAAGTTCTTTGATTTTCGATACTTTTATTTAGATTTACTGTAACTAAGAAGAAATTGAGATTCCTGTTTTCTGTTCTGGTAATGCAAGTGTAAAGAGATCTAATTTACTACATAAACAGGGGATATCCTTTTATCTGTTTTATTCAAAATTTTAATCATTTAAATGGGTACACTTGCAGGGGATTTTCTTCAAGGTTCTGGAACTACTACAGTGGCCAAGTAGATATTTTCTGACAAGTAAAACTACCTTTCAAAGAGTGTACTACTTCTCTTTTGACTCTTGTCACTAAATACCCCCTAAGTTCTTTGTCCAAATTAATTTTTCTGTTTTTCTATTATTTCTCTTGGCAATTTAACTCCCTCTTATAGCTCCAATGATGATCTAAAATCTATACCTCCATCCTTAATTCTAAGCCTGGGAGTGCCCCAAGCAAATATAAGTATACTTTAACAAAAGCTGTTGCCAGTATATTATATATTTCTAAACAAAGATTGCATATTATATTAATCTGTTCTCACACTGCTGTAAAGAGCTGCCTAAGACTGGGTAATCTATGAACAAAGGAGGTTTAATTGACTTACCATTCCTCATGGTTACGGAGGCCTCAGAAAACTTACAATCATGGTGGAAGGCAAAGGGGAAGCAAGGCACATCTTACATGGTGGCAGGAGAGAGAGAGAGCACAGCGAAAACTGTCACTTTTAAACCATCAGATCTCTTGAGAACTCCCTCAGTATCACCAGAACAGCATGGCGTAAAACCACCCCCATGATCCAATCACCTCCTACCAGGTCCCTCCCTTGACATGTGGGGATTACAATTCAAAATGAGATTTGGACACAGGGCCAAGCCATATCATATGTATATATATACACACACACACACACACACACACACATGTATATATGTATATGTGTGTATATATACACACATAGCTATACATATATATTCTTTTATTCTGATCTACATATCTACCATTGTGTATCTCCAATCACATTTAAAATGGTTAGTCCTCAGTATCTCTAAAACTATATTGATCATCTTCCTTCCTACACCTGGTTTTCTCTTCTCTTCCTGTTTCTAGAATTAATTCCATCGTTCTATCCTCCCAGACAACAAAATCAGAACCTCCCAGTTGTCTCTCAGTTCTTCTTCTTTCCCCTGCCTCCCATAGCAAAGTCATCTGTCAGGTCCCAGTGATTTTACCTCTTCCCTCTCTGTCTTTTCTGAATCTTTGTCTTTATCCCCTACTCTGTTGTACTGGGTTGCGAGGCATCTTTTTCCAACTCAAATTGCTTCCTTCTTTCCACTGGTCACCCTGTGACTTTCAGATTAATCTTTTTCAAACAGTTCAGATTTTGTTTTACTGTCACCAAAATATTTCAATGGCTTTCCATTGCATTCAGCACCAAATCCAAACTTGTTGTCTTGGCCTTAAGCTGTACTTTTAGCCCTTTCTCCCACTCAGCCTAGTTAAAGCATTAGCTCCTGTGGTTTTTTGCAGCCCCATGCTTGACATACTCTTCTCACTGTGAAAAGCACCCAACTTCCCAGCTTCATGTGACCATCTTCTATTCCAAAGGCCATTACAGAAGGCACTTTCTAGATGAAGCTTTCCCTGTCCTTCCAGCTGGAATGATGTTTCCAGTTCTCCAACTCAAGGTGGAACTCTTTTTTCTTTTATCTTTATGTTAGTTTGCTAGGGCTTCTGCAACAAAGTAGCAAAGACTTGGTGGATTAACAGCAGATATTTATTTTCTCAAAATTACAGAGGCTTAAGAGTCTAAGATCAAGGTGTTGTCAGCATCATTTTCTTCTGAGGCTCCTCTACTTGGCTTGTGGATGGCCACCTTCTCCCTGTGTCTTCCCAAGGGCTTCCCTCTGTGTATGTCTGTGCCCACATTTTCTCTCCTTATAAAGACACCTGCTTACTGGGCTCACATTAATGACTTCACATTAACTCAATGACGTCTTTAAAGACAGTTTATCACATTCTAAGGTTCTGGCATAAGGACTTTAACATGTGAACTTGGGGATGGGGCACAGTTCATCCCGTAACACATATCTTTGCAGCATGTCTCACTTTAGACATTGTGCTCTAATTTTTTATGTACATAATATAAGTTTCCCACCTTTTTCTCAGTATGGGAGGGAAGGATCTATATTTTCTCTATGACATCTGCCTGTATAAACCCCATAAATACTCAATACTGTGTCTTGCATATGGGAAATAATGAATGTTTTATTTACACATAATACTTTTACATATTTCTGAGGAATATATGAGCATTTTTTTAAATATGCATAGAATATGTGATGATCAAGTCAGGGTATTTGAGGTATCCATCACCTTGAGTATTTATCATTTCTAAGTGTTAGTAACATTTCAAGTTCTCTCTCCCAGCTATTTTGAAATATACAATATATTGTGGCTAATTGTAGTCACTCTAGTGTACAATGAAACACTAGAACGTACTTCAATCAAACTGTAAGTTTGTACCCATTAAACAACTTCTCTTTATTTCCCACTCCCACTTTCACACCCTTTCCTGCTTTTGGTATCTATTATTTTATTCTTTATCTTCAGGACATCAAGTTTTTTTTTAACACCTACATATGAGTGAGAACATGCAGTGTTTGTCTTTCTGTGCCTGGATTATTTCACTTAACATAATGACCTTCAGTTCCATCCATTTGTCTGCAAATGACATGATTTCATTCTTTTATGGCCAAATAGTATTCCACTGTGTATATATATCATACTTTCTTTGTTCATTCATCCATTGATAGACATAGCTTGCTTCCATATCTTTGTTATTATGAATAGTGCTGCAGTAAACTTGAGTGTGTAGGTATCCCTTTGATATGCTTTCTTTTCTTTTGAATAGATACCCAGTAGTGCAACTAATGGATTGTATGGTAGATCGATTTTTAGTTTCTTGAGAAATCTCCATACTGTTTTTCATAGTGGTTGTACTAATTTACGTTCCCACCAACAGTGTGTAAGGGTTCTCTTTTCTCTGCATCCTTGTCAGTCTTTTTAATGATAGCCAATATAACTGGGATAAGATTATATTTCATTGTGGCTTTGGTTTGCACTTTCTGAATGATTAACGATGAGCAGTTTTTCATATGCCTGTTGGCCATTTGTATGTCTTGTTTTCAGAATAGTCTGTTCATGTCCTTGTAATCCCTTTTAAATGCCATTACTTGTTTTTGTTTTGTTGAGTTCCCCATATATTCTGGATATTAGTTCCTTGTCGTGTGACTATTTTGCAAATCTTCTTTCTCATTCAATAGTTTGTCTCCTCACTCTGTTGATTGTTCCCTTTGCCTTTTGCTGTACAGAAGCTTTTCAGTTTAATATAGTATAATTTGTCTATGTTTTAATTGCCTGTACTTTTGAGTTTTTGAAGTCTTAGCCATAAAATCTTCACTTAGACCAATGTCCTGAAGTGTTGTTGTTTTGTTTTGTTTTTTCTAGTAGTTTTATAGTTTTGGATCTTACATCTGGGTCTTTAATCCATCTTGGTTGATTTTTGTATGTGATGAGAGAGATATGGGGTCTGGTTTTATTCTTCTGCATGTGGATATTCAATTTTCCCAGCACTATTTGTTGAAGAAGGTATCCTTTCCTTACTATATGTTCTTGACATCTTTGTCAAAAATCAGTTGGCTTTAAATATGTGGATTTATTTCTGTGTTCTCTATTTTCTTCCATTGGTCTATGTGCTTATTTTTATACTAATATCATGATGTTTTGGTTACAATATCCTTGTAATATAATTTGAAGTCAGGTAGTGTGATGGCTCCAACTTTGTTCTTTTTGCTCAGCATTGCTGTGGCTATCCTGGCTCTTCTATTTACATATGAATTTTAGGATTGTTTTTCCTATTTCTGTGAAAAGTTACATTAGTATTTTGATAGGGATTACACTGAATCTGTATATTGCTGTGGGCAATGGGGTCCTTTTCATGATATTAATTCTTCCATTCCATGATCATGGAATGTCTTTCCATTTGTTTATGTCCTCTTCAGTTTCTTTCATCAGTGTTTTGTAGTTTTCCTTGTAGAGCTCTTTCACCTCCTTGATTAAATTTATTAGTAGGTATTTTTTTCTACCTACTGTAAATGGGATTGCTTTTTAAATCTCTTTTTTGGCTATTTCATTATTGGTGTATAGAAATGCTACTAATTTTGTGTTAATTTTATATCCTATAACTTTACTGAATTTGCTTATCAACTCTAAGAGTTTTTTGAGGAAGTTTTTTGACTTTTTAAGTTATAAGATCGTGTCATCTGCAAAAAGAGACAATTTCTTCTTTTCCAATTTGGGTGAATTTTCTTTCTTTCTCTTGCCTGATTCCTCTTTCTGGAACTTCCAGTGCTATGTTGAATTGGAGTGGTAAAAGTGGGCATCCTTGTCTTGTTCCAGTTCTTAGAGAAAAGGCTTTCAATTTCTCTCATTGAGTATGATGTTAGCTGTGGGTTTTTCATATATTCCCTTTATTATTTTGAGGTGTGCTCCTTCTATGCCTAGTTTGTAGAGAGTTTTTATCGTAAAGGGACGTTGCATGTTATCAAATGTTTTTTCTGCATCTATTGAGATGATTATATAGCTTTTGTTCTTCATTCTGTTGATGCGATGTACCATGTTTATCGATTTGTGTGTGTGAAGCCATCATTGTATCCCTGGTATAAATCCCAGTTGATTATGGTATGTGATCTTTTTGCTGTGCTGTAGAATTCAGTTTGCTTAGTATTTTGTTCAGATTTTGGTGTTTATGTTCATTAGGAATATTGGTCTGTGTTTTCTTTTCTTGTCATGTCCTTGTCTGATTTTGGTCTCAGGGTGATGCCGACCTCATAGAATGAGTTTGGGAGAATTCCTTCCTTTCCATTTTTTTTGAATAGTTTCAGGAGGATTGGTATTAGTTCTTCAAACATTTGGTTGAATTCAGCTATGAATCCATCAAGTCCTGAGCTTTTCTTTGTTGGGGGACTTTTTATTACTGATTGAGTCTTGCTCATTATTGGTCTCTTCTGGTTTTCTATTTTTTCCTGATTCCGTCATAGTAGGTTGTATATTTCCTGGGTTTATATATTTCCTTTAGGTTTTCCAGTTTGTCGGCCTATATTTGTTTATTATAAATGATCTTTTATATTTCTGTGGTATCAGTTGTAATGTCTCCATTTTCATTTCTTATTTTATTTGGGTCCTTTCTGGATTAGTCTAACTAGAAGTTTATCAATTTTGTTTATCTTCCAATAACCAATTTTTGTTTCATTGATCATTTGATTTTGAGATTACAGGCATGCATCACCACACCCAGCTAATTTTTTGTATTTTTAGTAGAGACGGAGTTTCACCATGTTGGCCAGGCTGGTCTCATACTCCTGACCTCAAGTGATCTGCCCGCCTTGGCCTCCCAAAGTGCTGGAACTACAGGCATGAGTAACGTGACCGGCCTGTGTATTTTCATGATATGACAGGTGTCATTTGATCAATGAAACAATGTATTTTCTTGTAGTCTCTATTTCATTGTGTTCTGCTCTGATCTTCACTATTATTTTTTCTTCTGCTAATTTTGGTTTTGGTTTGTTCTTGCTTTTCTATTTCCTTGAGGTGCATTGTTGAATTGTTACTTTGTAATCCTTTTACTTTTTAGATGTAGGCATTTATTGCTATAAACTTCCCTCTTAGCATGGCATTTTCTGTATCCCACAGGTTTTGGTTTGTTGTGTTTCCATTTTTATTTGTTTCAATAAACTTTAAAATTTCCATCTTAATTTCTTCATTTACTCAATTGCTGTTCAGCAGTTTATTATTTAATTTCCATGTATGTGTATAGTTTCTGAAGCTCCTCTTGGTATAGATTTTTGGTTTTATTTCACTGTGGTCTGAAAAGATACTTGATATGTTTTGACTTTTTAAAATTAGTTGAGACTTGTTCTGTGGCCTAACGTATGGTCTATCCAGGAGAATGTTCTTTAAGCTGATGAGAATGTATATTCTGCATTTGTTGGACAATAAATGTCTGTTGGGTCCATTTGTCCTAACTTTGACTTTAAATCCAATGTTTCTTTGTTGCTTTTCCTGTCTAGATGATCTGTGTGATTCTGAGAGTGTATCCACTATTATTGTATTGGAGTCTCTCTCTCTCCAATGACTTCATGAATTTCTTTTTGATTAGGGTCCATTGCTGGAGGATTGTTGTGTTCCTTTGGAGGTAGACTAAATATCTAGAAATGTTTTTGTTTTGTTTTGTTTTTATCTGGGTGCTCTAGTGTTAGGTGCATATATATTTAGAACTGTTACATCCTCTTGTTGGATTGATCCCTTTCTCATTATACCATAACCTTCTTATTCATTTTTTTTCTTTTACTGTTTTTGACTTAACGTCTTTGTGATATAATGGAGGTATAGCTACTCTTGCTTTTTTTTTGTTTGTTTCCCTTTGCATGGAATATCTTTTTCCATCCCTTTACTTTCAGTGTATTTTTGTCTTTACAGGTAAAGTGCATTTCTTGTAGGCAACATATAGTTAAATTATATTTTTCTTTTACCCATTCAGCCAGTCTTAAGTGGATAATTTAATCTAATTACATTCAAAGTGATTATTGATATGTAAGGTTTTGTTCCTGTCATATTTTTAATTGTTTACTGGTTGTTTTGTATATTCTTTCTTTCTTTTACTTTTATTGTTATTGTGGTTTGGTGGTTTTTATACCATATGAGTTATTCCTCTCCCTCATTTGTGTCAATGTTTGCTTTACCAGTGAGTTTTATATTTTTTTTTGTGTGTGTGTGTGTGTGTGTGTTTTCTTTTACATAGTCTCGCTCTGTCACCCAGACTGGAGTGCAGTGGCACGATATTGGCTCACTGCAACCTCTGCCTCTAGGGTTTCAGCGATTCTCCCGCTTCAGTCTCCCGAGTAGCTGAGATTACAGGCATGCATCATCACACCCAGCTAATTTTTTGTATTTTTAGTAGAGACGGAGTTTCACCATGTCGGCCAGGCTGGTCTCATACTCCTGACCTCAAGTGATCTGCCTGGCTTGGCCTCCCAAAGTGCTGGAACTACAGGCATGAGTAACGTGACTGGTCTGTGTATTTTCATGATATGACAGGTGTCATCTGTTTGCATCCAGATATAGGACTTCCTTGAGCTTTTCTTGTGGGGCTGGTCTAGTCATGATGCATTCTCTTAGCTTCTGCTTCTCTGGAAAGAACTTTATTTCTCCTGCATTTATGAAGCATAATTTTGCTAGTTATGGTATCCTTGACTGGTAGTTTTTTTTTTTTTTTCTTTTAGCACTTTGAGTATATCATCTAATTCTCTCCTGACCTGTAAGGTTTCTGCTGAGAAATGTGCTGTTAGTTTGATGGGGGTTCCTCTACAGATGACTTAATGCTTATCTTTTGCTATATTTAGAATTCTGTCTTTGTGTTGGACTTTAGACAGTTTGACTAAAATGTGCCATGGAGAAGATCTTTTTGCATTGTATCTGTTTGGGAATCTCAGCACCTCCTATATCTGGATGTCTAAATCGCTTCTGGGTTTGGAATGCTTTCATCTCTTATTTCATTAAATAGATTTTATAATCCTTTCATTCTCTCTTTACCTTCCAGGACCTGAGTAATTAAAAAATTTGGTCACTTTGTGGTGTCTCATATGTCACGGAGGCATTGCTTATTCTTTTTTTTTTTTTTTTTCATTTTCTTTATTTTTTCAAATTGCCTGTCGTCAAGTTTTGAGATTCTTTCTTCTTGATCTAGTCAATTGTTGAAGATCTCAAATGTGTTTTGTATTTCATTCAATAAATTCTTCAGTTCTAGGATTTCTGTTTGGTTGTTTTTTATGGCATCTGTCTCTTTCGTAGATTTTTCATTCATAATTTGAACAGTTATTTCTGATTTCTTTGCATTGTTTTTCAGAATTTTCATTTATCTCACTGAGCTTCTTAAGAATCAATAACTTGAATTCATTTTCCAGGACTTTGTGAATTTCCTTTGGATTAGGCTCTATTGCTGGAGAATTATTGCGTTCCTTTGGAGGTGTCATATTTCCTTGCTTTTTCATGTTTCCTGTGTCCTTACATTGATATCTGTACATCTGGTATAATAGTCACTTCTTCCAATTTTTAGAATTTTCTTACATAAGGGAGAACTACTTCCTGAAGATGTATCTATGGTATTGGTTGGTGATATGGTTTGGCTGTGTCCTCGCCCAAATCTCAACTTGAATTATATCTCCCAGAGTTCCCATGTGTTGTGGGAGGGTAACAGAAGGAGGTAATTGAATCATGGAGGCTGGTCTTTCCCATGCTATTCTCGTGATTGTGAATAAGTCTCATGAGATTTGATGGGTTTATCAGGGGTTTCTGCTGTCACTTCTTCCTCATTTATCTCTTGCCACTGCCATGTAAGAAGTGCCTTTCACCTCCTGCCATGATTCTGCATCCTCCCCGCTATGTGGAACTGTAAGTCCAATTAAACCTCTTTTTGTTCCCAGTTTCAGGATGTCTTTATCAGCACCATAGAAATGAACTAAAACAGTAAATTGGTACCAGTAGAGTGGGGCATTGCTGAAAAGATACCCCAAAATGTGGAAGCGACGTTGGAACTGGGTAACAGGCAGAGGCTGGAACAGTTTGGAGGGCTCAGAAGAAGACAGGAAAATGTGGGAAAGTTTGAAACTTACTAAAGACTTGTTGAATGTCTTTGCCCAGAATGCTGATAGTGATATGGACATTAAGTTTCAGGCTGAGATGGTCTCAGATGGAGATGAGGAACTTGTTGGAAACTGGAGTAAAGGTGACTCTTGTTATGCTTTAGCAAAGAGACTGGTGACTTTTTGCCCTTCCCTTGAGATTTTTGGAACTTTGAACTTGAGAGAGATGATTTAGGGTATCTGGCATCTGGCAGAAGAAACTTCCAAGCAGCAAAGCATTCAAAAGGTGACTTGGGTACTGTTAAAGGCATTTAGTTTTATAAGGGGAACAGAGCATTAAAGTTCAGAAAATTTGTAGCCTGACAATGTGATAGAAAAGAAAAAAACATTTTCTGGGGAGAAATCAAGCCATCTGCAGAAATTTATATAAGTTGAAAGGAATCTAATGTTAATCTCCAAGACCATGGGGAAAATGCCTCCAGGCCATGTCAGAGACCAGGGCAGCCCCTCCCATCAGAGGACCAAAGGCCCCATAGGAAAAAGTGGTTTTGTGGGTCAGGCCCAGGATCCCCATGCTGTGTGCACCCTAGAGACTTGGTGCCTTGTGTCCCAGTTGCTCCAGCCATGGCTGAAAGGGGCCAATGTACAGCTTGGGATGTGGCTTCAGAGGGTGGAAACCCCAAGCCTTGGCAGCTTCCACATGGTGTTGAACCTGCAGGTGCACAGAAGTCAAGAATTGAGGTTTGGGAACCTCTGCCTAAATTTCAGAAGATATATGGAAACACCTGGATGTCCAGGCAAAAGTTTGTTGCAGGAGCGGGGCCCTCATGGAGAACCTCTGCTAGGGCAGTGCGGAAGGGAATTGTGGGGTCAGAGCCCCCACACAGAGTCCCTACTGGGGCACTGCCGAGTGGAGCTATGAGAAGAGGGCCACCATCTTCCAGACCCCAGAATGGTAGATCCACCGACAGCTTGCACTGTGATCCTGGAAAAGCTGCAGACACTCAACACCAGCCCATGAAAGCAGCCAGGAAGAAGGATGTACCCTGCAAAGCCACAGGAGCAGAGCTGCCCAAGACCATGGGAACCCACCTCTTGCATCAGTGTGACCTGGATGTGAGACCTGGAGTCAAAGGAGAACATTTTGGAGCTTTAAAATTTGACTGCCCTGCTGAATTTTGGACTTGCATGGGCCCTGTAACCCCTTTGTTTTGGCCAATTTCTCCCATTTGGAATGGCTGTATTTACCAAATACCTGTATCCCCACTGTATCTAGGAAGTACCTAGTTTGCTTTTGATTTTACAGGCTCATAGGCAGAAGGGACTTGCCTTGTCTCAGATGGACTGTGGAATTTGAATTAATGCTGAAATGAGTTAAGACTTTGGGGGACTGTTGGGAAGGCATTATTAGTTTTGAAATGTGAGGACATGAGATTTGGAGGGGCCAGGGGATGAATTATATGGCTTGGCCGTGTCCCCACCCAAGTCTCAACTTGAATTTTATCCCCCAGAATTCCCACGTGTTGTGGGAGGGACCCAGGCGGAGGTAATTAAATCATGGGGGCTGGTTTTTCCTGTGCTATTCTCATGATAGTGAATAAGTCTCATGAGATCTGATGGGTTTATCAGGGGTTTCTGCTTTTGCTTCCTCATTTTTCTCTTGTCGCCACCATGTAAGAAGTGCCTTTTGCCTCCCGCCATGATTCCGCGGTCTCCTCAGCCATGTGGAACTGTAAGTCCAATTAAACCTCTTTTTCTTCCCAGTTTCAGATATGTCTTTATCAGCAGCATGAAAACGAACTAATACAGTTGGGTAGGACACTTTTGCTCTTAATCTGGTTTTGTGTGGCAGTGTAGTCTCTGTATGATTTCTTCAGCTGTGAATAGCACAGGTGGTATCTGTGATTTCTTTGATGGCTTAAAATAGTGTTATTAGTGAAAGCTGTGGTGAAGTTTTGCTGGGGACTTAGATGCCAGGTAGGTCAGTCTTCTGGCCCCATTGGTGGCAGCAGTGGGCTGAGCATGTCTGTCCTTGGGACCCAGGGCAGCATATGCCCATATGTTACTGGGTCTAGGAAGATTAATTCTTTGACCTATAGGTGGCTTACTCAGATGCTGACAGTTCCAGCAGTGGGTCTGTTCTTGGGCCCCTAGACAGCAGGTGTGGGATGGGTGATGTCAGCAGTAGTGGTGGGACAGCCCTCTGGGTCCTGAGTAATGCATGCCGCTGTTGGACGTGGCTGTAACGGGCTGGGTACATCAGTCACCAGGCCCACAGATGGCAAGTACAGGTAGGTGCCAGCTGTGGTGATAGCACCTCGGTGCTAGGCCCAATCTCAGGAATCTTCAGGTACCAACAGAGGTAGACTAGGCTGGGCAGAGTGTGCTAGCCTGATGGTGCTAGGCCCAATACTCAAGAGTGTTGAGATACCAACAGAGGTAGACTCCGTGGCCAGACTCTGTGCTTTGGCATGGAGTGAGGGCAAAGCCTGGCTGGGTGCATTTGTCCTCAGGCCTCCTGATGGAGAGTGCAGGTGCCAGCCTTGGTTGGCAGGGACAGGGCCATGGCTAGCGTCTGCACTCACAGTCAAGCAGAATGCTTGGGTTGTGGGGCAACAACAGCTGTGCCACTGCCCCTGCCACTGGGAAGGGTGGTACTGCCTTCAGTGGCCAGCAGCCTACGCTGGTGGGTTGGGAACTTTCCAGCTCCTCTCTGTGTTAGCTTCAGGCCTCATGAGTGTTGAGAGGATCTCCCATGGCTAGAACTGCAGGAGCACATGGTGGGGATGTGAACTGCTGAGGATCTTTCACTTTTCCTTTTCCCAGACTGGGGATTCTTTCTCAGCTCCCAGCTTACCCCAGCTGAGCAGGCTGCCTGCTTCCTTCTCCTTCCTTGCTTTAGGTATTTCTGGTTTGTTGTTGTTGTTGTTGCTGTTGTTGAATTCCAGTGTTCTCTCTTGCATGATCTATTTGAAATGTGATTATCCACTTACTATTTCAGTTCTTCTTCTTCAAGGAGGTAAGTATGAAATGCCTCTAGTCAGCCATCTTCCACAATATGTTTTTAAGATAATAAGAAAATAGATTAGAACTTTTTAAAAAGTAGACCTGGCATGTGAAAAATAACTACATTCAAACAGATTTGGATCAGAGCCAGTTATTTGGATAATTCTTGCAAATACATACCTACTGAGAAATATGAGGAATGTTAGCCAGGGTTTTGTATACTGTTAGCATTGATTGCACTAGCTAGCTAACTGCTGAATATTCTTTTTTTAATTTTTCCATCGGTTACTGGGGTACAGGTGGTATTTGGTTATGTGAGTAAGTTCTTTAGTGTGATTTGTGAAGTTTTGGTGCACCCATCACCCAAGCAGTATACCCTGCACCTATTTGTAGTCTTTTATTATCCCTTGCCCCCCCAGCCCTTCCCTCCAAGTCCCCGAAGTCTGTTGTATCATTCTTATGCCTTTGCGTTCTCATAGCTTAGCTCCCACATGTCAGTGAGAAGATACGATGCTTGGTTTTCCATTCCTGAGTTACTTCACTTAGAATAATAGTCTCCAATCTCATCCAGGTCACTGCAAATGCTGTTAATTCATTCCTTTTTATGGCTGAGTGGTATTCCATCATATATATATTATATATAATATATGTATATCTCACAGTTTGTTTAATCACTCATTGATTGATGGGCATTTGGGTTGGTTCCATGATTTTGCAATTGCGAATTGTGCTGTTATAAACATGCATGTGCAAGTATCTTTTTCATGTAATGACTTCTGTTCCTCTGGGTAGATATCCCATAGTGGGATTGCTAGATCGAATGATAGTTCTACTTTTAGTTTTTTTAATGAATCTCCACGCTGTTTTCCATAGTGGCTGTACTAGTTTACATTCCACCAGCAGTATAGAAGTATTCTCTGATCACCACATCCATGCCAACATCTACTGATTTTTGATTTTTTGATTATGACCATTCTTGCAGGAGTAAGGTGGCATTGCATTGTGGTTTTGATTTGCATTTCCCTAATCATTAGTGATGTTGAGCGTTTTTTCATATATTTGTTGGCCATTTGTATATCTTCTTTTGAGAATTGTCTTTTCATGTCCTTAGTCCACTTTTGGATGGGTTTGTTTTTTCTTACTGATTTGTTTGAGTTTGTTGTAGATTCTGGATATTAGTCCTTTGTCAGATGTATAGATTGTGAAGATTTTCTCCCACTCTGTGGGTTGTCTGTTTACTCTGCTGACTGTTCCTTTTGCCGTGGAAAAGTTCTTTAGTTTAATTAAGTCCCAACTATTTATCTTTGTTTTTATTGCATTTGCTTTTGGGTTCTTGGTCATGAAATCCTTACCTAAGCCAATGTCTAGAAGAATTTTTCCAATGTTATCTTCTAGAATTTTTATTCAAGCCTTAGATTTAAGTCCTTACTCCATCTTGAGTTGATTTTTGTGTAAGGTAAGAGATAAGGATCCAGTTTCATTCTCCTACATGTAGTTAGCCAATTATCCCAGCACCATTTGTTGAAAGAATGTCTCTTTTCCCCATTTTATGATTTTATTTGCTTTGTCAAAGTTCAGTTGGCTGTAAGTATTTGGGTTTATTTCTGGGTTCTCTGTTCTGTTCCATTGGTCTATGTGCCTATTTTTATAGCAATATCATGCTGTTTTGGTGACTATGGCCTCATAGTATAGTTTGAAATCAGGGAGTGAGATGCCTCCAGATTTGTTCTTTTTGCTTAGTCTTGCTATAAGGTAGAAGGAATGCCACAAAGTAGTCTATTCCATTAGTATGCCTATTCCACTGCTTATGTGCCAGGCACTGTTTCAAACACTTTACAATTATTAACTGATTTTGTAATCACAGCAACTTTATGAGGTGGAAACTATTATTATCCCAAGTTGGGACATGACAAAACTGAGGTACAGAGAGCTGAAGTAAAGTCACACCAAATGCTAGTAAGTGATAGAGCATAGGTTTGGAATTTGAACCTGTGTAATCTGTAATCTGACTTCAGCCTCTAAGACCCTATACTGTTTCTACTGCTTGCCAATCCAGTTCTCTGATGATATATTGTTAGATTCTTTAAGTATTATAAAATATGGTTCAAATATTTTTGACAAAATAGAGGAACATTAACTCCTAATAAAGTTTTGGATCCTGTTTAGAACTTTAGAAAGATGAGCATAACATCAATTTTTGTTAAATTCATTGGCAAATTCTATCTAGGCAAATTAAGAAGTTCAAGGTGCAAAGTGGATTCTTCGGTCAGAATTATTTAGCTCGTAGTTCACCAAGATTATTTACTAATGACATACTCAAAGTGTTACATGTTGAGGTGTGGACTTTTAAAGGCTCAGTATTGTCTTGTGGCCAGTCTGTTTTGTATAAGAACTTGACTCTGGCATGTAATTACAAATTGGTACATTTTCATAGTGGATGGGTGATTCATAATAATTATTGAAATGTTTGGAAAATAGAGATAAATGATTACAAATGACATAATTAAAGATGGGTTAGTGGAGTAACATTTTAAAAATCAATGCATATGGATCTTTTGAGGTATTGATCCACTTTTGCCTCTAGGAAATTTGAATTAAAAATACTGTAGAATTAAGAAATATAAATTAGTGTGTAATATTTCTTCTGATTTTTGCATGATGCCTATGTTAGTTAGGATAATTAGCCAATTATAAGTACCTTAAGTGGGGAGCGGGGTTGGGGGTGGAGGGGGAGACTTTTAGGCTCCTGTCACCAAGAAGTTTCAGACCACTTGTGCTGACATCAAGTTTCTGATCCTGTTTCTCTCTTTGTCTGTCTTTCTCTCTATGTTACAAAACATGTTCCTGCCATGTTGGTTTTATCAGGACAGATCATATATCACAGCAGCAAAGATGGCCCCAGAAGTTCCATGGACCCTTATTTCTCATCATTTAGAAGAAGAAAGCACCTCTTTCCTCAGTTCCTCTCTTCAGGACTCCCAGTACCGCTGCTTCTGGTGACAGCCCATGGCAGGTGGGGAGGACATGGAGATGGAAAGAGTGAGAAGGGCAGGTGAGGCAAACGAGCAGATGCCCCCTGCAACTGCTGAACTATTTGCAAACAAAATCCATTTAAACTTCTTCTTGGGGTAATTCACTATCTTTTTTTTTTAATTTAAATTGCTCCAAAGTAGAAAGGATAGTCCTTCTCAAAGATAGGAAGTCCATAAGAGAGTAAAAGTTAATCCAATGTAATAAAATGAAATAAAAGACGGGAAATTGAGGCAGTGTTTTGTAAGTGATGTAGATGCTGACATATACTAAAAATATGAAGTGTTGGCTGTATCATGGCCTTCCAAGGTGAGTTTTTAAAAAGTGGTAGTAGTAGCCAGGTACATTAAAATACTTAAAAGTTTTGGAGTAAAAGAAATAATCTAGATGTGTTTTCTGGCTCTCAAGCTTGCTCCTGCTGCTTGCTTATTGGAATTTTTTTTTTCTTTCTTGTCATTACTTAAGCAAGGGTCATAATCTTTTTGAGTTTTGCCTTCTTCACTTGTCAAATGAAATAATTAGACCTTTCTTGGATGGTTGATGCAAGGGTTAGAAGAGATAATGCACATAAAACACGTGCCAGTATAGTAGATCCCTTAGTTTTCTAGAGTGATATATATGCTGAACATAGGTTTGACTCCCCTTTTCCTTTATTAGCCTTTTTTTTTTTTATCACTTGACAGTATTTAATGCAAATGGAAACAAAAGTAGTTTATCCAAGTAGTACAGAATATGAATAGAATTGATAATAAATTACGCTCACTGTATTTCTGGTAATGAAAAAGATAAGCATATAAAAAATTAATTACACCTTGTTATGTGTCAGAAATCCAGTAGGAAGGAAAGACAGAACTGGACACCCACTGCGTCACAATCGCGGTGCGGCAGGCATTTTGAGAAGAGAGAATATTGGGCGTCACATTGTCACTATCGTCCTGTCAGTCATTGGTGACTGGGCCATATGAGGCCCTGGATAGTGCACAGCTGCTCAGCACAGCACCAAACCAAAGGATGTGGCAGGATCTCATGTTTGGACTAATTTTAAAAATTCAAAATAATATTTTCCTTCAATAGTGAAGAAAGGGGCTAAATTATCAAATTTGTACCTTTAGATTTTGTGTTCACATTTTGAAGCTAACACACTTCCATGTACTCTTATTTCTCAAAAATAGGTTACTGGTAGATTGAAAAATATTTTGGATATATCTGAAAAATATTTCCTTTTCCATGCAAAATGGCAAACCTCTCTATTAAGCCTATGGAAAGAACATTTAAAGGAGAGAATTCAGTAAGTGTTTAGTTTTATGCAGCTCTTACTACTTTGGGCCCACAATTAAATGACAGGTGAGGGGTTTTCATCAGAAGAAATCTCTGTAAGTATGATGAAAAACAACAACAAAACTGAATTAATTTACACAGCCTAACAACATGCGATCATAATTTCCCTCGGATCCGGTTTATTGTTGGTAAAATTTAGAAAAACCCACATGTATAATTTAAAAGTACATCTAAAGTATATTTTCATGAAATGTACATGGTTGTGTAGTTAAATGTTTATGGGAACTTTTCATTTTTTTGCCATTCGGCCTGCTTTCAAAATATTCAAATATATTTGGCTTTTGTAACTTTGCTAATTAAACCTTCTAAAACAGATGGAATTATAGAAATTACAGGGTTTAAAATATCATCTTAATTGGTTTACGATCTATGTGACACGTAGCGCCATTCATACTGTATAAAATAGATGCGAATGGCTCAAAAGAGATGGCATACCAATTAATTTCTTTTTAACTCTTTCAATTAAATTTTGTTTTCTTCGTTATTTTCCTCCCTTTTCATTAGCTTGGCTCGCAGCAAGTCTGATCAACCCTGACTGTGAAGATACAGGTTGTAAGCTGAGATCATATTGGAGAGTTTCTTTTGTGACTGAGGGATAGGGAGAATCTGAATTTACCTTCAATCTAAAGAAAATAAATAATCTTAAGACAAGCTTTAAGTGTGCATATGGCTGTCCCCTCAAGTGATGTGCAGATTAATCTTTCTCCTTCTAATGATGATTGCCTTATGTGTGCAGGCAGCCATATTTCTCTGATTTCCTGGAATAGTCTTGATTTAAATGTCTACCTTACTGTCCCACTAAGAACACTTAGATTTGTCAGACCGCATGTTCCGATTTCTGAGTTGGGATGTGATGCTATAATCTCCCTACGTAGAATGTTGGGAGGTTTAAATAGGCTGCTTCATGTGTGTCTATGTACCTTAAGATCAAGAATCTGGTTGAATACAACTCATCCAGACCTCTAAAGATTCCAATTTCGAGGCCATGATGAAGGCCTGTTATAATAAACCTGCTTTACCCAGCAAAATAACATGCGGTTTAAAAAAAAATACCATCGTACTATTTGTTGGCTACTCTTGGCTATCAAAATTAAACTCGACTGTTTCTTTCAAATATATCAATTTGCCATTTAGATGTGATTTTAAACACACTATTCCCCTCCGTTGCCATGGTAACAGGTTTGGGCCCTCATGGGTGATAGAAAAGTACCAGAGTTCTGGTTCCTCTTTGAACACACACGTTTGCTGGGTTTCGCCTTGCAGCCCAATAAGAGAGGAGGCTTGGAATCACCACACTTCCCACAGCAAGGTAAATCTGTGCATCAAATAACACTCAGAACTTAGGAAATCGCCCACAGCAGGGACAGATTACCTCTTACAGTCACTATGGAGAACAATTCAAATCCTAGCTTTAATGATCCCAGATAGAGCTCTTCTCCTCCCCACCAATGTGACATTTTGCAAACATTTTATATATCAAGGAAATATTTAATTGAAACGTGCTTCTGAGAATGCCTACCGAGCTGGCTCTAGGCGTCCTCCAACATTGCAGGGGTCAATTAAAAGAACCCATCAACTGTTTTTTAAAACTTTAAAATATTTTTAAAAATAGGGTTGGGGGGAAAGAAAGTGGACAAAAAGTAATGTTAAATAGCATGGAGCATGACTAATGGCGCTAGCATGTTAAAATCATTGGGAAAATGTCCTTGGAAGACAAATGAATTTTCAGCAGAATAATTAACTTAATTAACAAATTTGCATGCATATTCATCAGGCTATTGAAGTCTTTCCAGCCCAGCTTGATGAGCGTTGGTGTAATAATTGTCTCATTTACATTCTGCAATCTACTACAATTTAGGGCATGCAAAAAAAGCCGACCTCTTCCCTTTGACTTTCTTTAGGAGCCATATACTCCTAAAAACATGGCCTTCACCCTCTGTGTGGCCTTTGGTCCAGGCCTTTTGAGAGAACCCCCGGAGAGAGTTGACTGTGGTTTCCCATCCCCCAGTCTTTCCCTTCTTTCTTCTTTTTATTTTTTTCCTTTTGGCCCAGGTTCTCTGTTTTTGCCTCTGCTTGCTCTCCTGGGTAAATCTTGGCACCAGTTCTGACTTCAAATCTCTTGGGTCGCCAGACTGCATCATGTAAAAATTGCCATTTCCCTCTATCTCTGCAGGGCAATCTTTAAAGGCAGTAAGGTGTGACGCTCCAGACTGGCAGCTTGGCAAGACAGAGCCCATGGATACCAGCACACGGGAATCTGGACGGCTCACTCTGACAGCAGTCAGCACTGGGAACAAAAGGAATGGAGGGAAAAAAGCGCAAATGTATTTTTACATATTGTAGGCATATGGCCACAAGACCAGCAGAAATATATTTAATTACCAATTGCACGCGTTGAGGAGAAAAACATTGGAAACGGGGAAAAAAACTGTATACACAGCAATATTATTCTAATTTAACTTTTCACCTCAGTTTTTTTTTTTTCTTTCTTTAATTGAAGATGGAAGGGAATGTGGGTTGGAATCACAAAGGGTTATCTTCTGGAATTCTATCAAAGGTGATATGGGATTTTGACATGCCTTCTTTAACAGCATAACATTGTATAAAGGAAATAGGAAAGTTTTCTTTTAATTATGTCAATTATGAAATAATTTGACTAAGGTATTTTGAGGGAGTGGGGCAGATCGGATTTGAAATATAACAATTAGAGAATCTTACTGTCGTGTTAAAAATGTACTTTTGATGTTACACATTAGTTTAGGCCTCAACAGTTAACTACTCAATCTTGAAAAATTATATTCTTGTTCTTTTCTATGAAAGCAGAACAGTTCAACCCCCATTTATTGTCAGGTATTGAGCTAGCCAATGGAGGTACAGAGGTGAATCAGATATTGTCATCCCTGCACTGAAGAAGCATAGCCGAGGCTGGGAGACAAATACACATATGTATAATTATAATGTTATACCATTAAATTATTAAATGTTAAAATTATTAGCTAAAATCACAATTTTAATACATATAATACCATCTATATAATGCAATAATGTAGCTATATGAATCCAGGGGCTATAGAGGATTGACTCTTAGTTCATTCCGGGTGTCAGTCACCCAGGACCAGGCAGGTGACCTGTTCCAGGAAAAGCTGATGAAAAGGATCAGTGAGAAAAAGCCTGAGAAGAAGGCAGTTGCATTTTGCAGAGTGAAAGAGTTGAGGCCAGTGTGAGCCAGCTCCCTTCCTAGGGTGCCGGCTCAGGGAGTCAGGTAATAGGGCCAGGGAAACGTGTGCCCACTGACTTGGGAAAGAGAGAGAGGCCTGCACCTCCCTCTTGACAGGAAAGAAAACCACAGCCCTGAAAAAGTAACTTGCCAGGAGTCCCCTTCTTTGTAGCATTCCTATCACTGACTTCCTGTTAGCCTGGGTCTCCTGTTCTCATCCTGCTCTTTGAAATCCTTGGTGGCCAGCGCTGGCTATGTAGGTGACCTGTGCTCCCTGGTCCCATGGAGGTTCTGCCCAGCTGATCAGCCTTGCAACCTGTTTCTGCAGCCCAGATAATGGTTCAGAGTCATGTTAATGTGTGCTTTGCTTTATGTAGCAAATATCATCTTGAAAAGTTTTTTTGTAAATTTACATTTTTTTTGTAAAGCGACCTACATAATAAAAGCACTAGGGGAGCTGGTTATTTAAAGGAACCCTGTAGTGAATCTTTTCATAATGTAGAAGCCATTCCTTAATTAATCTTTTTTTTTTTTCCATCAGATATACCTGTGCCTCTGTGGTTTTTTTTTTTTTTTTTTTTTTTTCTTCTAAGAGGAAGCAGCATAGACTATAGGGCCAAGTGCATGAGACTGAGGGCTAGGGCTTCCAGAGTACATTCTGAACTGCTGCTGGCTGCCACTGGGTTGAGGATATGAGCATGACCTTGGGGTCAGTTCCATCTTCTGAAAAGGCAGAGTCAAATGGGCTCAAGCTCAAATCCGAGTTTTACCATCCATCAACTTCATTTGGCAATTCATTTGTTTTCTTTGAATGTTAGTTCTTTACCCATGTACTGGGTGGTTACATACTTCAAATAAAAAAGTTTCTCCGAGGGCCTGGCATCATAGCTATGACTAAGGGTTTGCTTGCCCCCACTCCAATTCTACTCTGCTCCACTCTGCAACAGCTCCTTGGAGCAAGAGCCACAGCTGGACTTGCTGGGAGGAAATACTTGTTACCTTGGGATCTCCCCTGCAACTGTTTCCTCAGAGGAGAGGAAATACCCACTCTACTCCCCAGAAGGAAGGTGGATAAAAGACAGTATTTTAGACCATTCTTTACCCCTGGTTACCCATGGTAAAAAGTGATTGATCTTCATAGTAAAGTTTCAGATTCGGCCGTCTTGGGCAGGTCTGTACATTCAAGTATGGTAGTACGGGCCGCCCCCTCCCCCACCGCCACACCCTCAGACAGGCCTATATGTTTTAAATAGACCCAAATCTGCTCTTTTTTCCATATCTGAGCCCACCCCTGTGGCTCTTCAGGAGCTTCTGGTCTGAGCAAAGGTCCCACAGCCTCCCCCAATCCTGTTTCATCCGTTATAAGCCGTTGGAACATTGTATCTGATCAACTTGCTAGAACCTTTCACCTCCCTATCCTCTAGCTGCTGGGGAGGGCAGACACCTGCTTGGCACCACACATGCTTTCTGGTCATCTGGTCACCTGTGGGCCTGCAGCTGGGGTGGTGGTTGTGGCTGGAGCTCAGAGCCACATCCAGTGAGGGTCACAGAGCTCCTCAGCGAAGTGCTGGGAGACTCCAACCCGCCCCAGCGCTGAGGTGGGGTTGAGGGATGTGGTTGAATGATCAAGAGGATGGTCATGGACTCTATCCAGGAAGAGAAATCCCAAGGGCAGGCAGGTTAACCTGCCCCACAAACCCATGGCCAGGCCCTGGGGTTCCCAGCCCTGACTGATGAGAACTGGCAGCTGTACCCTTTTGGTTGGCATTTCTGAGAATTGTGTGGACAATTCTCTTCTCTTTTCTTACTGAAGGAAGGACAGATATAGAGGTGGTTCCAACTCTGGTGCTCATATATTTGTGACAATCACTGGGATCATATTACCAGAGCCAAGTTTGACCAATTTGGGGACTTGGCCTTGGAGAAGCCAACACTTAAGAGAAAGGCCAAGGTCATGGCCTGGCTTATGGATCCCATTTCTTGCACATGAGTTACGCTGATTCAGTTATTGGAGAGCCCACTTGTACTTGGGTAGGAATATGAAATGTTGAAATAGTCATGGGTTAGGGACCTGCTGGTAATGACCCTCCTGTAAGCCAAACTTAAGATACTTCTGAAAAATAGACTACATCAGAAGACTTCTAAGATCCCTCATTCACTCATTCATCTATTCATTTGTCTGGGATTTATCAGGGACCTACCATGTGCCAGGTACTGTACCACCTGTTGGAGAGACAATCGTGAATGAGTCCCTGTGCTTCCAAGGCTTGCAGTCCAGTAGTAGAGAGGCAAGCAAAGACAATTAACTCGGTATGAGAAGCACAAAAGATAGGGGAGCACAGACCAGGAACAGCACACCCAGTTTAGAGGGACTGGGAAACATTTCTGGAGAAAATGATCTGTAATGTTAGATGTTTTTGTCCAGGAAAGGCTGAGAGGGGGTGACAACACCCTTCTGTGAAGGCTTGCACTGTGAACAACACTGAAGTGATTTGGCCAGGGATACTCTATAAGTAGCAGAGTCTGGATTGTTCAAAAGCCAAACCCTATGTTCTTAATCACATTGCTCCACTGTCAATATTGAAATGATTATTCAAGAGGCCCAACTATTGATTATAAACAATAGTGCACTGCAGATCTGGCTGCTCTCTTGGCCATGTGGGGCTTTGAGCTCTAGCCCCTAAACCAGTAGAGAAAACACAATCCAGTCACAGGAGGTGGCTCATGCCTATAATCCCAGCACTTTGGGAGGCTGAGGCGGGCAGATTACTTGAGGTTAGGAGTTCAACACCAGCCTGGCCAACATGGTGAAACCCGTCTCTACTAAAAATACAAAAAAAAATTAGCTGGGTGTAGTGGCACGCACCTGTAGTCCCAGCTACTTGGGAGGCTGAGGCAAGAGAATAGCTTGAACCCAGGAGGCAGAGGCTGAAGTGAGCCAAGATTGCATCACTGCGCTCCAGTCTGGATGATAGAGTGAGACTCTGGGGGGGGGGGGGAAAGAGAGAGATGAAGGAAGGAAAACAAAGAAAGAAACAGAAAGAAAAGAAAAGAAAGAGAAAGAAAGAAAAGAAAGAAGAAAAGAAAGAAAGAAGAAAAGAAAGAAAGAAAGCAAAGCAAGAGAAAGAAAAAAGAAAGAGAAAATACAATCCAAACTATTAGGTAGTCAGGGGAGTTAGGCAGAAACAATACCGATGTTGTCTGGACCCTGAATAACATATTCCAAACAACTTTCCCATTGCCTAAGTAAGTCAACAGTACTGTTTTGCAGTTTGGTTGCAATATGCAAGTTTGGTTGATTTCATGTGTCTTAAAGAATTATGCTCTGTAGACACCATGGGATTACTTTTTAAAGTGAGGTAAGAATGATACTTAATATCACAGTATTAGGCCAATGCCTTTATACATTAGATGCCTACTTTAAAATTTATAAAATTATGGCACCAAATATATGTACAGTCAACCCGCTGTATCTGGAGGTTCCACATGTGTGGATTCAGCTAATCATGGATTGAAAACATTTTTACAAGATGGTTGGTCATGTCTGTCCTGAACATGTATAGAATTTTTTCTTGTCATTACCTAAACAATACAGTATAGCAACTATTTACATAACATTTACACTGTATTAGGCATTACAAATAATTTAGAGATGATTTAAAGTATACAGGAGGATGCGCATAGGTTGTATGCAAATACTATGCCATTATACATGAGAGACTTGAGCATCTGTGGAGTTTGATACTAGCAGTAGGTCCTGGAATCAATCCTCCATTGATATTAAGGAATAACTGTATATTCATATTCTGTCTCCTGGAAAGATATAAAATGTCTCAAAACAAAAGTAATTTTTAAAAAATTAAGATTCAAAGAAATAACATTAGGAAGTTAAGTTTAAATGGAATATACATAAAATTTATTTCTGGGTTCCCTGGGAGCCAAAGCAAAAAGGGAAACATGAAAAAATGCGTATTTTTTTTTATCAAAAGGAGGAAGCATATTCATTCCCCTTGAGAAAAAATGTGTTTGCAAAGACAGAAATTCTAAAAGTAGTAATTCAACATAGACTTAACCTTTGGAAGAAAGAAGAAACAATTCAAAGTGTTTGTAATGTAATGGATTATCATATATATAATCAAGAACTATGATGAAATAGAGTACACTCTTTCCTTTAAACCTAGAACAGAGAAAGAATTCCTGTCAGAGAACTATTAATGGGAAGTCAGAACCGCTAGGCTCTGATGTGCACATATCGGTTCAAAATGCAGCACTTATTTATCTATTTAGTTATGTATTTATGAGGCAAATATTTGTTGATTACCTAGTCTGTGCCATGCATGTTTCTAGGGCTGTGATGGAGTGATGAACAAGAAAAAGTCCCTGCTCATAATCCACATAATGACTCCAGCACATTAATATAAAATTTTACAGTTTTAATTGTCACATGATGTGTGATGGATGAATTATAAGTTAATCAACTTACATGATACTTTGTGGTTTACAAAATGTTTTCACACATCATTACAACCCAAATCTCCTTGCAGAAGCATGGGGACATTCCAGACATAGCTCAACATTCAAATTTGGACTGATGCTTCTGGTTACAGAGTCTTGATATATCATGAAAGTATTGTTTGTGCTTATATTTTTCCATTAAAAAGGATATGCTTAAGAGCCCATTTCAGTAATTAGGAAGAAAGTCAGCTAGCAAATGCCACAAGAGACTTTAACATACCTTGATGTGCTTAAGAGTTGAACATTGCACTTAGTGACACTTGGTTTAATGAATATCACAATTTTCTTCACATCCCATGAAGCGCTGCAGGACTTTTGGCAAAATGTGAGGTCCTTGTGCTAGGCACAGCTAGGAAATGTTAATAACTGTTAAATGAGAACCACTTGTTCCTATCTTAAGGCAATGACCATCAGTCATATGGTTCACTCAGCCTCTCAGACCTTTTATTCTCCTCCTTCAGCATGTTGCATACAATAGGTAAAGAATTCTCCTTCTTTTCCAGTTAATTAACCCACCTGCCAATAATACTCTTCTGCCCTTGATTGATTCAGAGCAACCTCCAGCTGTCAGCCTCCTATCTGTTCAGAAGCTTTTGATGATGAAAGTGGAGTCCATAAGAAAGAAATGGGCTACAAATATTAATTGCAGGCAGGCAAGGTGCAAGTAGGGTGATCTCTTATCCCAGTTTGCCCAGAACTTTCTGCTTTTAGTGCTGAAGATCCCAAGTCCTGGGAACCCCCTAAACAGGACTAGAATTGGTTACCCTAAGTGCAGGGAATCACCTCTATAGTCAAACAGCAACAAATGAGTAAACACGAGGAGGCAGGTAACATCAGATGTCTTAGTTTGGATTCCTCCAATAGCAGGCCATAAGGCTAGGATTCCATGCAAGTAGTTTATGATCCTAGGAGATGATCCTAGGAAACAGTGGTAGGGGAGAGGAGAAATGAGATAGGAAAGCAAGTTGCCACTGGGGGCATCTGGAACCTGTTCCTACTAAGAAACACTGGGAGTGGTGCAATACATGTGCCTTTGAGCCATGCTACCTGAGGGGAATTGGAGTTGGGGTAACTACCAGTTGTTAGTTGAAGTCTGTGGTGGAGGCAGAGGTTGCTAATTGTACCTGCTGAGCCTATGGGCAGAGTGAACCTCAACTTTCTGACAAAGTTCTCCAACAAAAAGATGCAGATGCTGCAGGTGGAAGCTGTGCTATATTGCACAATGAAATGGTAAGGAAGGACAGTGATGGTGATGTTACAATGGGTCTACATCATTATCCAGGTCAGCTCATTCTACAGCACTGACTGCCTAACTCTTCCCTGTGTGGACACAGCTTCTTTGGTAATATAAGAAAAAACATGTGTGCTAGACATGGGGGAGAGTAAGGATATGAGTGGATATTTGAAAGGCAGATGAGTTTGATGCCTTGGAATCACACCTAATATATGTTATTTTCATTAGTGATTATCATATAGCCAAACTATAGATATGTGGGATTAGTGGTCTTCAATAATGCCACTTCCAAGTAGTCTTCCAAGTAGCCTTCAATCATGCCACTTCAGGCATTAATTATGTTAGTCTGAATGATTTGGGTAGACAAGACTTTTGAACACCACTTAGGGTCTTACCATGGCTTATGAGGCCTCATTATCATAAAAAGTAGACTTGTTCTTTCACTTCCATCTTTCCCTGAGCCATTATAAGCCATTTTATTATTTCTATCTTTGAGCTGAACAAAGCTGTCTCTCAAGTCTCCTATAGAAACGTCTAGAACATGACCTGCTTCTGAAGTTTGTAATGTATTCAGAGTGGAATGCAGTGGTAAGCTGTGCACCTGGGTATACAAGCAAGGCACCTGGAGTTGATGACTGAGCTACATTCAGCCTCATTCAGCCCAGAAGACCAAGATCATTGATCTTCCAGGTGACCTGACAAACACCTCTGCCAAATAGAGGTTATTGAATCTGGTTAGAGGCTGAAGAGTCAATCAGATTGTTGTTCAAGGAGTTTAGCAAAGACATTTGGTGAGTAGAAGCCATATGTAATTAAAAGCCTCATGGTAGGGAGAGACCAGTGTGAGAATTGCTTGGTTGTGGTGGAGAGATCTTAGGCACAAATGCAGAGCAGTTGTGTGGAGCTAGGCTCATCACAGAGGGTCATTGGAATGAGAAGCAATGTTTCCCTGCCATGGAGAGGAAAAGGAAACCAGGTGGCTTAACCTGGCTTGTGTCTTAAAAGTCAACCCAGTATCTGTGAGTCTGCCTCTGAGGCTATTGGGACACTCTTCTGCATTCTTCAGTTCCCATGTGCAGACTTATGAGAAATGGTTAATTGAAGTAATCTAGGTGTTTGTCTCCACCAACCCGAAAGAACTCAACTAACATATCTTTTAAGTACTTGAAATCACCACTCACCTTGCTCTGATTTAGGCTAAACAATTTTAATTCCATTATTTCTCATTTTTATGATTTAAACATTAATTTAATTTTAATTTTTTTTTTTTTGAGATGGGGTCTTACTTTGTCCCCCACGGCTGGGGAGCAGTGGCACATGGCTCACTGCAGCCTCAACCTCCTGTGTTTAAGCGATCCTCCCTACCTCTAGGCTCCTGATGTGCCACCACACCCTGCTAATTTTTCCTTTTTTTTTTTTTTTTGTAGAGATGCAGTCTCCTTACGTTGCCCAGGGCTGGTATCAAACTCCTGGGCTCAAGTGATTCTCCTGCCTCAGCCTCCCAAAGTGCTGGGATTACAGGCATGAGCCACTGTACCTGGCCTTATTTTGAATTTAAAGACTCATACATTCAATTCAGCCGCTTCAAGTCCTCCTGCCTAGGAGGCACTGGGGAGTAGACTAGCATGAGATAAGAGACTTAGGGTCAGAAATACATAGATTCCAAGGTTGGCCCTGCAATCCACTTTAAATGTGCACAAGGGCAAGCTACTTAACTTCTCTGAATCTTAAATGAGAATTATATTTATAATTAACAATATTATTATTACCACCACAAAAAATAAGATACGTGAAAATCTTTTTATCTACCCATTCTTGCCCTCAGATATATTCTATGGAAGACTGAGATTTGTTATCTCATAAAATAGAATCTAATAATATAAAGAAAATAAAAGAATAGGAATTAAAAACATGGTAAATGGAGAAATGATAAGTGAAGAAAGTCAATTTTATATAAGCTACAAACTTAATAGTGAGCTTCTTGGAAACGAACAAAAGCAAAATGCAATAGTCACATCCTACTCCAATAAAATGAAATATAAAATTTGATAAAGTAAGAAATATGAATTTTAGTTTAACTGTAATGTGAATTGTTACACTGGTTCTGTTTTAAGAGACATTGAAACAGACAGCAGAAATTTTATAGTAGACAGAGAAAGGACCTCTGTATCCTATTTCATATATTAAGTGCAAATTAAAAGCTATGCATGTAGAGTTGTGTTGGAGGTTTCTTGAAGGTATTTACATAGACAGATGAGAGAAGATACAGCCAAGGTAGCCAAGGCATGTTTTTTCTTTTCTTTTTTTTTCTTTTTTTTTTTTTTGGGCAAAAGGTTCTCACTCTGTTGCCCAGGCTGGAGTGCAGTGGCACGATCATAGCTCACTGCAGCCTCAACATCCTGAGCTCAAGCAGTCTTCCCAAGCAAGCCCCCCAGGACCTGGGACTATAGGCGCATGCCACCCCGCCTGGCTAATTTTTTATTTTCAGTTTTTGTAGAGACGAGGTCTCACTACATTGCCAAAGCTAGTCTTGAACTCCTGGGCTCAAGGGATCCTCTCACCTCAGCCTCCCAAAGTGTTGGGATTACAGGCATGAGCCACTTCCTGGCCAAGGCATGTGTTTTCTAATAAAAATAAATAAATGTAGCAACACAGTCTGAAGGATCTAGAGTAATTGTTTATGTCCTTTCTCTAATTGTTTTCAAATATGAATTGTCTTGGTTTATTTTCATATTGCACTAGCTTCCTAACTGGTCTCCCTGGCTGCAATCTTGCATGCCTTGAGTCTTTTCTCTATGTGGCAGCCAGGACAATATTTCTATTTCATTCTGTCACTTACTGGTTTTAAGCTATTCCTACCATCCGGTCCTAAATTCTTGCAGTTTTTCAAATATGCCATGTAGTTCCCCCTTTGCACATTCTCCTTTTCCTGGAATAGCCATCTCCATTGTCAACTAGATTGCCAGGTTAATACCATTTTTTGGAAGTCAGATCAGACATCACTACTTCTAGAAAAACTTCCTTAACCACTCTGACCTTGTCTGAATGTTTCCTCTCCTCTGTTCTTAAGCATTCTACTACGCAGTATTGTTATTTTGTATTTACTTGTCTATATAGTCAGAGGTGCCATAGTCAGATCTTCATCAAGCCTTCTATGTTGGCAGACTCCTGTTATATAGGAGGGGCTTAATACATACTTGTTAAGTGAGTGAATGACTTAGTAGGAGCCGGCTTTCAAACCAACAGCCAATGTCATGTTAATAACCAATGGACATTTTCCCAAAGTGTGTTTCAGAAAACACTGCTTCTGAGAAATACTATAGGTGTCCTGGACAGAACACTTCCATGGTTAAAGAAGTAGAAAATGCTGCCTATTCTATCTCTCCAAAAAGTCGCTATTTTCGTTAGAATATTAAAGGCTCTGGCATGTTTTTCAATTAATAAACTTATTTACTATATATTTTTCTTACTTTTGTGTGTGTGTGATTGTGTAGTACCTGTTGGAACTAATTCCTTACAACAAAAACAGCTTGAAAAACACTGCACTGCAGGCTTTACTTAAAATTCAGAAATAAGCCAAAGCACTCTAGCTCAAGTGCCTGTAATCCCAACACCTCAGGGGGCCAAGGTGAGAGGATCATTTGAGGCCAGGAGTTTGAGACCAGCTTGGGCAACATAGCAAGGCTCCGTCTCTACAAAAAATAAATCAGCTAAGTGTGGTAGCACATACCTGTCCTCCCAGCCACTCTGGAGGCTGATGTGGGAGGATTTCCTGAGCTCAGGAAATGAGCCGTGACTGTACCACTGCACTCCAGTCTGGGTGACAGAGCCAGACCCTGCTTCTGAAAGACAAACAGAAACAAAAAAGATCTATAAATTAGAGAGATTATACTTCTGAATGAGACTATTCAATACTGTAGTTGGCTATATGATGATATTGATTGAACACAGTGATATTCAGAATCTCAGCTTGGAACTTGATAAAGTATTTCTTAGGTTCATTTGGAAGATAAATGGATGAAAGCAGCCGAGAAAAAGCAATGAAGAAGAGCAATTTGAGGAGACAGCAATGCCGATTATTTAAATATTAAAAGGCAAAATTATTGAAACTATACTATATATGCAAGAATAACTCAAGAGATATTAACGGCATTGTTATGCCTAAAGACGTAAGGTAAAATAAAGGTAGAATCTCACATAAATGTAAGAATGGGGGATTCTACTGCAGAAACTGGGTAAGAATTTTTAAAAATTAAATTTTGTGTCTCATTTCATGCTGTATACAATTTCCATGTAGGTTAAAATTTTAAACGTTAAGCAAAACACAGGAGAACTAAGAGCAATGTAGATACTTAGCTTTTACACTAATAGACTTTGTTTTTTAGAGCAATTTTAGGTTTACAAAAAAATTGCACAGAAAGTACAGAGTATTCCCATATACCCTCTTTTCCTTCCACAGTTTTCCCTATTATTAACATCTTCAGTTGGTATAAGTTTGTTATTGATGAACCAATCTTGATGCATTATTGTTAACTAAAGTCTGTAGTTCACGTTTTGTGTTCACTCTTTGGAGTGTATGGTTACATGGGTTTTGACAAATGCATAATGTCATGTAACCACCTTTACAGCCTCCTACAGAGCAGTTTCAGTGCCCTCAAAATCCTTTGTATTTCACCTATTCATCCCTCCATTCCTCCCCTTCAAGCCTCTGGCAACCACTTATCTTTGAACTGTCCCTATAGTTTTGGCTTTCCTGGAATGCCATATAGTTGCAGTTTTACAGTGTGTAACCTTTTCAGATTGCCTTTCTTCACTTAGCAATACCTTTTTAATATTTATCCATGTCTTCTCACGGCTTGATAGCTTATTTATTTAGCTGGATAATCCATTGTATGGGTGTGCCACAGGTTTTTTTTTTTAACCATTTACCTAGTAAAGATCTAGATACTTAAGAATATGTAATATTCATTAAAGCAAAATAAAAGAAAAATATTTACTGAGAGTCTAACCATAGGCCAGACCCTCTTCTATAATGGAATCTTGAGATATGTTAAATGAGCAAAACATATCAACCTTTGCTCTTGGGAGGATTACAAAATGGCAGGAAGAGGTGGACACACAGAAAATACCAAAGAGAAACAACAAATACATAAATTAGGAAGCATATAAGAAGGTGGTGATTACTAAGGCAAAGTAAAAAGCAGCCCTGGGCCAAGGGCATTGGGAGGGTTGGGGCAGGCGAGGTAAGGCTTGCATATGGAGACTCTGAGTGGAACGGTCAGAGCCCCAGGAGAAGATGATGCTTAAGCCCGGATTTGGTGGACTTTCCTAAGGTCAGTAGCAACAGATGTCTTACAAATGTGAAGTTTAGAAACTTATTACAAATAAATAAAGGCAAATTCACACAACGTTATGATATTTCACTTATTAAATTGGCATACACTTTAAAAAATAAAATTGGCAATGTTATATGGAGATTTCACACCATAGGAGTACATATTAAACTTGTATAATTGTTCTTGAAGACAATGGGATGATAGGACATAAACAATCTTAACAGTGTTTAAATACAGTCATTCCACATTTATGAATGCCTGGTAAAAAATTAATCGGAAATGTTAACAAAATTTATGTAAGAATTATTTAGCAATTTTAAAATCTGAAAATAGCACACCTTTTCTATAATGGGGACAAATTAGAAATTATTATGGTATATTCAATTAAGGTAATGCTGCCCAATCTTTAAAAATGATGAAATTATTTTTTGAAGGCTATTAAATGATTTGAGAAAGTGCTTATGCATAGAAAATGTTCCAAAATAAATACACCAAATGTTAATAGTAGTTGTAAACTTGGGGTGGTGGGATAATGGCTGCTTAAAAATAACTTCTTAAATGATATTTATGTATGATACATTGCAAAATTCATGCATAATACATATATATTATAAAATAGATTATTAAAAATGGAAATTACAGAAAAGTAAGAAGGTAATAAAGTTAATTTTGGCTTATTTCTATTACTTCTGTTCATTATTTTACTTTCTTTTTCCAGATCAACCATCATTTATCTTTTTCCCAATGCCTTCCTTTGTACCTTCCTGGGCCCTTCTCTCCCTGCTTCTTTCTCCTTCTTCACCTTCTCTTCTGATTTGCATGAGGAAAGGGGAATCACACTTTTATTCACTGCCAGATTGTACTCTGCAAAGACATCTATAATCCCACCCTTTATATATATATATATATATATATTCTAACTGTTCTATTTTTACCATTTGGATGGGTGAAGAGGAATGTCTTGCTTTGAATTGAATTTCTGTGATATCCAGTGGGATTGGTAATCTTTTCATGTGTTTATTAGCCATTTGGGTTTCCCTTTTTGTGAATTCAGCCTGCAGAGCCTTTGCCCATTTTCCAGTTAGGTTATTTGTCTGTCTATCTATCTGTCTGTCTGTCTATCTATCTATCTATCATATCTACCTATCCTATCTAAATCTGATCTATCTAGTTTGATTAATTGGCCCACCAATATTCGCAGGCAGAACATCATTTAGATCTTTGATTAGATCTTTGTTTTGAATTTCTGTATCTGTCACTTTTTTCTCTCGCCATTTCCATCTTTGTCTTTTCCCTCTTTATTCTATAATGAATTCTCAAGTTTGTCCTCCACATTACTTACTCAGTCTGCCAGTGCCAATTCTGCTATTTCTGCCTTAAATGAGGGCTTAATTCTGCTTTTTAAATTTTTTTTTCCTTACAGCATTTTTTACTTCACAAAAACCCTACTTTCTTCTCATCTTATTCCTTTTAGATCTATTTTCTCACTGACATTTTTCTACTTCTCATCATCTATTGACATACAAGCAACTTACACTATTTTTTTCTTTGGTTTCTTTGAGTAAAAATTTCTAGAGTATCTTCTTTTTTAAAAAAAAAAAAATTTTCCTGAGTCTTCCAGAAGGTGTTCCCTCTCCCTTAATCTTCCTGACTTTTGGGAAGCCCTATCCCCAGGTAGGAAGCAGGTGGGAGGGGGCCTCGCCCCTCTGCTCTGACCGCTTCTGTAGCGGCTGAATTTCTGCCGGAGTCGCAGATGGCGGGTAGGTTGGTGAGCCCAGCGCCTCACACATTTCCTGTCGGCTTCTGCTCTCTCAGACAGAAATGGGATCCACTCCTACGTCCACTGCCGGCTCACTAGTACATGGAACAGATGGACTACATGGAAAACTCTAGCCCTGGTTTTTACTGCTTCTATTTCTATCTCCTCCCAGACCCATAGTGCTTTATTTATGGAGACTACTATGCTGGTAGCCCACAACCTAAGTCTTGCTCAGGTGTTTTCTGAAGAGTTGCAGTCTCTGGATGTAGATAGGGTTGAGGTGGGGGTGAGTGAAATGAGAAATTACCATCTGGCTGTCCTAAAAAATATGGCTTAGTGAAGGACTAGTTGGCTGGTTTTCTGGTTGGTACAGTTCATGTGCTTCTCAACTAAATATCGTATATAGTGGAGGTGAAACCAAGAGTTCATCTCCCTTGTTTCAGGTGTAATTTGTGTTTGTTTTGTTTTTTCCTTTAGAAACAAAGCAAAATGGGTCCCTCATTGCAGCATGGTGCTTATGAGTCTGGTACTAGGGGCATTAAAGCCAGATTCTCCTAGATTTTGACAACAAGCTTGTTGTGCTAGTTTTCACAGGTGTTATGAGTTTTCATCTTTGTGTCTCTTCAGAGGTTTTTAAATGAGGCATTGAAGTGGCCAGCAATCACTTGAAGCTGACCCATTTATTTAACAAGCCACAGTTTCACTCCTTGCTGTGGAGTAGTGATCGCTGCACAGAAAGTTCTTCAAGGAATACCAACAGGCCAGGCCAGGGCACTTCACAAAGGAAAAAGGGCTTCAGTCTGCTCTGAATATCCGGGCAAGAAATTCTTCATGAAAAAAGTTGCCTAAGAGATTCCGAAGTCCAGCACTAGCAATACCTGCCTTCACATCCAAAAAGTTCCAATGTGGCTTTTCCTAAAGTTTTGATCTTTGGACACATTACACCCTGATGAATCTTTTCTACTAGATGAAAATACAAAAATGAAGAGAAAAGTCTGGTTGTATCAATATACAGTGAGAATAGGGGGCAAAGAATCATATAGATGAGATAAATAATATGGGGGAAGTGCTATGTGGTTTACTATGTTGTCCTGTAGATGGATTTATTTGGCATCATTACACTATTTAAATTGGACTTTCTTCCTCTGAGGCCCACAAACCAAAGTAAAAAAAAAACAATAGGTGGCAAGGAGACCTTATTTCCACATGAGGACTATGCCAGCTGTACATAATGTTGCCAGAGAAAATAGAGCATGCCTAGTTAAATCTGAATTTCAGACAGACCATAAATAAATTTTTAGTATAAACGTGTCGCAAATGTATAAGATGTGCAAAAGGAGATGTCTGAAGATTTTTGGTGACACCTTGAATATATAAAAGAGGGGAGGCCGAGGAGGCCAGATGATACACTTTTGGAGATATTTGTTAGAGTTCGGTATCATTCCCCCTGCCTCTTCCGTGGGAGAGAGGAGGATATGCTTCCTTCCACTAAGGCCTCCTGAGAAAGGCCCAAAGGGACTTGGCACTTGCAGCCTGGTGACAGAGGGAGCCGGTGTGTTACCTGCCCGGAAGAGTTAAGTCAAAAAACTGGCTAGAGCCATCTGCCCAGCAGCAGAGCCAGGAGTTGGTGCACTGAAAGCACGCTGTGCCTCCACCAAAGGCATTCAGGGGGGTGTATTTCTCATGGATCAGACATAGCCCCATGGAGGGCAGGTGGCTTGCAAACAAACTCCGCTCAGGAGGACTTCCTTACAGCGAGGAATGGCTTTGGCAGAAAGAGACCCATGGGTTGCAGGAGCTGAGGTGATTGCTTAAACTGCCACCTGGAGGAGGACTGAGGGAGGTAGAGGCTGGTGTTCCCAGAGAAGAACTTTCTGTGAATTTTGTCCAAATGCCCCAGGGTAAGACCCATAGAAAGGCCAGGAAGCACCTGTGCAGATTGCTCACTTGCCCACTCATTCATGTTCATTCATTCCTGTATGCTAGGTGCAAATATTTGTACCTAATGCTAGGCAGACACTGTTCCTGGTGCTTGGGATACACCAGAGAACCCAAAAGAAGCAGATAAATGTGTGCTTTTCTGAAGCAAAGGGCTGGCAGACTGAACTAAACTTGATAAATACATACATTATCGTGTATGTTGGAAAGTAGTAATTGTTGTGCTCTACTTTCAGAGGAGAGTCAGGAGGCCTGGCAGTGCCACAGGAGGCAGGGCACAGATATTAGAGAGGTAAGTGTTGATTGGAGAGCTCCAGGCTCCTGGTGAAGAGCCTGCATTGTCTTATGGGATATGTCAAGTGGGCATGCATCGAATTCACTTAAAATCACCGGGAATAAATTAATGCATATTACCAATGGTCATGTCATTCTTAAACAACTTTTTCAAGATGTTTAAGAATGGCCAAAAGTGAGCACGGTAAAAGTAAATAGCATAATTCCCTGGTCGGGAATGTCATTTATGACAGAGAAAGCTAAGAGTCTTGGGGTTGGAGGGGAAGCTGCTAGGGAGAAATGTCAGCCTATCCCCCTTCTGCTCCTCTATCTACCTGATTCTTGGTTATGATGGTGTTAGTACTGATGAGTGGAGACTTTTCTGTTAGGAACAGAGAGGCAACAGAGGGAGTAGAGAATGACCCCACAAAGGGAGAGCACCCCAGTGCAAAAAGCCATTTCTAAAGGTAGGATTTGAGTGAAGGTTTAGAGGAGAAATAAATAAAGGAGCATATTTAAAGCTATTTTAATAGCTTTTCAATTATTGTAGCTTGTCAAGATAATGCTCCTCTGAATATGATTCTATGCTAAGGCTGATTTCAAAGCTAGGCACCAAGCCAACATCATGGGTTCAGGTTGCCAAAGGTTATAGTCATAGCAGGATGATTTGTGGAAAGTAAGAGCTGAAGATCATGAGAGGAATGTGTAAAAATGTGATATATTCCATCAACAATAATGGAACAGGTTTACTAGAGAAACACGGATAGATTTCAAAATATGAGGTAGCATGAAAAATAGAAAAATGCTTAATGGCATAACACCATGAATACAATCTAAACACACACACAAAACAACACCCTATTTTTCATGGCACATGACAACTAAATAGACACATTGAATGTAAATTCAGAGACTAAATAATAAATCCACTAGAGTGATTGTCAAGGTTAGGAGAGTAGTTAAGAGCGGGAATGGAGAAAGAAGAACTGCTGACATTGTCCCATTTCTGGGCATGTGGGAAGTGTCAGATCATCTCTGACAACATGGGGCCATTGACTGCTGCTCCAAGGCTCAAGTACTTTGTAAGCTTTAGGCTGCCCTTTCTCTATATGAATGAATCTGGTGACTAGTGTGCCCCTATATAATCCCATGTGTCAATGCAAGAACAGTGAGATATCTGGGTTGCCAGTGAAAACAGCAGAGTGAGTCTAGAAATTTGGTGATAATAAGGAAAGAGGGGTGTGCTGAATTCTGATATTTAATTGTGGCTCTTTCACGGGCATCCTTTTTCCTGGTGATTGAGTAGAGGCTGCAGGGAGGATCAGATGGGCTCTGGGAGGCATTGTTAGAACTTAGAGGCCAGCAGCTGATGAAAGCTTCAGGTTTCTCCTGGTCTTCTTGCAAAGATAAATTTGCAGCTTCCCAATAATAGGCCACAGCTAGGACCCTGTGCTAGTTTGCAGGCACCATGGCAAGCCCAGGCTACCACTTGGTACGGGTCTGGAGAACAAATTTTTTTCTGAGGCAGACAGATCTTTCCTGCAGGTGAGCCTTGATTCTTGATCCCTGTCCCACCTCTTTGTCCTCTGTACCATTCACTAATGAGTGGTGAGGACCAGCCAAAGGAGAAAGCATCTTCCTACCCTTTTAGACTCTAACTGGAGAAGTGTTATGCTAATTTCGTAACGAGCCAGCATGCTTCCAGCTTTTTTGTCAGCTCAAATTTGAACTTAATCCTACCAACTTCTAACACTGCATGCAAAATCTGGGTAGTAGTGGAAACTGCTGCACTCCACTGGAAGATCGAATTGCTTGCATTCAAGTACTGTGTGGCTTGTATAACAGAAATTATTTTATCATAGATTATGTTTTAAATTGGTTTGAATTATCAAACAGTAAGGAAATCACAGTTTGGTTGTTATTGTAGGGAATTCACTCTGTTTTCCAAATGCAATGTATTTTCTTTGTTTTCTAGCTGTATTGAAGTATAAATGACAACAATCGTATATGTTTAAGGTGATGTTTTGATATGCATATACATTGTGAATTGATGACCACAATCAAGCTAATTAACATATTCATTACCTCACATAGTTACTCTGTGTGTGTTGAGAATAAGATCTACTTGTTAGACAGGAATCTAGACCCAACATGGCGGTATCACCCTGCATCGCAGGCCCTTTGTTAGGACTCCCCGCCCTTCACTTCCTGCTAAGACTCTCAGCGCGCCAAAAAAGCCCGCGCCGGCCAAAAAATCCCTGCTCTGCGCAAGCTCCTCAGAAACGGAAACCTACAAACCCCGCCTACCTCGCCCTATAAAAAGCCTCCCATACCCGCCTGAGCATTTCCTCGGCCCTCCTCCTAGGGCAGCGGTGAACCTCGTCGGGGAGCCCAATAAAGGCTAGCTCTGTTCTCATCTGCCTCATGTCTTCTTGCTCGGCTCCCCATTACATTACACTACTCTCTTAGCAAATTTCAAATATGTGATATATTATTAACTACCGTCACCATGCTGTACATTAGGTTTATTCATCTTATAACTGAAAGTTTGTACCCTTTGACCAACATCTCTCCATTTCCCCTATCCCTCAACTTCAGAAAATCACCTTTTTACTCACTGTTTCTATGAGTTTGAGTTTTTTTAGATTCTACACGTGTGAAATTAAATAATTCAAACTTATAATAATTCAGATTTAAAGCTGTTGGAGCTTTACATTATTTTGAGCCTTGAGAGTGAGACGGGAATAATACAGGATGGTTGCTGGAGAACAGAAAATTCCAGGCAGCAGTTTCACATGAGTAGCAAAAGGAAACTGTTGAAATAGCTGCAGAAGCTAGGGGCTGATAAGACCCTAAAAACCAGGGTATGGGCCAAGCTGGCTAAAACTGACTGGACCCAATATGGCACTGGGTTTAGCCTGACTTTCTCCTAGGATCTCATTATATGCTCATTAACATACTCAATCACACACCCACCAGCACTGTAACAGTTCTGAGAACTCCCATATTTGGTGTAAAAATGAGTGGCACCACAGTTTCCAGAAATTGCTACCTTTTTCCAGGAATCTTCATAAATATTCCACCCCTTGATTAAAGAAACCTACAAAGGTGGAAACCCCAGACTCCATCACAAGACTCTTGAGTATGTCTGCCTATGCTCCCCTTTCTTGAGTGTATACTTTTCCCTTTGCAGTAACTCTTCATACTATCACTATTTTCTGACTTATCCTTGAATGCTTTTTCTGGATGCTGTCAAGAGCTTGGACACCTGCCTGAGTTGAGGTCCCATCAGCACTTGGAGACCTCTTCCAGCCCACCAGTATCAAGAAGAAGGTGGATATGTGGCCTGAGTCACGTGATAGGTTGCTGCAACTTCTGCTTCTCCATTTTTAGATTAAATCTCTTCCTCATTCCTGTCCTATAAATGATTAGGAAAGGCCAAATGGCACCAGAAATAAACCCCCTAGAGACCATGACTCCTCCTTATGGGAGTCTTGTGGAATGCTAAAGCAATATTCTTTGGAATGTAGCAAGCTGTACAGATTATTGTAACATACATACTTACCTTGAATAGAAGATGTTGTCTTCTATTCAAGTTGAGTGAAACCTTAACTTCCTCACTTAGGAATGCTGACTCATTCTTTGAAGTCTGTGTTTTCTGCATGGTCATTCCCAAGCTTTGGGATGGAATAAATGCTATACTCAACCATATTTTCTGAATCTCATTATTTAAGATCGACATTTGAGATCATGTAGTATTTGTCTTTCTGTGCCTGGCTTAGCATAATATCTTCCAGGTTCATCCATGATGTCGCAAATGGCAGGATTTCTTTCTTTTTAAAGGATGAATAATACTCTATTATATATAAATATATTTTATGGCTGGGTGTGGTTGCTCATGCCTGTAATCCCAGAACTTTGGGAGCCCAAGGTGGGCAGATCACTTGAGCCTAGGAGTTCAAAATAAGCCCTGGAAACATTGTGAGATCCCGTTTCTACAATAAGCAAATAAATAAATAAATATTAGCTGGGCGTGGTGGCACACACTTGTAGTCCCAGCATCTCAGGAGGCTGAGGCAGGAGGATCGCTTGAGCCTGGGAGGTTAAGGTTCCAGTGAACCATGGTTGTGCCACTGCACTGCAGCCTGGGAGACAGAGTGAGACCTTGTCTCAAAAAAATATATATATACACACACACACACACACATATATATACACACACACATATATATGTACCCTAAGATGATATATATAATCTATATATCTTTAAATATAAAGATATATGCATATACTCACATAAACTTAAGATATACAAATATATCTTTATATTAGAAAGATATATATATTTAAATTCATTTATTCATTGATGGACACTTAGATTGTTTTCCTATCTTTGCTATTGTGAATAATGCTGCTGTGGACATGGGAGTGCAAATATCTCTTTGAAGGAGTGATTTTTATTTCATTTGAATATGTACCCAGAAGTGGGATTGCTGGATCATATGATAGTTCCATTTTTATTAGGTTGGTGCAAAAGTAATTGTGGTTTTTGTCATTACTTTTAATGGTAATAATATTTTCAGGAACCTCTATATGGCTTTTCTTATGGATGAACCATGTAGGAGTGAAGAGAGAAGGCTTCCCCCTTCACCCTCTGCAGGTCTTCTGAAAATAAACTGACAAAGCAGATCAATAGGAGAAAAACGCACACAAATATATTTTAATGTACATTGCCCAGGAGAATTGCAGGAAAATGATTACCCAATAACTCGATGGAGCACAGATGCTTATATACCCTTCTATATAGAGAAGTGGGGAGATAGAAATGCAGAAGTAAATGACAAGTTTCCTTTGAGGTCTGGGGGAGGTGTTGGGAAGGTGAGGGATGGAACTTCATTGTGAACAAAGGCTGTCTTATTATGCAGATAAGGCCTCCCCGGCAGTCTCTGGAGCTGCCCTCAGGAAAATAGATGAAAAGTCTGTTTGGGTGTGGTGACAACTTCCAGTCTCTTCTGTGGTTGATTTTTCCTGGTTATGTGATGAGAATCCAAGAGAGGGGGGTCTTAAGACAATTGCATTTCTTTTGGAAAAAAGCTTTCTTAGATAAAGAAATTCCAGGGAGAGTCCTTCCTGGTGCTTTGAGAAAGAGGATCAGAGAGACTTTGGTTCTGAGGCTTATTTCTGAGGCTTTCAATTTTCAAAGCACTCAGCATGCCAGAGTGCCATGTTTTGGGGAATCGTTTTCTGTGCTCCAACAACCAATGTACATTTCCACCACCAATATAGAAGGTTCTCTTTTCTCCACATCTAAATGTAATGTATTTTCTTATTTTCACCTAGAAATTGGATGTATTCATTTATTAAACCATATGTGCTAAGCACCTAAATGTGTCAAAACCAAATGTTTAAGAAGTCTTGGGCTTAAACAGATAAACTCATGATTCTTGCTTCTGTGAACTTACCTACAGTCTACCAAGGAGACCACTGTGATACATTAAGACTATTGCTATAAGAGAGCATGTACAAAATATTGTAGTGCTAGCCTAGAAAAAAAAAAAATGTTTCTTAGAGAATCAAGGATGGCTTTGCAGAGGAGAAATCTTTAGCTAAGTCTTGAGGGATGGTAGGACAAAATATAAGGGCAGGAAAGAAGAGCTATGAAGAGGGTTTATTAAAGAAAGAATGCTATCTCTGTTTCTAGGACACTGAGCAAAACAGAAATGAGAATATATGGACAGTTCTTGTCCCTGGTTCTCAGCACAGCCTTTGCAAATACGTTAGGCCCTTGAGGAACTTTGACTGAGGAATCTTTATAGATCGCTGACTCCAGCAGAGTCGACTTTTTTCTATATCTTTCAGAAAGAGGCACGAATTTCAGAACTAGTGTACACTGTAAAAATTCCAACTAACGTATCACAATTATAGAAACACCTGTTCCAGACATAACAATATTTTTTTGTTGTTAATTCACTAGGCTGGGTACACCAAAATTAACTTCATTTAAAACATTGTAATGAATAAGTAAATGATAGTCCTGTCTTTAATTTTTTTCCCCTGAAGCTTAAAAACCAGTTTAGGTGGAAAACCCACAAATTTTTACAGTACCAGAGAATCTCACAGTGAGCACTGACTCATAAGCTATTTATTGTAGAAGTCCATTTTCCTTTAATGTGTGTAGCTGATCATGCAAAATAAAGTTTAGATTTGTTCTTATGGATCCCAGTTTTCTTGCAGGAACTAAAAGTTGAACCTCCCCCTCCCTCTCCCCCCTGCCTTTTTTTTTTTTTTTTACTCTGAAAGCACTAGTCAACTTTATTTGGGGACCAAAAAAAACCACAAAAAAACAAAAACAAAGTATGCTCACCTGGCTTTGGACCCACAGAATGTAACCCCTGGAATGGAAGGTGAGGCCACTTGCTATTTAATGATATTATCCCTTTGTGATTTTGATCAAATTTTCACAGACACCTAGACAAAAATGAATTAACATTCAAAATTTTTAAAATGTGAATTTCTTTCCCTACTCATTAAGCCAGAGCAATTACCCTTTTAATTCAGTGCATTGCATATGTTCCATACAGCAGCAACCTGTATAAAGAGGATGAGGGTGAGAAAATATACCATGGATTCCAACTTCAAAACTTTTCAGGGAACCTCAAGGCCAAGATTATGTAGCTGAAGCAAAGAGCAAGGTTCAATTATTTGACTTTTTTTTCCTGCCAATTTAGCTGAATATTTCAAACAAAATATATGCACAGAAAATTTTCTATGATTGAAAGAATCCCATATTTACCAAGTTTTTAACTAACCCATTAAAGAAGATGACTGGCCACTGTGTTGATAAGTTTTTAGCCCTGTACTTTGCCTTCTATGTGGTAAGCAATAGAGTGTAGGAGTTAAATATGCTGGCTCTGAAGCCACACTGGATTTGAATCCTAGCTCTTTCACTTAATGGCTGTGTGACTTAGAAAAACTTACTTAAAACTCAGTGTGCCTCACTTCCCATATCAGCAAAATGGGACTATTAATAGTTCCTGCCTTGAGGGGTGACTGTGAGGATAAAATGTATTCATGGCTTGCCTTCCCAAACTACCAGGCTAAAGCCATGTGGCAGAGATAGTGAGTTAGTGCTTCCCAAATATCCATGTACCCGCTATGGATCCCACGTTTCCTTGAAGTTAGATGTGGGGCTGTGTGACTATCCCTGGCCAATCAACTTCAAGCTGCAGTGAACTATGTCACTTCTAGGCCAAGGGAGTGAAGCGCCAATATGCTTTCTCCATCCCTTTTCTCCTCATCCCTTTTTCCCCTCCCATGGTGACTCTGGAGACCACATGTTTCTGGTGATGTAGCTTTGATATGGTAAGAGCTTGGGTCCCTAAGCCGTAGTTTGAAAGACACAGGCCAGCTGCTGATCCATGGAAAACTTTACATGAATGGAAAATAAATGGTTTATTGTGATATGTGGTAAGTCAATGAAATTTTGGGGGCTTGCTTGTTGCCACAACATAGCCTAACGTTACCCTGTCTAATACAAGTCACAAGCAGTTTAATTTACATTTAAATAACCCTGCTTCCTCCTTTTAAAACTTTATTTTAGATCTATTTTAATTTCTTATAATGATCAACTTAAAACATTAAGCCATAAAACTCTTCAAGAAATAAGATGTAGCCGGGCGTGGTGGCTCACGCCTGTAATCCCAGCACTTTGAGAGGCCGAGGCAGGCAGATCACCTGAGGTCAGGAGTTCAAGACCAGCCTGACTAACATGGAAAAACCCCATCTCTACTAAAAATACAAAATTAGCCGGGCGTGGTGGCACATGCCTGTAATCTCAGCTACTCGGGAGGCTGAGGCAGGAGAATTGCTTGAACTTGGGAGACGGAGGTTGCAGTGAGCTGAGATCACGCCATTGCACTCCAGCCTGGGCAACAAAAGTGAAACTCTGTCTCAAAAAAAAGAAAAAAAGCATGTATGTTTAATTTTTATTATATGAATTTTATTATATAATTTAATTTTATAAACCATAATTTTATTATATGATTTTGCATTGCACTTTGAGGTTATTCTATTTGAGTAACCACATTCAAATGAGGTTTGGTCTCCCGTTAGAGAATGTGTACCAGGCTAATCTGCAGAATTACAGCCAGAGACTCACCTGAAGAATTTCTAGTGTCAAATATCTAGGAAAGAGGCATGCTTCACTATCAGGAAACAGGAGCTCCAAGGTGTGAAATTAAAGGTGTCTTGTTCTTGACATTTCGTTCTTTGTAAGGAAAAGAACCAAGGATCGAAAAGGCAGAAAAAAGTTGGAGGTTGTAGTATCAGGACTCTCTGCCCTTGGAAACAGTTCAGGTATCAAGGAAGTAGAGGTCCTAACAAGGGCTGTAGCCCAGTATTAATGTAGCAGCAGAAGTGATAGCTTATTTATTTACCTTTTTAAGAAAAAATAATAAAAGGGAATGTAAGCTCAAGGCAACAAAAGTGGTATCTCTTGGTCTGTCAGCAAACAAAATTTTCCTTCCAGAATTACATGGAAGTAAATTTTTTTTTCATACCCTTAGGAAAGACAGCATTTTCTTAATTATATTGAAAAAAAAAAATGATGACTTTTCCACTAGTCTGTCAGGATTTCAATTATGCTAAGATTCATAATCTTATGAATAAGTACCAATTAAAAGATCTTTCTGAAGTTCAGTACTCAACTTCTAATCTGGAGTCTCAAACTTGTCTCTTCTTTACTGTCTTTTCCAATACTCATCAATTCTCTGAACTCAAAATTTTTGCATTTTCATTCCACTGATTGATGGGAAGCCAATAGAATTCTTGTATAAAACAATGAAAATCCCATGAATAGCTTTTCTTGATTGCAGATTTGGGTGACAAGTTACAACTGTAGAAGTGATATAATATTTTATTTCCCATCCCAAATCCTACCACTTGACCTCATGCAGTAAAGTATCTCACTAGCAATTCTCTTGACATTTGCTTTCTCCAAATTTTTATGTGATCTTTTACAACAGAGTACCTAAGAGAATGGTCTTTTAAAGCTATAATTTTATTATTAAAATTTAAAATATAGGTAATAAATTCACATGGTTCCAACTTCAAAAAGCATAAAATGGTCAGCAGTGAAGATTGTCTTTCTATTACCATTCCATCCCCAAGTTACCCATTTCCCTCTTGGAGGCAGTATTGCTAGTTTCTTATACTGTATGTTTAAAGATACAGACAATGCATAGACAAGTAAGTACAGAAATACATTAAACACACACACACACATAAACATATGGACACACCCACACATTTCATTTTTTTTTTACACAAATGGTAGATACCATATGCCCCCTTTTGAGCTCTCATTTTTTCCCTTAAAAATATATCTATGAGATTATCTCATCTCAGTCATAAAGATTTTAGTTTATTTTTACTTTTTGAATTGAAATAAATGTATATATAGGAAAAACATAAATATCATAATTATGCAGCTCAATGAATCTTAACAATGTGAATGCATATGTTTCATCAGCACTTGAATCAGGAAACAGATTTATTATAAATACCCTGAAAGCCCGTGTTAACAGGTCTCCCAATCACTACTACTCCTTCCACCACCCTATCAGTTAGATTTGCTGCATAACCAACCACTCCAAAACTCAGGGGCTTAAATCAACAGTTATTTACATTTTTGTGGGTTGGCAATTTGGGTTCAGCTCTGCTGGGCAGTTCTGTGGGGCTGGAGCAGACTCAGCTCCATCTCACAGGGGCTCACTCATGCATCTGCAGGTGGCTGCTGGATGCCTGGGACTGGCTGACTTTTGGCTGGAGTGTAATCCCTCCAGCAAGCCAACCCAGGCTTGTTCACAGAGTGGCAGTATTTCAACAACAGCAAGAGCAGAAGCTGCAAGGCTTCGTGAGGTCTCAACTCAGAACTGATAAGTTGCTCTGACGCATTCTATTTGTCGAAGCAAGTCACAAGGCCAGTTTAGTTTCCAGGGATGAGACTCTGCCTTTTAATGCAAGAGTTTTCAGAGGATTGCAGTCGTTTTTGCAATCAGCCACAATCACCATTTATTGATTTTGCCTGTTTTTGGATTTCATATAAATACAATTATATATTATGCCTACTCTTTTGGGTCTGGTTTCTTCATTCAATGTTGTCTATCATTCTGTTAGCATTAATTTATTCTTTTAAAAAAATGTTTATTGAGGCCAGGCACGGTGGCTCATGCCTGTAATCCCAGCACTTTGGGAGGCTGAGGTGGGTGGATCACAAGGTCAGGAGATCGAGACCATCCTGGCCAACATAGTGAAATCCCGTCTCTACTAAAAATACAAAAATTAGCCGGGTGTTGTGGCATCTGCCTGTAGTCCCTGCTACTTGGGAGGCTGAGGCAGAAGAATCACTTGAACCCAGAAAGCAGAGCTTGCAGTGAGCCGAGATCCAGCCACTGTACTCCAGCCTGGTGACAGAGTGAGACTCCATCTCAAAAAAAAAAAAAAAAATGTTTATTGAACACCTACTATGTTTTGGTAATAAAGTCAAATGAGGTATAGATCCAGTCCTCAGAACAGGGGAGGTTGCTAAGTAAATATGATGTATATATTATGATAAAAGTATGCAGAGGGAGTTAGGAGTAAGATTAAAGTCCGACCTCACTAGGAGAGGTAATGTTTACCTGTATCTTAAATTATACACAGGAATTAGTCATATGGAGAAAGATGTGGGTGAAGGACACTCCAATTGGAGGTACCAGTGGTTGGGATATGGAGCTGTGAAACATCATGATGGCTCAAGGGCCACAAATAGTGTATTACAATTATTACAACTAGCACTTGCAGGTGTTAGAAGAAGAGCTCAGATCAGTGATTTTCAAACACTAGTGTGCATCGGAATCACCTGAAGGCCTTTTTTTTTTTTTATTTTATATTGTATATAAAATATACAAAATGTATATTGTATACAATAGATGTACATATTATTGGGGTACGTGTGATATTTAAGACATTTATATAGTTTGTAATAATCAAATCCATGTAATTGGGATAGCCATCATCTTAAATATTCATCTTTATGCTAGAAACGTTCAAATTATTGTCTTCTAGATATTTTGAAATATACAACAGATTATTGTAAACTGTAGTCACCCTACTAATCTACGAAATGCTAGGTCTTATTTCTTCTATCAAACTATATATTTGTACCCAATAATCAGCTTCTTCATCCCCCCATCCACCCTTCCCAGCCTCTGGTACAACTGCCAATCTACTCTCTAGTTTCAAAAGATCTACTTTTTTAGCTCCCAGATGAGTGAGAGCCTGTGATATTTGTCTTTCTGTGCTTGGCTGATTTCATTTATTGTAATGACCACAAATTCCATACATGTTGCTGTCATTTCATCTGTACACATTCAACTTTAGCAAATAGTACCAAATAGTTTTCTAACGTAGTTGTAACAATTTTCTCTTTCTCTAGCAGTTTATGAGCATTCCATTTGTTATACATTCTTGCCTAAACTTGTTATCACTTACTATCAGTGTTTTTGAGTCATTCTAAAGAGTGTGTACTTACATCTCATTGTTTAATTTGTATGTCCTTGATGAATAATAATATAGAGTTTCTTTTTATATGTTTATTGACCATTTGGATATCCACTTTTGTAGTGTTTATTAAAGACTTTTGTCTATTTTTCCATTCAGTTATCTCTGTTTTTTAAAAATTTATTTGTAAAACTTATAGATATTTGATATGAGTCCTTTGTCAGCTACTTGTACTGCAAATGCTTTCTTGCAGTCTGCTTTTTTGCTCTCTTAATAGTGTTTTTTAAATAATCAGAAGTTGTAGTATTTTAACTAGTCAATTTTATCAACCTCCTTCATAATGGTTAATGTTTCTTGGATCCACTTAAGAAATCTTTGTCTACCCCAAAGTCATGAAGATATTTTCGTATGTTATTTTCTAGCAGTTTTATTGTTTTACCTTTCACATTGATATCAACAATCCTCCTTGAATTAAGTTTTGTTTGTGGGGTGACATAGGAATAACGTGTTTTTTCAATCTGTATGAATACCCAATTCACTCAGAGCCATTTATTGAAAAGACCATCCTTTCAATAGTGCATTGCTGTCTCGCCTTTGTCATAACATGAATGTTTCTATCAGGTAGAGTATGTTCCTGAATTCTCTGTTCAGTTCCATTTTTCTATCAATGCTTGCACCAAATATCCTACTATTTTAATTACTGTGGCTTTATATATTGTAAGTTATGATATCCAGAAGTATAAGTACTCTAATTTCATTCTTCATACTTAAAATTATCCTTGTTATTCTTGGCTGTTCCATTTCATATGAACTTACCCCACACAGGTGAAAGCCCTGCTGGGTTATTAGCTAGGACTGTATTTAATCTATTGATCATTTTGGGAAGAACTGTCCAGGTAACAAAATTGAATCTCTAGAGTCATAAATGTGTTTTATTCTTTCATTGATTAAGGTTTTAAAAAGTATTTCTTAAGAAAGTTGCGTAGTTTTCATCAGACTATATATTATGTATATATGAATGATTGATTTTTGATGTGAATCTTGTAACCAGTGACCTCGCTGAGTCCACTCATTAATTCTGATAATTTGTCTCCATATTCTTATAGATTTCTTTCATTTATGTAGTTTACTACATACACACAATATGGTATCTGTGATAACATAATTTTTATTCTATTATTTTTCATTTCTCCTTTTCCAGTAGTTCTTTTCCTTGCTTCATTGTACTCGCTAAAACCCCCAGAACAATGCTGAAGATAAATAAGTGATGACGGCAGGCATCTTGTTTCTGATCTCCAGGGAAAGCTTTTCATGTTTCATTGTTGTGTATAATCTTAGCCATAGGTTTCCCATAGTCTTCTTATAGCAATACAGCTTTCTTCTATTTACAGATTTCTAAGATGTTTTAATTTATTGAGCTTATCTCATGATTTTCTATTTTATGCTATAAAAGTAAATTAATTACTTTTTGGATGTTAAACCAACTTTTCTGGAATAAAGGTCTCTTGGTTGCTGAATTCAATTGCTAATATTTTATTAGAATTATTAAATTTATACTTGTAAAGAATATCAGATTTTTTTTCTTTTTAACAGTACCTTACCAGGGTTTGATATCAAGATCATGCTTGCCTTATAAAATGGGTTATGAAGCACTTTTCTTTTTGCTGTTTTCTCGAATTGTTTGAAATATATTGGTGTTATTTCTTCCTTAAATATTTGGCAGAATTTACCAAAATACCTTTCTTGATCTGAAGATTTCATATCAGAATTATTTTTTATGGATTCAGTTTCTATAATCAATACAGATCTTTTCAGATTTTCTATTTCTTGTGTTAATTTTAGTAAATTTTGTTTTTCTAGCAGTTTGTCACTTCACTTAAATATTCAAATTTATTGACAAAAGGTTATTCATAATATCCTGTTTATTTATTGAAGTCTATTGGATCTGTAATGTGATTTTATTTCTAGTATTGGTAATTTGTGCCTTTTCTCTCTTTTTTTAAAAAACTCAATGTTACTAGGGGCTTATCAATTTTATTAGATTTTTCAAAGAACCAAGTTTTGACCTTGCTGATTAACTCTATTTTTCAATTTCATTAGTATCCATTCTTATTTAACATGTTTCCTTTCTTCTTTTGGTTTAATTTGCTCTTATTCTACACTTTTTTGAGACTAATATTTCACTTACTTATTTTCAGTCTTTATTATTTCTTAAAACATGCATTTAAGGCTATAGATTTCTTTTGAATAGTGACCCTACATGTATTCCCCAAGATCTGACTTGTTATATTTTTATTATTTCAGTCTAACATTTTTAAAAATTTCCATTGAGATTCTTCCTTAATCCTGTGTTATGTCAAAGAGTACTTCTTAATTTCCATACATTTGGAGATTTTGTGGGTTCTTTGTAACTAATTTCTGGCTTGATTCCACTGTGATCAGAGAACGTACTCGGCTTGATTATAGTACAGCATATGGTCACTTTGGTAAGTGTTCCAAACACAAGTTGAGAATCGTACATATTTTCTGCTTTTGTGTATAGTTATTGGTTTCATATTTTTATACCACTTTGTTCAAAATTTCTAATTTTTACTTATCTTTTGTCTGCTTCTCTATCAGTTACTGAGAGGTATGTTAAGGATCTCAGTCTAAACTCAAACTGCGGGTTTCTCTATCTTATTAGTTCTATTGATTTTTGCTTTATATATTTAAGCTTCTCTTATGCTTTTTTCATAATCTTGATGAACTAACACTTTTATCATTATAAAATATTTCTTATTTTTTCTACTGACCTACCTTCCAAAACACGAATCCTCTGTACAGGTGTGTCAAATTTAATATTTAATCCACCTATTGAGTTCCTAGACTAAATGTTTATTTTTACATTCTAGATTTTCAACTTGATTGTTTTAATTGTTTAGTTTATTTTATTAAACATGTTTTCAATAGTCATTTTAAAGCCCGTTTATGAACACTCAGTTGTCTGGATCACTTTTAGATTTATTCCTATTGTTTATTTTCTGTTCTATTCTTTCTCTTTTGGAAGAAAAGAATAAATTGTATGGCAGACATTGTGTATGAAATATTGACATCTTTCTCTATGAGTTTAGCTTGTGACAGGCAGAATAGGGAAAATTACCCTATTCCAATCAGGGATTAGACAGTTTTAAGGTTGTGTTTCAGACTTTGTAATGCTTGGTCAGTTTCTGCTTTCTCTAATTCCTAGGTTGTGATTCTAAGGGATCCCAAACGAAAACTTGAGGTGTTTATCGCTGTCTTTCAGACAGCCCTAAACGTCAATGAAAATATCTTCCTAGCATTGTGAAACTGCCAAAAGCTCTAAACTTCTTGGTTCCCACTTTCTTCTAAGCTTCTCTTGAACGACAAGCTTCTCTTGTTTCTTCTCTGCTGTCGAAATCAGGAATCCGCAAATGCTTCAAGCGGAAAAGCTGCAAATTTTCAGTCTCATATCTGCTTCCTTTCTCTTAGCTCCTCAACTCCTGGATATCTTAGTGGCCCTGAACTCCAGTGTTTTTTTCTCACTAGATCTTGAGACTTCTAAAAGCTGTTCTCCGTTTCTCTGTGTCTTAGCAGCCTCTTTTTCTCCTTTTCTCAGCTTCTTTGCCTGTTCAATTTTGAGCCATCTCAGTTTCCCGTCTCTTAAAGATCTTGGCCCTTCAAGTTCTGGCTACCTTGGTAATACTCTGTTGCCTTCAAATTTCGTTTTAATCTAGTTATTCTAGTTGTTAGTAGTGGGAGGTTTGGTCTGCTATAAATTAATCCCTGTCACAAATGGAATGCCTTTTTCCTTTTCTTTTTTTTTTTTCAGCTACATAGTATACCATTGTATAGCTATTCTAAAATTTCTTTGTACAGACCTAGTTATGGATACTTAGGTTGTTTCCAATATTTACTATTGCAAAGCATAAAGCAGTAGCTTATATGTACATTACAAATTATATAAATAATGGTAACTTAGTATGTACATAACTGTATGTGCATTATCTATACAGTTGCACACATATACAAAAATATATAAAATACAAAGTCTTAGAATAAAATTGCTTAATCAAAGGGAATATTCATTTGTGTTTTGGTATACATTGCCTATTATCCTTTGTAGAACTCATACCAATTTATATTCCAAAGATTATATGAACATGCCTATTTTCCCACAGCTTAACAACATACTGTGTTATTTTAATTTTGACATTTGTCAATGGTAGCTTAAGAAATGGTATCTCATTATAATTTTAACTTGCATTATTTCTATTGTGGGGGAGGTTGAACATTTTTCATGCAGTTAAAGCCTCAAGTAAACACACTGTTCTATAGATTTGTTATAGATGACCAACATTTCACAGAATATATATCATGGCATTCACATAAAATTTTCTGCAACAATTATGTTGTATCACATATTTCCCCCTTTTGGCGATTCATAAAAAAGCCTCTGAGAAAAGAAATTCCTTGAAATGTTTTATTGTGGAAAAATATATATATATAACGTAATTATCATCTTAACCAGTTGTAAGTATGTGATTTAGTGGCATTAAATACACTCACAACGTTGTGTGGCCATCACCAGTATCCATACCCAAAATGTTTTCATCATCTTTAACAAAAACTCTGTTTCCACGACTCCCTTTCCTTCTGCCTCCCAGCCCCTGGCAACCTCTTCTCTACTTTCTGTCTCTTTGAATTTGTCTATTCTACATACGTCATATAAGTAGAATTATACAATATTTATCTTGTGTCTGGCTTCTTGCACTATGTATATTTTTAAGGACCACCCACGCTGTAGCGTATATCAAAATTTCATTCCTTTTTATGGCAGAATAATATACTATCATGTGCATAATCCCTTTATGTGTTGGTGGACATTTGAATTGTTTCCGCATATTGGCCATTGTGAATAATGCTATGAACATCAGTGCACAAATGTGTTTGAGTCCCTGCTTTTAATTCTTTTGGATATACACCTAGGAGAGAAATTGGTAGGTCATATGGTGGTTCTATTTGAACTGTTTAAGAAATTGCCATATTGTTTTCTACAGAAAATGTACCATTTTGCATTCTCACCAGCACTTATGAGACTTCCAATTTCTCCACATCCTTGCCAACACCTTCCGTTTTCCCTTTTTAAAAATTATAGCCATCCTAGTAGGTGTGATGTGCTATCCACTGTCATTTTGACTTGCATTTTTCTAATGATTAATGATGATAAGCATCTTTTCATGATTATATTGGACATTTGTATATCATATTTGGTGAAATATCTATTGATGTCCTTCATCCACTTTTTAACCTAGTTGTTTGACTTTTTATTGTTGAGTTCTAGGAGTTTTTAAAATATATATTTTGAGTATCCATCACTTATTAAGTATATAATTTAGAAATATTTTCTCCCATTCAGTAGGTTGTCTTTTTACTTTCTTGATGGTATACTTTGATGCATAAAAAATTCTTAATTTTGATAAAATCCACACTATATATATATATATATTTTTCATTATCTGTGCTTTTGGTGTCAAATGCATGAAATTGTTACCAAATCCAATGTTATAAAGATTTTCCCCATTGTCCCCATCTAAGAGTTTTATGGTTTTAGCTATTTAGTTTGAGGCCTTTGATATATTTAGAGTTAATTTTTGTATATGGTACATATATATGTAGCTCACATTTTGCATGTGGATATTCAGTTTTCTTGGAACCATTTGTTGAAAATACTATCCTTTCCTCATTAAATGGTCTTGACATCTTTGTCAAAAATTAATTGATTCATATGTGTAAGAGTTTATTTCTGGGCTCTCTATTCTATTCCATTGGTCTATCTCTCTGTTGAAATGTGAGTCCCATACTATTTTAGTTACTGTACCTTTGTAGTAAGTTTAGAAGTCAGGAAATGGGAATGCCCCAATTTCATTCTCCTCTTTCAAGATTGTTTGACTATATAGGGGTTCTTGCAATATCATATAAATTTGAGAGTTAGCTTTTCCATTTCTGAAAAAAAAAGGCTGTTGGAATTTTGATAGTGATTGCACTAAATCTATAGATCACATTGTGTATTATAGACCTCTTAACAATGTAACTCTTCCTATGTATGAACATGAAATGCCTTTCCATTTATTTAAGTCTTCTTAAATTACTTTCAGCAATGTTGTAGTTTTAAGTATATGAGTCTTTTACTTCTTTCTTTAGATTTATCATTAGTATTTAATTTCTAATTAGTTAAGATTTATTCCTAAGTACTCCTAAGTATTTAATTACTAAATACTAAATATTTAGTAATAAACATACACCTTGTTTAGATTTGTTTTTAAGTATTTTAGTGACTATTATACATAGCTTTTGTATTCTTTCCTTTTCTTTTTCTTTTTCTTTTGAGATGGAGTCTCGCTCTGTCACCCAGGCTGGAGTGCAGTGGCATGATCTCAGCTCACTGCAACCTCCTCCTCCTGAGTTCAAGCGATTCTCCTGCCACAGCCTCCTGAATAACTGGGATTACAGGCGCCCGCCACCTCGCCTGGCTAATTTTTTTTATTTTTATTTTTATTTTTTATTTTTTAGTAGAGATGGAGTTTTACAATGTTGGCCAGGCCAGTCTCGAACTCCTGACCTCAGGTGATCTGCCCACCCTGGCCTCCCAAAGTGTTGGGATTATAGACATGAACCACCGTGCCTGGCCGCATTGTTTTTCTTTATTTCCTTTTTGGGTTGTTTATTGATGGTATATTGCAGCAAAGTTAATATTTGTGTTGATCTTGTACCTTGAAATTTTGCTGAATTTGTTTACTAGCTCTAGTAGCTTCCTTACAAATTCTGTGGAATTCTCTTTTAAGAAATTTTTTCCTCTAGTTCATTGGTTTTTCTTTTTTATTATTATTTTTTATTATACTTTAAGTTCTAGGATACATGTATAGAATGTGCAGGTTAGATAGGTATACATGTGCCATGGTGGTTTGCTGCACCCATCAACCCACCATCTACATTAGGTATTTCTCCTAATGTTATCCCTCCCCTAACCCTCCATGTCCCAGCAGGCCCCGGTGTGTGATGTTTCCCTCCCTGTGTCCATGTGTTCTCATTGTTCAACTCCCGCTTATGAATGAGAACATGTGGTGTTTGGTGTTCTGTTCCTGTGTTAGTTTGCTGAGAATGATGGTTTTCCATTTTCATCCATGCCCCTGTAAAGAACATGAGCTCATCCTTTTTTGGAATTTTCTACATATAGAATCATATCACCTGTGAATAGAGATATCATTACCACTTCCTTTTTAATTTGAATGGCTTTTATTTCTTTTACCTTTCTAATAGTTCTGGTTGGAACTTCCGGTGCGATGTTGAATAGCAGTAGTGAAAGCAGGCATTCTTGTCTTGTTCCTGACCCTAGAGAGAGTTTTCAGTCTTTTAGCATTGAGTATGGTCCATTTAACTTTGTTTTAAGTCAGCATCTTCCCAACTTATTTGACTGAGGAACAAGTTATTCATATTGGGAAACACTTTTACTGATAAATTAATAAATGAGTCTAAAATATCTAACAATTAGAATGAAAATTCAGGTGCTTAGAGTAACACAGAGCATTTAGATTTCAATCTTTGACTCTGACAGTTGGACTCTGCCATTTTTGAGAGAGTCATTGAATTTCAATCAATTCCTCTTTATAATTTAGTTCAGTTCACAAAACAAACACAAGAAATAGAACTTTCTCCATTATATAAGCAGGACGTGACTACCTATTAAAATGCTGAGAATGACTTGTAGGTGGTGTTGTTAAGAGAGGGAGGACCAGAGGGAGGACTGTCCTACATACGACTTGGTGTTCTGTAGTGATTTGTGGTGGCTGCATTAAATCAAAATTTAATACTTTGCCTTTTAGGGAGAAAGGCGAGAAGATAATATGAAAACATTGGGTATTTTATCCTCTTGCCAAAGAATTATTGATTGTATCTTCTTCACTTCACTCAGTACCCGCTAATTTTTACCAAGCACCTCATCCCCACATGCTGTGTTCTCTCACAAAATTCCAAGCAAGACTCTCCGAGTCTATTACCCTCTCTACACTTTATAGGTAACTGAGAAAGGCCAGAAAACAAAATGATGAATACAACAATTGCTGAAAACTCAGAGTTGTTATAAAATTGGCAGCGGTAAGATAAGCAAGGAGCAAAATCTTGCAGTGATTAAATACTCAACCAGGAGTGTCTGAGTGGCCTCATCAGACTCTCCGGCCTTGTGGGCAACCCCAGATGAAGGGCACTTCTTGAAGATTTAGTCATAAGCCTGAGTCAAAGAAAGTTTTACTATCTGTTTATTTAATGGTGACTCAGTGTTGTCATGTCTTTGCATACGTTCTATCTATATTTGGTGAAGGTCAAACAAATGGTGGGTTCAGAGGGTCGCTGAAAGAATAATTGTCATTCCTTGTGGAAGCCATGCCACACTGGCTTCCTTGTGTCTCCCTCAAATATACAAAGCACGTTGGCTTCTTAATTTGAACTTTTTGTCCCTGTGCTTAAAATAACCTTCTATAAATACTTAGAGGGGTTTTTTATCCCTCACTTATTTAGGTCTCTGCTCCGAAAGGCCTTCCCTAGCTCTTCTTTCTAAACTATTCCCCAATATTTGCTCTCCCATAACCCTGCCTTCTTTTTCTTTACAGGTCACAATTCTTGGCATGACATTAAATGTTCATTGATTATTTATTTGTTATCTGTTCACCAATATAAGCTTTATGAGGGTGAGGCTTTGTTTTGTTCAGTGCTATATTGCCAACATTTAAAACAGTGCCTTGAATATATGTTAGGTATTTAGAAAATATTTTCTGAATGAACAAACTCATAAATATGCTGATGGAAAAGTTATTTAACAATCAAAGGGAATTTATTGGCTCAATGAAATTAAAATGATCTCTTCTGAAGTACCCATATAATGTCACTGGGACTCTCTCCAGTCCCCAGCTCTGCCTCTTTCCTGTTGGCCTCACTTTCCAGCAGATCTTTCCCCCAGCTGGTCCCTGGCTACCCTAGGCTTACATCATGCAAAGTTAAAACATCCAGAGAAGAGGACACACCTCTTTTCCAGTAGCACCAGCAGAATTTCAGGGCTCCAGTGGCTTCTACTGGGCAACACACCTGAACCAAATCCTCTGGCCAAGGAGTTGAAATAGGCTTCCTGGCTAGGCCAGGTCACTTCTCCCCTCCTGATGCCCACTGGAGCCACATGGACAAAGAATGGGGAAAGGCAGTCCTTCAAAGAAAAATCAAAGTGTAGATATTGTAGACATGTAGATAGTGTAGACATGGGAGAAAGGATGCCCCAAAGGCAAAAGAGACAGAATACACTTTATTCCTGATGATTTAAAAAAGAAAGAGAAAAACAAAAATAGACAAACAAAAACAAACAAAACTTCTTTGTCACTCAGTAACAACTTGTTTAGGTCCTCATTTCCAAGAAACTGATAGAAATACATCAAAATTTTGTTCCAAGTTAGAACTCTTGTCTTTTTAAAGCTTTGTTAGCACCCCTGAGGTGCTAATGGAAATAATAAACACATAGTAAATCTGTAAAATTTCCAATGTTAAACTCAGTCTTGAGACTAAGGCACTTAGCTATGAACTTCTGCCTTTTCAAACACATGTGTTTGAAACCTCTGCGCCAGGAAATGTTCTAAGTGTTGGGGACAAATTTCACCCCCACTCCTTATCCTTCTTCTCTGCTTTGGTTCCTTACACAGCACTTCTCTGTCTCTAATATATTTATAATTTATTTATTTGTCTATTGTCTGTTTCCCTCCCCCCTTCCAGGATGTAAATTCCATGAGGGCAGGAATTCTTGTCTCTTTTGTCCACTGCTATATCCACAGAGGCCAGAACTGTGCCTGGCATACAGTAGCACTCAGTAAATATTTGTTGAATAGATGAATGTGATAAGTTCAACCTTGGTGGTTTGTATTTTTTCCTGTACTCTTTTTTCTGTGCTCTGTGTTTTATTTTATTATTATTATTTTTTTTTTGGAGACGGAGTCTCACTCTGTTGCCCAGGCTGGAGTGCGATGGCATGATCTCGGCTCATTGCAACACCTGCCTCCCGGGTTCAAGCAATTCTCCTGCCTCAGCCTCTCAAGTAGATGGGATTACAGGCTCCCACCACCGCTCGGCTAATTTTTGTATTTTTAGTAAAGATGGGATTTCACCATGTTGGCCAGGCTGGTTTCGAACTCCTGACCTCAGGTGATCCGCTTGCCTTGGCCTCCCAACGTGCTGGGATTACAGGTGTGAGTCACTGCGCCTGGCCTGTGCTTTGTATTTTAAAGTTTAGTATTTTACTATTGAATAGATTTTGCTCATTCTTTTTCTAGATTTTGATTTTTTTCTTTTATATTCATTTCTTACAGTGTTTCTAACTTCTATGCTATTGAAAAGAATGTAGCTTTTACCTAAAAATGTGTTCAGACGATCTTCTGATATTGTTTTCGCTGAACCAGATTGATTGAAACATAGTCTAAGTGAGTGCACACATGCAGATGTGCACACACAAATGTACACACACTAATGACAAGCTATGCAATGACCCAAATTCATTGAAACACAGCACAACATGTGAGTATACACACACACACACACACACACACACACACAAATGACAAGCTAGCTATGTATTGTAATTTTATAGCAATTCTCATTGTAGTTTGTGTGCCAGGGAAATAACAATCCCCTGTGATCAGAGTTTTTTTTTGTTTTTGTTTTTTTGTTTATTTTTTATGCTTAGCGTTATTCACATGAAGATTTTCTAACTTGATTTGTCAGTTTTGTACTAGAAAACCCAAAGAAGAAATGGGAGCCAATTTTGACATATAAAAATCAAACATTTAAATCAAAGTGAACATTTTAAAACAATGGTTGGAGGCTAGTTGTGGCGTTCTCAAAGGCTCCCAGTGTTTGAGTCTAGCAACTTAGTTGAAACTTAGTAGAATCTTCTGTGTGTCTCACTCAGCAGGGCAAAACAAAACGAAACAAAACAAGCAAAAAAGGTGGAGTTCCCTTTTACCTTCACCACATTTCTGTTTCTAATTGATGAGATGTCTTTCCACTCTCCCACAATCCCTTGTTCCTCCTTGTAAAAGCCTTAACTGCTGCCTAATTTTCAATAGGAAAAGTTACTGTCCTGTTTCTCTTTTTGTCACAGTTGCCAAATTAGAATTACTCTGCTGCATTTAGGGTTTGTGAACTTACCTACATCAATATATTTGCAGTCTTCCTTTCCCCTCTATAATCCTAATTTCTAATTTTTGTTTTGTGTACTCTTTTGACAGTAATTTTAGTTATATTACATTTCAAAGCTTTTATGGAAAGAAACAATTATAAATAAGGCAATTAAAATGTCTGGGTATGTTTATGTGCTGGTTCCTGTAACATCACTAGGGATGGTGTGGAGGGCTCAGATGAGGGATGAGACCTTCCATGCTCCTGAAGAGTTGATAGTAATATTTGTTGAATGAAGCCAGTGTAGATCTAGGAGGCTGGATGTGCTCCAGATCATCCTGTCCTTTTCCAGGGTTTGTGATGACTGTCTGTTATTCAGAAAATAGCTCACAACCTTTTTTCAAATATGAGAAGCTCCTTTTTATGTCAAAAGATACTGTAGACCCTTTACCAGCCGGGATACGGTAGGCTATGTGGCAATGACAAACAACTTCAAAATGCTAGTAACTTACAAAACCATCAGTTTTGTTTCTAGGTCACTCTACACATCCATCCTGAATCAGTGAAGGCCACTGATCACTGTGGCCACTCTGGCAGCCAGGCCAATGGAGCCACCATCATCTCTGATCGCTGAAGCAGAAGGAAGAGTGGAATGCTGGAGAATCTCTTACTGGCAGTTCAAGCCTGGCTCAGAAGTCATCACTTCCACTCACAACTCATTTCCCAAAGCTGGTCACATGGCCCCACCTAGCTCCAAGGGGGCCTCCATGTGCAACCCTTGCACAGGCTCAGAAGGTGGGGAGAACTGGAAATATTGGCCACGTGGCACTAATGCTCATCATAGAGGTGCCTGCACAGTGGTGGTTGTCAACTTTTAACATTTCTGGCTTGAGAAAATACATAATGATAAAAAGTTGCTATGAATTTGAGTAATATTCAAATTTAAAAAATTATATTGAATTAATCATATTAATAACTAAGTAAACAAGACAAACTTTTTACAAGAATTAGCACCAGGAAAAAATAGTTAATACTAGAATTATTTTTAGTGAGCAAATTCGCTTTGAGAAAACAGCCTGATGATTCTGATAAAAAGACAAACTTTTTATAATGATTAACACCAGAAAAAAAAAAAAACAGCTAATACTAGGATTGTTTTTAGGGGGCAAATTTGCTTTGAGAAAACATCCTGATGATTACGTGGAGGGGATGGCAGGAATGTGAGGCAGGCACTGCTCTCCATAACACAGAGAGAGGATAGGATTTGGAGGTTTAAGAGACACTGCAGGCTGGGTGTGGTGGCTCATGCCTGTAATCCTAGCACTTTGGAGGCCAAGGTGGGAGGATCACCTGAGATCAGGATTTCAAGACCAGCCTGGCCAACATAGTGAAACCCCATCGCTACAAAAATAAAAAAATTTGCTGGGCATGATGTTGGGTGCCTGTAATCCCAGCTACTTGGGAGGCTGAGGTGGGAGAATCACTTAAACCCAGGAGGCAGAGGCTGCAGTGAGCCGAGATGGCCCACTCCAGCAAGGGGAACAGAGGGAGACTCTGTCTCAAAAAAAAAAAAAAAAAGCACTGCAAGAGGATGACAGGGAGGAAGAGTGGGAAAGGGGAAGAGAAGACAGGAAGAGTGGCTAGCAAAAGGGAAGGGAGATCAGTCCCTAAAATGACTCTCTTCCTTTGACCTTCCCACCCGCAAATTTCAACAATGTTTTGTAAACTCACAAATGTAAGATGTAAATACATTTTGGTTGTGAAAACTAAAGAAAGAGACAAGTTTCATGCTGGGTTGAAGTAGCAAATGTCTTAGACAGCCTGTAAGGATGCAGGGGACTTCAAGTAGAAGACTAGAGAATGCAAGCTGCTCAAAAATTTGCAGAACTCTTGGAGAGTGCTTTAGGCAGCCAGGACATAAACTACCAATTTTATGGAACCCTTGAAGGTTCCCAGCTGATGTTTTTGTTAATTAATATATGTATTATCGTTAATGTTATTTTTAAACACACTGAAATCAGTTTGTACATTGATTGATTTAATAGTTATGGATTGCAAACAAGATAATGAACATGATAAACAAGATTTCTGTCACTTACAAAGCTTATCACTCAAGAGAGGCAGAAGTTAAATATATATGGAAATAGACTTACATTATTTATTTACAACAACACTCAATGGCTATAGATTTATAGACCCCCAACCCATAGGGTCTGTGGGTTGGGAAACATAGGACCAAGAATTTAGGTGATTCCATAACAGGACTGACATGGAAAGACCTAAGCATACCTACACCAAATTCAATGCTTCTCTTTTCTGAGAGTGCTAAAAGGTTAGTTTTCTTAATTTCCAATGCCCTAAGAGACCCATGCCAGATTGTTAGCCAGTACAATAAAGAATGGAAAATACATTTGAGGAACTAAAGATAATATGTCAAGTAAAAATATTTTATTTTATTTTATTTTATTTTTTTTTTTGAGACGGAGTCTCGCTCTGTCGCCCAGGCTGGAGTGCAGTGGCGCGATCTCGGCTCACTGCAAGCTCCGCCTCCCGGATTCACGCCATTCTCCTGCCTCAGCCTCCTGAGTAGCTGGGACTACAGGCGCCCGCCACCGCGCCCGGCTAATTTTTTGTATTTTTAGTAGAGACGGGGTTTCACCGTGGTCTCGATCTCCTGACCTTGTGATCCGCCCGCCTCGGCCTCCCAAAGTGCTGGGATTACAGGCGTGAGCCACCGCGCCCGGCAAGTAAAAATATTTTAAAAGAAATATATCTTTTTTTAAAATTTAGGAATAATGAAATCCACAAGGCAAAATTGAGATTATGTGAATAAAAGAATAGACAAGTTTGAATAAGAAACAGATGGGTATTCTAGAGATAAAGAATATAGTCAAGGAAAAAAATAATTTTAAAATAATACGGAAGTTCAAATGGAGCTTAAATATAATTGAATGTGGAATTAGTCGATTAAAATATGGATTATAGGAAATGAATCAGAACACAGCTCAGAAAGAAAACAAGAGATTTAAATATCAGAGAGAAGAGAAGAGCCATGGAGAAGAGAAAGAGAGCAAGTTAGATAATAGTAGTTCCACAAAGCAAGACTCTAGAATAAGGTAAGGGCAGGGTTAAAAGAAATTATGGATGATAATTATTCATAATTGAATAAACAAATGAGCTCTTAGAGTGAAGAAACATAGAGTCCTACACAAGATAGATTTTTAAAAAATGATCTCTTATTCACATCATGGTAAAGTTACAGAATATCTATGAAAAAGAAAAAACTTGAAAAGCTGCTAGAGAGAAAAGATAAGAGGCAGTAAAGAAATGATCATCAGATTTATTGCAGACTTCTCACCAGCAACAATACATGTTATAGGACAACAAAAAACATCTTCACAATGCAAGGAGAAAACAATTGTCTACCTTGAATTCTCTACTCACTGTGGTCACAGAAAGTGAGCATGATATAAGGGCATTTTCAGTCAGATCCTCCATGAATGTGCCATTCACAGAACACTCATTGAAAGAACTACTAAGGATTTCACTCAGCAAGAAAGAAAATGAACCCAGAAGGAAGGTGTTGGGTTGCAATCAACAATGATATAAAGGAAAGAAAAGGCTAAAAGTAAATGAACCAAGTATAGAAATTGACAAACAAAAAGAAAATTGGGAGAAAGGAATTGAAAAACATAAAAGGTGACTATAATAAATAAAAAACAAGGGATAGTAGAAAATATAAATAAAATAAAAATTTGTAAAACTCAAATTAAAAATTAAATAAATTAATGACAGAATTTAATCCTGAAGAAAAGAGGATGAGGAGAAATGGCAGCCTCTGGAGGAGTTTTGAACAAATAATCAGCAAAACATTTGACAAGTTAATTAGAAAACCTTTAAACTAATTTTTTAAATGAAAAAGTTGCAACCCAGAGAGTGTGTCTAGTTTTTGAAGAACATGTTATTCCTATATTCATCTTTTCCAGGACAAATGAAAGGATGAAAAAATGTCCTAAATCATTTTAAGAAACAGCACAATATTAGTACCAAAACCTGGTAAAGATGGTGTGAAAGGAAAACTAGACAATGACTATACATAGGAAAATCAGTGTCAGCAATTCTAAATGAAATATTTCCAAACTGAATAGAACAGTCTTTCAAAAATAATAATACAACATAGTTACATAGGTGTTATTCTAGAAGAGATGACTTAGTGTTAGGATATCTATTAATTCATTAAATCAACAGATTAGCAGTTAAGAATACAAATTTATCACAATAGATGTTCTATGTAGAATTTGAAAATAATAAATATCCACCACTGATGAAAACAAAACTAGAAAACTAAAAATAATAGGAAACTACCTTTACATGATTAAAAAATGCATATTGAAAACCAATAACTCAAAGTCCATGGAGACACTTCTGTTAAAATCAAGAAGACAAAAATTCCTACTTTCCCTAGTATTACTGAGCATTTTTGTGAAGTCTAGTTAATGCAATAGATATGAAACTGGTATACATAAAATTATCATAAGAAAGGATATAGAATAATCATTATTGACAGGTGATATGGACTTCTGCCAAGAGAATTAATGAGACCATCTTGAGCTAATATATTTAAATAACGTAACAAGCTAAAAAATAAATGCAGTAACTTTTCCCTACAGAATCAATAATCAGTAGAAAATATATCAGAAAATGTTCACGTTTAAAATAAGCGGAAATAACATTACCTAGGGAAAACACCAGTTGGGCGTGGTGGCTCACACCTGTAATCCCAGCACTTTGGGAGGCCAAAGCGGACCAATCACTTGAGGTCAGGAATTCAAGACCAGCCTAGGCTACATGGCGAAACGCTGTCTCTACTAAACATACAAAAAATTAACTGGGCATGGTGGTGCACGCACGCCTGTGATCCCAGCTACTTGGGAGGCTGAGGCACAAGAATTGCTTGAACCCAGGAGGCGGAGGTTGCAGTGAGTTGAGATCGTGTCACTGCACTTTAGCCTGAGCCAGTACTTTATGTGAAGGGGAGAAAACCCTGAATTGGGTCTACTTCTCCAGGTATACAAAGGATTTCTTGAAGCAATACAAGATGATTGAATATTATACAGATGGACAATCTCAAGGTATAAATTTACCACCACTCCAAGTGAAAATCCCTATGAGATTTTTGGGAGTGAAAGGTAGGTGAGATCAATAAAATTATTTTTCAAATAACACAGAGTAAGTGCTAGCTGTCAATAGCATTTTGGGGTTAAGCACATAACATGCATTATCATATTTAATCTTTAAAAATTTTTAAGTTCAAATTTAGGCTCAGAAAGTTTAAATAATTTTTCAAGGATCACACAGCTGTGTGGAATTGGAACTCCAACATAGATCTGATGGCCTTATTCCAAAACCTGAGATTTTAAAAAACCGTGCTGTATATTGCAAAAGCAACAGCTATTTTAATTTTTTGTATTAAGAATATCTAGATCCAGCTGGGCACGTGGATCACGCCTGTAATCCCAGCACTTTGGGAGGCTGGGGCAGGTGGATCACCTGAGGTCAGTAGTTCGAGACCAGCCTGGCCAACGTGGTGAAACCCCATCTCTACTAAAAATATGAAAAATTAGCCGGGCATGGTGGTGCACACCTCAAATCCCAGCTACTCGGGAGGCTGAGGCAGGAGACTCGCTTGAATCTGAGTGCGAGATCATGGTGAGACGAGATGGCACTACTGCACTCCAGCCTGGGTAACAAGAGCGAAACTCCATCTCAAAAAAAAAAAAAAAAAAAAAAAAAGGAATGTAGAGCCTAGAGGAAAAACCAGTTTCACTGAATGGTGTTATTCACATTTCATTTAAAATATATTCCAAAAGGATACTACAGTCTTTATTTACCTACAGTTAAAATAGTAGTCTTACAGAAAGCTGTTTAATATACATGGTCAAATGAAAATTAAGTATATTGCAAAGCAGAATAACCCACTCTTATTGATCATTCTGCTTTAAAATGTTTTTACTTATGATATATATAACATTAAAAAATTTTAGCCTTTTAATAAATATATTCATATATGTATATATTATATATAATACATATTTATGTATAATTTATTTTTATATACAAAATTACATAATTATACATAGTCCACTATGTATACGTGGTTATTAATACTCTAAGAGTTAACAGTGGCTAAATCAGAATAATTTTTATTTTATTTCGTTTACAGTTACTTCTTTTAAAAGTTGTAGCATTCCAAAAAGAACAGCTCTTTTTAAGTTGAAAGACACAGGAGGCTAAGTTTGTTTCTCCATTAAGTGAGACATTTTTATCTGCAACCTGAAAAACAGTAATAGTATTAATAAAGTTATTTGGGGGATTTGGTTTGTGAAAACTGTCAAATCCAATTAGCTTGATCTTTAGCAGTTATCTAAGTGTAAGGTGAAAATAAACAACGATTTTAGTATGGTAATCAGGTGAAATTATACCATGCGTTTATTTTAGAAATCGGTGTTGTCAACTTCCAAGTCTATTTCAACGAATCCTGGTTTTCGTGCTAAAGTCAAAATGTGGTCCTGTTTGGCGGAGAGTTTCCTAGTCCCTCCCATTTCTCCTTTCGCAATCCTGGCGGTCTGGTACTCCTGGAACGCTCCACTAATAAGCAGCATTCTTTCCATAGTAAGGTTCTGCTCCTTTGAAAATGCCCAACGGTTCTTGTTCTTACCATACAACTCTAACATGTTAACATGCATCTTAAGCAAGACCTTAAATACTGACTTCCACGCAGCCACACTTCAGCTACATTCTCAGTATTTCCTTTTTATTTGTTAGCTGTAAAACTGAACAAATGGGACTGAGGGACTTTGGCACCGCTCCAAATCAGAGAGAAACGCATCCCGAATTGGCCCTTTGCCCAAAGGTATAATTTTCAGCTGTGAGTTGCCCTTAATTTTGAAAATCATCTTTGTAGCTTCGGATTTTCCAGAGCAGTAGAAGCATTGTGTTTGCTCTCCAGGCGACCAGCATTGAAAAACAAAAATAAAAACACAGTATCTTGGCTTTCTTTTTGCATCAGATCAGGTTTCTTTCACTAAATGATTCAACATATTAAGAAAATTCCAGTATAAATGATATAAATACCTTGTGCCTGCCGGCCATAAGTATCTCAATAGTATGCAGATTTCTCCAGGTCATTTGATTTTGGAACAAAACAAAATTTTGTTCCAAAATCAAATGACCTTTCAAGTTTGGTACTGATATGTTTTAAAACTAGATTTCTCTGCATTTATGAATAGTAGAAGTACTTAGCATCAGTTTCAATTATGTTGTCGAAAATAAATTACTCTGTGATTAAGGATAACAATTGACAATACACTTATTTAGTAAACATGTATGTCTGTATGTATAAAACATCAACATATGCTAATGCACAGTATTTTATAAGACTGCTGAGCATAGGGACTTTCCAACCAGCATGTTGATATTTGTTTCTATGAATAAAGTTTTCTAATATGTCTTAAATTCCACTGAGCAAATGATGGTTTTAATCAATTAAGATCTGTGCTTCTCTGAGAAGATAATGTCTGTAAAAACGTGAATAATTTTTATAGTTGCCATTTTGTTTTTTGTATTTATTAGCTGTAAGATGTGATTTTTTCTCTGCTTTATCAAGTTCAGCTTCTATCTGGCAATTCAATTTTTAAAAATCTGATTGAATTACATCAGCTAATCTTACATATTGTTTATCCCCCAAAGTGCAAAACAACCCTATAAAATAAAGAGAATTACATACCTTTTAAAAATTAGTTCTGCGACAAATACATATCACAGTATTTGGAATCAGACATACCTGGTTTCTAACACCCAGATTAAGGAATTAAATCTATGCAGAAAACACCAATAACTGCCAACATTCTGACACATTAGCTCTGTGTGCCTGGCATACACTCCCTGAGCCTCAATTCTCTTATTTGAAAACATTGAAAAATATTTCTTTTTTGCAACATTGTTGTGGGGAGCCAGGAGATAGTATGTGACTAGGTCTCGCACAGGACCTGACAATATTGAAAAATTTAGTTGCAGTTTTTCTCTTCAGATTATTAAAGGAATATAATCTTATTATAGAAAATTGAAAAAAAAGTAGACAAAAATGACTATTGTCATACCACCCACTTTTTTTCTTTCCTATCATGGTTTTTCATAGCTGAGGTATTGTTCAATATAACATTTTACATTTTGCTTTAATTCAATTTACTTTATAACACCAGTATTTTCTCATGTTACGACATGCTCTTCATAAACAACAGTTTTAGTGCCTTTGTACCATTTCCCTATTGTTGGATAGGTGATTTCCAGTGTTTTATATTGTAGATAGTGCCATGATAAATCCCTTTGTTTCTAACTTTTGTATTTCTGATTATTCTCTCAGAATAGATTATATTTGTCCCATCTGTTGTTTGTTTCATGTTTCTACCTTTTCTGCTTTTTTTTTGCATTAATGACTTTTTTTTATGATTCCATTTTGTTTTCTTTACTGGCTCACTTGTTATAACCTGTTTTTTTTTAGTGAATGTTTTGGTGTCTGTAGTATACATCTCATACTTATCACAGTCTACCTTCATTATAGTTTAGAACTTCTTGTATAGTAGGACTTTAAAATAGTATTTTTCCATCCCTCCATCCTGGCCTATGTGTTATTTTTGTCCTATACTTTTTCTCTATGTATGTTACAAATACCACCATACACATTTTAATTTTTGTCTTAAATAATCAGTTCTCTTTTAAAGATATTTTAAAAGTAACAAAAATGTGTTTTCTATTTAGTCACATATTTACTATTTCTGTTTACTCTTCATTCCTTTGTGTAGCATCAGATGTTTATCTGGTATCATTTCTCATTTTTCATCAGCCTGAAGGACTTCCTTTAACATTTTTCTGTGGTGCATTTCAGCTTTTGTATGTCTGCAAAAGTATGTATTTATCCTTCCCTTTTCAAAGTTTTTTTGCTGGGATAAGAATTCCAGGTTGATGAGTTTTTTCACTTTTCTTTCAGTAGTTAAATATGTTGCTCCACTGACTTCTGACTTGGATTGTTTCTGATAAGAAGTTCCTTGTAATTTTTGAGCAACAGCATTTTATTGTGAAGAGCGAAAGAACAAAGCTTCCACAGCATGGAAGGGGACCCAAGCGTGTTGCCCCATTGTCATTCTTATCTTTATTCCTCTCCATAATATGATTTTTTTCCTTTGGTTGCTTTTTAGATTTCTCTTTATCACTGGTTTTAAGCAATTTTATTTTTATTTTTAGTTTTTGAGACAGGGTTTTTCTCTGTTGTCCAGGCTGAAGTGCAGTGACATGATCTCGGCTCACTGCAACCTCTGTCTCCTGGGTTCAAGTGATTCTTCTGCCTCAGTCTCCCAAGTAGCTGGGACTACAGGCGTGTGCCACCACACCTGGCTAATTTTTATATTTTTGGTAGAGACGGGGTTTTACCATGTTGGCCAGGCTAGTCTCAAACTCCTGACCTCAAGTGATCCACCAACCTCGGCCTCCCTAAGTACTGGGATTACAGGCATGAGCCACCACGCCTGGCCAGTAATTTAAATATGTTACTTGATGTAGTTTTCTTCAGGTTGTATCTGGAGTTTGCTGAACATGAACCTGTGGGTTTGTAGTTTTCATCAAATTTAGACAATTTTCAGCCAGCCCTACTTCAAATGTTTTTTTCAGATCCCTAATCCTAACCTCTGGAGACATCAGTCACATGTACATTAGGCCATTTCAAGTTGTCTCACACACATTGATTCTGTTCATTTCTTTTAGTCTTTTTCATTCTGTATTTCATTTTGGATAATTTCTATTGCTGTGTCTTCATTCCATCCTGGCTGGAAATGGAAATCCTCTCAGAATAGGTTTTTTAGGAATTATTTGTAATCTTTAAAAACAAATGTACTCATCAGGAATTCTAAGTGTAATATCAATAACACATAAGAGAAATAACAAAATTTATTTTTTTCCAGTTGAAATAGCTAAGAATTTAAATTTATCCAGGATCTACTAACGACTATGATCGAGTTTGTTCTGAACATTGAAACTCACTTTGAAATGAAGGTCTGTTATATGCTATGGTATGTGTTACAGTTTATTCTGAGTTTGTCCTTTTAATTTTATGCTCTTCCAAAACATCCCAAATCATCCATTTGGGAGGAAAGTGGATAAATTTCACCAACATTTTCCCTAGCACAACACCTGGCACCCAGAAGGCATGTGATAAGTAATAGTGAGAAGAATGAGTAAATAAGATTCTAAACATACTAAGAAACACTACTAATTTTAAGATGAAAGCAATATGGCTAGGTTTACACACATACACAGAAAGAGAATTCAATTGAAGTCTAACACAAGAAAATCTAAATATTTTAATAAATATTGGGTAATTTGTTTCAAGGAAACATTACTGAAAGAGGAGAATGTATAGGTTCAGTCGGCAGAAATAGTGTATGCTATTCATGAATTCAGTGAAAACCTTGGGAGAAATGGGTTAGCAAAGGAGACTACTTAGTGCTTACATCCTTCAAAGTAAGCTTCATGTGAGCCTGGAACACAACTGCAATTCAGATAGTGGAGCAGATGCAACTAACACACAACCGTGTAGGCACCACTTTCCACTGCCACAATTCTAGAACCCTGACTCATGATCATAATATTAAAATGGACAAATGCCATATGCAAATAAATTCAATTGCAATTTGTGATAGAGAAACATACAGTGTCATGTTCTCTACCTTGGGGAAAAGTCTGGGGAGTGGGTGGAGTGGACATGTGCAATGGAAAAAAGACAAGAGCATGAAGGGTGGTCTTGGGTTGCAAGTAAAAGTGATTTCACAGGCAGCGCATAAAGCCCTTGGTTCTGTAATGTTTCATTTCTCCCAGTGATGATGTTATAGTCAGTGTTTTCATGAATTCCTGTCGCCTTCTCAGTTCTTGTGGTGGCTGTTACTGATTAAAAGAAAATACTAGGACTGGGAGATGGTAGAACCCTTTCTCCTGGTGTGGCAGAATTTTAAGAATTAGACTGAGGGTCTGGAAATCATAGTAACTTGCTGTCTTGTTGGTTGGTACCACAAACAGAACCCATGTACACTTATAACTTCGTGTAGAAGATGTTAATCCACTCTGCGCTGGCTTGCCGTAAGACTCTGCTAAGTAGTGAATGGTGTAAACCCAGATCACCAGATCTTTTAACAAGCATAAACACCCAGAGATTCAAAATAAATTAAGAGTAGTTTATACTCTGAGAAACTCGAAATGCATTTCCAGATCCTTCTGATAGGTGCTTTTCATCACAGCCTGGGAAGCACATGGGCATAATTGTGGAGGTCCGCACTACTTCATGTTCTTGAATGTCTTCTCTGATATCTTCTGAAACCTTAAGAGCATGGGAAACAAACCTAATTTAATCAATATGCTAGTTCACCCCTTGGAATACCCTAGTAGCAATCTTTCTAGCGTGTCTTAAATAAGAAGTAGCCATTCATGCTTTAAAAGAAATATTGAATTTATATTTATTATAGGGCACATAAGGAAACTTCTTGAACATCATAAAGATAGTTTATCTGGAACCAAGAGCAAAAATTATAATAGGGGAAAAATGACTAAGGTATTCACAATTAGATTAATAACAATAAGATGCCCATTATTATCATTACGTTTTAAAACATTTTGAAGTTTCAAAGAAATGTCACAATACAAGAAAACAAAATGAACAGTCTAAATATTAGAACAGAAAAACTATTATTTACTGCTGATATGATTGCATAATCATATACCTACAAAGTAGAAGAGTATCTGTTTTAAAACTATTAATAAAGCTAACAGAAGTTATTATATTGTTGGAGTATAAAAAAACACATGAGAATCAATAGCTTCCCATCTGCTAGATAGAACCAGCAAAAAATTGAAATGAAAAAAATAAGAGCTCATTCATAATGGCTACAGAAACTATAAACTACTTGTGAATAAATTTGATTAAAAAACAAAATATACATAAAAAGAAATACAGTGGAGTCATATCATATGCCCATTTAGCATACACAAATTAAATTTCATTTACTCCATGCAGCACATGTTTCTGTTATTTTTTAAAGATATGTATATTTCATGCAATAGAGCTCCCCAATGTAAGCCAACTCCTTCACTGGGTATGCAACTTATGAAATAGTAATCTATTTCAGTACTGGAAGGAAAAGCGGTGTTGAATTTATTGTAAGATAATTACATCTGTATACTGGTCTTCAGGGGCAATTTAAAGAATTTTCAAGGATAATTTTGACTATAAGCAATTGTCCCCTCGAATGCTGGTTTTGGAAACCAACTCCTGGCTGAGATGAGACTCCAGTGTGGATGCAGTTTTTCTTAAGGATATAAGATAGGACCAGGACAAATGGAGTTAGGCATTGTGATATTATTAAACATTTGGATTTCTAATATTAAAATAAAGTACACAGAAGCTTCAAAAGAAGCAGAAAACCGTCAAACTATGCTCCCTCCCCCTACTCATTACTGGAGGCATCCTAAGGCAGAATGCTTAGAACTGCCAGACATCTGCCTTTCCTTTATTGCTTTTCTTCCTGGCTAATTGAGTTAGAGAATCTCCATTATTAGGAAAACGTGCCTGCCTCCAGACTTTAGAACTACTACAGCCCTCTGTAAATAAGACTTCAGGTGGAAAAGGTGGAGCATGCTGGTTTCCTCTAACTGGTATGTACATTTAGAATATTAGAGGCTGGACCTGGATTCCAAGACGCCGGTGATGCTTGGATGCTTTAGTGTATGAGTGAAGGGAAAGATCACGTAAGGTGTAAGAGCTCACAGGGACTGGGTAAAATTAGAGAACTCCCAGGGCAAAGTGTGAAGAAGGTTAAAGCTTTCCTGAGAAAGCTCTACCACTTCATCACTTTTGGAGGATGCTTGTGTATATGTACGGGAAGAGGAATGTTCCATGACTCCCTGTCTATCTTCTACCTCGAGGATAACAGAAGCCCCTAAAATTTGTCAGTCAACTGAATGCTGTGCATATACCCTGGGGGCTACCATTACGGGGGAAAATGCATCCTGGTTGGCTATGGCAGGAAACAATGTAATGCAAATGTTGCTCTTCCCCATATAGACATATAATGCAATTACAATCTGAATCCCAACTGTCCTTTCTGTTTGCTTGTTTTTGGAACTGGACAAGCTAGTTCTAAATATATGATAGTTGTCAAGAGAATTTTGAAAAAGAACTAGTAAGAAGCATTTACTCCATCAGTTATAAATAGATACTGAAAAGGCTGCAATAAAAATCCTGTGGTACTGGAATAGAAATAGCAAATAAATCATGAGAATATATAGTAAACATCTCATTGAAATCATTCAACAACAAATGATTTATTGGGCACATACTGTGTGTCAGACGCTATTCTAGTCACTGGTTAAAGAGCTGTGAACAATACACAGCCACTGCCTTCAGGCAGCTCACGGTCTATAGAGGGTGAACTACAGGTTGAATATTTACCAAATGTCAGAGAGGGAAAATAAAATGTGCTATGAGATGCAGCTTAGAGTGATCCATCCTAATGTGGACCCAAGAGAAACCTCTCTGAGAGTGCGCCTGGAAGGATCACTCACTAGGGAGCCAGGTTAAGGAGGGAACTGGCAGGAGGACATGATCCTGCCGGGAATCGGAAGCAGCCCTATTTGGGGGCTTTTTGGCACATTTGAACATAGGGAAAGCCTGTGGTGGACGTGGATTTGTTTAGGGGCAGATTGTGCAGAGTCTAGAGAGACTGAAAGGATTGCTAATTTTCTCTTAAGAGCAATGGAAAACCCTTGAAAGTTTTATCTAAATGTCTTTGTCTTTCTGATATTGTTGATTTATAAATTTTAATGCAGTGTCAATTGGTAAATGATATATCTCTGTATCTCTTTGATACAGAATAAAATTTTAGCAAATATAAATGGATATTTTTTATCAAGTACAAAAGTACTAATATCCATGTTATCAATGGAAAATACCTGTTTTATTTTGATTTTTTCTTTTTCTGAACTTACTAATTTCATTTGCATTGTTTTCATTAGCTTTTATATAGTACACTTTGCCTAACAATTCTCTCCCAATTTATATATTTACATGTATATTGTTGTTACTTTCTTTTTTCTCTGTAGTGTTTATCTGAAGGATTGAGAAAGCTTCTCTGTTTTGTTTATTTCCTCAAATAAGTTTTTTAACTTTTTAACATACAGAATGTAAAACATACACAAAAATAGAATTATATAATAAACTCCCATGTGTGAAAATGGTATTATGGCTATGTTAAACAGAGAGGCCTTATCTTTAGTGATACATACTGAAATATTTATGGATGAAATGATATGTTGTTTAGGATTTATTTTAAAATAATATTTCTTCAAATAGTTTGATGCAGGGCTTACACAAGAGTGAGACACATGAGGAGACTTGAGGGCAAAATTTACAAGGGAGACAAAAAATCAGAAGTCAAGATAAATAATATTTTCATGCGTTAAAATCACACCCCCTAATAACAGTGTTTTGGTGAATGATAGATCACATATACAACAGTGGTCCTATAAGATTATCGTGGAGCATATGTAGAAACCTGGTATATGGCATTTGGTATTGCCACTGCAGATCAAGTAGGAAAAATGACTGATATCCAGTAATGGTGCTGGGACATTGGTTTTCCACAGGAACAACAACAAAAAAAACAAATAGATATACCACCTAGATTTGTGTAAGTACACCCTATGTTGGCACAGTTGTGAAATCACCTAACAATGCATTTCTCAGAATGTATTAAGTGGTACATGACTGTATATGAAAAAACAAAATCAATGCAAAAAATCCATAATGAACAATACATGAAAAAACAAGTAAAAATAAGTAAACACGGGAATCCTCCTATCACAGGGTATTTGACACCCTGCCTCACTTGCCTCATCCTAATCCTAGCCCTGGTTCCAATAAGATTTTATTTAGAAAAACAGCCAGCTAGCCCTGAGGCTACAGTTTGCTAATTTGATTTTAGTTTTGCATTCAGCATATTAGAATTTAACTTTGTCTTTGAACATCGAGCATATTAGTATTTAACTTCATCTTTGAACAACCAGAATGTAATAGTGTTTGTAATACTGTCTCCTCAAAAATAAAAGAACATTAATATGCTTTACTTACCTTCTACCTGCCGTCTTGCTAATCATTTTCATAACTCAGAATTGTAGTTTCAGTACCCTTTACTTAACATCTTCTAAGTAAGAAACACTTCTTCTTCTTATTATTGTTAATTTATTTTTTTTGTGATGGAGTTTCACTCTTGTCACCCAGGCTGGAATGCAATGGTGTGATCTCGGCTCACTGCAACCTCCCTCTCCTGGGTTCAAGTGATTCTCCTGCCTCAGGCTCCTGAGTAGCTGGGACTACAGGGCCTGTCACCATGCCCAGATAATTTTTGTATTTTTATTAGAGACAGGGTTTTACCATGTTGGTCAGGCTGGCCTCAAACTCCTGACCTCAGGTGATCTACCCACCTTGACTTCCCAAAGTGTTGGGATTAAAGGTGTGAGCCACCATTTCTGGCCTTCTTAACTATTATTAATAGGATTAAACTTCACAACTCCACTAACAATTATTTAGACATAATTACAAGTTTTACTGTTTACATTGCTCATTGTTGTATTTTTAATTTCCCTCTCTTGAGCTCTACATTCAGTCTTTTTTGTTGTTGAGTGATTAGTCAATACTCAACAATAGTCAATAATTTTCCCTAGTGCTTTTCTTTTTTTTAATCCACCGAAAATGGACATAGGTGGCATATTTCCAGAGTCTTTGAATGTCCAAAAATGTCATACTTTCTTTCTTATATGAACAACCATCTGAGTACAGAATTCTAAGATAAAGTTCCTGTTTCCTCATAACTTATCCCAGTATTTAGTGCCGAGCTCTTCTAGTTTGCTTGTTGATTTTCCTTGGAATTTGGAAATGTCATTACGGCATGGCTAAAGTGCAGTTTCAATATTCTTACCCAGGACCTTTTAGATCTGATGACTCAAGTTTTTCCTCATCTTTCCTATTATTTTTGGAAGTTGTTTCTCTCTGTCTAGTCAAATTCAGCCTTTAGGAACTCCAGTTACATGGGGTGTTATAGGTCTCAGTGTGGGTTGCAGGCATTGGGGATGCCACCCCTGATATGGGTTCCCTGTGACTGTGCCTGTGTTTTTAGGCCTTGATCCCTGCTGGCCATCCAGAGTTGATCACCTGAGCCAGGCTGAATCCATCAAAATTCTTTTTCAGGATTTTTTTTTTTCAAACTGAACTAAAGGATGCAAATCAGTCCTCCGGAGTGGAGGAGGAAGAGAGATGTAAAGTTTTTAGCTTGCGATCAGCGTTGCTTTCTGCCCTGTGGAGAATCCCCACCTACAGTAAGAAAGAATAAAACTGCACAAAGAAAGAGAAGTGGTGGCATTTGAAAACCTGATTCTTGATTTTTACTTTGAAGTAGAGTGTCAAGTTTCCATTTTAAATGACCAAATTGGCACCAAAGTGGACAGACCAAGAGAAAGGAGGCAGGAAAACAGGTTGAGAGAATATCTTCACGGTTCCCGCAAGAGGTGATAAGAATGCTTTTCGAGACTTTAATTATAGAGATGAGTTGAAAACATAACTAGAAGTTAAAGTTGCTAGACCCAGTCATAGATTGGATGTGAAAGTGGGGAGACTAGAATGTGCCTAACCTTTCCATGTGTGTGACTGACAGACACAAATGAGGATGAAATGGACATCACAGTGTAATAATAGGGTGAGTGAAGGAAGGCAGACACAAACAAGCACACAGTGTGCGATGCAGTTTCCATAAGCACGGCACTAGGCAAAACCAAGCTGTGGAGTCAGAAATCAGTTTGGAAGATGGGATTAGCAACAGTAATAGGTCATGAGGTGGCTGCTGAGGGCACTGGCGATGTTCTGTTTTTTGATCTAGGTACTGCTTACACATGAATGTTCACTTTATGAAAAATACACTGAGTAGAATATGTATGATATGAGCACTTTTCTATTTGAATTTCATGCTGTAATAAAATGTTAAAAGTAAGGGTGAGAGGCTGTGGGGATAAAGAGGGTGATTACCACTTAGAGTACTATATATTTGAGGTAGCTATAGGACGGTGGTTCTCAAAGTGTGGTCCCCTTGGCAATATTGGCATCACCTAGGAACCTGGTAGGAAAGCAGATCTTTGGGTTTCATTTTAGAGGCACTAAACCAAAAATTCTGGGGGCAGGGTCCAGCAATCTGTGTTTTAACAAACTCCCAGGTGATTTTAATATGCATTTAATACCATTTGAGAAACAGTACTGTTGGATATCTAATGGATATATTAGGTATTTGGCTAAGTATGGGTCTGAAGTTAAGTAGAAAATTGTTTGGGCTAGAAGTGTAGTTTAGTGATTTGCATCATTTATTTGAAATGATCCTTGAAGCCATGAGAATAGATAAACTCTCTCAAGGACATTACATACAGTAAAAAGAAGGAAGGGTCCCCAAAAGATCCCTGGGAAACAGTGACATTTCAGGGATAAGTAGGAAAAGAAGATATTGCTTGAGATGACAAGTATAGACACACAAACATTATTCTGCTTTAAAATATGTTGGAGATGAATGTTCATATGGAAAGATTTTCATGGTGTATTTTAAGTGAAAGAAGATAGGCAATAAAAGGGGGCAAAACTTACAATCACATAGGCACACACTAATGATCTGTGAAGTGTGCAATTAAAACTATATTTTTATTTTCTTCCTTTTGCTTATCTGCACTTTCTATTTTTTCCAAATGTGAACATGCCTACATTTTGTAAATAAGGGAAAAAAACAATAATTTTTTTTAAAAGATAAAAGATATCTTGCACCCATGGAACTAGATACAACAGACATGAAGAAAATGCAGTTTTGAGATTTGAAAAGTCTATGTTAAGACAAAAAGCACAATTGAACAATTTAAAACTGTAATAGAGACAGAAAATTGGGTACTTCAGAGAACTGAAGTGGCACATCGGAAGATGAGTTCTATAAATTCTTTCAGAATGTGGAAGAAAAGAATGAACAAGAACCAGAATATAATAGGAGCAAAGGTAAGATAAATGCAGGACAGACAAAAGGGACAGTTGTTTATGAAATCCAGAGGTCAGTGCCAGTTTCCATTGCTGTTCTCCCAACCTTTTCCCACCTACACAATAGCTAGAGTGCTATATTAACAGTGTAAATCAGACCAGGTCACTCCCCTAATTACATTCCTTCAGGGGCTTCCTATTGCATTTCACATACAAAATTCTCAGCTGACTACAGAGCTCTCTTCACTCTCACCTCCAGCAGACTCCCAACACTCCAGCCACACTGGTCTTTCTGTTCTTTGAAGGCCAAGTTCTTCATCTCCAGGCCTTTGGGAATGCTGCTTCCTCCACTAGAAATGTTCTAAATTCTCTTCTTCCTTCAGGTCACAGCTTACATTAAACTTCTGCAGAGAAGCGATCCTCCCCATGCTATATGTTCCCTCATCGGATGCATCATCATATGTGGTTATAATGTATTTGTATATCCTTCACCATGGGATAAACTGAGTGGAGACAGGGACCATGTCTAATTCATTCTCTTGTGTTATGCTGTGCATAACACAGTACCTAGCACACAGTGGGTGCTCAAGAGGTCTTTGTTAATTAATGATTGTCTCAAATGTTCTTCTATTTGTATATTTTCATGGTTATTTTTTAAAGAAACTGGAAAATTGATTCCCTTGCATCTATGCTTATGCTGTCATCTTACAGTGATATTGCCAGATGCTGGTGTTTAATTGCCGCTCCTCCTATTACATAAACTAATTTCTAGAAGTAAGCTAACCAAATTTTAGAAGCTGTGTTGTCCATTTAGAGCTTCTGAGTGAGGTATCCAGATGGTCTGGAAGAACGAAAGTGGCTTCGAAACCTGCCTTGCATAATCTCAGTGAGTAGTTTATGCATCGATAGACTCTAGTTCAATCAACAGCAGGGGCTATCTTTTAATTATGTTGTTTTCATTCTGTCATCTAAAACATTGCTGCACAAATTGTAGGTGTCTTATAAATGCTTATTGATTTAATTAAAAGTTAATAGATGTGTTTTCTTGCAGAATGGTAGTTCGGTGTTTTCTCATTTTTACCGATCATCTCTTATCACCAAATGGACCTTCCCTACCAAGCTGATTAACGCCTGAAATAGTAGGAGTTAGATCTTTATTGAAAACAATAATTGAAATTGTGATGTTTCAAAATCTCTCTAGAAATGTTATGCTTTTAGCCTCTTTTTTCCCCATTGTATGTGTATTAGTTTTCCATTGCTGCATAACATATTACCCCAAAATTTAGGGGTTTACAACAACATTTATTACATCACAGTTTCTATAGGTCAGGAATCCAGGAACGCTTACCTGAGTCCTCTGGCTCAGGATCTCTCACAAGGGTGCAGTCATCTCAAAACTCAACTCAGGTAGGATCCTCTTCCAAGCTAACTCATTGGCTCCGGGCAGGTCTTAGTTTCTTCCTGGCTATTGGCTAGAGGCCTCAGTTCCTTGTCTTTTCACAGGGTAGCTCACAACATGACAGCTTGCTTTTACTGGGGGAAAATTCAAAAATAATGAATTCTAACCACAGTTTAAAAATTCAATTAAAGAAAAAGAAAGGTTTGATGTACATAACAACAACAGCAAACTATAAGTCAATAAACCTAACACAATGTATGCATGTCCTATATGAAGAAAATTGTAAAACTTTGGTAAGATGCACTGAACAAGGACAAGTAAATACTGCGGTAGTCTATGTTCATAGATAGGATGACCCAATATAGTACAGATGCTAATTATTTCCAAATAAATTAATTTCCAATCAAACTCTTAAGAGGATTTTTCATGAAATCTGAGAGGTTGATTCTAAAATTTATATGAAAGACCATAGAGTCAGGAAGAATCAAAATATTATAGGAGATGAGAAGAAAATCTTACTGTTCTTGATATCAAGATTTATTATAAAACTATGTAATTATGACATTATAGTATTGATACAGGAATAGACAAACTGAGTAATTGGACAGATGGGGGAGTGCAGAAATAAACTCACATACATGTCGAGCTTTGATATACGATGGGGGAGTGTTTTAGATTGTTGGGGAAAGGACAGAGCATTTCATTCAATAAATGGTAGCAGCTTTTTTTGCAGAAAAATAGTGAAAATCAATCCTACTTCACACCATGTACAAAAACCAATTATTGAATTTATATATGTATGAAAAGCACAACAATAAAAAGTTTAGAAGAACAAATCTAACATCTTTTTGACCTCAGTATATTTCCTATACTCAGTATAGGAAAGAATTTTTTAGAAAAAGCATGAAAACAGTGTCTACATTAAAATTAAAAATTTATTCGTAAACAATATAAAGTGGAAATACAAGTCATATATCCAGTAATATGTAACACATTTAATTAACAAGGTAATTTTATATGTGTACGTATGTATTTCTACAAACCATTGAGAAAAAAGGAAAAAACACATAAAAAATCATTTTACAAAAAAGGAAAAAATGGTGAATAGAGCTATGAGAGGATGCTTGCCCTCATTAGTAATTGGGGAGATGCAAATTAGTATCACAATGAGATATTGTTCACCAACTTGTCTGGCAAAATTAGGATGCCTAACAGCTTGTTTATTTGTACTACCAATATGGAAAAGAGAATAGGATGTTACTTTTGTGATTGGGTTATAAAGTCTCATGATCTTGTTAGCTGATTCTCTCTATTGCTTTCTTGGCTTGCATGCTTTGATGAAGCAAGCTGCCATGTTGAAGAGATCCACCTGGCAAGGAACAGAAGATAGCCTTTGGCTAAGAGCCAGCAAGGAACCGAGACCCTCAGTCCAACAGCCTATGAGGGAATGAATCTTACCAACAACCACATGGGCTTGGAAGCAGATCCTTCCCTAGCTGAGTTTTCAGATGAGACTGTAGGCTTGGCTGACACCTTAATTACAGCCATAGCTGCACCATAGCTCCACTGTGCATAGTGTGTTAAAATTAACTCCCTTTGTGGCAATTCTATTTCTAACATTTACAATGTAAAGTTTCCAGTGTACAGAAGTGTGACTAACATATGTCTTATGTATATTATACTATAGCAATCACATATTTATTTTGAAATTCCATATAATGAATTTTCATATACTGTATGGCAACTTGGTGATTTTAGTGTAGCCAAATGGTCTTGGAAATGTTTGTTTATTTTTGACAAAGAAAGGTGATAAAAGCTCTTGTAGATGGCTGAAAGTTTCTTAATTTAGCAGATGTTTTTTGTACAAGAATGCACTATTATATTTACTTAACATCTGTAATGGAATTTTGTTTGCTTTATCAATTGCCTAATATATTTGTATCTTATTGTTCTTGTTAAAGAACTTACTGGATACTCCCTCAACATTTTACTCTTCAACTGGCACTGGGATTCTTAATGGCTTGCTTCTGTTTTGATTTTACAATAAAGACTGGAAATTTTATAACAACAAAAAATGATGTTTAATAATTTCAAGTGTCAGAGAGGATGTGCAGCAGCATCCCCTCTTACATAATGGTAGCAAAGAATAAATTTGTGCAATCACTTTGGAAGTAAATTTGTCATTATCTTAAAAAGTTGTATTCCCTAGAAAAATCATCTCTTGCGCAAATGTAGCAAAAAATATGTGCCAGAAAAAATAATTTATATCAGAAATCTTCATATTCACAAAAGTAAGGAAAAAAATCCCAGATGTCTATTGACAGTCTGGATACATCAACTGTAGTGCATTAACCTAGAAGAATATTATATTGCAGGGAAAAGGTACATTTGTTAAACAACATTGATATAATTTAGAATTACAATATATAGTGAAAAAAAGCAAGTTTCTCAGTGTTTTCAAATTCTTATAGTAAACTCTGGGATTCAGACATGAGAATTCAGAATTCCCATGAATTCTCAGAAATTCCTGAAATCATAGTTATTCTTAAAATACTGCCAACTCTTCATTTATTATGTCACACTTTATTTGTTGTTATGGATATCTAAAATGTTTGTTTAGCAAATAAAACATACTGATTAGTAGTACTTACCAAGAACTCTAGCCTACAGCAAATATCCAAACAATGAAAAACACCAGTGGAAATTATGCATAGCATGGGAATAATTTAATATTCAATCTCCCAGCAATGTAACAGCACTTCATGGAATCACATGTTGAAACTGTCTATTTAAGAACTGATATTTTATTTTATTGTATTTTAAGTTCTGGGGTACATGTGCAGGACATACAGGTTTGTTAGACAGGTAAATGTATGCCCTGGTGATTTGGTGCACCTATCAACCCTTCACCTAGCTATTAAGCCCAGCATGCATTAGCTATTTATCTTGATGCCCTCCCTCCCCACCCACAAACAGGCCCCAATGTGTGTTGTTTCCTTCCCTGTGTCCACGTGTTCACATTGTTAAGAACTGATCTTGCATTCAGAACTTGTCATTCCTTAAAACACCACTCAAAGGATTTACACAAAGTATACCATGTCTATAAACTCATTAATATTTGTTTTATTTGTGAGAATGATTCACTGTTAGGAGCAGACAGGACCAGGAACACATAGTTATGATATGAGAACCGCTAGAAGAAAGGCTGACTTGATCAGATCACGATCCTTCTCTCCATGATGCTACTCTCCTGGTTCCTAGAAAAGTCAACCTTAGTATTCCATTTTCCAACTCTTCCCGCTCTTGCTTTCGACTTGACATCAGTTAGATTCCTTCAAAGCAGTATCAACTCTAGGTACTAATTCTAGTACTTTTCCTCATTTAAAGAAATTTTTTTCTGACTGACTTTTTTCAGAATTTGGGATTCAGAAAAATATGTAAATTTGCTGAGAAATGTCTAGAAGGAAATCCTGCCTGGAACAGTACTTGAAACTATATATAGTATAGTGGCATTTTTATAATCCTCAAAAATGTGCAAAAGGAAGTAAAAAAATATATAAAAATAGGATAGTGGTTACCTTTTAATGAGGGACCAGACTTGGAATGGGAGAGAAAAAAAGCACATAGGTGGATGTAAGTTGTTGATTATGTTCTGGTTCTTGGCTGGGAAGTGGTCACAGGTGTTTGTATAATTTTTCTCTGTAATTTACATATAGGTTACAGACATTCTGGAGAATATATCAAATATTATATTAGAAAGATAGTTAAGGGGCTGGGCGTGGTAGCTCACTCCTGTAATCCCAGCGCTATGGGAGGCTGAGGCAGGCGGATCACGTGAGGTCAGGGGTTCGACTCTGGCCTGGTCAACATGGTGAAACCCTGTATCTACTAAAAATACAAAAATTAGCTAGGTGTGGTGGCGCATGACTCTAATCCTAGCTACTCCAGAGGCTGAGGCAGGAGAATCGCTTGAGCTCAGAAGGCAGAGGTTTCAGTGAGCTGAGGTCATGCCATTATACTTCAGCCTGCGTTGCTGAGAGACACTCCATCTCTCTCTCTCTCTCTCTCTCTCACACACACACACACACACACAAAACAAAAAACAAACAAAAAAACCAGGATGAGATCAGAATACTCTTCTTTTTATCCATAAGTTTTAGTCCTAAAGTCCAAGGTAAATAGTTAATCCCCTACCCATGCTAAAATTTAAATTGTTCATTATTTCTATCATGCCCGCATATGTATTTAGTTAGAGAATCCATGCTGTCATTTGACTTTAGTCTGTCTTCTACATTCCTGAGTTACATTTCTAAAGCAGTGGTTCTCAACGTGCGGTCCCTGAGCCAACAGCATATGCTTCTGCCTGAACACTGGTTAGAATGCTTATTCTCTAACCCCACGCTAGACCCACTTAATCAGAAACATCTGCAGGTGGCGCCCAGTGGCTCTCGTTTTTAACAGGCGCTCTGGATGACTCGAATGCAGCTAAAGACTGAGAACCACTGTTGTAAAGCTTCAAGTTAAAGAACTCAGGTAGGCCTGATTTAGTTACCTTTGTTAACAACTGTTACTTGTCAAAATACCTTAAAGTGGGCAGAACAGGTAAACAGGCTTCCTCATGGAATGGGCACAGTTTTGTTTTTGTTTTCATTTTTGAGATGGAGTCTTGCTCCGTCGCCCAGGCTGGAGTGCAGTGGCGCGATCTCGGCTCACTGCAAGCTCCGCCGCCGGGTTCACGCCATTCTCCTGCCTCAGCCTCTCGAGTAGCTGGGACTACAGGCGCCCGCCACCTCGCCCGGCTAGTTTTTTGTATTTTTAGTAGAGACGGAGTTTCACCATGTTAGCCAGGATGGTCTGGATCTCCTCACCTCGTGATCCGCCCGCCTCGGCCTCCCAAAGTGCTGTGATTACAGGCGTGAGGCACCACACCCGGCCAGAATGGGCACAGTTTTTAAGGAGTGGGACTATGTGCTTCATGTGATAATTCTAAACTTCCTTAAGGTTTGAATCCCTCTCCCAATGCCCAGGAATGAAGTACTATGGAAGTGAGAAGGAGGGGAACACATTGTTTTCAGGACAAACTGTTTTCCACGTGGTTTTCCCCAAGGTGAGATGAATTGAGCACATCCATCATTGACAGGAGAAATCAAATGGATTTTTTTTTCCTTTCATTTTTATATAAGAGGTATAATTGTTTCTCATAGGCATCCCTCATATTGTTATAGAGTTGAGTGCTCTTTTTAGCTTTATCTTTGACAGAGTTTAGAAATTTGTAGACAAAAATGCCTTGTTGCCTTGAACCTTACACTTTGCTCATTTAATTTCTCAATTTGCTAGGATTCATATCAAAATGTATAATACAACTTTAAACTCTAGATGGTTGGGGGTAGCTTTTTTATTGTGTTAACATACACAAAACATAACATTTACCATTTTAACCATTTTTGAGTCTCCAATTCAGCACCATTGAGTACATTTGCAATGTTGCATACCCTTCATCACTATTTCCAGAACTTTTTTTATCTTCTTAGAAAGTCGGTACTCATAAACAATAACTCCTCATTGTCCCATCCCTTTGGCCCCTAGTAACCTCCATTCTACTTCCTGTCTTGATGAATTTGCCCTTTCTAGATACTTCATGTTAGATGGAATCTTACAATATTCTTTTGTGTTGGCTTATTTCACTTAGCCTAACATTTTTAAGGTTCATCCAAGGTGTAGTATGACTCATAATTTCCTTCCTTTTTATGGTTAAGTAATATTCCATTTTTATGGCACAGTGTATGTGTATACCACATTTTATTTATCCATTTATCTGTTGATGAACACTTTTTGGCTACCATGAATGATGGTGTTAATGTGTATGTGTTTAAATCCCTGTTTTTAATTCTTTTGGGCATATGTACCTAGGAGTAGAATTGGTGGATTATATGATAATTCTATATTTAACTTTTTGAGGAATTCCCCAGACTGTTTTCCACTGTAGCTGCACCATTTTGCATACCCACCAGCAATGTGTGAAGATTCCAATTGGGAATATCTTTATGTGTCATGTCACGCAATTTTAGAAACAAAAGCAAAATATGTAAAGATTAGTTTTCACCTACAGGTGAAAACCAATAGTTAAAAGCAAAGCTATGTGACATTAAAACCCAAGATTTGTGGTTTTCCTCTTGTTTGGAGAACTTTTCCAGAATCCGCAAGTGTTGCTGGCACAAGCTTCATTGTCAGTAGGTAATGCGAAAATTGAATTTGTTGTTGGTGATAAAGTTCACGTCTGCTTTCTTTGGGGGGACATTGATTTGGGATTATAGTTTACTGTAACCTGGTAATTTCAGTAATGCAAATGCAACAAAATGTTACTTAAAAACAAAACATAAATTCAATCGGGGGTGGCAAGGCAATTAAGGGGAACTCTCTCCATTTGGCTGTCCTTCTGGGGTATTATGGCAGCTGCAGCCAATATTGAACAGGGAGCTGCAGCTGTTTACAGATGCATTAGGAAGGCGAGGCTCTGGAACTCAGTTGCACAATTTCTCCTGTGCAAAAGAAAGGCCAAAATTGTCAGAGAGGGAGGAAATCTAGGGGATATAAGTAAATTTAATTTTCAGCAAGAGCTCAATGTGCTAATCCTGAGTATTACAGCTGCAATCAGTCAGAATCTAGGTTTCTACTGGTCACAGGAAAGGTGATTTATGTTCTGAATAGTCAAATCACTCCTTTATTTCCCAATGTATCAGCTACTCTTATACATGTGTGCCCGTTTGTCTTTCATTTAGAATATTTATAAAGCTCATTCATGCTAAGGAATTGTTAGGGTTTGAATTGTCTGTGGGTTGCAAGGCTGCCAATTTTCAGAAGTTTGCACCATGATAAATTGAGAATTGTAGGTAGGGACTAAAACATCAAGTCTTCTGGAGCTTTGGTAAGCTTCAAAAAACGTAGAGCTTCAAATGGGAATTATGAGAAATAAAGGGTCTGGGCAACATGGTAAAACCCAATCTCTAAAAAAATACCAAAAAATACCAAAAAAATTAGCCAGGCATGGTGGTGTGCACCTGCAGTCCCGGCTACTTTGGGGAGCTGAGGTGGGAGGATCACTTGAGCCAGGAGGTCAAGGCTGCAGTGAGCTGTCATCGCACCTCTGCACTCCAGCCCAAGTGAGAAAGTGAGACCCTATCTCAAAAAATAAAAAATAAATAAAATAAAGGGGAATACAAACTCGGGGCTCCTGGACTTAACTTGTGACTAGATACTTAAGAGGTGGTCTGCCACTTGCCTTATGTCTCTGATGACATCATCTCTTTGCCAAGATGTTGAAGCTGAACACACATCCAGCAGAACAGGAGCTACCTCAGTAATTCAACAAATTATATTTATTGTCTCATCTGGCTATCCCCAGTTGCCCAGGAGTTTGACTTTTGGTCATTACTCTTTACCATATATGTGGTTGTCATGTAAAAAAAAACCAAACAAAACAGTCACAAAATCAATTTGTTGCCAGGGAAGAAAGGGGGCTTCAGGGCAAGGAGGAAGACCCCAATTCCCTCGGGGAAAAAAGCAGAAAGGTCAATTTAGTTTATTAAAGAGCTGATCCTTTTAGGTTCAGGATATAATACACTTCCTTTAATGCCATCTAATAGGAAATCAGAAACGGTCGAAAGGCACACTATTATTCCCTTAGGAAGAGTCAACACAAAATTAGCACCACCAGACCAAAGTCTAGTGCTTTGTGCTGCCCTAAGCACAGAATCCTGCAATGCAAATGCCATTTTAACTCCTTGGAATTAAATTTAGGGCCTGGTGTGTGGAGGTGTTCTGGTAGGCCTATGTATATATAAAGAAAGGGCAAATAAAGTATAGTTTAGAATGATCTGGTAAATTTGTGCCATAGCCGGAAAAGTACAGAAAAATGTATTTTCCCCTAAATAATCCATCCCGAACATACATTAGGTAGGTTCTTACTATATTGCTCAGCATTATGAGAGTAGATCAATTGAGAACATTCCTCAAAGGGAAAAGGCTGGTGGTTGCAAATTATGGGCCCCAGGGCCACGGGGAAAAAAGTGGCCGAAGTAAGGTAGGGCTCCCAATCAGAAATCAAAGAAGGCAGGCAGTCAAAGAGGACCAAGGTGAGAATCAAATTTCAAGGGCACGGGAAGAAGGGCAAGAGTCTGAGTCAAGGATGAAATGCTCCTGGAAAGTAAGAATGCTAGAAGCCTCTGTGCCTGGTACCCGCTGTGCAGTGAGAAAGCTTGGCGCAATGGCTTAAAGGCACCAGGCAGTGTTTGTTGGTGGCAATAGACACAGATGTGTATAACATGCAGCCCTCATCTCAGCGGACTCCTGGTGTATCTGGGCACACTCAATGATCACATATGAAGCAACCAGAGAACAATTCAAAGTTGCAAATGATTGAGAAGGACTAAATAATAGGTCCCTGACTGTGAGGTTCTGAGGCAGTGGTTAGGGAAATCTTCACAGAGGAGGGAACTTGAGCAGGCCTCCGTAAGGTTAGGGAGCAGGAAAGGGATGGGGACATTTCAAGCAAACAGACAGCATGCCTGAAGGTCCTGAGGGTGAGGGAACATGACATGGTGGCTGCATGAAACATGGGTGATTAGCCCAGAATAAACATGGCACTGCACAGCCTGGAAGACTGAACCCCGTGGAGCAAATGGTAGGCTTTGAGAGCCTGTGGGAAGTGAATCTGGCTGGAGGAGTATGGGCCAGCGAAGGACTGAGGGAGATAGGAAAGACAGAAAGCCTTGAAAGCAGTGGGAAGGGATGATTTGTCTGAAGGGGAACAGGGAGCATTGGAGATGTTAGAGGCAGAGTGAGAAGAAACCACACAGGAGGTTGATGAATTGGCCCAGCCGTGGGACCGGAGAGGACATCATCATTGTTATGCCAGTTCAGAAGAAAAGTCAAACAGCTTATGTGTTTGACTGCACATGAAGTATAAAGAAGAGAAGCATCAAGAATATCTCCAAAATTTCAAGTCCAAGGGAAAGGGAGGTCAGAGAAAGGAGACTTTCCATGTGAACCCGGTTTGGGCAAGAATGATGTAAGTCTTATATTGGACACACTGATACTAAAGTAATATCTAAACGTCCAAGTGGAAATGTCCAGTGAGCAGTTAGAAAGATGGAAATGAAGTTAAGATCACAATAAAGGACCGGAAATATAGATTTGAACATGTACAAGGTAATTCTCAGAGAGTTGTATGTTCATATGTTATGACCCTGGGTGGAATTCTTTTCTGGATTCCACATGGGACATGAATTTGTGTCCTTGAATTGGTTGAATATACTTTTTCCTTTATCAGAGGCAGCACTAAAATAAAGCAATCTCTTTGCTATCAGAATGGGGAGGAGAAAAGTCAATTTGCATAGAATCTACTAATAGTTGACTTGGATCAGCATTTTCTCTGGGTTTGGAGACTCCATAACCGTGATTTGGGGATGAAAAGGAGACCCATCAGAATGGTCATCACTTTTTAAAGATGCTAGTGGAAAACCCAGCGTAATAGCCAAAGGTAATTCTTTTCCACTGAAGCCCAGCCTTTTGGTCTAAGTATCACTTCTCCTACTGAATGGAACATCTTTAATCTAAACAGGTTGCTTTGTTTCCTCAGTGAGGTGTTCTCATCAGAGAAATCTGTTGTTTAGTGTATACAGGTTGATTTGGTGAAATGATATTTGTGTGTGGTGTTATGTAAATAGAGGTATGGCCCATCTTCTGATAGTAGCATAGGCTATAATTAGGATGGACGTGCATGTAAGCAGAGAGGTGTGTGCGTGCGGGCACATGTGCATGCTGAGGGGCAGGGGGTGGAGAGGAGTGTACGCCAGCCTGTGTTAAAGTTCTTGATGTAAAGAAAGTCGCCAATTCACAAAGGAATTTGATTACCTCTATCCATTATACACACACAGTGAGTGAGCGTGCTACTCACCATCTGTCATCTATTTCATTTGCATCACCAGCACCTGGCCTGTTTATCTGCTACATTCGTTTCTTCACCGAGTTCTTACGCTGCTTTAATAAAATACAGAAATGTTATTGTTAAAAACCAATTAATTTACAATCCTCCACAGAGATAGTATTACTTATAATTCAATTTGGCTTCTAATGATCTGCTTTCTTACAAAATGACTTAATTCTTGTGTCAAAGATTAGTTATTAGATATTACCCCGCTGCACCAGCCATGTACTGCTGAGGTAGGCAAAGCAGCTTGGAATGTCCCTGGCCATTAATCAGAAGTCTGATACGTTTTCTTGTTTAACTCCTTCAAGAACTTGGCCGCAGCCATAGTGCCCTTAACTGTTCCCCTGACTGAATGTTCTCTAACTTGATGAGGCCTGGTACAAGGAGATTTGGAAGTTTCAGACAAAGCTTTTGTCTTTCGTCTAAGAACTTGAATAAACCTACACAACTTGGGATTTTTTTTTCTAGGTCCCTACACCCACATACATTTTCACTTGGCCATTTCCTACAGGATTGACTCTCCTAGCCAGCCATTTTGTGAACGAGGTGTAAAAAGGTTGCTCCCTCTTCCATCAGTCTGGCCTTTAGGAGTGAACCTGGTTGGATCCACACACAATGGCGAGGTGCAGGTGGAAAGCGATCATGGTATCATCCACACCCATCACACAGGCCAGCCTGCTCACACAGCAGCAGTCTGGCAGCCCTCAGCCACTTGTCCACACATTTCACGAATGAAACCACTAAACATATGGCTGTAGCCAGTACATTCGAGAAACATCAGCTTGGGCTTACAGATAGAAAAGCCTTAAATACCTTAACAAAATTTTTTATACTAAAATTGTTTTTGGTATAACATTCTTAAGCTGCACGTGTCTCTACTTTTTCAACCTTCTGATGCGACACAGAATTTAGTGTGGAAGCTATTACATTCTTCAATTTAATTTCCATTGTAGACATGGCAAATGTCACACAGCTAACAGTGGGACGTATATATATTTATATATTTTTATTCCATATATAGACAATTTAAAATATAAATATTTTCTACTTATATTTTATACTTATATTTTAAATTGTGACGGTAAAGACTAAAATCTTTTCTGAGAAATGTATGAACGATATGAAGCCATGAAAATAATCATTGAAGATTAGTAATACTCAAACGAGGATACTTTTCAAACCTTGAAATGACTCAATTTGCTGAAACTGAAGGGGTTAGAGAATTTTAGAATACAGACAGAAAGCATGTGAAAGGGGGAAAAAATCTTCTGTGGTACAATTAACTAAAAAGCCAGCATCCTACATTTACAAAATAGATTTTTAAAATGATGCGTCCATGCTGCTTATACTTTTTGGATTTATAAAAATGCGGTTGCTGCCAGCTCTGAAGCACGTGCTTCTGTTAAAACTACAGGGGGCTACACAGGTAGCAGCAGTTCAGTTTGACTTCTTCTCTGGATTGTGCTACATTCAAAGCATGAGGTGCTCATTATTTTACAAAAGCAGAGAAACCAGCTCTGTGACTGGGGGAGGCGAAACTTGAGCAGCTGCCCTGTTAGAAGCATTTTCTTTTTTGTACATTACAATATCAAGAGAACTGTGCCTAGCACCATACACTCCATTTTACATAACAGGTTTCCTGCAAATGATCAAACTCATTGGTAAACTCTAAAAGATAATTTTATCCCAGCCCCATGGTTCATCCCGCAGGCTGCTCTCTGATTACCCAACAAATTATAGGTATTACTCTAAATATCATATTCTGTCTTTTCATATACATTTTTACATTCTTCTGCTAGTAAAACTGAAGATTGTATTTAAATATGAGACTGTCCCAGAATTTGAGATATTTAAAAATAAAGTCAGAGTGAGCCAAAGGAAGAAAACAATAGGAATAAAGAAGGACAAATGGTCACCAAATCTGTTCCCTGGTGACTATGACTCAAATCAATATGATTTAAACTTCTTTTGGGATAATAAATAATTCACATTCCTGAATCACTTCTCTATATGCAAAGCAGAAATGGGAAGCAAATGCCAAAAATGTCCCCAAAAAGAATACTTTCTGAATAACCCTGTTTTCCGAAGTTTATTCTTCAAATTCAGACAATGCATCATCAACCTCAGAAATAGGAGTCGAGCCAAACAAGCTGCAATCTAATATGGAAATGTGGTCCTGGCCCCGGTACTGTGTCATTCTTCTGAATGGGATCACCTGCACCCATCCCTCCTAGGAGAAAATTTCAAACAGAGTTAGCTCCTTAAACCTTCTAATTAAAATGAGAACTCCCCAGGCTTCCATGACTCAGCCTCAGAAAAAGATTATTAGGAATTTAATAGGGAAAATATAGCAGCTCAGACCATCTGTGACCCAGTGCTCTGTGAGAATTTCAAGAAAACTGGAGGGAGGCAGCCCACACTCCAATGCACGCTCGAGGAGTACTTTGTAGGAGCTGCAATAAATCAACATAGTTAGAGTACAGCCTTTTTCAGATTTAATTACTGTTACATAATTATTAGCAAAGCATTCTCCTCTGAAACTGTAAAACTCATTACATCAAAAATCCCCAAGCTCCTGATGGAATTTATGAACTAGTTACTTTCTTTCTAGCTCTGGGAAAATAGTGGAATAGAGTCCAGATTTGTCTCCAGCTTTTCAGAAGCAGAGAGGGATTTTTTTCCATCCTGTTTTGTGTCATTTCAGTAGGTTTCTGAACTGAGTTTGCTATGGACCATTCTCTTAGACATTTATCCATAGTCTCACCTAAATACTCGTTTACATGATTGTGTTTCCTTTCATTAGGAATGGTATTAAGCAAGTAAGTTTCAAACTGTCAGCAAGAAGGTGACTAATTTTCAACAGGGTGAAAGATAATCCACTTGAGGTGTCTGTGAATTTTTGAGGGTTCATCTAGGGTCGAAAAAGTCCCAGCAAGTAGTGGGACTTGTTTTGGAAGGACAAATGTTATCATGGGAGTGATACCACTGCATGCAGTGGGGCATTGGGTATGACCTGTGCATCTCTTCCCAATACTACACGTGGTGGCGTTACGCTGGTAGCTCGAAATTGGCCATGGTGGGAGTATTTGTACCACAAAAATTGGCAAATGCTACAAATCAAGGTTTTTTCCCTGCACAGCCAGTTGTTAAACATTTGCCAACACAGCATTGTTCCTGTGTTCACCAATGACACAAGTGTAAATGCCACCTCTATTGTCCACAGAACTCTAGCAGTTATCCTAGGATAAATCTCCCTTACTTATGCACTATGCCAATAGAACTTTAACAAAAACAGGTTTCCAAAAGTCTAAAAGTCTAGCTTGCGCAGGGTGTTCGTTTATGGAAGCAGGGATACTGTGGAATGGGATTCCTTTGGAAGACAGGCGAGCACTCTTGCCTGTGCTAGTTAGCTCCTTACCATCAAGTGTTACTTGGCCAAGGATGGGAGTGGTCCCTGCAATGTGGGTCAGGCAGCTTCCAGGGATCCTTAGCTTCTTTCCTGCAGAGAACTGCAGCTGCTAGAAAACAGTTTGCTCTTGCTCCTACACTCGAATATCCAGCCAGATGTTTTCTGTTGTATTCGTGGGCTCTCCTGGGATTAGCTCTCATCAGAGTGAGAGGAAGATAAAGGCAGCCAAGGCTTACACGGTCAGCTGCCTTGTACCTGTTCTCTCTGTTGCTGCATATCCCAGTCACTGACTCTTCGCCAGCACTGGGACAACCTGTTTCTCTCTGGTGATCCCCTAATCCACACTCCAACACTATCTCCCACCACTCTCTCTGCTCATAACCTCCAACGCAGTCAAACTGAATGGATTCTTGTCCTGAACATGCCCCAGGCACTTCCATATGCACTTTGCACTTCAGATTGTCTATTGATTTTTTTAGTAATCTGTGTTAATTGACAAGAGTTGTCACTGTTTTTTTTTAATAGTAGCCTGCTCTTTTAAAATTTATGAATGTGATCATTTTATAGATCTCTTAGATAATAATGCACTTAAAGTTTTCTTTTAATTAAAGGTAATTCTGTGTTCCCTGGGTATAGTTCTTCTGTTTGCTGTTGTCTCATGTCAGAATTTTCTGCATGTTTGATGATTTTTGTGTGTGTGTGTGTGGTCTGTTTGTAGTATAGATGATCTAATTTAAACAATATTGTTAGGAAGAGTTACTTCCTCAGTCAAGTGAAACTTCCTGTCTGGCTGTGGGTTTGTGTTCTGATTTAGAAAGTCCTGCTTTCTGATAGTGGGATGGAGGAAAAGGACATTAAGTAGAGGCGGAAAGGCTCTTCCTTTCTAGGAGAACAGGTGATTTTTCTTCTGGGTATGGAGACAAATTGTTTAGTGACCATACATTTGTTACAGTGCTGTTTGTTTCTACTGCCCCATACTAATTGTTGAATCTCTGAGGTCAGAATTCTAAAATCAGAAAGTTGAACTCCATAATTTAATCCACAGCCAAACATGACATCCAAGAACACGAAACTTATTGAACTGCCTTAACTTTTTTTTTTTTTTTTTTTGGACACCGAGGTTTGCTTTTGTTGGCCAGGCTGGAGTGCAGTGGTGTGATCTCGGCTCACTGCAACCTCTGCCTCCCGGGTTCAAGCGATTCTCCTGCCTCAGCCTCCTGAGTAGCTGGGATTACAGGCATGCGCCACCATGCCCTGCTAATTTTTTGTATTTTTAGTAGAGATGGGGTTTCATCATGTTGGCCAGGCTGGTCTCAAACTCCTGACCTCAGGTGATCTATCCGCCTCGAAAAGTACAGGGATTACAGGCGTGAGTCACTGTGCCCGGCCTGCCCTTTTTTTTTCTTAATTGCCACTTACTTTGTTAACTAGCCAGCCTCTCTCATCTGCCTCCTGCTAGACTCTTGGAGTTGCTGTAATGAGTTTCTCCTGGGGTACCTCACTGGGACAATAGAAGTTCTCTCCTTGAACTGAAGTGGCTGCAGTTTTCTTTCTTCCAGTTACATATTTAAGAAATTGTTCTGTGTTCTTGTCTGCTGGTGCTAGAGTTTCCAGATTTCCAGTGGTGCTGTGTGCTGAAATTAATTTTTTAATGTCTTCCTGCATGTTAATAGAGTTTTGGGAGAGAGTGATGGCAACACATGGTCACAGCCATCTTTAACCAGAAGTCTTCCTCTATTATTTTTTACAGCATTTATTTCTGGGTTGGTTATTACTATTTATGCCTGTAACTGAACAAAACAAAATTTAACTGTAGCATTGTGGACACTTTGTGCCAAGAAGCTTTAAAATACATGCTTGATGAAATAGTATTAATCACATAAAATACTAGGGATCTATACTTTAATTAGGAAACATAATACTGGACCTGCCCATCCACTCCACATTTCCGGATTCGACATTGAAGAAAAGAATACTTTTTATGTAAGCTTACTATGGAGGATGAGACACGTTAAAAAAAAATATCCAATTCTTGTCTGTTCTTCATTTTTGAACATGTTTTAAATTACTTCTATTAATTCTTTTGTATTTTATGTTGTAAAATAAATTTTATTGTGTGTATTTAAGGTTACATCATGATGTTATAAGATACATATATAGTTAAATGGTGGCTATAGTGGAACATGTCAACATTTTTGTCATCTCACATAGTTACTCCTTCTCCCCACCACCTCTTCCCATGGCAAGAGCAGCTATAATCTACTCATTAAGCAAAAATCTTGAATACGATACAGTTGTTAACTTTAGTCCTCCTATTGTATATTAGATCTCTAGACTAATTCGTCCTATCTGTCTACTACTTATTTTGTCCTAAATCTCCCTATTACCTCCCCACCACCCTGACGCCAACCACAGTAACCACTGTGTTGTTCTCTCTTTATATTTGATCCTTTTTTAAAGATTCCATATATAAGTGAGATTATGCAGTATTTTTCTTAATGTGTCTGACACTTCTTCAATGTCCTTCAGGTGAATCCATATTGAACCCTCTCTTTTCTAAGGCTGAATACTATTCCAGAATGTGTGTGTGTGTGTGTTCGTGTGTGTGTGTGTGCCACAGTATCTCTATCCATTCATTCTTTTTTGTATTTTAATAGAAAATTGTTATTTTTTAAAAAAACTATAAAAGCTTATGGGACTGTTAGTCTTTTCAGAGATTTCTGTGCGTGATCATATTACTTTGTAGACAGCCACGGTGTCTAAGGCTGAAAAATAACAAGCCTTTCACATAAAACTGGCATTCATCATTTATTTTTCTAAAACACCATTATGGTAGGTCCAAAGCTCATTTTTCAAGTAAAGGAATAGATTATAAAGATAAAGAGGAGACATGCTAATATTTTCTTACTCTGACTTACTAGTTTGCAATATAATTGCATTAGAACAGAAAGTTCTTAAATATATATTTGTGAATATCAGCTACAGTACTTAGAATCTTGTACTATGATCATGTGACAAATCTATTTTAGTTTTATTGCCGTGACAATTAACCACTTAGGGATTTATTCTGTCTTGTAATTCTTTTTTGTGTTTTGTCAGTGGATGAAGGTTGCTCAGTGTAAATCTAGAATTCAAACGTCTGACTGAGAGAGTAAGTGTTGGGCTCTAAATTGGTCAGCATGTCAATGCCGACAAATCCTAGAGGGTTACAGATGATATCAGTCACTTGCCACATTCATGACTAATTTAATATCCTCCTTGCCATGTTCTCTCATCAGTGTAACACGGCATGACCTGTTAGAGTTTCTGCCATTGTGTGACTGGGCTGGAGACAAAACAATTTGTTCAGCCAAACCTATCTGGCTACCATCTGATTCGAGTTTTATAATAACCTATTCCAGCTTGACTGAAGTTCATTTTATCATAGTCTATAAGAAAAGTGTTTGATTAGCAAGTTAGAGGTAACATGAATTTAGTGTTTATTCTGGGTCAGGCATGCTGTCCACATTTTACATGTATTATCTCGTTTAATCCTCATATCACCCCAAGAGGCAGGTGCTACTGTTTGAGGAAATATACAAGTGAGAAGGCTGAGACCCAGAGAGAATGAGTTACCTGACCAAGGCCACACAGTTGGTAGGCAATGAAGTGAGGATTTGCATCTATGTGGAGTGCATCTACAGTCTGTGCTTTGATAACCTCTTACACACACACACACACACACACACACACAGTTTTTGTTTAGAGTTTTAGGACCACATATTAACTATTTACATACAAATACAGTAAATGGCCCTAAATAATAAATGAATTGTGTTTTATTCATTAAATTAAGGATATGTGTACTCAAATATTTTATTTTATTGTTGGGACCTGGCTAAGAGCTGCTGACTTGGGGATACATGTAATTTGAATAATTGGGATTTTATTTATGTGATTCTCAGTCACTTCATACTCTTGCTAGCATTCTTGGTATGGGAATGGCTTCCCTGGAATAGGCCTGCTAACCACCAAGGTGCCTGAATCCTCTACTGAGACATGAAGAGGCAGCTCCAGAGGTGTGGTTATCACAGGAGTGTGTCCTGTAGCATCAGCATATGTGATAAGGGACAAAAAGTAAGAAGCTCACTTTTGGACTTGAAAGAAGAATACATTTCTATTAAAATATTTATAAGTCAAATATTTTCTTTGTTCACATTGACTTTTTCCTCCAATCAGTCTGAATATATTGGCTTCTAGAAGGCAATATTCATGCCTTCTAATTTGACTTTAAAAATACCTTTCCCTATCCCTTTAAACTCTCTGGTTTTCATCCTGCCTTTTGGACCTTAATCCCACCTGCAAGGTTTGGGACCATCACCTTTGCTCATCTGTTCCAACCCTGTACCCAGAGGCAGAACCAGGTTGGTGAAGCCTGGAGTTTATATGATTATTGGGAAAGGGAATTTTTAATTTAAAAAGGCAAAATGAAAAATGCAAAATTGGGTCCTAACTGAATATTTACTTAAAGTAAGAAAAGAAATCACAGTGCATTGAAGATTTTTTTAAAGTTGGAAAATACTACAAATGTTATGAAATCCAAATTTTTGTATGTATAATATTTTTAATAATCAACTTATTGACAGCTTGAAAATACCCTTTCCCTTACATTTTTTGGCTACATAATTGTTCATTATCTCCTCTCATAATAACAATTTGGTAATATAATTTTTAATAACGTAGAAAGCTAAGCCAGTCTTTACCATAGTTGATCACAATATTGCTTTTGTTTAATGGCCCATTATTTTTATCTTCAGTCTCTCTGTCTCTCTCTCTCTCCCTCTCTCTTGCTCTCTCTCTCTGTGTATATGTGTTTACAAATAAATTTAATGATTAGCAAAGAAGAAGATATATTTCACATATGTTCATATTAAGATCTGGCAATTTTGCAGTTGCTTTATTGAACATTCCAAAATGTCTTTACAAGTGGCAGTTAAATGGTATTTATTTTAGCTTTATCAAATGTGTTATTGCATCAAAAAGGGGGCAAATGTAGGGTGCATTTATACTTGGATGTGCAACTTAATCGGGTATAATGCTGACAGGAGAAAGCTTCTGTTTGACCAGACATGTATATAACTGAAAGTTTCACATGTAATGATACACATCTGATAGATGGAAGCACTTTCTACTGAGTAGCTTCTGGCTTCTTACTTTTTGAGCCTTATCACATATGCTGATGCTACAGCACATGCTCCTGTGATAACCCCACCTCTGGGGCTGCATCTTCACATCTCAGTAGAGGGTTCAGTCAGCTTAGTGGTTAGTAGGAGTACTCCAGGGAAGTCATTCTCATACCAAGGATGCTCACAAGAGTATGACATGACGAGAACTACATAAATAAATCCCAGTGACCCAAACTATTAGATTGGTGCAAAAGTAATTGTGGGTTTTGCCATTAAAAGAAATGTCAAAAACCACAATTACTTTTGCACCAACCCAATATCTGTATCCTCATGTCAACATATCTTAGCCAGGTCCCAAAAATGTCATCAATGAGCAATGGCCTTATGATAGAGAGAGGTAGAGGGGCAGAGAGCCATGTGTACATGTCCACCCTAAATCTGTGCACATACCCTAGACCAAACTCCAGGTGCCTGGGACCCAGAATTCCCTTCTTGAATATCTTAGAGCATGTTTTCAGGGCTGCTGACCTGCAGGGTGAGTCCTCAGAGTGTGGAACATGCTTACTTAGCCTTAAGTGATGGCCACATAGAGTCAGGTATAGAAAGAAAAGAGGCATAGGCCAACACCTGGGGATTGATTTTTCCCACGCTGCCAGATTCCAGGAAGAACCTCCAAGGAGTCAGAGTATTCTCTGTTTGAACTTGGCCTTTTTAAAATCAGTCATTATGAAGGCATAATTTGTAGAGATAGAGGATAGGACGTATTTTATAGTCTGTTAGACTCCTATAAATTTTCTAGAATGAACATGCAATACTTTTACTATCAGAACTAATTATGAAAAGTTAAACATTAAAGCAGGCAACTTAAAACCTTAAAACCTAATTGGGACATGCAATTTAAAAACTCTGGTGTGTTGAGAAAGCATACAGGACTCATGTTTGCTTAAAAATCATTGAGCTCTGGCAAGAAGCTTTGAAGGCACTTTGGTGCGAATAGCCAGGATTCCCAGGGTCCCCAAGCCTATGGGACAGAGAAGGCACAAGCAACACTGTCCCAGCTTCTAGAGGAGCTCAGTAAAACAGAACATCTACTATGGGGCTTGAGCAAATAGAAGTATACCTCATTGCTCACGATGGCAGGTGCTTAGTCAGCAGGACAAAGACTAATAAGCAACACACCCTAGTACCACGCTGAGGAACAGAGCAAACCATAAAGATCTCACAGAGGAAGGCCTCCCTTGGCTGGCTAGGTTGAACACTCAGTGGGCTTATGATCATATAGCCAGAATCTGTAATATTAGTTTAAAAACACCATTCTTGGAAGGAGGGAAATTACTCCAAGAGAGGAATAGTGACACTAAGCAGAATGGTGAGTTTTTGTTACACAGCTGTTTAAAACTCGATGCACTGTTACCTGTCTTATGTAACACTTTGAGAATGACATAAATAGGACACGTTATTAAGAATATAATCAGAGTAATGAGAAGATACCTTCTCATTACTCTTCAACTGTTGTCAAGCAACTGCCACCAGTTCCCTCTTACTCTAACCCTGATTCAGTGTCCAACATAGACCTGGACAGAAAGGGTTGTAAGTCTACAGCTTTAAATTCTGAGATGCTGTCCTGAATATCTGGGTTTTAGGACTACTCAGGTAAGCAATCATTACAAATGATGGAAAAGTTGACCTTTGTTCTTCTCTCTCTCGTTTGCTATGTAGCGTTCTATATGCAACCGCACAGTCCCCCATCTCTCTGCTTGCAGAAGGACTGGGCTTGATGTTTTTTTCGGCTTTCAGATTCACGTGGTTTTCTGCCCCACATTGCTTAGGACAAGCTGAAAGGGAGAGATCAGAGCCCCACCAGGGCTCCTCAGTGTGAGTCCCTCCTAATGATCCTTTTCCAATCAGAAGGGAGTAATTTTCCTCCGCCTCATTATTTTCCTGCCTAGCTTTCTGCCCTTTGAAACTGAGTTTTCCCTTCCATTAACAAATAACTAGGAAAGTGTACTCACTAGAACTTCTTACTAATCTCCTTGTAGTTTTATAGCTCGACCTCTGACCAACCTTTTGACACAAGTGATTTCTTAAAGGAGCAATGCCTGCTATTTTCTAAACTTCTTAAAAGACATTCAAAGAGATCCTACTTCCTTCTAGGGTTCTCTGCAGAAACTGACACATACAACATATAACTATGTTTAATTATTGCAGTGGAGTGCCTTTTAGTACTGACTATATGTCAGACTCCACGTTGTAGCCTGGATACTTGACATTCAGCGACCAAATAAGAAATTAGCATTTCAAACTGATAGGAGACACAAATCAAACTCATTCTCATCATCTTTGACAGGGATAGCACTTGGTAAACCCATAGGGTACTTTCTGGATATAATGTAAATACATTTGGTTAAACATTTATTGGGCACCTTCTATGTGCAGAATACTGTGTTGAATGTTATATCAAATGCCATGTGAACCAACAATATGACCAGGATTTACAGTTTGATAGAAAGCATATGGCCTTACACAGACATTTATAGAGTGTTCATATAGAAGGTTCACAAAGTGAATAAATACAATATGATAAGATGATGGAGTAAGTACTCCAGGAATTGAGAGGGTGATGGGCGATGCATGTTTGTGTTGCGGACAAAAGGGAATCCATGATGCCGATTGTCTTTTTCTCTGAGATTCTCTTAACCAGTATCTTTCCTCAACTCCTATACCAAGTCACCCAATCTGTTCGTGACCCTTCTCAGGTCTCTTGCCAGAATATACCTTTTTCCATGGTCTGGAGTCTATATTTAAATGGATCGATTTATGATGTTTGTAAGCATCTTATATATTTAGATTTGTAGTAAAACTTTCAAGGAAATATAATTAATCCTTAAAAGTCATAAAACAGATACTACGGTCCACTGTTTCCAGGAAATATGCAAGTCAGATTAGTCTCTTTTTTTTTTTTTTTTTGAGACAGAGTCTTGCTCTGTCACCCAGACTGGAGTGCAGTGGTGCGATCTTGGCTCACTGCGACCTCCACCTCCCAGGTTCAAACGATTCTCCTGCATCAGCCTCCTGAGTAGCTGGGATTACAGGCACATGCCACCATGCCCAGCTAATTTTTTTATTTTATTTTATTTTTAGTAGAGACGGGGGTTTCACCGTGTTCGTCAGGCTGGTCTCGAACTCCTGACCTTGTGATCCGCCTGCCTCACTGTTCCAAAGTGCTGGGATTATAGGCGTGAGCCACTGCGCCTGGCCTAGTCTCATTCTTAAAGCAAGATTTTACATTACTTTATTAAAATAACTAAACTTCTACATTAACCAGGTCTTTTCAAGCAATGCTATGGCAGAACTATGGGACTGTATGTTGAAAGACTTGGATGTAATTTAAATTCTGCCACTTGCTAACAGTGTGAATTTGGATGTCACCTTACTTCTCTCAAACTTCTCTGCTTTTTCGCAGACAGGTAATTACATTTATTTGCCACAATATATCAAAAGAGCTGTTGTGATAATTCTTGTAAAGTAACATTTACAAGTATCATTCAGAAGGAACGTATCATTATTCTAACAAGCTTTGAAATAAACTCCTGGGTATAATTCACTGCGTTTTTTGCTAGTCCCTAACAGTTATCTAATTTTCTTCACAGATCTTTATAGAATGTTTTTTTTCTAATTACTCCACTTTTTTTTTTTTTTTTTTTTTTTACCTTAAGATCAAAATACAAAAGACTTCTGCAGAGATGTGAACCTTTATGTCAGTTTGAGAATAAGAACCCTTTGGGGTTGCTTCTCTCATCTAGCCTTGCTTCCTTTTCTAATGAGAACATCATTGTTTGGTACAAATCAGGCCAAAGATTTATTGCCTTTCTGTATTCTCAGCTCCTCTTCTCTTTTCCTACTTATCCACTGCCCATCCTCTATAGAACAGAAGAAGCAAAAGTGTGCAATTGCCAAATGTAAAGTTGAGAAGCTAAATCACTGCCACTATTTTATTTTCTGAATCAGAGGTTTCTCTTGTCAGTTTAACTTTTGAAAGTGACAGCAGAAAAGAATCTGTCAGGATATATAGAGTGAAACATAGTGATGTCATCACAGACTTCATCGTGATTGACAGAGAGATGAAGGACAAATTCTGGAATAAAGATGATTTGAGTCGTCTGGTCTATTCAACCAGCTTTCATGGTGGGAATGGCCAAGGAGAAAAGAAGTCTTCACTACAAAACACCCTGAGAGACTCAAGGATGCGATTCAAACTTATGTTTCTGGGGACATGAGTTCCCCAGAAAATGAAACAGTAAAGGAAAACACAAGTGAGAGACATTCCCTATCTTTGAGGCGTGAGATATGAAATGTAATTATCAAGTTTATTGCTCTTCTGGAATGATGTAAGTTGTGTGTATCTTATTTATTATAAAACTTGAATTTCTTGTAAATGGAGGCATGAAATCTAGTTATGAAAAAAATGACACCATGCTGTTTGTGAGGGCTTAAGCCGTGAACAATTCTTTTATCCCAACCTTCTTAAATCAGATAGGAGTGTGTGTGTGTGTGTGTGTGTGTGTGTGTGTGTGTGTGTGTGTGTGTGGTGTGTGTGTATGTGTGTTCTCCTCCTTCTACATCTTTTTGGGAAAAATAGTGAAAACAAGAAGGAAAGTTGGGAACCAGAAAAAATAGAAGAGTCTTGGCTAGTATTGAAGATTGAGCGCTTTGGGCTTTTCTCCATCACTGAATCTCTATTTAATAGTATGGCTATAGATTTAAAAATATATTCTTGCTTTATACAATAAAAATGAGATGTAAACCACAACTTTAATTTCACAGTTCGAAAGTACATGCTTTACATTTCAGTTAGGTAAAGTGCCCTCTAACTAGACATGCTGGGCTATTCTGTAAATGATTCAATGGAGTGACCAGAAACCTAAAATTGAAGCCATATGGAAACTTACTGTGCATATTAAATTGTGTGTAGCAGTGTTAACAGCATCTTGATTTGTGGCTGCAAGTAATAAATGAATTATATTAATTTTGTAGCTGCAAGCTAATTTCTCCAGAATTACTTTTTAATAACCAGAATCATGTTCGCTGGTAAGATTTAAATACATTTAGGAACAAATTTGTAGACTTTTAAGCAATGCTAGATTATCATTTTGAAAGCTTAAGAGTTCCTTTAATATTTCCCCTAACACAAAATTTTTGGAGAGAAAACTCTTTTGCTCAGACTGGATAACTTAGTTGATAAACAATGTGTGTATTAATACCTGGAAACAGTCACTATTCTAGTACAACCAGTGGGAGCTGAATTGTTGCAAGAATTTTTCCCCCTATTTTATAGGTGATTTGTCTTTCTCATATAACATCATTTTTTTCTCCCTTGCTGGGTTGAAACTCAACATGCTTTCATGTCACTTTAAAAGTTGGAACATTGTGGTTGGTTCTCTTAAGTGAGGCCTTTTCGTTTAGAGTTGAAGAGTATAAGATCTGGAGGTTGACTCCCTTGGATGGAATTTTTAACTCACTGCTTATTAACTGTATAGTCTTGGGCTAGTTTTTGTGTCTCAGTTTCCTGATGTGGCTTTTAATAGTATGTACCCCCCATGTTGTTAGGAGGATTAAAGAAAAAGTACACATGAGGTACTTAGATGGGGCCTGCCTTGAAGAAGCTTTGTTAAATGTGAACTACTGTAATTCTCTGGGGAACGGAGGTGCATGGAGAGATTGAAAGGTTGCTGGTCACACAGACCTGGGTTGGATCCTAGATCCACTGTTGATTGACTTTATGAGCTTGGGCAAGTTGCTTCATTGTTCTGAATCTCAATCTTTGTCTGTAAAATGGAATTGCCATACCATATCCCTCTCCCTGCACTGTCCGGAGGACTATATGAGATGAAGCGTGAAGTCAACATAATGATGGTCATGGAATAGTTTCAAAAATACCAATTAATGTTCATTTCCTTTCTCTCCATGGGAAGTAGCCATTTCTCTATTATTTGGGGTGGAGAGGGTTGGGAGGGTCTCCACTAAGTCAGGTGGCCTATTTCCCTCATCATCTTAGGCTGCATGTCAAAGGGGATCTCTGATAATATGGGACAGTGGTATGAAAAATCTGCATTCACAAATAATATAGCGTTTATATATGACCTTTAACATATATTGTAATTTGGTTCTGGCTACACATTTTTGTTCTTAATTCTATTTGATTTGGGATAATACTAAAATTAGTTGGCCTTCCCAGAATAAACACAGACTGGCAATGAAGGAGGTGATAGCAAAAGAGAAGTCAGCTCATACTTTCAAAATGTTGCTGTGAGTGATCTGCATGCAGAAGAATTACAATTGTATTACCAAAAATGCTCAACTGTCTCGCAAATAATCACAATAATCATTACTTATAGAGCACTGACTATGTGATAGAATGCTTTACATATATTGTTAATTTAATCTCCCCCAAATGCTATCAATAAATATGTTATGGATCCCACAAATGCAAATAAGGATACTGATCATTAGAGAGGTTGAAAAAAAATCTCTCCGGTCACTTTCTAAATGTGTCATTCAGCTCAGCTAATAGAATGGTTTTGAGTTAGGTCACTAACTTTTTCTTGTTACCGTATCTGATTCTATGACACAAAACTATACAACAGAGAAGTTTTGAAAACTTTACAACAATATCGTTTCACAAATCTTGTCATCAAAAATTGTATTTTGCATTTGTCTGTGTGGTCTTTAATCATAGCCAGAAAATAAAAATCCTGGTATTGTCACTTACAGTTGCTCCTGCAGTAATTCTGGGAGAATTCTGGAATAATAACTCCAAATACAAACAGAGAGCTTCTCCTGCAGAATATTTAATACAGACGAGGAGCTGTAATCAGGACACTTAAGTATTAAAACTCTGGCCTTGCTTCTCTTTTCTTTTCAGGCCCTGCACTGATTTTGAGCCCATCCATGCCCCTAAGTCCACAACTGCAGCTCAGACCTCGCTTCAACTTCAGACATAGAGAGCTGCCATTCAGCCGCCTAGTACATAACTCAGTCAGGACTTTCCACAATGGACTTAGTCTCAACACGTTCAAAACTGAGGGTCTCATCACCATCCCACCCCAACCTACCCGATCTAGGTCACACATGTGTGTGTTCTTCCCCCTCTCCTCTCTTCCTTGGTTTCCAGATTCAGGCAGTGCATACTCTCATTTTTCTCTATTAATCACCCCTGAAGCCTCTCCTCTCCTTTCTAACTCACTGCCATCTTTCATTGGAACTATTTCCTAATTAGTTCCCTGGTTCAGGTTGCAGCTCTCACTTTGCTGCCATAGAGCAGCAATCCTTCTAAAATGCAAATCTGCTGATACATTCCTCTGTGGAGGATCCCTCAGCTGACTCCTCTGCAGACCTACAAGGCTCTCCATGATGTTTCCTTGGCCAGCTTCTCCAGGCTCACTTTAGGCAAATCCCTGCTACTCCAAACACCCAAGTCAAACAGAACTTGCAATTCTTGAAAGTGATTTGTACCTCCCCCTTTCTAGGGGAACATTTCTACCTGAAACCCCCTTCTCTTAGAGTCTCAGAGGGAGCTCTCAATAAGTAGCAACCCCTTTCTCTTTGAATCCAATTGCTTAGAACCATTGTGGAAGACAGTGTGGCAATTCCTCAAGGATCTAGAGCTAGAAATACCATCTGACCCAGCCATCCCATTACTGATATATACCCAAAGAATTATAAATCATGTTGCTATAAAAACACATGCACACATATGTTTATTGAGGCACTATTCACAATAGCAAAGACTTGGAACCAACCCAAATGTCCATCAATGATAGACTGGATTAAGAAAATGTGGCACATATATACCGTGGAATACTATGCAGCCATAAAAAGGATGCGTTCATGTCCTTTGTAGGGACATGGATGAAGCTGGAAACCATCATTCTGAGCAAACTGTCACAAGGACAGAAAACCAAACACCACATGTTGTCACTCATAGGTGGGAATTGAACAATGAGAACACTTGGACACAGGGTAGAGAACATCACACACCAGGGCCTGTTGTGTGGTTGGGGGGAGGGGGGAGCAGGGAGGGATAGCATTAGGAGATATACCTAATGTAAATGATGAGTTAATGGGTGCAGCACAGGAAGATGGCATTTGTATACATATGTAACAAACCTGCACTTTGTGCACATGTACCCTAGAACTTAAAGTATATTAATAAAAAAAAAAGAAATAAGAAATAAGGTAAATGGAAGCCAAAGATCAACTTTATAACAGACAAAGTAGAGGTCAGAGAATGTCTTTTGGAGCATGAGCTACATGCACTTGCTAACTCAGCCCTGGAATTGGACAGACTATTCCAAATAATCATAGAAGACCCTGAACCACTGCGGGCCTCCCATGGTTCCTTAACTTGGAGCACTTGAGAACACACAAGAGCGGGCTGGCTGGAAAGAAGGAGGAACTGAGTCAAGCATGCCCAATTTTCCTTCCCAATGCCTTCCAATCAGATGAAGGCATTCCATCCCTAGAGAGAAGGGTATAGGAGATACTGGGAGGCTGGGAGTGTCACATTTCCATCTGGAAAGAAATAATGGGAGAAATAATCTGGAAATGAAGTTCCCACACTGGCCCACCTGAGAAATATCACTGACCTCTGACCCACACGGTCCTGGTTAAGTACCTGTTCCTCCAGGAAACTCCTCTCCTGGCCCCCCATGGCCCTGCCCAAGCTGAGCAGACAATGCGTCCATCTGTGTCCCCTCCACTAAAGCTTTAGACTTACTTATTTATATTTATAATTTATATATCGGTCACCCATCTTGTATTCCTTGTTCTTGGAGGATAGAAGTTGTGTCTTTTACATTTTTTTATCCTCCACACCTAGTGTGGTGTCTGATAAACTGTAGTTTAGTAATAGGTATTTGTTAGACAAATGGGTGGTCTTTGGGCCTTGATTATTCAGGCTTCAAGAGAGCAGGGACCACATCTACCCTGTTCACCACTGAGTCTACCTTCTTCCTCCACATTGCGTAGCACTTGGTGTGGGATGTCCTGAACAGTGATGACTGGGTGAAAGGATGTATAGACATCCTCACTACACTAGAAACCCCATAAACACAGGGAGCTTGTCACTTCCTCCTCCTTCACTGCATTCTCATTGCCCGGAGCAGCAGAGAATTCATTAGGGTAGGGAGTCGATAAAGAATTGTTCAATGAATGAACAGCTCTTATTGAATCCTCCAGTTTCCTTCCCTTGTTCAGACAGAAAATGTGAAGGCTAAGACCTATTGTTTTAAGGTTTAGTTGAAGACATACAGCCACTGCCAAAGTATTGCCCTTGTTTTTTGTAAGGAAAGTTGACAGCGTTTCTATCCCTCTTTTCATGACCATTGAGTCACCAGCTAATGGAAAGCTATGGCTATACAGCCCTGAAATAGCCAACTGGAAGAGTGAAAATGTTTTTCCCCACAGTTCAAGTTCCTGGAAGGTTTTGGCCAGTCTGCATTCCTGTCTAGATCCTCCTTGCTGTGATGTGGGATGCCTCCCCCGCCCCGCCACCACCTTGCATAGTCATCCTGTAGAGACTGAAGCATCTCAATTTGCAGTTCTCCAGATGTAGTAGAGAATAACATTTTAAAAATTAATTGGAGGATATCTTTTTTATTCTCCAAATCTGTGAGAGGATCTTGTAGAACATGCACACAGACAATTTTGCCATTATAACAAGCACACAACCCTAATTGCTATTATGTGACGCTGCCGTTGAGACACTGCTGTGAGGTTGGCTGCATTCAGAGTTCCCAGGGCTACTGCAAGTCTGGATTCCTCCTTCACAAATGAGGAGTGACAGTCCCAGCTCTCAATCCACTAGGATGTCCCCTTTTATCTCAAGTTGTGTCTCACACACAAACACATAAAAATCTGATGACTAATATACTTCACTTATATTTTGAAAATAAATTATGGAATGTTCATCAAGGGAAATTTGAGAATAGGTATATTTCAAAATTGAACCGGGAAGAATGCCAAAATGTTTGGGGATCATTGCTTTCTGATGACAGATCCCAGGGTCTTCAATATGCATACATGACTTTTTTACTAGAGCACTAACTACTCAGAGGTGGGAAAGAAAAGCTGTCATTGTATCTAGGCAGATCACACACCTGTGACATTACTTCACTGCTGCTCCACAAAGGCTAGGGTGGCTCATATTCTGATTTCACTCTTTTTTCTCATTGTTACAAATTCAAATGGGCACCTGGAATTCCTCCTCCTCTTGTTCTATCCCATCATCTGCATCCAATTTTCTGTATCCAACTGTCTTGCTGAGAGCTGAAAGGCTGTAATATTTGGCCCAAGGTATTGCAGATTTCCTTTCACTAGCCTTTATCTGTCACTTCCAAGACTGTGCTTATTGTTTAATGATGTGGAATATGTCTGCTGATGGCATTCCAGGAATGTATGTGGGCCGTATAATGAAGTGGCCCAGTGATTCAGTAGGTGGAGGTGGAGTCTGAAAACTGGTACCCCAGAATCAATTCCTGGGTGACTCAAATGCCCAGCCATGCTTGGCGATCCTGACCTAGTGAATCCAGGACTTGATTGGATTCTTGCAGACAACGCTGATAGGTGCTTCAAGACATTTTTTTTTCTTGTTGTTCTTACTTTATACTTCAAAGTAAGGTCTTTGAACTTACTGGGCTCCTCTTCTCCTTCCTAACGTTAAAAGGATCTCAGTTCTTTATCATCTTTTCCTTACAGTTATTTTTTTTTAATACTTTAAGTTCTGGGGTACATGTGCAGAACGTGCAGGTTTGTTACATATGTATACGCATGCCATGGTGGTTTCCTGCACCTATCAACCCATCATCTACATTAGGTATTTCTCCTAATGCTATCCCTCACCCAGCCCCCCACCCTACGACAGGCCCCAGTGTGATATATTCCCCTCCCTGTGTCCATCTGTTCTCACTGTTCAACTCCCACTCATGAGTGAGAACATGTGGTGTTTGGTTTTATGTTCCCATGTTAGTTTGCTGAGAATGATGGTTTCCAGCTTCATCCATGTCACTGCAAAGGACATGAACTCATCCTTTTTTAAGGCTGTATAGTATTCCATGGTGTATATATGCCACATTTTCTTTATCCACTCTATCATTGATGGGCATTTGGGTTGGTTCCAAGTCTTTGCTATTTGTAAACAGTGCTGCAATAAACATACATGTGCATGTGTCTTTATAGTAGAATGGTTTATAATCCTTTGAGTATATACCCAGTAATGGAATTGCTGGGTCAAATGGTATTTCTGATTCTAGATCCTTGAGGAATTGCCGCACTATCTTTCACAATGGTTGAACTAATTTACACTCCCACCAACAGTGTAAAAGTGTTCCTATTTCTCCACACCCTCTCCAGCATCTGTTGTTTCCTGGCCTTTTAATGATCGTCATTCTAACTGATGTGAGATGGTATCTCATTGTGATTTTTATTTGCATTTATCTAATGACCAGTGATGATAGGCTTTTTTTCATGTTTATTGGCCCCTAAATGTCTTCTTTTGAGAAGTGTCTGTTCATATTCTTCACCCACTTTTTGAGTGGGGTTGTTTTTCTCTTGTAAATTTGTTGAAATTCTTTGCAGATTCTGGATATTAGCCTTCTGTCAGATGGATACATTGCAAAAAATTTCTCCCATTCTGTAGGTTGCTTGTTCACTCTGATGATAGTTTCTTTTGCTGTACAGAAGCTCTTTAGTTTAATTAGATCCTATTTGTCAATTTTGGCTTTTGTTGCTATTGCTTTTGGTGTTTTAGTCATGAAGTCTTTGTCCATGCCTATGTCCTGAATGATATTGACTAGGTTTTCTTCTAGGGTTTTTATGGTTTTAGATCTTACGTTGAAGTCTTTAATCCACCTTGAGTTAATTTTTGTATAAGGTGTAAGGAAGGGTTCCAGTTTCACTTTCCTGTATATGCCTAGTCAGTTTTCCCAACACTGTTTATTAAATTGGGAATCCTTTCCCCATTGCTTGTTTTTGTCAGGTTTGTCAAAGATCAGATGGTTGTAGATGTGTGGCATTGTTTCTGAGGTCTCTGTTCTGTTCCATTGGTCTATATATCTGTTTTGTACCATTACCCTGTTTTGTACCAGTACCATGCTGTTTTGGTTACTGTACCCTGGTAGCGTGAAGTCAGGTAGCGTGATGCCTCTAGCTTTGTTCTTTTCATTTAGGATTGTCTTGGCTGTACGGGCTCTTTTTTTGGTTCCATATAAAACTTAAAGTTGTTTTTTCTAATTCTGTGAAGAAAGTCAATGGTAGCTTGATGGGGATAGCATTGAATCTATAGGTTACTTTGGGCAGTATGGCCATTTTCACGATATTGATTCTTCCTATCCATGAGCATGGAATGCTCTTCCGTTTGTTTGCGTCCTCTTTTATTTCCTTGAACAGTGTTTGTAGTTCTCCTGGAAGAGGTCCTTCACATCCCTTGTGAGTTGTATTCCTGGTATTTTATTCTCTTTGTAGCAATTGTGAATGGGAGTTCACTCATGATTTGGCTCTGTTTGTCTATTATTGGTGTATAGGAATGCTTGTGATCTTTGCACATTGATTTTGTATCCTGAGACTTTGCTGAAGTTGCTTATCAGCTTAAGGAGATTTTGGGCTGAGACCACCCCTTAGAATTCTTATATACAGTACTGCCTTTTCCAAGCTCTGGCAAGAAATAAGAACTAAGGTTCCTGACTTGGCATCTTAGTGGTTCTTGCTACATTGCAAAAGTCATCTGGAAACTGGCAGGGGATTCTGTAGGGGATTCTCCCAGGAATTCTCACCTTTTTGGTGTGATAGGATTTGCCGTGATATAATACAGTTCAGAAGTTGGGGTTCAGGCATTGCAGAGCCTGAATTCTCTGATCTTCTCACACATTTGTGCTACCACAGATATCTTCCAGATTCGTGGCTTTCCAACTTTTTTGACATTTGACATCATAGTGTGTATGTGTGTGTGTGTGTCTAAAGCAAAGTTTTAGATGAACTTTGCTTTTACTATGTGTAAGAGACTCTGTTTTCTATTGTATTAAAAAACATATTGATAACATCCACTAGACCAAATTTGTATCACAACGTGCTACTGGGATTGAACTTTTACTTTGAAAAACATTGTTGCTTACATTGTTCAGATTTAGGAGGGGTTAATGTGCATACCACATGAGTAACAGAAATAGTAGTCAGTCTCGTCAATGATGTGCTTACTTTGAATCATGATGTGAGCTAAGTATTTTTTCTAAATGATTGCATTCAATCTTCACCAAATTCATATGACATAATTGTCATTATTCTTACTTGAAAGGTGAAAAATCTGAACCTTCTGATGGTTGCTCAGTGTCAATTGTTGGATGTGAAGGTTCATGCTGCTTTGTTCTTCAATTGGGCTTATTCTTTAATTAAAACAGAGCTGTATCCCTAAGTACAATCTATGAATCAAGAATTTAATGAGTGCAGGCACTGTAGGGACACAAAAAGGATTGAACATTGATGTTGCTCTCAAGGAGCGTACAAGCTAGTTATCTCTATAAGCTAAATAGCAATACATGTTCTAAATAAGATTTTTAAATGCCACATAATTTAGGCACCAAAAATTTAGTTGACAATTGTGTGGTTGAAACAACAGGGCTGTGGTTTCAGGGCAACATGATGCCATTGTAGGCTGGAGGGATCTGGGCGGCTTCATGTAGGAGGTGACCTTGAAACACCTGGGAATTTGAGAAGTCGAAGGAGAGAAAAGAGACCATCTCTAACAGGTGATGCACTGCAAGACGTGAAGGCAGACAGATGTGCAGTAAACAGGTCCAACCTTACAGGTGTGTTTCTGTAGAATAGAGGCCTTTAAACCTCGCTCCTCAAACTCTGCCAGAGAGCTATGGTAATTTGAACCTTTTTTACTAGTGACTTCATGACTGGTATGCCTGCAACACCTGTCAATGAGACCCCTGTAAAGATGGTGTTAAAGATGGTCACTGAGATTACTAAGATTCCTGGTATTTCTCAAGTTATGGATGACTTAACATCAAAGTCCCCAGGAACTACTGAGTGGGAGTAATAAAATTCTTGTTCTATTAAAAAAAGAAATGCTGGGCGTGGTGGCTCATGCTTGTAATCCCAGCACTTTGGGAGGCCGAGGTAGAATGGATTGCTGGAGCCCAGGAGTTCGAGACCAACCTGAGCAACATAGTGAGACCTCATCTTTAGGGCAAAAATTAAAAAAAAGAGATGAGAGGATCGCTGCAATGAGCCATAATTGCACCACTGCACTCCTGCCTGGGTGACAGAGTCAGACCGTCTCTCAACAAAATAAAAGAAAAAGAAAAAATGATCATAAGGTTTCTCCTCAGAGACACCTCCAGAGCTAGGGCAGGTAGGGTAGGGGGTCTTGGTTCCTGGCCCTCCACACCTGTCTTCACCAGGAGCAGAAACGTTTCCATGTGTATACTGACTCCTAAGATATCCTTTGAATAAAGCATACATACTGCTGTTTTTTTAAAAAGTTGGCCAGGTGCAGTGGCTCACGCCTGTAATCCTAGCACTTTGGAAGGCTGAGGTGGGTGGATCACGAGGTCGTGAAATCGAGACCATCCTGGCCAACATAGTGAGACCCTGTCTCTACTAAAAATACAAAAATTAGCAGGGAGTGGTGATGCGTGCCTGTAGTCCCCACTAACCAGGAAGCTGAGGCAGGAGAGTCACTTGAACCCAGGAGGTGGAGGTTGCAGTGAACTGAGATCGCACCACTGCACTCCAGCCTGGCAACAGAGCAAGACTTTGTTAAAAAAAAAAAAAAAAAATTGGTGGAAACCGTGGTGGAAACCATTTATCATTGATACAATGAAATGAGATTTCGGATTAGAAAAGTGGGCTAGGGATCCCTACACGGGCCTTCAGTGCCAACTAAGGGGTTGTGAAATGTTGAGAGTAAAAGTATGAGAAGCCAGCTTTGGCCAGCTATGTTCATTATCTCTCTACCTATAGACAGTGGCATGACTTTGCTAATTCTCAGTTTCTGGTAAAATAAAGATCATGGGAAGTGTTACTTCATGACTATGTTCTTAGGACTAAATAAGGTGAATATGCAAAAAGGACTTTATAAATTCTAAAGTGTTACATGTAATGACAATAATTGTCTGTAGTTTTAATAGAGAGGACTAAGATAAATAAAAATTAAAATACATTTTATCACTTATTGGATAGACAATGAGAACCATGAAAGGTGTTTCTCTAAGGGACGGGTGTGTTGCAGTATTTTAGGAAGATTAATTTGGCATTGGGGAGTGGGCTGGTTGTAGGGAAGGTGGCACAGGGGACATTAGTTGGAGACCAGGATATTTGTCCAGGTATGAAGTGAGAAGAAGAAATCAACAGAATCTGGAGACTAACTTTAAAGGGGACAGCCAGAAAGAGAAGGAAACAGGAGAAATATTTAGTATCACTTTTTTTGCAAAGTGCTTTTCATACTCCCAATCTCATTTAATCAAAGAAGTCTCAGTGAATTTACTCACAAGAAGCTACAGGAAAGTTCTGGAAGGGGCTGGCAGGAGGGGCAGTGTTTTGGAGAGGGCTTTATTATAGACACAGTGAGTTTTAAGAGTGAGTGGGATATCCAAGTGAAGATATTTGGTGGGCTGCAGCACAGCTCAGGAAGTCCTCATGTAGATGGGACAGGAGATGGGAAGTGGGATCACTGATGCAGTGGAGAGAGGTGCAGAGGCCTAAGTGCTGGTGAAGAGTTGAAGAAGAGTAAACAAGGATGAGGAGAGCCGCAATAGCTTGAGAAGGCTGGGACAGCTAGAAAGCAAAGAGAGTAAGAATTGAAGAAGAGTCACTGGACTTAAGTAACTTGTTTTACTTCTTATGATCTTTATTTGACTGGAAATTGAGAATGGGCAGTTGCATCACTTGTCCGAGGGCACAGGCTAATGTGCATCGGTGGACAAAGCTGGGTCCTCGAGCTTACGGCCTGCAGTAATCTTCCATAGCTGCTTAGCTGGCACTCAGGGCCTTCTGTCATGATATTTCCAGCCCACTTTTCCAATCTGATATCCTAGTTCTTTTTATTAGTGGTTTTCAACACCTTAAAAAAAAAAGCACCCACCAGTATTCTTTGTCCAAATGATATCATAGAAGTTAGGGCAAATATTACAACATTCAGTCTCGACTGGATGATACCATAGAAGAAGATCAAAGAGGAGATCAAAGAGAAGGCACTGAAGAAGTTGAGGTATTCTGTGTCAGGTATTTATTGAGAACTTTGGGAAAGAAAAAGAATGAGAGGTTAGTTGGGGCTTTAGGATGATGAATAAAGGTGTTTGGTTGTTGTTTTATTTTGGTTCTCCAATTTGGGTCTACAATTAGCTCCATCTTTGCCTTGGTTAGAGCATCATGTGATATACTCTAGCATGAGAGGACAGATTGTAGACCCTCTCTTCCTATGTCCCTGGTATAGAGCTGCTCAAGAGAAGAACTTGAACTTTCTCCTAATTTGGATTTTCATTGAGTACCTGATGAAGAAATAGGACCCCTTTGGAAGAAGGAGGATATCCCATAAATAGGGAAGGTATCAGAATACATGAGAACATTCAGAAACAGGCCTGAGGGGAGCCATGTTGCAATTGCTCTGAGTATCAAATGGCTACACTTGAACCTACCCTGACTCAGCACACGGGAGTGGCTGAGTGCCCTAGAACCAAGAGGGCTGGCTGGTTAAAGCAAGAGAACTTTACCAGCAGGAGCTTGGGCACTCTGCCTGCTCTTTAAAATAAGAACATGCTTTTCTTTATGGGTCAGAGAACCAGAGATAGGTGATGAGAGATAGAGAAAGCAGTTTCGAAGGGGGGTACAAATGCCCAAATGATGACTGAGGTTAAAGGTGGGCTGATGAACTAGAACACCAGCCACACAATGTTTCATTGGAGGTGGCATCAACAGGGGCAATCTGGGCATGGGGAATATGACTGAGAAAAGGTGCAGGTAGAAACAGGGATGGGAGATGAAAGCAGGTCCCTTCATGCCTTCAAAACACAGACAGCAAGAAACCTGAGGTCATGCATTTTGCAGATGAGAGAGAGACTGGACCTAAGGACAAATCTTACCTAGCATCTACAAGCAAGGGATGCCTAAGAGACATTCGTAACACAAATGTATGTGGTCAAAAGCGAAAGAGATAATAGAAGCCAAAAGAGAATGCTTGGGAAAAATATAAGGTACCAGACAGGCGAGGAAGGAAATGGGTGGACAGTAGAGTTCAAGGCATGGCTACGTGCCTAACTAACATCCATTTTCTCTTTCATTCTCACTGATAGGACCTGATTTTATTCCAGGTGGCAATATACTTTGTTAAAAAGGATATATATTTCCCTGCTTCTCTTAAATCTACAATTAGTAAGTACAAGTCATTTGGTGGGGCTTCTATAAATATTCTCTAAAGGGGCCTGATCAGATGGATGGAACATCCTTTTACCATCCTCCTTTTTTCTTTTCTTTTCTTTTCTTTTTTTTTTTTTTTTTTTTTTTTTGAGACAGAGTCTTGCTCTGTCGCCAGGTTGGAGTGCAGTGGCATGATCTCGGCTTGCTGCAACCTCCGCCTCCCAGGTTCAAGCAATTCTCCTGCCTCAGCCTCCCCAGTAGCTGGGACTACAGGCATGGGCCACCATGCCCAGTTAATTTTAGTATTTTTAATAGAGATGGGGTCTCACCATGTTGGCCAGGATGGTCTCAGTCTCTTGACCTCATGATCCACCTGCCTTGGCCTCCCAAAGTGCTGGGATTACAGGAGTGAGCCACCATGCCAGGCCTCCTTTTTTCTTCTTAATTGGAATGAAGAAGCAATGTCTAGAACTCCAGCAGCAGTCTTGGGCCAGGAGGTGAATGAGAATGGAAGCCCCACACTAAAGATAGTGGAGTTGAAAGGTAGAAGGAGCCTAGGCCCCTGGTGCCCCTGGCACAACCGTATCAGTCCTGGACTACTTCCCATGACTTCTCTATATGAGAAAGAAGTACATCTTTATTTTGTTGAGATCACTGATTGATATAGCTATATATCCTGATAGATATAAAACAGATCATATATGTACACACATACACACATATATGTAAAACCTAATCCTAATAAAGAAAAAAGAACAAAATTGTGTGAAGGCAAATATAAGACTGACATAATTCAGCTCAAAAGAAGAGATGTCTAATCAATATGGAAGACAATAGTGGTTAAAAGCGTTCAGAAGAGAGGAAGATTTTTCACACTGGGAGGTGAGGGAATCATGAGGTCAGAAAAAGAGCAAGGATTTCAACCCAAACCTATCCGACCCCAAGCCTTGCATGCTCTTTGTACTATACTATTTTCCCTTCTACTGGAGTGCTATCTTAAAAAGATTTTGCAGTGCATGGCATCTGTGATGTTGGTGTTTGAATGAACAAGTCATATGATTTCTCAGGATTGCAATCAAGAGAGAACAGGAAGAGCTCTGCTGGGGAAGAAAACTGACAGACAGCCAGGGTGGTGTGTAAAGGGCGGGTTCCATGCCAGGGGTTATCAGGAGCATCTGAAGGAGGACTAAGCCACAAGGATCGCCCAACACCCCGTCACACACAACACACTGTCCCCCACGGCAAGCGTCACCGAAGAAGGGAGCATCCATCGCATTTTTGCATCCAAGTTTTTTAAGAAATTTCATATTCTCAGGGATCTGTGCCCGAAAACCCGGCTCTTTTGCTTGAGCTCCTTATGGACAAAGCTCTGAGATCAGAAGCTCTTGGAGGTTTGCTTCTTCCTCACTCAGCCAGCTGCTTTTCTTCCTAGCTCTCCCACATTGCCAGAGAGGGGCGGGAGGATACATCTCCTGTTGCAATCTCTCGTTCCAACGTGAATTTGTGACCCCGGAAAGACTGTGCGGGTTTCAAAAGCTGTCTGAACCAAGGTTCTGAGCAGGCGCGAGGCTGTTCTCAGCTGGGCAGCCGGTCACCTTGGAGCAAGAATCAGGGGAGAAAAATGGGGCCCAGGGTGTGGGGGAAGCCACACCTATTCTGCTAGTGATTTAACAGGACCACTTAAAAAAATAAACCAAAAAGGCCAGATTCTTCCATTTCCAGATGCTTCTTCACTTTCTTGCTGCTTGCTCAGACAGGGTGAGCAATGGTCGGGCTTTTAGTGTCTGAGGGTCCTTAAAGAGGCCTGGGAGTCCCGGACACAGTGCCAGGGAAAGCAGGTTTTCTGCGCATATGGGAGGAAGCAAGCGCGAGTCACTCTGGTGCAGAGAGACAGGCAGAGGGGACAGACGGTTGTCTAGTTTGGGCAAACTTCTGTCTACCTGGGGCGGGGGGCACAGTTCCTCCTCTCTCTCTGGCTTTTCCCTAAGCCCTCTGGGGTTTGAATGAACAGGTGCTAACACACCAGCTTAGAAGGGCGCGTTCAGCACCCGCGCCAGCAGCTGCTCGGCACCTTTGCCCCTCGGTGGCGGCTGCCAGGCGCACCAAAGGCCCAGGATCGTAAAGCTGGAGGCGTAGAGGGAGAGGGCGACGCCGTCCTCTGCAGAATGGGGCGCGGGCCTCGCAGCCTCGGCTCAGGAAGTCCCGCCAGCCGTAGGAGGGGCAGGGCAGGGTCAGCTCTCGGCTGCACTTGGGCAAGAGAGAGCTGGAGCTATCGCCGCCTGCGCCGCGTTCCTCCTTGTGGCACAAGGGGCGGGTGAAGGGGCGACCCCCTTTCTCCCTCTCTGAGCGAGTGCGGGGCAGTCTCCAGGCCCGCGCGCTGCGGTGCGCTCGCCGCTCTCCATGCCACCCGGCCCCTTTCCGGGGCAGGCCAGGTCAGTGTGGGCGCCGCGGCCCGGGTTCGCTGCAAGCCCGTGTCCCGCCCCCAGCCCCCAGGGCGCCCACTGCGGGCGGGACACGGGCTTGCAGCCTGTGCCAGGGCGGCCACCGAGGGACGCGACGCCGCCAGCAACCTCTCCCCGCGCCGCCCGCCAGGCCCTGCCGGGCCTGCGCCGGCTCTGGCGGTACAGACATGGCCCCCGAGGGGCAGCGTTGGCCAGGCCCACCCAAGACCTGCCCCGTCCCGCCACCACTGTACCCACTTTCTGCTGCCCTCATCGGTCTGCGCAGCTGTCCCCGCTCCTCCCCCTGAGGCAAAACTGCACCAGAGGGCATCTTGGCAAGGTCATTGCCACCCCGCCCACGATTGTAGAAGAGGCTCAATCCTGTTTAAGAGGTTTAGCTCCCCAGGCGCTATTAAAAGTAAGTTTTTGGTGGCCTTCTATAAGGAAACTTTTAATCACACAGAATTTAGCCTCTGATCGGCCAGACATTTAAACGGCGCAGAGTAAAACCTTCCATTTTTAACATCCACTCTGGTGTTTGCTGGAAATTTGCCACCGATTTTAGGCTCGAGCTGAAGGTTACCAGGATTTATCATTGTTTCCCCAGGATGTTTAACCCTCATGGGCTCCTCTTCTTTCATTTAAGACACTTGAAAAAAACAATTCTTGTAAGCGCTTTGGCCATTTTGTTTAAGAAATTTGTTTTAGCTCCTACGGTTTTGTAATCCAGAAATATTTCTGAAATGAGGAGTGGGGAGTATTGGAGACAGAAAGCAGCTGTGTACCAGGAAATAATAAGTAGCATGCAAAAATATCACAGCTAATAGATGTCCTTTACGAGTGGAAATATCTATGTTTAATTGCCTTAAAAATGTGGGGTGGAAAAACACAATTATACATTGTGATAACAAACCTGTACAGTTAATTTCTGAATAATACAAAACAAGTGCTGAAATTTTTTCTTGATGATTGAGATAATTGTCCCCAAATTATGACATCGGCTACCCAAATATCATGTTGCCCCATCTGCAAATACTTAAAGAGGAATAGTTACCAATTGAATTCATTTAGATTCATCCTTAATAAAAAGAAAATTGCATAGCTTTTTATATTGTTGCAAATGCATCTCCCAATATCATTGTCAGCTTAGTGATATTCTCAATATTTTAAAATTTCAATTTTTAAAAGATACATAATATATAATTCCTAATAATTATAAACACATCATTTTATTCATCTGATTTTCATAACATGCATTTTATAATTACTGTACAACCAAAATAGACATTGAATTATGCTGTGTGCATGTCTTTATTCAACAGTATATTCTTAGACACCTTGTTCAAACAAATTAAGTAAGTTTAAAATAAAATTAAAAAGGAAAAAATCTTTCCAGTAGAAACAGAATCACAGTGCTTTACAGACAAAAGGAAAGGAAAAGAAGTTCTCATACGAAAAGAGATTTATTATTACATAGAAAATTCTCACAATAGTTGAAACACACTTCAGAAACTAGTAAACACCTTAGATAGAGTTGTGCCAATTACTCAGCCCACAAGCATCTGCTTTGTCTTAATTAGACGGGGAAGGTGAATGACCACTGTTTATTTTCATTTTCCTCATTAATTATGAAAAACTGCATTTAATTCATCTTGCATGGTGAGAGATTGGCTGCGCAGATGTAAGTCGTAAGGGAAGTGGCTGTCGGTGGGCAACCTGAACATGGCACCCTGCCCAAGGGGACCCCTGGGTGGCACTGCACAGTAATGCATGCCGTAATTGTAATTTTTGCCATAGTCCAAGGTTTCTTCTTGCTTCAGGGAAAATATCCCATTATAGTTAATTGGGGGAGGACTTAAGGGACCTTCAAACTGGGGGCTGGCACACTCAGGGGAAGTACTTTCATAGAAGGATTCATACGCACTGCAATAATTGTAGGGTTTCATGGACTTGGAATTATCAAGAGTCCCATGCCCTGGGGGAGTGGTGAGCTCAGGGCTGTGGTAGGGTGGGTAGAAGGTAGAGTAGGGTGACCTTGTGTGGTGCGCAGCCTCCCCACCCTGACCCATCAGGAAACTCCTGGCGTTGAGCTGCAAGCAGCCTGCCACCAAGTTTGTAGTTGGCTGGGAAAGACCTTTGCATAAGTTTTGGACGAATGTGAGCAGATCTGGTCTCTTGCCGATTCTCAGAATTTCAGAAAGTGCCCAGATGTAGTTTTTGGCCAGTCGTAAAGTCTCTATTTTGGACAGTTTCTGGGTTTTAGAATAGCAGGGGACCACTTTTCTTAAGTTGTCCAGAGCGTCGTTGAGGCCATGCATCCTGTTCCTCTCGCGCGCGTTCGCTTCCTGTCTCCTGAACTTGACCCTTTCCAATCGCAGCTTGGTTGTCTTTTTTTTCCTGAGACCCCTCCTTCTAGGCAACCCATTTTCGTCTTCTTCTTCCCTGTCTTCCTCCTCTTCTTCTTTCTCGGTTTCTTCTCCAGGGGCCCTTTTGATGCTTTTTCCTCGAAGGACGATCTGTTTGGAAAAGCTTTCTGGTTTCTTAATTTGCTTCTGGTCCTCGCATTCTCTAGAAAACTTTCTGCACATCTGGGATTCTGGCATTACAACAGACTCATCAAACGGTAGTGTTAACATGGTTCTCTAATCTTAAATTACCTGAAAAAATGCCAGCACAATATTTAAAGAGTTTTCATTTTTAAAGTTTATACACTTAAAACATATTTAATTATTTAATAATAAGACTACAAAAACACGTGGAAAAGATTGATTCTGGGCTGATTTTTTAACATTAAATATAATTTTGAGTTTGTGAAGGTAAGTAATTATGAAGACATTGATGCATTCAATAGGATTAATTTATATGAGCAAATTATCAAAAGAAAATAAAAATGAAACATATAATTATTGTGATCACCACCATCTCCATTTCTCTTTGCCTTTAAACTAGATTTTAGTACCCCCCAAAAAAGATTGTGGAATTCAAACAAATGCAAAACATGAAATTTCAATGCAGAATTTCATTAATTCCAATTCCCCTGAGCACAAAATGAGAAGATAAACCAGTTTTTAAAATGGAAAGTACTATCTCTCCATTAGCTGACAAATTTGTGTTCTTTTTTAAAAACAGACAAACAAACAAACAAAACCTTAACTTTATTTGCTGTATCACACAACTGTGAATTTAGATAAGTGGGTGTGGGAATATACAAATTTAAAGAAAAGATTATAATCAGAGTCAATTTTTAAACTGATTTTTTCTGATCAGTAAAGAATTATGTAAAACAGCACTATTTTCCCAGGCTTCAAAAAGAAAAGGGGATTAGGCTAATTTGGAATAAACTCTATAAATAAATTTAAAGCATAAAAATCACTGGCAATTTCTTTTAATTAAAAAAAATATTGAGACTGATTTTATTTACATTTAAATTTTTTCCGAATAGAATTGTCTGATTACTGCTGTTCAAATCATCCTGGACAAAAACCACTCTCGTAGTGTTTTTGTTCTACGAGCCATACAAGTCTCCCTCTAGCTAATATCTGACAGGAACGGTCCAAGGATTCTGACTGCAATTGTGCACGTGTGTTCAGAATCCCAAATGAAAGGGGAAAATAATTTGTGTTTCAAATGCATTTTGGTTTTTGTTTGGTGAAGCAGCAAGTATTTTCATCTAAAGTCTTCAAACAAATAGGCACATTAAAGCAGAGACTTTTCAGTTTAACAATCTCCAGCCCCCTCAACACACACATATACACACGAACACATACACAAACTCTTAGTAATGTCCACATACTTGCAGTGTTACATAATAGCAGTGAAAGTATGTGATAATTACATCATAAGAATGAAATATGATAAGAAGTTATAGATGGCAAAGAGCATATAAATACTATAAGACAGTGACACTGTATCTTTAAATACTTGCATGCAAAGCCAGCATCAATTGAAGTATATCTTTATTTATATTACCTTAGGTTTTAATTTCATTCAATAATCAGTTTTCATTTTGGGTCTTCCAAATCTTTTCAGGCTGAGTGTCGCATCGTCTCCTGGAGTCTCTAGATCTGTGTATATCTGCACTATCTCATTGATCTCTAAAAAGTGACATTGATGCCAACTGCCAGAGCTGGTACCCATGCCATCTGCTAGTGACGTCACAGGGCAGAGAGAGCCATGTGATCCTCTCTCTTGGGACCTTCATTCTGCACTGATCATCTGGCATCCCTGTAAGTGGGTACCAGCATTCATGCATCAACACAGAAGGTTAGACTGATAGGAAAAAATCTGCACCAGCATTTCACGTACAGTAGGTGCATTTCTCCTCGAGCTGCTTCGGTTTCACTGGCAATCTGTAGAAATAGCTGTGTTAGTGTTCAGTTTCGCCCTGCCAACGGTGCAAGTATTAGGTGGTCGTTAATATTCCATTCATTTACAAGGTGGGCTTTTGTGTGAGCAAGAGGTTTTTGTTGTTGTTGATGATGTTGTTTTGTAAAGATCACCATCCCATTTGTGCACCTGGGTACCCAGGGAAAGAAAGCCATGAAAAGGAGCTGGAAACTGGTCTTAAGATGTTTAACCAAACTAAGATTCATGTAAGTGAACAGGGGTCAACAAAGGTTTCATTTTCTTGTTTTGTTTCACAGCATGTAACTTATGAGTGTGTGTCTGTGTGTTCTCTTATTAACATGTAAGACTTCTGTGCATCTTAGGGATTTGGAATAAAAGAACAGCTTCTCCATCTGGGGTCTGTGAAAGACATCCTCAGATACTCCCCTTCCTACACTTGCTGGTATCTTTCACCAACTTTTGCAGAGACACTGCAAGTCCATTGTTAAGGATTTCAAACTACATACTTTGTCCTCTGCGGAAAGTCACTAACTTCACTCTTTTATTGTCCCTTATCTCTTCCCAGCGTTAACTTGCTTGTTCCTTCTCATTTCATTTCAGACACAATAAACATAAAATTTATCACTTAGGTTTTTGTCTTCCTCTCTCTGACATTCTGCTGAGTATTTTAATCAAAGACTAGCTTTCCTGTTTTTGTTTCTTTTTTTTTTTTTAACTTTCAGATTTTTTTCTTTCTCTTAAAAATCTTGTCCTCGCATTTTTCTCTAGACTAACATCAATTTAAATATCTTCTTGTTCTTTTTTCAGTGTCCAGTTGTTTTTCCCGATCAGGTGCATTTCAGATTTATTGTTTTCCCCACTCCACACTTTTGATTTCTTTTTAACAAAAGCAGGGTGGAAACAGTTAAGCAAAGCTGGCAAAGCCTTATAGATAAAACGAACTGTGGAGCCAGAGACAAACTCCACCTTCCTCCCCTTTTCTCTTCTCCCGTGCCCCCACCCCTATAAAGGACATTTGATTTCAGGATTGCCTGCCAGTAAAGTAAAAAGTGAGCTTACAAATAAATAAATAAATAAAAGTTTTAAAATAAACAAATAAACACAACCTTTGTTGTTTGACAACTGAGTAATCTCTTTCTATAAAGTGAGAGAGTATGCTTTTGGTATTAAAGTAATCCCTGGCAGAGCTGTAACTGTTGAATCTGTGTTAGCATTCCCCTTATAAATCCCAGTTTTGAAGGGTTTAGAATTCTGCTGCTTTAATGCACTTTGGATCCAAATTGGCACCAAGGGCCTCACACTAAATTCAATTTTGCTCCTGTCATACCCAACTAATTTCCACCTTCTTCAAAAAGTTGCTCGACTTTTCCTGGACAGTTCTAGAAAAGATGGGGAAGTCGGCAAAAAGTAGAAGATATGTAAAAGCAGATCATTTTTCTCTCTTAATGGCCCAGTAAAAAATGCAAATTAAAATAAGAGTCAGACTATAAACTCCTAAGTTAAAATAGGTAGGCTGGCCTAGCTCTTGTTTTTCAAAAAACCAGATATACCATAGTCACTCTAAAATTTGTTGTTTAAGAATATATCACTTGGTAATGGGTGCATTGAGTATATTTCATATGGCTTTTAATTCAAGAAGTACACACAGTTTTTATATTAGCATAGTGAGTTTCTATAGGAAGGCTAGTTGCAGAATTTTGTTGGTCTCACATATGGTTTAATTTTTAAATGTAAAGGAGCATAAGTATCAGAGTCATGAGCCACAAAGCAGCCAGTGCTGTCTTGAATTTTGTATATTGCACCGTATTCTAAACTTGCAAAGTCTCCAAAAGCTGCATTGTATTAAAGTCATCACAAACATGAAAATCAAAATCCAAGGAATAGATGACATGATACGCCAATAGAAAATTATCATGAATGTACTTCATTGAAAGGGTGGATTTTATATTTTATCTTGGCATTTGCAGAAAAGTGAGAAACAATTTATTGATAAAAACATTTGAGGCTGTGCTATTCCTGCCTTTGAACACGAAAGAAAAACCTTTGGTGCTGATGGGGTGGAGGAACAGAATTAGTGTTCAGGTTTTCTGACTGCTAATCTATTGTTTGGATGCTTTAGCTTTTTGTTTTTTTCAAAAAAAGGGGGGGGGAATAAAAAGTTGTTATGTCAAGATTTAGCAAGAATTAAGTATGTTTGTACAATAATCTTTCAAAAGAAATTTTGTTATGCATTTTCTACTATAGTTCCAGATATGCAAATGCCTGTGCTGTTAATATGCATTCATAACATACACCATAAGGGCTGTTCTACTCTTCTGCTAAGAAAGCATGTTAACACCAATACTCCAAACAGAAATACATTCTGACTTATAGATGAATATGCAGAGTATGAGAAGTGTATTATCACCATTTCTATAATGTAGTTTCTCATTTTACAACAACTACCACATACCAAAGTTCATATCTATAACTCATTTTGGTATTAATTTAATTGAAAATGATTTTTGCTTCTGGGGCCATGGAATTTTATAGATTTTTTTAAACGTGTCCGATGTCTGCCTGTCTGCCTACTTCTTTCTTTCGCTGGGTAAATGCTCATATTTCACTCATAAAAATGAGCCACGGAAAATTTAAATATAATTTTGACTCTTTTGTAAGACAATAAAAACCAAAAGTCCCAATTAAGGCTCGAGTGTTGTTGTTTTGTGGTCATCCTGTTGGTGCCTGTATCTTAGCAAGTGGAAATTCTATTGGCTCCCCTTTTCACAGTCCCCTCATCATCTGAAATCAGTTTGAAACATGACAGGCATTTTTCTCAACTCTCCAAGGGTATAGGGCAACAAAATGTAGACTGCGACAGGATCAAGCAGCACAAGCCCAGGACCAGAGTTTTGTACCCAGATGTGGGGTACTAACACACAGAGAGATTGATTTTGAATATTTTTCTCTATTTCCTTCCTTCCTTCCTTCCTTCCTTCCTTCCTTCCTTCCTTCCTTCATCTTTCTGTCTTTCTTCTTCTTCTTTTTGCCTTAGACAGATCTTCAGGGTGCTCATGAAGCTTGTGAGCAAAGCTCCCCAGTGTTAGTCCCTAGAGTTTTAACTTTGTGATCCCCAGTGGCTTGAAATAGTTTTATGGCTGTGGCAGTGTCCCACCTTGGAAAACAGCCCTTGGAATTTACGTAAAAGTGTTTAAATTATGAGGCAAAATATAAAACAACCTCATTCCCTCAAAGCCTTAGAGGGCTTAAAAATATAATTTAAACATAGATGGTACAAAGATGTTGTTTATATATACACATGAGGATTACGTAGACTAAACAGATAATCTGTAACAATGTGAGGGCAACTCTTGGATTGCTTTTTAGATTTACTTTAAGGTGAAGACTACACTGAATTATCTTATTATTATGTAATAAATTATATTTGTTGTTTATGTGGCTCATAAAACACTGCAGTAGTCAGTCTTCTATTATGCTTTGCTCAAAATAGCACTCCTTCTAGAAATATTCTTTATTATTCTTCCCCCATGGAACATTTTACTGACCAAACCACATTTAATTTTTATTTCTCATTTGTTATTAAATAAGGGCATCTAACTCCATTAGTTAAAACTTCTACCAGTATGAGAAAACTAGTATTACTGGACTGAGTTCTTATAATTCCAGCCACAAGTAGAGAGACGATGCTTTAACTTTTGTGATCTCACTGCAAGGAAATGTACAGTTTTCTTTAGGCTTTAAAAATATCAAGAATAATGTGTTAACCCTAATTACTACTTTTTATAATACTGAATTAGAAATTATTGTTCTATTCCAATACATGTAACGTAGTGATTATTTTTAAACGTAGATGACAGAAATACAATTTGTTTCTTTTTCCTATTACATTCATTCATTTTGTAAGATTGAAGTAAGACCATTTTATAAGACCTTTATGCAAGAGATGCTTTTGCAAAAGTTTTATACAAACTGCATTTTTGAAAATCAAGTTTTATGTTCGGTAGATGGTATGATGAAGTGCAGGCTGTCTTAACACAGACGATTCCCGGATGGATTTGAAGAGGTCCTTGAGCCTCCCAAGATGCTGTGCAAATTTGGCATGTATGTACATACGTGCACTTTTCTAAGGAAAGGCTTTCTTTGTCAGATTCTAAAAGGATAAGAATGACAAAGAGTATTTTGACATTTTACTAACCTTGTTTCAAATCTTGATCCTGCTGTTTAATAGCTGTAGGTTGTTCATTCGTTCATCCATTCATTAGTTCATCAAAATCTTATTGAAGATCTATTTTGGAGTAATTCTTGACTCCTCTTTTTCTCTCACATCCCACAATCAATATGTCAGCAAATCCTCTTAGTTCCATGTTAAAATTACACGCAGACACTGAGTGCTTTTCAGCAATTGCCCTACTCCTACTCTGACCCAGAACACCATCACCTTTCACCTGGCCTAGATGGCATTGGGCTTTCACTCTTGGCCCCTTACATCCCATATAGAATTCTCAACTCAGTAGCCAGAGGCATCTGGTTAGAACATAAATCAGACTGTGTTCTCCTGCACTCAGAACTCTCCAGTACTTCTCCTCTCCCTCAGAGCAGAGGCCAAGTCCTGGCAGAGGCCCAGAGGTTTCTCCTGGCTTCTGCAATTCCATTTTCTGCTTTCCCCTAGACTCACTCATCTCCAGTGACACTGGCTGCTGGCGATTCCTTGAACACTGAGGCACACTCCCACCTTAGGGTCATGGCACTGAACTTCCACCTGGCATTTTCTTTTTGCAAATCCCCATTGCTCATTCTCGCACCCTTCAAGTCTCTGTCCACATGGCCCCTCTCAGTGAGGCCTCCCCTGACTCTCCTAATTTATACTGTAGCCCTGCACCCACTCATTCCTCTCTATCAATTTTCCTGTTTTACTTTTCTCTGTAGTACTTATCACTTTCTAACACAATACATTGCTGATTTCCAGTGTGTATTAATCTACATTTCTAATGCCTGCCCATGAAAGCCACTAAGTACATACTTGTTGAATGAAGAAATGTGTTCCGGGCACTGGGTTAGTGACAGCCATTCAGCAGTGTGTAGAGCAGCTGTACAACGCTGTGGGGAAGTTTCCAGTCTAGTAGGGGAGACAGACAATGAACAGGTAAACACACGCATGTGGAATGTACACATCAGAGGCTGCAGAGAAAAATGGGAAGACCTATTTGATTAAAGCACTGAGGAGCTCTTTATGAGTCGTCCTTTAAGCTGAGACGAGCAGGTGGAGCAGCAGAGGCAGGAGCTCATGCTGTTTCTGCTGGTCTGGGAAGACCAGGAGCAGTGCCGTGACAGTAAGCCCTGGATCGTCCAAGGGTGCCTGGGTCGTGGTAAAGTATTTTGAATATATTCCAAAGGAAGCCTTTGGAGAGCTTGAGGCAATTTAAGATTTGAAACATTTTCTTTAGCTGGCTCCAAGGAGAAGACTTGGAGAGGGCAAAAGAAGAAACCGGGAGAGAACAGACAGGGCTCAGGACACACTATCCCAAAATATGGCATATTGGAGCTGAAAGAATTTGAGAAGCCTTAGAAGCAGGAAGATCTCTCAGACCTTCCCCACCTCTCCCTTGAAGCAGATGATAAAACATAGGGAGGATTTTCTTTTTTATTTATTCCTTTCTTTAGAGACAGTGTCTTGCTGTGTCGCCCAGGCTGGTCTCGAGCTCCTTGCCTCAGGTGATCCTCCTGCCTTGGCCTCCCAAAGTGCTGGGATTGCAGGTGTGAACCACCACAGCTGGACCAAGAAGGATTTTCTGACCTCCCCTGAAGCAGGTCAGAAGACTCACATGTAAGACGTGCCCTCCCTATACCCAGACAAAAGGTATCCTTTGTCTTTGAGGACACGGGAACACAAATTTGAATCTGAACAAACAGATCGTGCTAAGTTTCCTCAGTGTATTACCATTAGATTATATTCTTTGTCTCATCATAATTCTCTTGACTCTTCGTTTTTATAAAATCCAGTGTAGAAACACTAAAGTTTAACTCTTTGTGTGGGTTGTCATTTCTTTATGAAGGCTCCCATGTCATAGAAAACTTATTAAATAAATGTGTATGCTTTCCTCTGGTTAATCTGTCTTTTATTATAGGGACCTCATCCATGAACCTAGGATGGGTAAGAAAAGAGATATTTCTCCTCCTCCACAGAAATTACAAAGCCTGTGAGAGTAGACAGAGCTGGAGGGGATGACTGTGGCCCCAGGCTGAGTGGAGACAATGGAAAAGGAGAAAAAAGAAGGCATGGAAATATATATTTTGGAGATGGATTTGACAGAATTTACTGATTGAATGGATGTGGATTACCTGTAGGAAAGTTACAAAACCTCTGGTCTTGAGGATGATGATGATGACAATGAACAAAGTATTCATTCATACACAGGGCACCAAGCATCAGGCTAAGGGCTTTATAAACATTAGCACGTTTGTTCTTTGCAGAGGTAGATGTGAGTGTCCTCATTGCAGAGATAATGAATCTATGGCTCAGAGATATTAACTAATGTTCCCGGACTGCTCAGTTTTCAAGTGAGAGAATCATCATTTGGACTTAGGTCAGTCTGAATCCAAATCCTGCCTTCTAAACTACTATACCTTGCTACATTAAGAATTAGATGATCAATGTCAATGAACTGCCTACAACTACCTCTGGTATAAAATAAATACTGAATTAATAACACACATTAGATGAAGTAGCAAAATTTGACCATGAATCTATTTACAAAGTGAATAATTATCTTAAGAAGTGACTCTTCTTAAGTCACCAGATACATTACACTTTTCTATGCTTTTCATTTTTGGATCAATGTGTATAGGTAGTTGTAGACTGTTATGTATGGTGAAATCATATAACAATAATTACAAAATTACAATTGTCATGATAACAGCTTTTTTGTGTGTGTGTGATGGAGTCTCTCTCTGTCACCCAGGCTGGAGTGTAGTGGCATGATCTCGGCTCACTGCAACCTCTGCTTCCTGGGTTCAAGTGATTCTCCTGCTTCAGTATCCTGAATAGCTGGGATTACAGACACGCGCCACCACGCCCAGCTAATTTTTGTAATTTTTAGTAAAGACGGGGTTTCACCATGTTGGTCAGGTTGGTCTTGAACTCTTGACCTCATGATCTGCCCGCCTTGGCCTTCCAAAGTGCTGAGATTACAGGGGTGAGCCACCACGCCTGGCTGACAACAAGCTCTTATTTGACTCAGAAGAGTTGAGGGTTGAGTTGTTCAATTTTATTCCTTCATTCTTTTTCATCCATTCAACAAAACTCTTAGTTTTTATGTTACTGCTGTAGATATGAGAGGAAATATGGGTACATAACAGAGGCCCAGCTCTTATGGAAGTCAGAGTTGAATTAGGCACATGAAACGCATCCATAATCATCTATTTAAAAATAGTAAGAGCTCGCTATAAGAGAGGTTGTTGTTAGGGATAAATAAAACATTTGACTAGAGCTTGCAAGTATGTGAAGAATTTTCTTTTACTTTTATTTGAGATATAACAGAGACTGAAAAGCACATATGACATTAAGTTCACAGTTCAATTAAACTTTTCCAAGCTGAACACATCTATATGACAGGATCGAGAAACAACACCACCAGCTACCCAGAAGCCTCCTTCTTCCATCTTACAGCTACCAGCCAGCCCTCCCCCAAATAAACCAACAACTTGACTTCTAACTGCATCAATTAATTTTGTCCATTTTGTACATTATACAAATGAAATCATGGGCCTGGTTCCTTTATCTCAACTTTTTTTGTGTGAAGTTTATTCACATTGTACGCAATTGTAGATTGTTCACCCTCGCTGCTATATAGTATTCCATTGCGTGACTATACCACATTTTGTTTTTCCATTCTGTTGTTGATGAATATTTGGGTAATTTCTAGTTTGGGATTATCATAAGTGCTATTCTAGTACATTTAATTTAGTAAACATATATATGTTAGCTGCATCCCATTCCTATGTATATATCCAACAGAAATGTGTACATGTATTCTGTGTGTAGGACTTTAAGTTTCATTTAGAATGAGACATTTGGGAAAAGGTAATCTTTACTAATTACCTACCTGACAATCACACACATCCTAAAATCATTACACAAGTGTGATAACATTCTCCCAAAGCTATAAACACACTAATCAAGAAGGGTATTGATCATCAATCTACAGATATTTCTTGAATGATTCCTTTGTATCAAACAACTGTGTTTGATGTTGGAGAGAGCAGAAGACACAATCCATTCATTCAAAGAGTCTAGAGATCTGTTGAGGAAATAGAACCGACATATTCGAAGCATTGAGATGCATCACTCTGGTATAGAGTATCAAACAAATGAATATCTGCTTTGTTTTCTTAACAGCCTTTTGGAAGACAATGCAAACCTAAGATTATGCAGTAGTTTACCAAGAACATATTTCAGAATACTTGCCTTTAGAGAGTACTTTAGTGGAAATTAAAGTTTTCAAACACTATGGCTAAATTATTAAAACTAATATTTGATCAATGTTAATATGAAGACTAATTTTTTGAATACATTGTGCTAACTTTTCTGCATATATTATGTAGTTTTTACAACAGCTATATAAGGATTATATGCATAGGCAGACTGGTATAGTGGTTAAGGATGACAAATGGCACCAGACTCCCTGGTTCTGCTACTTTCTAGCTGGATGACCCTGGGCAAGGTCTCTATGCTTCAGCTTCTCCGTCTGCCAATTGGGACTGGTTCTATTCTTAGCTCATAGGTTGCTGGATATAAAGGGCTTAGAATGATACCTACTACACAGGAAGTATCGTGTTATTTGACAGATTAATTTAAAATAAAAATTGAGGGAGGGTGAGAGAGTTGAGTATAAGGCATTTATGTGAAATAATTTCTCAACTCTGTGAAGAAAGGACTCATGTCTGTGGCAGTGTCCCACAGTTGGTCATTCAAGCATTCAGGGTGTAGATGGAGAAGATGTGTTTTTTGTTGTTGTTTTGTTTTTTGTTTTTTGTTTTTTTTTTTGAGACGGATACTCGCTCTGTCACCCAGGCTGGAGTGCAGTGGCGCGACCTCGGCTTACTGCAAGCTCCACCTCCCAGGTGCTCGCCATTCTCCTGCCTCAGCCTCCCGAGTAGCTGGGACTACCACCTCGCCCGGCTAATTTTTTGTATTTTTAGTAGAGACGGGGTTTCACCGTATTAGCCAGGATGGTCTCGATCTCCTGACCCCATGATCCACCCGCCTCGGCTTCCCAAAGTGCTGGGATTACAGGCATGAGCCACGGCGCCCGGCCGAAAACATGTATTATATTGTCAATGAAACCAATTATTCTGAAGGTATTATATAGATTTTTGCTTGCAATTTCAGCACCTTGGACTCGGAAATATGGCAATGTTTTAAGGACAAATAACTTCTCAGTGAAGCTTGAGCCAGGCTACAAATCTTTCAGTGACTTGAACTTCTTGGCTGTGCATACTCCAGTTCTTTCCTACAGAAGCACTGCAGGCTTTGTTCTTGGTTGCTACCTACTTTCAAATCTCTTGGTGGCTTTGATGGAAGGAGTACATGGCACAGCAAAAAGACACACAGAAAGCATTTTCAGTCCTGATGTTTACATGCTTGCAGACAGAAGTCAGCAAGGTGAGTTTGGAAACTAAAGCTTTAGGTTGAAGGCTGACCTTGCTAAAGCCACAGATTCAAATGGAAAAAGGCAGGAGCTAGTCACCACCAAGGGGAATGCATTTATTTGTCCTGGGATGTAACATATGCAGATAGGTCTTATAACCCCTAGAACACATTAAAAAAATTCATGGTTCACACCTTATAGGAATAAACAGCTAATGAATCCTAAGCAAAAATGAAAAAGCTCAAATCATTATTTGTCTTTTAGTATTTTAGACTTCTGGTTGGTTTGCTCTGTTTTGTTGGCAAATATCATCTAATTACAATATATTTTTCATTTGTGTTTTAAAATAGCAATCCTAACCCACTGTTATTATAACATATGTGGTAAGTTGTTATTCCTAGGGTGGTGATAAATTTGTGGCGATCCATTCGCCTGCTCATGGATTGGAAGTAATCTTTCTCCTCTGATTTCCCACTACACTTTGTGCTTCTGTTATTGTGCTTTAGCGTAATCTGCTTTGTAGTATAGCTATTTGTGACTGCATCTGTCTCCCCTGCTAGATTGTGAGAACAAAAATGATCTCGGATTTCTGTTTGTTTCATTTGGCTTTGCATTACCTGCATCACATAACACACTGATTTGCACATAGTAGGAACTCAATAAATATTGATGGTAGAATCAATTGATCAATTGCAGTTACAGCAGATTTGGCTGCAGAACACCTCAGAGCAATAAGGCCCATCTGTCAATAAAAGCTGTGATCTTTGCCTCATTAACACCATGCCTAAACAATGAAATAATAAGTCAGTGACAAAAGGCTTTGTGTCCCACATACCGTAAGCTAGATTGTAGATTATGTAATTCCTTCAGCAGTAAAAAAATCCTTTGGAAGGCAAGAGGCTATATAGTAGCAATAATGATCCATAATTTTTTGCAGTCTGCATGTGAAGGTGGACCCCAGCATACTCTCTCCTGGCTTTTTCAAAGGAACAAGGCTGTCCAGTGCTAATTATTTCTTTCAAAAGCTAGAGTGACTTTTTTTACTGAGCAGTTTGCATTTTGGCCGCCAATACTGGTACAAGATCCAGTCTAATATAGTGGCACATGGCTTTTGATTCTGTTATTAGCCAGTGTCCTTTTCTGGAGGAAATATATCATTATATCATTTTTTTTTGATTCAGAGATCAAACATTCCCATGCTGGACTTTCTACCACTTGCACGATGTGGGTTTGGCTTGTTAGTGGTGAAGCTAACTCACGTTACACCAGCTCTATTAGTTCCACTGCTGCTTTCTGTTGAAAGGTGTTGGACATCGAAGAGAACAGAGGGGCAGCTCTTCATCCTGCCCTCTTTGACCCTGCTGGTTCCTCAGCTGCTGAGGCAGCACATATATTTGGTGGACTGATAAGGAATGGGAAACCCATGATATTGACAACATTTTTCTGTTCTCCAAAGTAAAAATCCTTCCAGACTAGCACCTCTCTTCCAAATGATCCATGTTGGGAGGAGTCTGAAAGAGAATTAGTGAAGAAAGTGAAATAGAAATAAGTAAATATGTTATGCATTTGGGAATAAAGGCCAGACAGGACACCTAAAGCCAGCATGTAACTAACTAACCACAATTATCAAATGCCTGGCATGGTCAATGAACAGAACATGAACCTTGCGCTTGAGGAGCATTTAGACTCCCAAGGACCTATTGCTGAAGCAGTGGGGTACAAGCCATAGGAGCCTACCTCTTTTATGTCTGAAATGACCCTAGACATTTTCAGTGGTGATGGCAGTAAAAATATATACTAGCCCTTTGGGAATTTTTATAAAATGAACATTCCAATCGAGGAGAATAATTTTTCTACAATTAGAAAGAACAAATTAAGTTAAGCCTTTTGGAGTGCTTGGTTTTTAATATTTCCTCAGGAGACTAGACTTATTTTTATTTTTTCCATGGAAATTCATCATAACTAAATAAAAAGTGAAAATTGTGCACATGAGATGATGTGTCCTTTAAATCTAAATCTCTGAGCAGTGTGAAATTATAACTTTCGTGGGCTCTAGGCATTTTGATTTTTTGGGTCCTGATATGGTTTGACTTTATGTCCCCACTCAAATCTCATCTCAAATTGTAATCCCCAGGTGTTGAGGGAGAGACCTGGTGGGAGGTGATTGAATCATGGAGGCGGTTTCCCCCGTGCTGTTCTTGTGATAGTGAGTGAGTTCTCACGAGATCTATTGTTTTTTAAAGGGCTCTTCCCCCTTCACTCTCTCTTGCCTGCTGCCATGTAAGGCATGCCTACTTCCCCTTTCACCGTGATTGTAAGTTTCCTGAGGCCTCCCAGCCATGTGTAACTGTGAGTCAATTAAACCTCCTTTGTTTATAAATTACCTAGTCTTGGGTAGTATCTTTATAGCAGTGTGAAAACAGATTAGTACAGGCCCCTTCCTCCATAAAAAATAAAAATAAATATATTTTATGATTATATTAGTATGAAGACAAATATAATCCAGGCTGAGTTATATTCATTTTTTATTCTGGTTTTTTTTTGGTGGGCCACTTAAAATATTATGGGCGCTTGGCACTGTGTGTACTATGCCTAATGGATAAGTCCCCTGTCCTTGGAGATTGGGTCTGGCCAACAGCATTTTAAAACCTCGACCTGGTTGAGAATCTCTGTGGTGTGAGGGTTACCTGCTACCTGCAAGGGCCTTCAGAATTATTTGTGGAAGTGTCTGTCTCTTCTGCTTTTTCCAGCTCTAGTTTTCATAACCTTCTCACTCTCCATATGAAATATACAGATGATTCAGGGACATGGCAGAACGGGTATACTATTAAGGTTGCCAGATTCAGCAAATAAAAATGCAGGCTACCCAGTGTAATTTGAATTTCAGGCATACTTATAGGTGGGGCAAACTTATACTAGAAAGTACTTGCTGTTTATCTGAAATTCAAATTTAACTGGGCATCCTGTATTTCACCTGGCAACTCTACATGTTTCCTTTATTCTTGGAACCCAAAGTCTTTCTTCCTCATAAAATACATTTTATGATGAATATGCTAGGCACTAATCAAGTGTTTCTTAAAGAATGCTCTGTAGACTATTAGGAATCACATTTTTGAAAAAGAGTTGTGTGATTTAAAATGTGTATTTTTAAATTTTTAAATTTTTTTTGAGACAGAGTCTAGCTCTGTCACCCAGGCAGTGGTGCGATCTTGGCTCACTGCAGCCTCTGCCTCCAGGGTTCAAGCGATTCTACTGCCTCAGCCTCCCAAGTAGTTGGGACTACAGGCCTGCACCACCACACCTGGCTAATTTTTGTATTTTTAGTAGAGACGAGGTTTCACCATGTTGGCCAGGATGATCTTGCCTTAACCTTATGACCAAATCTAACCCTTATTATCTCCCCCAAACTCCCAAAAATCTCCAAATACCAGCACATCGTGGGGTCAAGCTTCAACATATGAACTGGGGGCAGGACACAAACAGTCTGTTTATAACAAATGCCCCTTTGTACCGGGGTGGGTGACACACTCACTTCATCTTTGTCTTAACCAAGTGGAAGATGATAAAAAAGTTATACTCTATCATTATTTACTCTAAAAAATATGTTTAAAAGGGAAATATTTCCTTTGTTTATGTTTTACAACTCACCCAGAGAAAAGCTAGCGCAAAATATAGAACCATTCTTGAAGACTTCACATAGAAGTGAAAAAAGTAAGATTAATCAATTATTCTCTCATTAGAATAATACTTGTTTTATATGAGTGTTTGCTTCAAAGAAGGTAAATTAAAAAAAAAAAAGTTGTAGCCTAACATATTTTATCTGCTAATTTATCTTCTGGGCATCTTCTGCTTTCTTAATATTAATAAATAGTTATCTGATTAATCATAACTTCTGAATGATGTAAAAGAGGCTGGTCTTATTGAACAAATCACAGCTTTAGTTTTTTTCTTAAGTTTCTAGACTACTGTTGGTTAATTGCTTTGAATTTTGCTTACTTGTGGTAGCTGTTTCTGCATGCCAAGGGTCCGTTTCTTCCTATTTGGAGGAAAATGTTCTTTATGAGCCCTCTTGTACTTTTAGCCCACATGCCTTCTGTGGGGCTAAGTCCCATGATGATAGATTAGACACAGGGCCCAGCATTGGCCAGTCAACAAAGTCCATCCTCTGGATGAAGCCATTGGTTGGGGATCAGCCTGGATCCCCAGTGAGCCCCATAAAAGTTGGCCCCAGGCTTTTGATGGGACTATTGGGAAAGGGGCCTCCTTTTCTCCGAAGTTGTCGAGCAAGAAGGACATCAACCTGGAGCTGCAGGTGGCATCTCGGCCACTCCTGAAGGTGGGCTTACTGAGAAGAATGTACAGAGGGTCCTGATGGTGTTCCTGAGCATCTGGATCAAGCCATTGTTGAAGCAAGGTCTGTGCCAGACTTTTAGTTATAGGAGAAGTAAAATCACTAAAAAAAATTCTGGTTTGAGTTTCTGTCATTTACCACTAAGAAGTACTGCCATAATATACTAGCAATTTCAGAACTGGAGATAAGCAATGATTGCATTGCAAAAGTGGCCTCTCAGTAATACCCGAGTCAGTCTGGAGGTATGCTCACCAAGACCTTGCCCCAGACTGTATTAAATGTCCCCTAGAAACACGTGATTGCTACACTTGAGATGAGGAGTTGTAGTCACTTGCTTATCAGTATCTCTCCTACTGGACTGTGATACGTCCTTTAGGAGGCTTTTTTAGGGGGCAGGAACACGACGAGGGAAGGCATTTATTTAGTGCTTACTAGAAGTATCTGTGCCTGTTAGAAATTTGCATCCTTGTGCCTGGCATGTAGCTCCATCTATGTGTGTCAGGGGCCAACTATGCAACTAGGAGTTCTCTGCATTTACTTCCCTTTAGAACAATATATTAAAACTCAACAGCAACAACAAAATCAATTCTGGTTTTTTTGAGACAAGATCTCACTGTCACCCAGGCTGGAGTGCAATGGCAGGCATGATCATAGCTCACTGCAGCCTTGAACTCCTGGGCTTAGGCAATCCTCCCACCTTAGCTTCCCAAAGTCCTGGATTACAGGCGTTAGCCACCACACCCAGCTGGAATCAATTCTTTAGAACAGAGGTGGATTAACTTTTTCTGTAGAAGGCCACATAGTAAATATTTAAAGGTTTCGCAGGTGGTAAGGTCTCTTTTGCCGTTGCAATGTGAAAGGAGCCATAGACAATATAGAAACAAATGAGAGTGGCTGTATTCCAATAAAACTTTATAGACACTAAAATTTGAATTTCATACAGTTTTTACATCACAAAATACTGTTCTTCTTTTGATTTTTTTTCAACCATTAAAAAAGATAAAACCATTCTTAGTTGTCGGCCTATAGAAAAACAGGTGGTGAACTGAATTTTGCCTATGGGCAGTAATTTGCATACCCTGGTTTAGAATTTAGACCAGCACTTTCAAATAGAAATATAATCTGAGTCACATATGTAATTTAAAATTTTCTGTTATCTATAGTTAAAAGAAACACAAAAAGGTAGAATTTATTTTAATAATATATTTGTCTGACTACTCCAATGCAACCAAAATACCATCATTTCAACATATATTCAATATAAAAATGTATTAAGGTATTTTACATTCTTTATTTTTGTTCCAAGTCTTCCAAATATGGTATATATTTTACATTATAGCACATTTCCATTTGTATGACAAATTTTCATCTGAAATACTTGATTTGTTTTCAGATTTCACAAAATTTATGGTTGAAAAATAGACATACACGTGGTGTTAGAAAACATTCTGAAAGTTTTCCAGTTGTTCAATCAGTATCGGTTTTTAAATGTAAGTTAATTAAAATGAAATAAAATTCAAAATTCAGTTTCTCAATAACTCTAACCATATTTTAAGTGTTCAATAGCAACTATATTGGACAGCACAGACTTAGACCAACAAAACGTATTTTTTGTTGTTGTTTTTTGTTTGCCAAGAGGAATAGCTGATCACCGTCTTCGTTTAGAATTGCTAGAAAACGGTGATTATAAAAAGCAGGTAGACTATATCAGCCAAGTTGCCAGAGCACAGAGTTCTTGTGAAATCCATTTTAAATGCTTTGAAATCCTCTCTAGACAATGCAGACCCCCACCTTGGTTCAGCCCTGGAAGCCCTCTTGCCTGGAGTGCAGTGACCAAGTTAGAGAGGAATATGAGACATTGCCAAAGAGGTATTGAGTTGAAGATCCTGTAGGGTGTGGTAAGCAACATTGAGGATCTCAAACTTTCTCCCAAGTGGATGGCCAGTCACTGGAGGACTTTGAGCAGGCTCACCATGGCTGCTGCTCTGTGGGGAACAGGGTTACCAGAGACGAAACAAAGTTGAGGGCAGTCGTGAAGTTATTGCAGGTGGCCCATGATGGTGCCTGCATGGCCACGATGAAAATGAAGCAAGTGAGGCGCCTGGGGTCCTAGATTTAGGGAGGCACTCACCCCTAGGGTCATGCAAGTGAGTGTTGCTGTACAATCCTGGCAGTGAGCACCTCATTAAATTTTGGCCCTGACGGCTTGGACAAGAAGGGTTCCATATAAAAAGTGAGAGAAGTAGCCAGAATTGAGATATATTTTGAAGGAAGAACCCACAGGCTATACTGATGGATTGGATATGAGAGCAGAAGAGAGCAGAAGAGAGAAGCCGGGATGATACCACATTTTTGGTTTTCTGTAAACCCAGTGGGCCCCTAGTGTAGCCCACTTTGCTCTTTCTGATCCATTGCCAATTTACCAGTGCACAGAGTTCTTTTGAAAGTAGGAGATCTTCAGTTAAACACATCTTGAAATTGCAGAGAGATTTAGTTATGCAGCTCCAAGCTGCTTCATTGTAACAAAGGTCACACTGTACATAAAGCTGGATGGCTTATGGTTCCACTTCATTGTGAACGAACACAGGGCTGGCTTGTCCTTTAATGCCACTTATCAGGAGTCTCAGCAGGCCTAGGGACCATAGGGTGGCATTGCAGCATTAACTTGTTTTTGCCTTTCTGGAATGCAAAAGCTGCTGTGACCCTTCACCTCATGAAAGCAGGGCACCAGCCCATTTCCTGGGCTCTTCCTGGAGGCTGCGCTCTCCAAACAGCTGCTCCTCTAGGTCTGCAATGGAAATCCAGGCTTGCTCTTAACCCCCTTCCTCCCATCATCTCTACCCCTTTCCACCCCTCTTAAATTCCATTTTACAACACACAAAGCAAGATAGCCTTTGTTAAAAAGTTTAATGTTCTTAATTAGTTGAATCGGTTGGGCTAATTAGAATACCAATTAGAACTGGCAGGGCTATCGTTAATTTGAAAGTGCTGTGGTCTAGTGTTAATCGCTATTAAACCTTATAGTTTGTGAAAGATAGAGAGAGGATGAATTCACAAAATACTTTTTAAATGTTAAAGGTCTGTGGTCAGAAGGATCCTGCTGCCAGTGAGTATTCTAGGGACGCGTAAACCACAGAGATGATGCAGTTGTCGAAGACTTGGATGCTGCAAGGGGTATAAGTGCCTCCCTTTTCAAAAAATGTTAAAAAGTCTGAAATGTGCTTTGCTAAAATAACCAAAGTGTTTAATTCACCAAATAGACTAATGATCTGGAATGATTCTTTAAAAAAAAAAAGAGGGGGGGGCCATGCACGATGGCTCATGCCTATAATCCCAGCACTTTGGGAGACTGAGGTGGGCAGATCATGAGGTCAGGAGATGGAGACCAGCCTGGACAACATGGTGAAACCCCATCTCTACTAAAAATACAAAAATTAGCCCGGCATGGTGGCGGGCACCTGTAATCCCAGCTACTCAGTAGGCTGAGGCAGGAGAATAACTTGAACCCAGGAGGTGGAGGTTGCAGTGAACTGAGATCGTGCCATTGCACTCCAGCCTAGGTGACAAGAGCAAAACTCTGACTCAAAATAAAAATAAAAATAAAAATAAAAGTCAGTGTTTATGTTACTAGGGTGCAAAATAGTTTCCACTGTTTCCAGAGCTGTATGGCACCTTTGGCTTATTACTTCCCAAATATAAAGAGCAATCCACACAACTAAACCTCTTTTATTTGTGGCCATTGTCTGAATAAGAAATTAGAAACAACAACGAGGTCTTCGCACCAAAACTTCATGTTGGGGCTTGCAGGTGTGAGAGTCCTTATATTTTCATGTCTCATTTGGAAATGACTAAATGGATAAACAAGTCCTAATTTGTTTTCAGAAGCATATAAAAATCTCTCTTCATTTCCTCAATAAGCAAATATGCAATGGACAATTACAACTATTACTGTGCATCCTCTGAGATCTGACTTTATTTTCCCTCTATTCCAGTGATAAAGACAGCAAGGTATTACCATCTATTATCCTTGCTGGTATCCTCTCAGTATATCCGATAATTTTCCAGAAAATAAACCATGCAGTTTACAGAAAACAAATATAAACATATATTTCATCATATTTATTACGGCACAGGAAGTAAGGAATCTATCTTTTTAGATGGTGAATTGCTTTACAAAGGATATAAAAATGTTCAATTCAATTGCTACCTTAAATCTTCTTGGAGGTAAATTTAAAACAGACAGAGCAACAAATACATAAATGACTGAGCAATTACCAGTGTAGTATGATGTGTGGACAAAAACTTGCAGGAAGGAAAAAGGGTTTATAACCCAGAATCTTCCCCGTGTGTATGTGTGTGTGTGTGTGTGTATGTGTGTGTGTTTTAACGAAACATGGTGACATTAATATCAAGGATACTAGACTGAAGTAACATTTAAGTGAAGTTCCTGGTAGTCTTATCAAAATTGATTTTACCTTAATCAAAGGCTACTGCATTGCCAGTGCTATGCTAGATGCCTGCCTAGGCACAGTAGAACATGATGAAGGTTCACTTAGGAAGACTGTATGAATGATAGTAGAACAAATAAACAAAAGCATACTTGATAAAGGACCAAAATAAACACTTGTGTCCTTTGAATGTGGGTTCCAATATCACATTAAGCTTTGTGCCTTCCCACTAAATTTTTTTACCTTGTTTTTAATCCTGCTCACCAGTTCCAATTCTTTCAGGGCTGTTAGTTAAATGAAAGCTTTAAGTTATGGTTACAAATTACATTCAGGCAGTCCGGATGCGGTGACTCACACCTGTAATCCCAGTACTTTGGGAGGCCGAGGAGGGCGGATCACGAGGTCAGGAGAGCGAGACCATCCTGGCTAACACGGTGAAACCCCATCTCTACTAAAAATACAAAAAAAAAAAAAAAAAAAAAGGAAAGAAAAGAAAAGAAAATTAGCGTAGTGGCGGGCGCCTGTAGTCCCAGCTACTCGGGAGACTGAGGCAGGAGAATGGCGTGAACCCGGGAGGCGGAGTTGGCAGTGAGTGGAGACTGCGCAGCTGCACTCCAGCCTGGGCGACAGAGCGAGACTTCCGCCTCAAAAAAATTTGTGAATAGTAAGTGTTTTCTTGTAAAATGACAAGGAATTAAAATTTTAACATCTATTGAGCAATTGTTAAGCACCAGGAACTCTTCTTATGCAAAGCACTGAGACAAGAAAAAATCCAAAATAAATGAAGTCCACGGTTCCCTAATCCTAACCCAAAATCTAATCCCAAGTAAAAGTTCAAACCGGGGACTACACTGATCCACTGGTCATTTTAGTTTTCTCTCATTTTACTGAACTCATTTTGAGTTACACATTTCCTCGTGTGTGTTTTGTAGCTGCTTTTTTTTTTCTTGTAGGCAACTCCCTAGATGAATTTATTCTCTAGTCAAACCATAAATCCCTTTGTTAATTCATTCATGCAGTGATTCAACAAGCATTATTTATCATCTACTATGTACCAGGCAGTGTGCTAGGCTGCGGGATATAAAGATGCAAATATAAGATAGCTATGTCCAAAAAGTTTCCAGTCTAAGAAGTGAAGTAAAGATCTCCAGAAATGGCTGTAAGACTTCCTGGCAAGCAGTGTGTCAGGGTCAAGAACAAGGTGCTTGGGAGGACAAAGGATGGAGGAAGGAACTTGCTCTGTGGTCAATGAGAGAAGTGAGGTCAGGGTGAAGTTTGAAGGACAGGTAGGACAACTATGGGATTGGTACCTCTTGGAATATGCAGTGCAGAGTTCCTGGCTTAGGATTCAGTGCGATGTGAGGCGTTTCATGTCATTTGGACCTGGGCAATATAATGCAAAGGAAGGGATGGGACAATGACTAGAGGCACCACTCTGACGTCGTTAAGAGAAGGGCATGTTTATGTTCTTTCTAAAATCTTTCCAGATCCTGAAGAAATGAAGTGATCCACAACATATCTAATTTCATACTTTAGATAGTTATTTTTTAAATTAACAAACTTCAGTGGTAATTTTTGCATCTACGAAGAATCTATTGCATTGAGCCAATATGACATATTTTCAAAATTTTCTTTTGGCATCTATAAAGGGTATACAAACATCAAGGAAAATAATACAATTAATTTCATTTTTAGAAAGAATGTTAAAAGAACAAATGATAATAATCTTATTTGTCTTTTGAATTGACTTTAGACTAAATGTATTACTTATTACTAAAGAAAGCATTCATACTAAGTCAGACTCTCTCCTAATTTGATGTGAATTCTTAACTTGAAAATAGATCCAGTGAAGTCAAATCAAGACACCATTTCTCATTTTCCCCCAACCTTCCTGAACATTTTTGAGCAAATCCCTCATTTTACTCCGGGTGCTGGATGTTTGTTATTTGATGTCTGTGTATCTGCATGTCTGTGTGTATATTTATAGTTTATCTGCCCTGTGTCATTCTGCAGAAATGGATTCACTCAGTCAACTGGATATGAGAGATTTGAGCTCAGTAATCAGCTGGAGGAACAAAGAGACTGCAATCAGGAGAAGCCCCTGAAGGGAAGGTAGTCTACTCTATGAGAGTCCCCTGAGGGTCCTCATCAGCACTAGAGAACTGTTTTGACAGAACCACTGAATTGGGTGCAGGAGTCAAATTCCTGGGACATCAAACCAGGACAGATTTTCTGCTCGTCCACAAACAAGAGAGACCCCTCTGCCTTTAGGGAATAGGAGGAGCCTGCTCTCAGGGGTGCAATGGCTTCCAGGGTTGGTTGGAATAACTTGCTGTAGGCAAAAGGGCAAGGAACATTGAGTAGCAGAAATGGAAGCAAATAATTTATTATTTTTTTAAAATTGCAAACCCTGATGTCTGGCCCCAGATATTTGAGCATATTCTCCATTCTTCTAACAAAAGAAACACACATGCTTATTCCACCCTTTTCCGCCTCATCTGGCAGCCGCTTTCTGGTCCAGCAGACACTAACATCTAATGAGTCAAACTTCTCATTTTCAGACTAATCAGTCGGCTGCGCTAATTGCAAATGCAAATATGCAAATTTATATTAATTAATTACTCTGCTAATTAGTTCTGCGGTCTTTTTTGGGTAATAAATCATTGTGCAGTGGAAGGGAAACAAGTCCTGTCCCATTTCACTCCACATAAAAATTTAATGTACTCATGGAAGAAAGTATATTAAAAAAAAAAAGAAATCGTGAGCTGATCACTGTGCTTCCACTGACAAGTCCTCTACAGAAAGGTGCAATTGTGAGAGGGCTTTCACATCTTCTGCAAATGCCATCACTAAGGTGCCTGTTAGCAATTTAATTATCACATTATGAGCTTCAGAAAAAGCCAGTCTGCTGTGCTGCAGGCTGTGACATGGAGCTCGGCAGTTCACCCACTTTGCAGCAAAACACTTATAAATAAAATGAGAATATAGAGAGGGAATCAAATTTCTTTGCTGGAACATGATAGCTTGGGAACAAATGTTTTCAGGGTTTCTTCTTGTTGTTATTGTTTTCAGTTAAAGTTATCATCTTGCTCTTCATGACCTTGGAGTAAAAGTTTTATCAGTTTTGGGATGCATCGAAGGGGTGTGGAATGGTAGGAGGGGGTTGGAAACAGGGAGGTCAGGAGTTGCTGGCATAAGAGGTTAGGAAACAGTCTTTCACAATAGCTAGCAGTGATGCACACTCAGCTTTATTTATTCCACAAATTCTTGTTGGAGACTTACTATGTTCCCAGCTGCCCACTGTGAGGGATGGTGTGACATGCATGTGATGTGTGAGAAACATCTCTCCCAATTAGACTGTGGATTTTTTGAAGATAAGACGCTAAGTCTCATTTACTTCTGTGTTCCTAGTTCTTTGCCCAGATAGAATATTCCACAATGAATGGATGAATATATGAATGAAAGAGTGAATGGCTGCAGCCTTAAGAAATCTCGTCGAGTTATAGTGACAGTCACTGTTACTCGTGTCCAGTATTGCCTTTATTGTCGGGTATGTGTCAAGATTACGAGGTGATGGCCAGGCACAATGACTCACACCTGTAATCCCAGCACTTTGGGAGGCCATGGTGGGAGGATCACTCAAGCCCAGGGGTTCAAGACCAGCCTGGGCAATGCGGTGAGACCCTGTTGCTACATAAAAGTTAAAAAATAGCCAGGTGTGGTGGCACATGCCTGTAGTCCCCACTATTTGGGAGGCTGGGGTGGGATGATAGATGGAGCTCGGGAGTTAGGAGTTACAGTGAGCTATGATGGTGCCACTTCACTCCAGCCTGGGTGATAGAGGGAGAACTTGCCCCTAAAACAAAACAAACAAACAAAAAAGTTTAGGAGATGAGAGGAGTGAGAATGTGGTGGTTCAGATTTAAATCCTCACATGTTAAATGTCTCTTCATTTCTATCCTTCATTTCCATTTTCTCTAAATGAAATGTCTACTTCACTTCCTTGTGGTCTTGCCTTACTACTGGGGCATGAGATGTTTGAGTAATAAGAGGAAACTGCTATCTTTACAGCCGCCCTCAGTCTCTGGTTTGCCCATCTCCTGGTTTTGTGATTTTGAGCAAACTATTTAACCTCCTCAAGTCAGTTTCCTTATCTGTAAAAGCAAGAGGAATGCGTATATGAAGAATGGTGTGGTGGAGCCAGGGCTCTGCAGTCAGGCAGCTCAGCACTGGTTCCTCACCCCGCAACTGCTCTCTTCATGGCTTTAGGTCTTCATTTTTTATTATTTACAAACAAATTATTTACTTTCTAACTTTTTGAAAGATTAGAATGTAGGAGACATGTACATGGTACAAAATTCAAAAAGCATATAAGGTATCCAATAAAAAGTGAGTCTCGGCCAGGGGCGGTGGCTCACGCCTGTAATCTCAGCACTTTGGGAGGTCAAGGCGGGCGGATCACAAGGTCAGGACTTCTAGATCAGCCTGACCAACATGGTGAAATCCCGTTTCTACTAAATATAAAAAAATTAGCTCGGCATGATGGTGGGTGCCTGTAATCCCAGCTACTCAGGAGGCTGAGGCAGGAGAATCACTTGAACCTGGGAGGCGGAGGTTGCAGTGAGCCGAGATCGCACCACTGCACTCCAGCCTGGTGACAGAGTAAGACTCTGTCTCAAAAAAAAAAAAAAAAAAAAAAAAGCGAGTCTCCTTCCCTGACCCCTGCCCTCTCTGTTCTCTTCCCCAATGGCAACAACTAACTTCTTTGTATCCTTCCAGAGGTAGACACTGTATTTCTAAATAATATATATTCCCCAACACACAAATCATAGTGTACCATAATTCTATTCTGAATCTAACTTTTTTAACCTTAATGTATCAGTACATGCAGAGCTATTTTGATGCTGTTAAGCCTGCATGTTTTCCATTGTATGAGAACACAGGAATGTATTTGTATTAGCCACCAATTGGTGGACATTTTAAATTGCTTTCAATTTTCTGCTGCTTTGCAATTAACGTCTCTGTATATACAACATTTTGTCTATGTGGAGGTAGACCCGTAGGACAGATACCTAGAAATAAAATTGCTGGATCAAAGGGTACATACATTACACTCTGAAACACTGCAAAGCCCCCCTCCATAGAGGACATACCAATTCACTCGCTTACCATGACTTACCATGACCATGCCTCCTCCTGACACCCTTGCTTGGGCAAGTTCTCTAAGTCTTTGTTCCTTAGTGTTCTCATCTACAAAGTGGGGATAATAATGCTCCAGTCCTCATAGGGAGGTTGTGAGGAATAAATGAGATCATTCATGAAGAATCCTTAGCATTGTCATGTGTCACTGTCCTCAGCATTTTCATTATTGTTTTCGTTTTCACCACTGTATGTTATTATTTTGGGGGTAAAAGGAAATCACCATTGTGAAAGCACTGTGTATAGGGCTATACAAATATTAGTCATCAATAAGAATCCATTATGCTTTTCCTTCTTTGTGCATACGAGTATTCCTCAAGTGTCCTTGAAGTTTTCTGAAGTTTCAGAACCGTTCACGTATATAACACATTTAACAATAGGAACAACGATTAACTTCATTCCCCCAAATTAATTAAGTGCCCTAAGTGCAGAATAGGAAAAAGAAAGGGGTGTGGGTGATGGAAAGTGAGAAGACAAACCAAGGAATTAAACTGAAGGAGACAGTAAGAGACAAGAGCAGCAGGGGTGGGGAAAAGGGAGCATGCAGTAACCAGAGCAAATGGCCAGCTGGATTGTGGGGCACAAAAGTGAGAGGTGGCACCAAGGTCCAAGAGCAGGAGAGCTTCCAGCTGAGAAGGTGGCTGACAGGCTGAACTAAGTACTTGGTTAGCCTACCAATGTGCCCAAATCCTCACTCCCTCTCTGGATAATACTGCCATTGTGTGACCAGCTAGGAGGCTCCCTTCTCTTTCTTCTTTCCACTCCATGCAGGAGTTGATTCCAGGGCTCTTATTTCATCTTCTTTCTCTACTGTCCTTAGACTTTCCTTCGTGAGTCCAGTCTCTCCCCAAAGTTTCAACAGCCACTGACTACTTCAAGGTAACTGGCCACTGGGTGTTTTAGCACCATGTTTGTGGTCACCCACTGAGCTTTTGAAAGCCATTCTTAAATGATCTGTGTTCATTTCCAGCACAACTTACCGAAAGCCAAACTCATCTCTCTGAAATGCCTTTTCTTTCTTATCATATTTCAGTGTATGCTAATAAACTGTAAGTGATCTATTCCTTGGTATATACCTTGTTTGCAAAGATAGTGCTGCCAGGTCACACGTGCTCAATAAGTGCTTGTGGATCAAAGATCAAAGAGTGTTTTCCATCCCCACCCCCATCTTTCTCGGTGAAACTTACTTCTATTTTATATTTTGATATGAACACAATTTGAAGATTATTTTCTCAAAGATAAAACAAAGTAAACATCTTTCAAGTATTCCATGGTTTGTGCTGGATGACTAACATTTCTTCACCTGAATCCTCAGGCTGCTGGTCTGGGAAGAGCATTGGGAAGAGCCTGTAAGGACCTTCTGTGGGTTTATGTGCATGGGAGAGTTCCTTTTCATCCACTCTGCAGGGCATACAGCTGTGCTCTGCAGAGTTCAAAAGGGGGAGCTGGACTGATTACTTCTTTAATGTGAGAGTATGAGAGAGTTAATTATCTTAGATCGTAATTAGACTGATAGAAGTGAACAGTGATGCAAATTTTAAGAATACAAATGGGTATGGCTCAAAACCTGGAGAACCAGATCTTTACAATTCCATCTAAAACCCCAGAATAAATGTCATTACCAAATGTTTTGTGAAGATGAAGTGGAAAAAATATAAATTTGTTTCTTTAGATAATTAATTAAAAACCCTGTGCCACATGTAAGATATTTGTATTTGAGTCATGTTTTTCTAGCAAAAATACATTTTTCAACAGATTATTTTTCCTAACCAATGTTTTAAATAGGAGAATATTGAGTTTTGTGTTTGTTTTGGTCTCACATTTCTCAGCAATCATCTGTAGTTAAAGGATGATGCCAGTGAGTTGAGGTTGAATATTCCATGTTCAAAAATGACCAGATGACATATCCTAAGAAACTTGTCTTCTGTACATCCACACTGTGGCCACCTCTTCTAAAAACATGTGCTACTTGATATGAGAAGAAATGCATTAGGTTTCCAGGAAAAGCAGTTTAAAATTAATGCCCTTTTAAAACATATTATTTCATGTTCATGTTTTAGCATGAAGAAAAATAAAAACTCCAAACTCATCAAATATGTGCAATTTGTATATATCAGTTATATCACAATAAAGCCTTACAAAAAGAAAAATAAACATTAGCCTTACTCTTACAATGCAAAGATGATGCCTATAAACATTTGGGCTGTACCCTTTTAAACGTGTATCCATAACTCTATCTAGAGCTCTAAGTATCTACATACATACATACTTCTCTCTGCAGACCTGTCTCTGACACCCTGGTGTTTGCACTGATGCTGCAGCTCTACCAGTTGTTTAAGACTTGTTCTGATTGGCTAGAGTCAGTGTTGTACAGGTGATACATACTTTGAATATCACCTGGTATCTGTTTAACAAAAGTGGTGTCAGCCTCTCCATACTGGTTTGTTGTGTGTGTGCGTATGCGTCTGTGTGCATGTGTTTGTCACTTACTGGTGTCATTTTCTTCAAAATGCACATCATTTTTATGGCTACAGAGTATTCAGTTGTGCTGATATTCTATAATTTATCCAACTAGTCCCATGTTATGGGAGATTTTGAATTGTTTTCAATTCAATTATTTGATATTTATATATCATCCTATTTTGGTCTTAATCTTTATTTTTACTTTGTTATTTTTGTTGCTAACATCTCTTTCCACTAATGGTTTGAAAGGGCTATAGAGTTCTTATTGTTCTCTAGTGGTCATTACAATTTTACTGAAAATATTGGAATCAATAATTGTCTATCAGCATTAGGATTTTTTTTTTTTTTTTTTAGCATTAGGATTTAATTCAATTCTGCTAATTTCCCCACCCCTACTTTTCCTGCTTTTACTGTCACCTTTTATCTCCAATTGTCAGTTGATGTTTAAATAATTTGGGGCTTTCAGGTTCATTTCTTGAAATAAAATTTGTATCTCTTCTTCCAAGAATAATGCTTGACATTTGCATTGTTTATAATTATGTTAGTGGTTATTCAGCTACTAACTCTGAACTTTACTGTTTTCATTGCTCATTGTCATTTCTTTCAAACAACATTTTACATATATTTAAATTCTTTATTTTGGTACCTTTGTCAGTGAACGGAAATACTGAACCAGGGTATTTCCCTGACTCCTTTGCGGGACTAGCGACAGGGTTGTCTTGTTTACTCAGCCCGCTGCTCTCAGCTCCTCACGGTAGGGAGCAGGTGAGCGAAGGAAGCGGGAACTGGAGTGCACAAGCACTGGAATTGGCAGGCCCCTTCAGTGCCACTGGGATCAAACTCCACTCACTCAGACCTGCTGCATTCCACCCACTGTGGGAGGGAGTGCACAGGTGAGTGGGTGTAGGAGCCAGAGCAAGTGCTTTTGGGTGCTGGCAGGAGCAAATTCCATGCAGGCCCTGCCGCAGCGTCAAGGCAGGGTGTCTGCAACTCCGGAAGCCCCAGAAGGCATGTTACAGTGCCCTTTTAGCTCTGCCGTCCGTGGACGGCTTAAGGATGAACAGCTCAGTGAGCCCTCTGCCCTTTCACGTGAGGCAGCTGCCCTCTGCTAGTGAGGGCAAAGGACCAGTGTAGCAGCCTTTTGTATCCACACTCGTGGCTCCCGAGCTCTTGTCCAGCATCCAGGAGAAAAGAAGTCACACAAATAAACTGAAGGATGCTAAATGCTGGGAATTTTATTACCAGTGAAAGTGTCTCTCAGTGGGAAGGGGAGCTGAAAAGGGGATGGGAGGTAGGTAGTCTTCCCCTGGAGTCCGGCCGTTTCTGGCTGGATTCTTTTCCCGAGTTATGCCATCAAGCTGTCCCTCTGAAGTCAAGTCACTTCTATCCAATGTCCAGCCATAGTCCCTGTCATCCAGCTGTTTCTCCTCTCTGCTCGCTGAGCCTGGGGTCTTTATAGGCACAGGGTGTGGGGCAGGGCAGGCTATGGGTAATTTAGGAAAAGGCAACATTCAAGCAGGAAAACAGGGATAGAAGTTTTCACTGTAAGCGGCAGTTTCAGGCCTTTGGGTTTGAAGGTGGGGTTTTTGTCAAAGACCTCCCCTTTTCTGCCTAGAATTTTGCTGCCCGCTGTTCCTATTAGTACTTTTGTGAGGACATTTTTCAGAAAGTGTAGGTGAATGATAAACACTTTTAGCCCTTGCATGGCAGAAAAACTTTCTCTTGTCTTCAAACACAAATGGCTCACAATTTAAGGTTTTCTTCAAATTATTTTTAACGTATTTCTCCCAATTATTTTCTGGCTTTGAGTTTTAATCTGAATTTTTTAAACTAGATTACCTTTAACAACAGCAATGGAAAATCACTGATGCCTGACTGTGTATAGGTTGTTTTTCTTTGTCTTTCAAATACAACTGCATAAATAAATTTGTGTGGTATGTGCCATTCTTCACTATCCGTGTAATGGAACCATGAAACCCAGATTCACCTCGTATTTTTTTTCATCACAGGAATCTTTCTGCTGTTATTTTTATATTAGAGAATTGCTTCCTGCATGTTTCTATTTTCTCACTTTTTTCTCACCATACTTACGTTGTGTCTTGTGGATCTATCATCCATGTCATTGATCTTTCTGCATATCCTATGTCCCATGTTTGTCCTTTTACATTGAGCTCTGGGAGAAGCTCAAAAGCTGGATTTTTAATTCATGAATTCAGTTTTCTGCACTTTCTATTCTGCTGTTTACCACTTCACTGGCCTTTTTATATTTGAAAATTCTATTTTTCACCTGAAAGCATCCACTGGAAGTAGATTTTTCTTTTGCAGAGATGCAATGCTGAAATATACCAAATGCAGAGTGCAACTCCAAAAATACAGTTTGTAAGTTTCTTGCCATTAATCTATATTGTTTTGGGAAATTGACTCTGCTACTTCTTTGGGTCAGGTGAATCTTTTCACATGTCTGGTGAATTTTCACCCTTGCGGGTGGGAGCAGAGATGGATGCTTGTTTATTTTAAAGTGTTGTTATGGCATTGTTGGCAATTTTATAAATCCCTCTTCACATGTATTTTAGTTCCAGACAAAAAAGAAATGAAAGCAGCTTATATTTTCTGTGGTTTTATTTTTGGCAGATAAAGGTTCCAGATGCTTGAGAAGAGAGGGTGGGAAATATAGCCAGAAGCGATTTTGCATTCTGGAGCAGCATTTGCCTGCCCATGGCTCTCTGTTTCACTTAGTACCTGGCCTGCCATGTGCAGCCCAGGCAGCAGCAATGACGCCATTGTCAGTTCCATTCACACTTCCTGAAGCCACTGGCAGGGTGGTTTTTTCACCCTGCTGACAGCTGTGTTGCTCACTCCTGCCTAGAGGCCCTAGCGACTCCAGATTAGAGGTGGGAGACAGACCCCCAGGCCATCATGATCCCTATTAGTGTCATTTATAGTTGCTCCAGGTTGGCTTTGTGCCCCACCTGGCCAAGTACATGCTGAGAGCGAGGAGTGTAGACTACAAGCTACACTATTTCATGGCATCATTCAGAAAATTGAGATTTGTTCCTATGGCCCACCCTTGGCCCCAGCCCCAGTACTTGTCAGTCTGGTGTATTCATGGGGCTCTGCTGGTGGTTTGCCTTCTTCACAGGAAAATATATTTTTTTTCCTGCTGAAAATTTCAGCCTGGGCATTCAATTCCTCAGTCTGGTGGTCGGCACTATGTCTGTAAAATATTCTATAACATTTCTCGGCTCTAGTGAACAGATTATCACCCATTTTTATTTTCATAGGAATCTGCATAGTCGGGACACTTAACTGAAATGATTGGACCACACTGTTAAGGACATAAAGAGCTATGAAAAATCCCACCCAACAGCTTTGTTGCTCTACAGAGCACAGAAATATCTGAATGAACAAATTCAGTAAACCACCCTGATATGTTGTCTCTGCAACATGATCCATTCACCTATATATAGATATTTAGGTTTCTCATTTTCCTCTTGATGTTTGATATCATAAAAATATGGACAACATCCATGTATCCTGATGATCAAAAATGTTTTCATCCAGGTCTTAAGGCCATTTAGTCAGAGGTGCATTTCAATGCAGTTGGTTCATTTCTGAGCCCTGGGACTCTCTTGTGTGTGTTTGTAGAAGGCCTGGAATAACAGTTGGTTTTGCTCTCACCTTCACCTCTCTTCTTAAGGTGCAAGCTGAGCTTTATAGTTCAGAAGTTAAACACAGTAGAATATTTATTTAAAGGCAATTGCACTTCCTGCTCTTTCTGGGTAGCTGGGCTCACCAGGCCACTAGACCCCCAAATGTGTATTTGCCTTCTGGTGGCCCAGTCTGCAGGGCCATTTTCTCCCTGTTGTTAGCAAATAGTTTCCTCCACAAGCCTTTTAACTCCACAAGTTTGCAACCATTAATTCTTAAGGGTTTTGACAAATCTCCCCAGTTAAATATTAAACAATAAATATGGCCCGGATGGTAACAGCGCATTGTGAAGTCTGTTTGAAGTGTCCTTTAAAATATTAAATTCAAATAAATGATTGAATCAGAACAAAGGCTATATCTTAAGACAAATTCAGCCAAGTCTCTTTAACCTTTGAGCTTTCAACATAGATTAGAAAGCCAGGGCAACACATGCTTTCATAGCAAATTGAAATGGGATTTTTGAAACAGTTCCTGCAAATACAGGTAACCCATACCTAGGTTTGATCTGCCTTTGCCATTTTGGGGGAGAGATTTTGCTGCTCATTGTTTGATAAAAATGTGATTTTTTAAAAAGCCCTTATGTTCAAAGAAGCAAATCCTTGAAAACGCTAGCTTTGGGTGCTATGTTTATTCCTTGTCAATGTCTTCCATATGAAATCTGTTCTGCTTATAATATCTACCACAGTTGGAGCCTTGAAAAAAATCTGTTTCATATCTGCCCTTTGTACTTAGCTTATTTTGTTTTATGCTTCCCCCAAGTTATACGTCTGCAAGCTGTCTTTCTTCTAAGCAGGCAGTCCTAGAGGAGGAGGAATTGGGGGATTGCCCTGCATTTAGGGGAGCCTGGACTTCTGACACATGAGTTATACCTTAGGTAGGAAGCAGGTAAAGGGGAAGAAGGTGGCTTCACCAGCTGGGAAAAAAGATGAGTAAAGCCAAATTCTGCCTCCTTCTCACTCCCACACCCTGTGCGGCTGGTCCAGCACCCGTTGGCTCTACTCTTGGGTCTGTGCTCTGCCACAGCGTCCCCATCTGTTCCATCTGTTTCCTCGACACTGCACAACCTCCGGTAGCTCTTGATCCAGCCTGCCCAGAACAATGACTCCACATACCCAAGCTTCTTAGAAGAGAGTGTGACACAGTTGGCTACAGGGCATGCACGATAAAGGGACCCTGTTATAATAAACACCGGTTGCTCATTAGGAGCATATGGTTGACTTCGTGGGGGCTGAAAGGTGTGAGCATGTTGAAGACAAAGACACCCATCAAGCATCTCTTGAATGAATGTTTGTGGGCTGCAAAGGTTTCTGAAAGGAGCAGAAATGAGATGATGGTTTCTGCAAATGAACTGCACTCTGGGAGGCCTGTGGGTTTCTGTGCCTACCCTGGTGGGAGGATGCTCCAACACAAGGTAGTTGGGTCCTCAGCTAATGCCCTATTGTCTGAACACTGTTTCGATGTAGACCTGTTCCCTGCCCCTCGCTGATGCTCCAGCAGGTAGACAGGGATCTCCCTCACTTCAGAAATTGACAAAGCAATTGTCTGATGCCGGAGAAGCTAGACATGGTCCAGACCAGCAAAGGGAGCTTTGACATTCAGAGAGAGAGCCTCCCTGAAAACCTAGGAATAAGATGCTCCTCTTTCCTCTACAAGAAAGAGAAATATCATCTGATGGGACAGCCCCTATGGTTTCAGGACTACCTGGGAGGAAGCCTAATTAGGAGCCTGTTGCTGACTCGCAAGGCTAGACTTCTCCCAGAATCAGGGTCAGTCTGGTCAAAGGCACTACCGGCAGTTCCTGCATGTCCATTCTGTTCACGCCACTAGGGGTCCTCATTGGTTTGTTTAGGACAGAGCAAAAGGCAGGTTTTCAGATGTAAACCATCAGAAAGAGGCCTTCAATTTGACTTCTTTGTGGGTCTCAGGCTGTGTGGTCTTGGACAAGTTACTCAGAACCCCTGGGCCTCAGTGTCCTAATTTTTACAATGGGAAGAAGAAGGGGTTGAGAACTTACTTTTGTGGAGGACCTACTAGGTGCCAGACATAGCTTTTGTTTCAATAGAGGTTTCTCCAGAAACAAAGCCTGAGACAAGGACGTGATACAGTGGTTTCTCTGGAAATTGTGGATGCCATCTGAGGGTGACACAGAATGAAGAAAAGTCGACCTACAGGTATGTCATGGAGGGGTTGCTGAGCACGGCGGAGACTCGAGCCCTGGGAGACCTCCTTCGCAGGGTAGAGTGCCTCCGGGAGGCTGGGCCATTTGTCTGCCAGCTCCTATCCCATATGGAGTGAAGGCTGTCTCTGAGGATGATGCATTTTACCACGGAGAGGAGAAGGCCTCAGAACAGAAAGTGGAGACACATGGTACACACTTAAGGTGGGTGAATCTGAAACCAGACAAGCTGTCACTGAAAAGAGACATGAGTCGAAGGGCTGTGATGCAAGCACCGGGGCCACCATGCTCAATGATACATGTATAGATATACATAGCCTGCCAATGCATTGGACACAGATGAGGCAAGGCTACTGTCTTCCTCCTAGAGTTGAGAGGAGCATATGACGGAAAGTGCTGATGGTGACTGCTACAGGGTAGATTTTGATTAATAGAACTCAGCATCTTGCTGGGGCAGGGAGAGTGTAGCTACTCAAACACTTCCACTGCCACAGAACACCTCCCTCCACTGGGGCCACTGTGTGTGGGGAGAAGGAGCAACGTGAGGAAGAAAGGGGCCCTCATCAAGGAATCATTTGGGAGTGATTCAGCACACCCTCCGGCTGCTAAGATGAAGGTCGTTTTAGAATTTCTCTGTGCTTACCTGTATAGGTGCAGGATCCTAGATATTTTTGAGATGATTAATTAAATCCAACAGGCAGATAACTTTCAGCAGCACATCAAACAGCCACAGAATGTGTGGCTAGCATTACATTTATGTGTGTGTAAAAACTTTTTAATATAATTGTTACTGCATTTCCAAAAGACATACTTTTCCCAACTGGAAGAAAGACAGAAAGAAAGGAAGGAGGGAAGGAGGGAATGAAGGAAAGAAGGAATAAAGGGAAAGAAGAAAAAAAGAGAGAAAGAGGAAGGAAGGAAGGAAGGAAGGAAGGAAGGAAGGAAGGAATCTGTATTAAATGGAGAGGAACTTGTGAACATAGATCAAAGCATAACTGGCCTCCCATCCCCTCCAGTGGAAAACGTGAGCCTAACAGCAGAGCAAAGTTTTCAGTTGGTGGCCAGGGTGCAGATATAGCCTCATCAAAATGAAAAATTACTAATGTAATTATTAGCCCCCGACTTTACCTAGAAGCACATGTCTGCATTTCTACTTAGGATCATTCATACCTCAAATTATCTGAGATGAACTGCCATCAAATTCCTACTGAGATTTTCCAGAGAATTTACCAAAATTAGGCCATCATTTACCATCTCTTGTCTTGCTTACTTCCCTTTGGTGCTTGACACCAGCAAAAGGTATTTTGAATAAAAATAGTTACACTCTGTAGGCCAAAAGTTGCCCCCCATTTACCTCTGTACCCACAGACACTATCTTGGTTCAACCTCCTCTCAGCTTTCATCTATGTTTCTGTGACCTTCTCTGTACCTAGTGTCCCTGCCTCTCTGCTTTTTTCCCTGCTCCTGTCCAAACTCCTCACTGCTCCGAGAGGGATCCTTCCAAATTGTGTGTTTGAACATATATATCACCCCTCTGCCCCACATCCTTCAATGGTTCCAGATGTTTTCAGGATAAGACTTAGGACTTCACATGACTGTGCCCTATCTGCTATTTTTGGCCCTCTCAGTCCCCACACACTTCTGCGTTCTAACCAAACACTGTCCATGTACACACAATGCATCACACTCTGTGTCTTAGCTGGAAACACCCACCCGAGCTGCACCTGCTCAGCACTTCCTTGTAGGCTTCCCCAGCAAGGGCAGAGATTCTGTCTTTTTCATATCTGCCCCCTTAGGACCAAGTACATTGCTCAGTCAATATTGAATGTGCTCAACAGAAGCACAAATAACATAAAAGAAGCCTGCTTCTTTCTAAGTGGTGACTTGGCCAAACTATAGCATGGCAAAGGAGAGGTGGGGGAAGAGTCTAGGTACTGGTAAGAAAAATATGTGATATAAATTTCCAACTCCTCCTGCATCAGATCTTCATTATGTGTTTTGTCTATTTTATTTAAAAGAATTCTAAGAGTGCCACACCTCTGCACATTTAAATACATGCACTTTTGCATGGACATATTGTGTGACAGAAGAAAACATTAAAAAATAAGTACATGAACCTTAGCAACAGAGCAAGACCTTGTGTCATAAATAAATAAACCTTAAAAGCTCACACAAATGCTCTGTAACTGATTCTTGGGTTTTCCACCATTTAAAATTGTCTGATGCCCTTTATTAGGAAGAATGAAAGTTGACTGGCAGCTATCTAGAACATAAATATTTCTAAGCTGTAACTAGTGGCCAGGTTAACTAATAGAGTCATTGCCTTCCTACCGTTCAATACAATAAGATTTGACATGTTTTTCAAGGCATGGGTGAAAATGAACCAGGCTGTGATTGAATAAGCTTTCTGGAAGTTAAACTTCTATAATTCCATGGATATAAAAATATGTAGGCTGACAACTGAATTTGCTTTCAAAAAAGTGCCTTTCACTCCAAAGAAGTAAAGTTATCCAAGTTCATCCCAAGATTAAATAGCAATATGGTTCTTAAAAATAAGTGGCTTTTGTCTTTGGTTCTGTTTATATGCTGGATTACGTTTATTGATTTGCATATGTTGAACCAGCCTTGCATCCCAGGGATGAAGCCCACTTGATCATGGTGGATAAGCTTTTTGATGTGCTGCTGGATTCCGTTTGCCAGTATTTTATTGAGGATTTTTGCATCGATGTTCATCAGGGATATTGGTCTAAAATTCTCTTTTTTTGTTATGTCTCTGCCAGGCTTTGGTATCAGGATGATGTTGGCCTCATAAAATGAGTTAGGGAGGATTCCCTCTTTTTCTATTGATTGGAATAGTTTCAGAAGGAATGGTACCAGCTCCTCCTTGTACCTCTGGTAGAATTCAGCTGTGAATCCATCTGGTCCTGGACTTTTTTTGGTTGGTAGGCTATTAATTATTGCCTCAATTTCAGAGCCTGCTATTGGTCTATTCAGGAATTCAGCTTCTTCCTGGTTTAGTCTTGGGAGAGTGTTAAGTGTCCAGGAAATTATCCATTTCTTCTAGATTTTCTAGTTTATTTGCATAGAGGTGTTTATAGTACTCTCTGATGGTAGTTTGTATTTCTGTGGGGTCGGTGGTGATATCCCCTTTATCATTTTTTATTGCGTCGATTTGATTCTTCTCTCTTTTCTTCTTTATTAGTCTTGCTAGCAGTCTATCAATTTTGTTGATCTTTTCAAAAAACCAACTCCTAGATTCATTGATTTTTTGGAGGGTTTTTTGTGTCTCTATCTCCTTCAGTTCTGCTCTGATCTTAGTTATTTCTTGCCTTCTGCTAGCCTTTGAATGTGTTTGCTATTGCTTCTCTAGTTCTTTTAATTGTGATGTTAGAGTGTCAATTTTAGATCTTTCCAGCTTTCTCTTGTGGGCATTTAGTGCTATAAATTTCCCTCTACACACTGCTTTAAATGTGTCCCAGAGATTCTGGTATGTTGTATCTTTGTTCTCATTGGTTTCAAAGAACATCTTTATTTCTGCCTTCATTTCGTTATGTACCCAGTAGTCATTCAGGAGCAGGTTACCACATGATTATCTCAATAGATGTAGAAAAGGCCTTTGACAAAATTCAACAGCCCTTCATGCTAAAAATGCTCAATAAATTCGGTATTGATGGAACGTATCTCAAAATAATAAGAGATATTTATGACAAACCCACAGCCAATATCATACTGAATGGGCAAAAACTGGAAAAATTCCCTTTGAAAACTGGCACAAGACAGGGATGCCCTCTCTCACCACTCTTATTCAACATAGTGTTGGAAGTTCTGGCTAGGGCAATCAGGCAAGAGAAAGAAATAAAGGGTATTCAGTTAGGAAAAGAAGAAGTCAAATTGTCCCTGTTTGCAGATGACATGATCGTATATTTAGAAAACGCCATTGTCTCAGCCCAAAATCTCCTTAAGCTGATAAGAAACTTCAGCAAAGTCTCAGGATACAAAATCAATGTGCAAAAATCACAAGCATTCTTATACACCAGTAACAGACAAGCAGAGAGCCAAATCGTGAATGAACTTCCATTCACAATTGCTTCAAAGAGAATGAAATACCTAGGAATCCAACTTACAAGGGATGTAAAGGACCTCTTCAAGGAGAACTACAAACCACTGCTCAGTGAAATAAAAGAGGACACAAACAAATGGAAGAACATACCATGCTCATGGATAGGAAGAATCAATATCATGAAAATGGCCATACTGCCCAAGGTAATTTATAGATTCAATGCCATCCCCATCAAGCTACCAATGACTTTCTTCACAGAATTGGAAAAAACTGCTTTAAAGTTCATATGGAACCAAAAAAGAGCCCGCATTGCCAAGACAATCCTAAGTCAAAAGAACAAAGCTGGAGGCATCATGCTACCTGACTTCAAACTATACTATAAGGCTACAGTAACCAAAATAGCATGGTACTGGTACCAAAACAGAGATATAGACCAATGGAACAGAACAGAGTCCTCAGAAATAATACCACACATCTACAGCCATATGATCTTTGACAAACCTGAGAAAAACAAGAAATGGGGAAAGGATTCCCTATTTAATAAATGGTGCTGGGAAAATTGGCTAGCCATAAGTAGAAAGCTGAAACTGGATCCTTTCCTTATTCCTTATACAAAAATTAATTCAAGATGGATTAGAGACTTAAATGTTAGACCTAATACCATAAAAACCCTAGAAGAAAACCTAGGTAATACCATTCAGGACATAGGCATGAGCAAGGACTTCATGTCTAAAACACCAAAAGCAAAGGCAACAAAAGCCAAAATCGACAAATGGGATCTAATTAAACTAAAGAGCTTCTGCACAGCAAAAGAAACTACCATCAGAGTGAACAGGCAACCTACAGAATGGGAGAAAATTTTTGCAATCTACTCATCTGACAAAGGGCTAATATCCAGAACCTACAAAGAACTCAAACAAATTTACAAGAAAAAAACAACCCCATCAAAAAGTGGGCAAAGGATATGAACAGACATTTCTCAAAAGAAGACATTCATACAGCCAACAGACACATGAAAAAATGCTCATCATCACTGGCCATCAGAGAAATGCAAATCAAAACCACAATGAGATACCATCTCACACCACTTAGAATGGCGATCATTAAAAAGTCAGGAAACAACAGGTGCTGGAGAGGATGTGGAGAAATAGGAACACTTTTACACTGTTGGTGGGATTGTAAACTAGTTCAACCATTATGGAAACAGTATGGCGATTCCTCAAGGATCTAGAAATAGAAGTACCATATGACCCAGCCATCCCATTACTGGGGATATACCCAAAGGATTATAAATCATGCTGCTGTAAAGACACATGCACACGTATGTTTATTGCAGCACTATTCACAATAGCAAAGACTTGGAATCAACCCAAATGTCCATCAGTGACAGACTGGATTAAGAAAATGTGGCACATATACACCATGGAATACTATGCAGCCATAAAAAAGGATGAGTTTGTGTCCTTTGTGGGGACATGGATGCAGCTGGAAACCATCATTCTCAGCAAACTATCGCAAGAACAGAAAACCAAACACCGCATGTTCTCACTCATAGGTGGGAACTGAACAATGAGATCACTTGGACTCGGGAAGGGGAACATCACACACCAGGACCTATCATGGGGGGAGGAGGGGAGGGATTGCATTGGAAGTTATACGTGATGTAAATGACGAGTTGATGGGTGCTGACGAGTTGATGGGTACAGCACACCAACATGGCACAAGTATACATATGTAACAAACTTGCACGTAATGCACATGTACCCTAGAACTTCAAGTATAATAATAATAATAATAAATAAAAAATTAAAAAAATTAAAAAAATAAAAATAAGTGGCTTATTTGTCTTATATAAGAAATTGAAGACTATTTTTTATTATGCTTGTGCTACCAGCTGCAGGTCTAATTAATATTATTGGTGGCTTGAAGCAGAAGATAATGCACTGAGGTTTGTTGTTGCTTACATTGCTTTCTCCATGTGTAGCAGGCCCATGTGGAGACAGCATTCATTTAGAGAACTCATTAAAACAGTCTCTTCTTGGCCAGGCATGGTGGCTCACGCCTGTAATCCCAGCACTTTGGGAGGCTGAGTCGGGCAGATTGCCTGAGCTCAGGAGTTCGAGACCAGCCTGGCCAATATGGTGAAACCCTATCTCTACTAAAAATATAAAAATTAGCTGGGCGTGGTAATGGGTGCCTGTAATCCCAGCTACTGAGGAGGCTGAGACAGGAGAATCACTTGAACCCGGGAGGTGGAGGTTGCAGTGAGCCAAGACCATGCCATTGCACTCCAGCCTGGTGACAGAACGAGACTCCGTCTCAGACAGACAGACAAACAAACAGTCTCTTCTTCATCAGGCACTGATAACACCAAACCTATCTTGACTCATCCATTCATGAATTCACATATTTGATCTTATTCAAAATATTTATTGAACATTTATTTTTACCAGGCATGCTGTAACAAGGAACAATTTTTTCAGGGCCTGTATGACAAGCCGATTACCCTCTGTAGGGAGCCTGGTGCAGACTGTCCCTGATGCCAGATGTATTAGGCAGATCCCAGGCAGAGGGAGTTTCTATCAATAATGTTTGAAAGAGAACCACCCAGCGAGGCTAGAACTAGGAGACGAGTGAAACATTCAGTTCAGGTTCGGTTTCAAGGGAGGCATCATAATCCATGATGAACAAAATATCAACATTAAAAAGAATCGTGCATTAAAATATTATATTGATTACTGATTTTTTGTGCCCCCTTAAATTGTTATTTATTTATTCAATTTTATTAAAATGTTTAAAATATCAATTAATTATATATTTTTAGAGACAAGGTCTCACGATTGTGTGTGGGCTGGAGTGCAGTGGCTGTTCACAGGCCCAATTACAGCACACTATAGCCTCAAAACTCCTGGGCTCATGCAATGTTTGTTTCTCTACACCTGGCTTATTTCACTTGGCACGCCCCTGAAAAAATGAAAAAATATTTTATCTCATGGCCCTTATTTTTTGTTCAGGAGAAGATCCACGTGTACATTGTTTAACCAGTCTAAATATAGAGTATGTTAAGGAGAATAATGCCCTCCAGCTTCATCCATGCTGTTGTAAATGGCAAAATTTCCTTCTTTATTAAGGCCAAATAGTATTCCATTATGTATAATGATATGGTTTGGCTATGTCCCCACCCAAATCTCATCTTGAATTGTCTTCTTTAATCCCCACATGCTGTGGGAGGGAGCCGGTGGGAGGTAGGTTTTTCCTATGCTGTTCTCATGATAGTGAATAAGTCTCATGAGAGCTGATCGTTTTATAAAGGGGAGTTCTTCTGCACACGATCTCTTGACGGCTGCCATGTAAGACATGCATTTGCTCCTCCTTTACCTTCTGCCATGACTGTGAGGCCTCCCAGCCATTTGGAACTATGAGTCCACTAAGCCTCTTTCCTTTATAAATTACCCATTCTTGGGTTATGTCCTTATAGCAGTGTGAGAATGGATTTATATTTATCTCTCTCTCTCTCTATATATATATGTGTATATATATATACACACATACATATATATATCACATTTTCTTTATCCATTCTTCTGTTGACAGACACTGAAAACTGGTAAATACAAAGCTCCATGAGAGACTACTATAAAAAATTATATGCCAACAAAATGCATAACCATGCCTACATAAATGAGTACCTGAGGCAAATGCCTCACTCTCCTCTTTTTAGTCCTGACCCTGCCACCACACAGACTTCATGGCTGTCTAAATGTTGTGAAAACTCTGGGATGGCATCTCTCTCCCTGTTCTCATGGGCTCCTGCTTATGTATTTGGGGATAAGGCAATTCATTCCACAATAATAAATTCTAGACTTAATATGTCAGGGAAAAAATACAAGAGTGATTTTAGTTCATACTAATGAGTAAATGACTAATAACAATTTTTTCCACAAATCAGATTTAAGATAAAGATGATGAGCAAAGAATCCAACTAAATGTGTGTGCCCTGAGGTAAGAAAATGCACAGGAAGGAAAGGCTGGGGCACATATAAGATGGGCATATTGGTGTTACAGTCCAGGTCATGCCCAGATGGTGGAAGTGGCAGACTCAGAGCTCATTAAGGCAATGGCTATTACTTCCATATTTGTCATATAAGTATGCATGTTTTCTTCTTGACGGAGGAGCCATGGGCACAGCTTTGTATTTCCTTCATAATATAGCTAATTTTAATGGACAAGAACAAAGAAATTTAAAGTTAATAGTGAACATCTGTCCATGATTAACCCCAATTGCACTGAGAAATCAGAGGCGATCATGCCATTTTGAAATCACAATATTATCTTCTAGTGAAATTGGTGAGCCTGAGTTCTTTGTTGCCAAAAGAAATCCTAGTACTCAGTTTTAAGTTCTCAGGTTTTTGGAAAATATTTATTTATAAATATAATGTTTATATATTTAAAATAAATTTTGTGATAATTGCCCTCTCCCCAACAAAAAGTTAAAAAAATTTCATCTCATCACCCCCGTTTTTTTTAATCAAGGGAATATCTAAGTGTACATTGTTTAACCAGTCTGAATATAGAGTATTTTCAGGACAATAAAGTGGACATTTTGGTAATAGAAATTTACCCTGCAGCCTTTAATGTATCCATCAATGTACAATGTCACCAAAGTCAGAAAACTTTAACACAGAAATCCAAGCTCAGCCCTACTTCAAGATTGAAACCCATTTAAATTCCAAGAATAAGTAGCTGACAAAGATAATTTCATAGATTAACATTTTTCACCTGGGTTTTATATTTCTGGAAGAAATATACACTGCATTGGTTATGCATTGATCAAACTTTTATTGTGCCAGCTGTACTTCATAGACCTGAAAAAGTGATTCAAGCAAAACAAAAGAGAACATAAAAGCACAACTATAATGGTTTTAAATCCCAAAGAGGCAATTACAAGTTTGATTCCAGTGATGCAGCTGGACTCCATTGGAAAACTAAACACCTTATCCATATTAAGTAGTTATGAAGGCTAGGACTCGGGATGTAAATAATAAATTTGCACTGCAGTCATATTTGTAAAGTACAGCCCTTTTAATAAATGGAAAGAATATGGTAATAAATTTCACACTAATTCATGTGCAAAGGAGAATTTTACAGAGTTCAAATGTGTTAAGACAGGTAAAAAATGTGAGGTATGAAATAACTAATCATTGGGATAAAACAAATGAAAAAAGATCAGAATAATGTGCACAGGATTGGATTGTAACTCTTTAACCACTTGGAGCTGAGTTCAGCCTAATGCAGCTTTTTGTATGCATGATGCTTCTCTGCCTCTCTTTAAAAGAAAAATGAAAGTAAATGGGGCATTGTGCTGCTTCCCAAATTAATTCACAAAAGCCTAGGACAAGACACTTATAGAACTAATTGTTGCCTGGCTTAGAATATTTTTCTCTTCCTAAATTTTTAGACATAGGAATAAGAAGAGTAAAGAAGGCCGGGCGCGGTGGCTCAAGCCTGTAATCCCAGCACTTTGGGAGGCCGAGACGGGCGGATCAAGAGGTCAGGAGATCGAGACCATCCTGGCGAACACGGTGAAACCCCGTCTCTACTAAAAAATACAAAAAAACTAGCCGGGCGAGGTGGCGGGTGCCTGTAGTCCCAGCTACTCCGGAGGCTGAGGCAGGAGAATGGCGGGAACCCGGGAGGCGGAGCTTGCAGTGAGCTGAGATCCGGCCACAGCACTCCAGCCTGGGTGACAGAGCAAGACTCCGTCTCAAAAAAAAAAAAAAAAAGAAGAGTAAAGAATTTGTACAGGATTCCATCCAGCATTAAGCAAACAGAATGAGGCTCATCCAAACTCCCCTCTGAGTGCTTCAGATAGGCTCATTAATTCATTAATCTGCCAAAGGTTTAGTGTCTGTTACATATCAGGCACTAGGGGTGCAAAGATCAGAAGGCACACCCTGAAATCTCAAGACGTAATGGGTTATTGGGGACAATAGATTGTCACACAGAGAACCCTAGTAAAAAACAAAACAAAACAAAACAAACAAACAAAGAAAACACATTGCCAAGTAGAGAAATTCACTGTTCAGTTGCAGAGAGAAGGGCTACCTAACTCTTTATCTTAGGGTAAATATTTCAGACAAAGGCTTACAAGAAGAGTGAGACTTGAATATTTTGCCCTAAATCTTACTGTTTATAGCAAATTACTGAGGGTTGCTCAATGTTTAGCCCATTTTTTCCTTAATAGGCCATTCACAAAAATTAAGTTCAATTCTTACCAAGAAGACCAAGAAGAGTCTGATAATTATCCATAGAGTAAAATATGAAATTGGATTACTTCCTCATGCCAAACATACAGGTAAATGTAAACATTAAGCGTAAAAGGCAAAAATTTAAACATTAGGAGAAAACAGAGGATAATGTTTAATAAAGCTGGAGTAGGGAAAAAATTTTAATCAATTTTCAAAGAAGTACAAGACCTGAAGAAAAAGATAGACAATTTTCACAGTATTAAGGATTAAAAAACAAAACAAAACTGTGAGAAGACAACCCACAGCCTGGAGAAGATATTTCCAACTTGTATAATCAATACAGAATTAGCACCCAGATATATGTAAATATATGGTATCAACAAATCAATAAGAAGAAATTTTAAAATAGAGACATAGAATAAAGAAAACTAAACTAAACTAAAGTAAAAAGTAAAGGAAAACATGAAGATGCTCAATCTCTTCAACTATCAGGAAAATTCAAATAAGACCACATGGCCAGGTGTGGTGGTGCATACCTGTAATCCCAGCACTTTGGGAGGCCAAGGTGGGCAGATCACGAGGTCAAGAGATCAAGACCATCCTGGCAAAAATGGTAAAAGCCTGTCTCTACTAAAAATACAAAAATTAGCCAGGCGTGATGGCATGTGCCTGTAATCCCAGCTACTCAGGAGGCTGCGGCAGGAGAATTGCTTGAACCCGGGAGGTGGAGGTTGCAGTGAGCCGGGATCACACCACTGCACCTCAGGCTGGTGACAGAGTGAGACTCCATCTCAAAAAAACCCACAAAAAACAAAACACCCCACAGATTTCACACGTGTCAGATTGTCAAAAAGACAAAAAGACTAACAATATACACTACTGGCGAGAATGTGGGACCACCGGAACACTCACATTCTGTTGGTGGGATTAAATTAGTACAACTACATTGAAAAACAATATGGCAAAATCTAGTACAGGTGAAGATGTGCATACTTTATGACCCAGCAAACTCACTTACTGACATATACCCTGGAGAAACTCTTATATATGTACACGGAAGACATGTCTAAGAAGAACATACTTTGGCTATGAAATAGGTAAAATATCCATGAATAAGAAAGTGAGTAAATAAATTGTGGTGTATTCATTAATGAAATACTATACAGCAGTGAACATTAATGAACACGCTAGATATTTGATGAAAAGGGGAGATAATGAAAATGAAAAGAGAAAGGAAAAGTGCGTGTTAAAGAGAAGCTGATCCTGGAGCAGCCACGGAGTTTTCAGAATAAATGAAGGTCTTGGGACTGAGGTCTGGAGTTTGAATGCCCATGCAGAGCAGGGAGTGGACTGCAGCCCATCCAGAACAGAGAAGCAAGACCAGAGCTCCACAAAGAAAGCTTCTAGCTTCAAAGTCTTTTTTTTCCTCACCATCTAGAAAAATTTCCTTCACCGGCCTCGTGAAGCAGCAAAAAAGTTTGCTCTCAGAAGAAAGAAGGCACTCACAAAAACTTGAAATTCTAGGCCGTATTACCCTGCACTAAGGAGTCCCAAGTAAACCACAAACATCATTAGGAGACCCCATGCTGAGTAATCAACATAAAAGTTATTCCAGAGTGAGGACAAAATAATAAGAATGTCAGTGAGTGACTCAGTTTACTATATGCAAACACTCACTGGAAGATCTCTTGAAGGCTGAACTTCAGAAAGAAGGAAATTGGATCCAGGAAGACCCCAAAGAAGGATGAAGTCATGAGAGAATAAAAGATAAGTATAAATTTTAAAGGACTGTAAAAGCAAAACTATAACAATAATGACTAAATGGGGTAGGGGTAGAGTGGTTTAAAACAAGTTGAAATTAACATATGAGGTCAGAATAACATAGAAGACTGGTAATGGGAAAATGGATTTAAGGTGTCTGAAGGCCATAGTAGTGTAGAATAAATAGGTTTATAGGTGAACTTCAGACTTCATTATGGGCCGTAGGCTTGCTAGCTCTGCTCACAATTTACCAATAATCTCATTTTAAGCTCTTTCACTTGAGTCATTTGAATGTACTGCTTTCTCTTATGACTCATTTTGGTACATACTTGAATACTTACATTAGAAATTCAGAAAGGTTGTAAATGAATGAGCTAATATTTCAATTCAAAATATAAATAGAGGAAAATTGAATAAATGAGCTAATAAAGGAAGAACAAAATTTAATGACACAGGAAATAGATATGTGAGAGGATCAAAAAAGTAAAAACCTAGTTCTTCAAATAAGTTGAAAAAAATGTGGGTATTGTTCATGGAAAAGAGAAAATAAACAAATAAGTAGTATCAGAAACACAGAAGGGTCATGGTGACAGTGTAAATTAAATATGTCAAAGGAGAGCATTTTGAAAACCTTTATGCTAAATTTTTATAAAATGTAGACAAATTTGAACAAGTCACCAAAGTTGGTTTGAAAATTATCAGAATGCGTTAATATTTTCAAAAGATTTAAATCCTAATATTCTGAAAGAATTTATAGACTATTAATGAAAATCTACCTCCCAAAAGCACCACACCCAGTTCTATCAATGTGATGAAGAAAAAAAGCACCTATCTTATAAAACTCTTCCAGAAAATAAAAGAGGGTAAACTCCCCACCTGCCTATATGGGTCTGCTCGACCTTTGATGCAATAATTTTAAATTTTTGTATTGTAAAATATATCAAAAAGTATAAAGCAAAAATAATAGAAATAAATCAGGGCAAAGTTACATCAACCTATTTATTACATAAATTCAGCATATTTTTTTGAGACGGAGTCTTGCTCTGTCGCCAGGCTGGAGTGCAGTGGCACGATCTCAGCTCACTGCAACCTCCGCCTCCCAGGTTCAAGTGATTCTCCTGCCTCACCCTCCCGAGTAGCTGGGATTACAGGCACCCACTACCGCACCCGGCTAATTTTTGGTATCTTTAGTAGAGACAGGCTGGTCTCAAATTCCTGACCTCATGATCCACCCACCTTGGCCTCCCAAAGTGCTGGGATTACAGGCGTGAGCCACCATGCCCGGCCAAACTCAGCATATTTATATATAGAGTACCCACCATGGTGAAATTAGAGAAGGCAGCTGTCTGAGGTGTAAACCTAATGGTACAAAATGGCTGCCATGTGGCTACAACAGTGTCCCTGGAATGCCACATGTTGAGATATGTCTCTTTAAGAATTTTTAGTCTGAGGAGTTTGTGCACAACAGAGAGCAGAACCTCATTGTGAGTGAGCGCATCATGGAATGGGGGCTGGGAAGTGAAAGGAGTTCAGGGAAGTGGAATTGATTTATTTTATAATTTCCCCATGTTCAGCCTGCCAATTTATTCCTAGAATCTGCACAGCAAGCTGGTTTTCCCTATACATATAAGATGACTATTTGTACATGCTTTGATTGTCATTTTTGATTTCTCACAAACCCAGATACATTCCTACACTTGTCTAGTTGCTTCTGAACACCAAATAGAGTGACTGTTGTCTACTGTCTTAAGAGTCATTTGGGTCATGAAATTAAAATTTACATTTGTTTCCACTACATAGGCAGCGTCAAACAATGCCGCCTAATTTCCTATGGCCATATTTCTTGTAGTTAATTTTCTTGTAAAACTGAAATATTAAAAAAAAAGACATTTCTGAGGTGACTGTACACTTTTGAAAGTCGTATTGCAAGTATACATGCGTTGAGTTAACACAGATCTTGGAGATTTTTCAGACTCGAAAAATGCCACTTTTTAAAATCTCCTACAACATCTCTTTAGCCTGAAGCCTTTTCACTCCTCTTATCCAGTGTGAGTGAGATTGGTCTGTAGAAATCAAAGTTACTAAGGAATGCCACAGCTCTGAGACAGAATAAATTATTTTATCATGTCTCCTTTCTTGAGTACCAGTTTAAAAGGAATGCAATAGCTTTAAACCCAGGTAAGCGGCAGCCCTGCAGCCTGTCTCCCTCCGCATAGGAGCCCTGTCTCATTTGTGTTACCCCTGGAAGGCATTCTGGCAAGCCATTAAGATTTTTGTTCTTGGTATACAGAAGACCTGAATATAAATTCTGACTCTGCAATATACTGGCTGAAAGATGCTGGGTGAGGCATGCATTTCTCTGAGCCCGTTTTCCTTATGTGTGAAGTGGGGATAATTTCCATCCCAAAGGATTGTTGATTAAGTAAAATAACTCCCGTGAAATCTAGTGCTGGCAAACAGTGAGGTCAAAACCAGTAATCCTTACGCTTCAGAGACTGACCTGGAGGTCCTCTCAGGAAGAAACTCATGCCAAGAGAGGAAAGGTGTATGAAGTCAGTTTGAGGTCATGGACCAAGGGGATTCTTTATACAGCAAGGTGTCCACCATGCAGACTGTCCGATAGCCCACGCCTCATAACTTCTGCCTGAGTTTAAAGATGAGCAGTATAATAAAGAACAAGTCAAAAACAGAAAACTGGGCTGGTGCAGTGGCTCATGCCTGTAATTCTAGCACTTTGGGAGGCCAAGGCGGGCAGATCTCGAGATCAGGAGATTGAGACCATCCTGGCTAACACGGTGAAACCTCGTCTCTACTAAAAATACAAAAAATTAGCCAGATGTGGTGGCTCGCGCCTGTAGCCCCAGCTACTTGGGAGGCTGAGGCAGGAGAATCGCTTGAACCCAGGAGGTGGAGGTTGCAGTGAGCCGAGATTGCACCACTGCACTCCAGTCTGGGTGACAGAACGAGACTCTGTCAAAACAAAAAACAAACAAACAAAAAACAGAAAATTGGGTTTTACCAAGAACTTCAGATGCTGTGAGCAGGAGCCAGCACTGTGTGGCAGCTCATGTATGCAGGTGTGGCACAGGGAGATAAAGGACGCTTTCCATACATGGGCCTTGTGATGGTGAGAGTCTTGGGCATGGTGATGTGCCCTAAGAGACCTGGGGGACAGTATGCTTCAGGAGCTCTGGGTCCTGCCCACAGCAGATGTCACTCAGTGGCTGGAGGAGAAGGAGATGGCATGATAGATGCATAGACTACCAAGAAGGACCAGTATGGAGGTCTTCAAGATGGTGCTCAAGTTTCCACTTGAGAAGTGGGTAAAGGTGGAGCCAGAGAAAAAGGTACTCTTATCCAGGCTGGTCTGGTAGTGTGAACCCGGGTTACCTTTTACATCCTGAGTGACCCTTCACAAGCCTCTGCATTCTAGATTTCAAGGTCTAGTTCCTCTTGAGAGGGCTTGCCATCTACTTTTCCCCCCTGTCTCTATTTCTCTGTCTCTCGTTTATGTCATTTTTAGAATATGATTAATAACCTCTCATGTGTTTAGACTTATTTGTTGGGTTTTGCCTAACTTTTTATTTTTTGCTTTTCTTTATTTTTATTTTTCATTTTTTTCAATAGGTTTTTGGGGAACAGGTGGTGTTTGGTTACATGGATAAGTTCTTTAGTGGTGATTTCTGAGATTTTGGTGCACCCATCACCTGAGCAGTGTACACTGTACCCAATGTGTAGTCTTTCATCCCTCACCCCTGCTCCCACCCTTCCGCCTGAGTCCCCAAAGTCCATTGCCTCATTCTTATGCGTTTGCATCCTCATTGCTTAGCTACCACTTATAAGTGAAAGCATACAATGTTTTTCTCATTCCCAAGGTTACTTCATTTAGAATTATAATCTCTAACAACTCCATCCAGGTTGCTGTGAATGCCATTTTTTTTCCTTTTTATGGCTGAGTAGTATTCCATGGTGTGTGTGTGTGTGTGTGTATGTATGTATATGTATATATATACACATATATATGTATACACACATAGGTATGTATATGTATACACACATACAAATATATGTATACATATACACACACACACCCCATGGAATACTGTATATATATATATAGTGTATATATATAGTGCAACAAAAATAAAATAAATAGATAGGGCTTAATTAGATATATATATATATTTTTTTTCCTAGAAGGAATCTTGCTCTGTCATCCAGGCAGGAGTGCAGTGGCACAATCTCGGCTCACTGCAACTTCTGCCTCCCAGGTTCAAGCAATTCTCCTGCCTCACCCTCCTGAGTAGCTGGGATTACAAGTGCCTGCCATCACGCCCAGCTAATTTTTGTATTTTTAGTAGAGATGGGGTTTCACCATGTTGACCAGGCTGGTCTCGAACTCCTGACTTTGTGATCCGGCTGCCTTGGCCTCCCAAAGTGCTGGGATTACAGGTGTGAGCCACTGGCCCAGCCAATTAGATGGTATTTTGATGGGAATTTCATTGAATTTGTAGATTGCTTTTGGCGGTATGGTCGTTTTCACAATATTGATTCTACTCATCCATTAGCATGGGATGTGTTTCCATTTGTTTATGTTGTCCTTCAACAGTGTTTTGTAGTTTTCCTTGTAGAGGTCTTTCACCTCCTTGGTTAGGTATATTCTTAAGAATTTTATTTTAATTTTTGCAGCTATTGTAAAAGGGATTGAGTTCTTTATTTGATTCTCAGCTTGGTTGCTGTTGGTGTATAGCAGTGCTAGTGATTTGTGCACATTGATTTTGTATTCTGAAACTTTACTGAATTCATTTATCAGATCTAGGAGTCTTTTGGATGAGCCTTTAGGATTTTCTAGGTATATGATCATATCATCAGCAAACAACGACTGTTTGGCTTCCTCTTTACTGATTTGGATGCCTTTTATTTCTTTCCCTTGTCTGATTGCTCTGGCTAGGACTTCCAGTCATATGTTAAATAGAAGTGGTCAAAGTGGGCATCCTTGTCTTGCTGCAGTTCTTGGGGAGATGCTTTCAACTTTTCCCCATTCAATATAACGTTGACTGTGGTTTTGTCATAGATAGCTTTTATTACCTCTGTGTCTACTGAGATGATCATGTGATTTTGGTTTTTAATTCTGTTTATGTGGTGTATCACATTTATTGACTTGTGCATGTTAAACCATCCCTGCACCCTGGTATGAAACCGACTTGATCATGGTTGATTATCTTTTGATATACTATTGGATTCAGTTGGCTCATATTTTGTTGAGGATTATTGCATCTATGTTCATCAGGTATATTGGTCTGTAGTTTTCTTTTTTTGGTATGTCTTTTTCTGGTTTTGTTGTTAGGGTGACTATTGGCTTCACAGAATGATTTAGGAAGGATTCCCTCTTTATCTATCTTTTGGAATAGTTTCAATAATATTTGTATGAATTTTTCTTCGAATGTCTGATAGAATGCAGCTGTGAATCCATCTGATCCTAAACACTTCTCCGGCAATTTTTTATTACCATTTTAATCTCACTGCTTGTTATTGATTTGCTCAGTTTCCATTTCTTCTTGATTTAATCTAGGAGGATGGTTTATTTCCAGTAATTTCTCCATCTCCTCTAGGTTTTCTAGCTTGTGTGTGTAAAGGTGTTCATAGTAGTCTTGGATGATCGTTTGTATTTCTGTGGTAGCAGTTGTAATATCTCCCACTTTGTTTCTCATTGAGCTTATTTGGATCTTCTCTCTTCTTTTCTTGGTTAATCTCACTAATAGTCTATCAGTTTTGTTTACCTTTTCAAAGAATCAATTTTTGTTTCACTTATCTTTTCTATTTTTTTTGTTTCAATTTCATTTAGTTTTGCTCTGATCTGTATTATTTCTTCTCTTCTGCTGGGTTTGGGCTTGGTTTTTGTTTCTCTAGTTCTTTGAGGTGTGACCTTAGATTGTCTATTTGTGCTCTTTCAGACTTTTCGATGTAGGTATTTAATGTTATGAATTTACCTCTTAGCACTGTTTTTGCTGTATTCCAGAGGTTTTCATAGGTTGTGTCACTATTATCATTCAGTTCAAATAATTTTTACATTTCCATCTTGACTTCTTTTTTAAAAAAATTTTTTTTTATTATTATACTTTAAGTTCTAGGGTACATGTGCACAACGTGCATGTTTGTTACATATGTATACATGTGCCATGTTGGTGTGCTGTACCCATTAACTCATCATTTATATTAGGTATATCTCCTAATGCTATCTCTCCCCCCGTCCCCTCCCCACAATAGGCCCCGGTGTGTGATGTTCCCCTTCCTGTGTCCAAGTGATCTCATTGTTCAATTCCCACCTATGAGTGAGAGCACGCGGTGTTTGGTTTTCTGTTCTTGCGATAGTTTGCTGAGAATGATGATTTCCAGCTGCATCCATGTCTAGGGATACAAATTCATCCTTTTTATGGCTGCATAGTATTCCATGGTGTATATATTGCCACATTTTCTTAATCAGTCTGTCACTGATGGACATTTGGGTTGATTCAAGTCTTTGCTATTGTGAATAGTGCTGCAATAAACCTCGATGGTACATGTGTCTTTATAGCAGCATGATTTATAATCATATATATACCCAGTAATGGGATGGCTGGAGTCAAATGGTATTTCTAGTTCTAGATCCTTGAGAGAATGCATGCGCTGTTTCCACAATGGTTGAACTAGTTTACAGTCCCACCAACAGTGTAAAGTGTTCCTATTTCTCCTTGTTGACCCAATGATCATTCAGGAACAGATTATTTAATTTCCATGTATTGCATGGATTTCAGGCTTCCTTTTGTAGTTGATTTCCAATTTTATTCCGCTGTTCTCTGAGACAGTACTTGATATAATTTCAATATTCTTGAATTTATTGAGGCTTGTTTTGTGGCCTATCATATAGTCTATCTTGAAGAATGTTCCATGTTCTGGTGAATAGAATATATATTCTGCAGTTGTTGGGTAGAGTGTTCTCTAAATATCTGTTAAGTATTTGTTGTAGGGTATAGTTTAAGTCCATTGTTTCTTTGGTGACTTTCTGTCTTGATGACCTGTCTAGTCCTGTCAGTGGAGTACTGAAGTCCCCCACTGGTATAGTGTTGCTATCTAACTCATTTCTCAGGTCTAGTAGTAATTGTTTTATAAATTAGGGAGCTCCAGTGTTAGGTGCATATATATTTAGAATTGTAATATTTTCCTGTTGGACTAGTCCTTTTATCATTATACAGTGTCCCTCTTTGCCTTCTTAAAGTGTTGTTGCTTTAAAGTCTGTTTTGTCTGATATAAGGCTATCTAATCCCGCTTGCTTTTGGTGTCCATTTGCATGGAATATCTTTTTCCACCCCTTTCCCTTAAGTTAATGTGAATCTTTAGGTGTTAGATGAGTCTCTTGAAGATAGCAGATAGTTGGTGGGTGAATTCTCATCCATTTTTCCATTCTGTATCTTTTAAGTGGAGCATTTAGGCCATTTACATTCAACATTAGTATTGAGATGTGAGGTATTAATCTATTCATCTTGATAGTTGTTGCCTGAATATCTTGGGTTTTTTTTTTTCATTATGTTATGTTTCATAGGTTTTGTGATATTTATACTTCAAGGAGGTCCTATTTTGGTGTATTTTGAGGTTTTGTTTCAAGATTTGAAACTCCTTTTAGCAGTTCTTGTAGTGCTGGGTTGGTAGAGAATTCTCTCAGCATTTGTTTGCCTGAAAAAGACTGTACCTTTCCTTCATTTATGAAGCTTAGTTTTGGTAGATACAAAATTCTTGGCTGATAATTGTTTTGTTTAAGGAGGCTAAAGATAAAGCCCCAATCCCTTGTAGTTTGTAGAGTTTCTGCTGCAAAATGTGCTATTGATCTGATAGGTTTTCATTTATAGGTTACCTGATTCTTTTGCCTCACAGCTGTTAAGATTCTTTCCTTTGTCTTGACTTCAGATAACCTGATGACTATGTGCCTTGGTGATGATCTTTTTGCAATAACTTTTCCAGGTGTTTTTTGAGCTTCTTGTGTTGGATATCTAGATCTATAGCAAGGCCAGGGAAGTTTTCCTCGATAATTTCCTCAAATAATTTTTCCAAACTCATAGATTTCTCTTCTGCCTCAGGAACACCAATTATTCTTAAGTTTGATTATTTCACATAGTCCCAAACTTCTTGGAGGCTTTGTTCATGTTTTTAACATGTTTCTTCTTTGTCTTTGTTGTATTGGGTTAATTTGAAAGTCTTGTCTTCAAGCTCTGAGGTTCTTTCCTTTACTGACCCTGTAGTGACTCTCTCTGCTTTTAAGCTTCCAAATATAGAAGAATTTTTAAAACTTGTAATCTGTTCAGAGAAAAATGATAAAATTAACAACTTCACAACAAAATTTTGAGGAAAAGTTAAAGAAATGTTGGGGGTTTAATCTAAGAAATATAAGGTTGGGATGAAATCTGGTAACGGGCTTTTCATATTTGAGGTTATACAGGACACCAGCCTCTTTGCTCTGAGCCTGTTCTCTCACACAACGGCTGTAAATAGAAGGGATACTTCAAATGGAATGAACTTGCCTCTTCTGGCTGAGTCCACTCCAAAGGCCTCAAGGAGGAAGGCAAGTGTTGTACCCCAGGCCTCATGGAGGCAGTTGGTCATTGGAGGTTCTTCTCTTGAGCGGGGCTCTCACAAAAGATTCTAGGGTGGTTAGGCTGGGCGTGGTGGCTCATACCTGTAATCCCAGCACTTTGGAAGTCCGAGGCGGGCAGATCACGAGGTCAGGAGATCAAGACCATCCTCGCTAACACGATGAAACCCTGTCTCTACTAAAAAAAAAAAAAAAAAAAAGGTCAGCCAGGCGTGGGGGGCGGGCGCCTGTAGTCCCAACTATTCGGGAGACCGAGGCAGGAGAATGGCGTGAACCCGGGAGGCAGAGCTTGCAGTGAGCCGAGATCGCGCCATTGCACTCCAGTCTGGGTGACAGAGGGAGACTCAGTCTCAAACAAACAAACAAACAAAGAGATTCTAGGATGGCGGGAAGAGAGATTTTCCTCACCTCCACTGCTAAGAGAGGTTATTTCCTAACCGTTGGCCTTGCCTCTAGGCTCTTCTTTTTGGTTCTCACTGCTGATAGAGGCTTCTGTTGGTTTTGTTCTTATTTTTAATTATAGGACTTTTCCATTTTACTTCCCTGTCTTAACAACAGCTTTAAATACCTCTTCATTGTGTCTGAAATAAAGTTCTGACTCTTGGTTATGATATTTGTATCTCCTCACATCCTGGCCCTGATCTTGTTTAGCCTGTTTTTCAACCAATCCACTCACTGCCATTTATGCCCCTACATAGGCGCAAGCCCATGGGGATTTTCATGCCTCAGAGCCCCGTGTTCAAACTCAATCCAAATGCTGTTTCTTCTATAACATCTTCCCTGACTCCTCATCAATGCAATGTAACAATGGCTCAGCATATATAGTTCTGTAATCTAGTTTATTACGTGGTGTTTAGTCTTAATTTTGTTGTTGTTGTTTATCTATCTCTTCCATCGACTGCGCTCCCTCAGGACAGATTCTCTATTTCTCTCTTTTTATTAACCTCAACATCTAGCACAAGGTCTGGAACAAAGACTTCCCTTAATAAATTCTGGTTGAACTGCCTATGCTCCGGGAAGATTGTGAGTTAATTAGAAAGGAAAGAGTTTGTGACTTCCATTCCCAGGCGGATGAGTTTGGGAAATACTCTCAACCTTCCCCCTCAATGGTCTTAATATCAAGACTTCTTTTCTACAGTCTGTGCCTATAATTCATAAGTCCCAGGCTCTGAAAAGAACTGCCTGGGTTTGAATCTCGCCCCCTACCCCGAGGCTGTGTGGCTTCTGGTGATCATTTAACCTATAACTTTTCCTCAACTGTGAAAAAAAGGACTTCATGGCTGCATCTTAGTTCTGCTGTAAGAATGAAATAAGATAATCCACATAAAAATAGCACCTCACATTTGTGGGGTAGGCACTGTTCTAAGCGCTTTACATACTGCCTTCTTTGTAACAACCACAAGAGCAGAGCGCTGTTTTAATCACTAGTCAGATGAGAAAACTGAGGTACAGAGAGGCTAAACAACTTTACAATGTTTGTTCACTTAGCTATTAAGTGGCTGAGCTGAATTCTGCTTCTCAAGTCTGCCTTCTTAACCAATCTTGACGTTTATTTTATTTTTTATTAATATTATTTTAGTTTGCAAATCATAATTATATATATATATTTTTCTGGAGTAAAATGTGATGTTTTCATATATGTATACAACATGAAATAATTAAGTTAATTAACATATGCATCACCTCACTGTGAAAGTTGTCGGAATCAAAATAAAGTCTCTTGTGTTAAAAACCCTGACAAATAGAGCTGAGGAAAACCAAGAAGAGAGGGTTCTCATACACAAATGCCCCATAGCAAGAACTATCACAAAAGGCTCAGCAAAAACCACAACTTTGTGCAAAGGCCATCAAAACCTTACACAAAAATACACTTCTTCAAGGATGTCTGCCCAGCAACTGCCTTTCCAGCCTCGGACTGGCCACAACCCTTGTCATTGATCTTTGTAGCCAAGGGTAATTATCTTAAAACAACTGTTTTCCTCTCCATTACTCTTTTAAAAATCTTTGTCTTCTTTTACCTCCCTGAACACACCATAGTTGACTATGGCATGCATATTTCTATTGTAATACCTATCTCTGAATAAATAGCATTTTCTTTCTGAGAGTCTTCCTCTCTGCTTGTCATTTAGGTTGACATCATTTACCCATCATTTCTTGTGGTGAGAAATTTAAAATTTATTCTCAGCAATTTTGAAATATACAATATATTGTTATTAATGATAGTCACTCCGCTGTGCAATAGATCTCAGAAATGAATTCCGCCTGTCTAAATGAACCTTTGTATCCTTTGACAACGTTATATTCTACACTCCGTACATTAAGAGCATCAGCTTGAACCACTTAATGTGAACTAGGAATACTATGATTCTTTAGCTTTTCTTCGCACCAAGGTTTTCTGCTTCTCAATGTACTTTTTGAAATTCTTACAGAAACAGAATGTTAAAAATCAATGTATGCATGCAGGGCATTTAGAAAAGCATTTGAAAATAGGTCATGCAGATAATTATCAAGGGTCACATCCAAAAGCAACTGTGAAAATACTACCTTGTGATTATGATGAATTGAAAGCTGCTGATGAGGGAAACAGCTTTGTTTTTGTTTTCCTTTTTTCTTTTTCTGGAGTCAGGCTCTCACTCTATCACGCAGGCTGGAGTGCAGTGACATGATTATAGCTCATTGCAGCCTCGAAATTCTGGGCTCAATCGAGCCTCCTGCCTCAGTCTCCCCAGTAGCTGGGACTACAGGCATGCACCACTATGCCCAGCTAATTATTTTTGTATTGTTTGTAGAGACAGAGTTTCACTTTGTTGCCCAGGCTGTTCTTGAACTCCTTGGCTCAAGCAATTCTCCTTCCTCAGCCCACAAAGTTTTAGTATTACAGGTGCGAACCACCATGCCTGGCCTATAATTGTTTTTCTTTCCTTCGTTCTGGAAAGCTAGGAATATTTATTTACCTACTTATTTGTTTGTTCATTTCTAGGCAGTCTGGGCATTATCATTAAAATTTGTGGCATTTAATTTAGAAGTCAGAAGGGTAATGCCATGTAGTAATCACAATCTTTAAAAGCAAATTTCCCATTGTCAGACAACCAAATTAACTGGCATAAATGTATGACAAATTGTGAAACAGTTGATTAAACCAGTTGCCAAAGAGAGCTCTATTCAGATAATAACTCAGTGTTCAACACATTTTAGCACAGATTATGTGAAAAGTCTTTATTTAGCAAAAGCAGAGATCAAAACTGTTATCCTACTTCTATTTTCTCAAGGATAATATGATTATAATAATACTAACTTGATTGTCTTTGGTGTGAGCAATTTCTGGGCTTCATTCACTGGAAAGTACATTAAGTTTTGTCAGTAAATGATTTGACTATATAGCAGAAAAGAATGGAAGGTTAGAGTTTTTTTTTTCTTTACTTTCCTTTTTAAAAGACTCCGTATGTTACAGGTGATTGGCACAAAAGTAAAGTGATGTTAGCAAGGTTTTTGTTCTTCCTACACCAATACATTGCTTTCTAATTTTTTGGATATTCCTCATGCCTTGTAAGTTCCCATAGTTCCTTGGAAATATACTCCAACAGTGATGCTTTGGGGTCACACTGGTGCTGGTGGTGCTTCATTCCCAAAGGGCATGGGCAAGCATGAAAAGGAAAGGATGGGCAGGGTGGGACTCATCGCTGCAGGTTCATGCTGTTGTTTTAACCACATTGCCCTACTCTATGAACTGCCATAATGCAGTTCTTTACTTACCATGACCCAGATTTCACTCAAGCTAGGCAGCATCAATAGAAATAATGGTAACATATTTTTCCTCCTTTCCAACAGTTGTTATACCATATTTGCTAGAACTTTCAGAAAATGTTGAACAATAACATGAAAATGAACATTCTTTTTTTTTTTTTTTGAGACGGAGTCTCGCTCTGTTGCTCAGGCTGGAGTACAGTGATGCGATCTCAGCTCACTACAACCTCCGCCTCCCAGGTTCAAGTGATTATCCTGCCTCAGCCTCCTGAGTAGCTGGGACTATAGGCATGTGCCACCATGCCTGGCTAATTTTTTGTATTTTTAGTAGAGACAGGGTTTCACTGTGTTAGCCAGGATGGTCTCAATCTCCTAACCTCATGATCCACTCGCCTCAGCTTCCCAAAGTGCTGGGATTATAGGCATGATCCACCACGCCCAGCCAAAAATGAACAGTCTTGTCGTGTTCTTGATTTCATGGCATTCATGAAATATATGCTGCCTCTCCACAGCCTTCCACTACTGATAGAAACCAGGACTCAGTCTCAGAGCTCTTCCTGCAGAACTTAGATGCTGTTGATGCATCAGTCTCCAACCAGTTCTACCCCCACAGCTACCACTAACTGATAGGAATGAACGGACAGTGAAAATCATTGGTCATTAACACTCTAGAGTTTTGCCATGTGTGAAAAGTGTTCTTTTGATCTTATTTACTTAGAAATTTCTTTCATCATTTGTTTTTCTTTTTAAACAAGGGTGCATGCTTAGACCATTTTCCAAGATGATTATATGCTTTTTTCATTTGGCTATTATTATCATGGATTAAATCAATTTCATAATGTTGAATCACTCAAGTTTCTGGCTGAACTATTTCTTGGCCATGGTACATATACTATTATTATATTTGTTAATGCTTTATTTAGTCTTTTTATATCTATTAATATATTAGCAAGTGATGTTTACCTTCAATTTTATGAAACTTTATGTTAAAACCATGTGTTAGTATCAAAGTTTTGCTAACTTACTAACAGCACTTGAGGAATTCCATCTCTTGCTATGCCCTAGAATTTTAAATTGTATAAAATTCATCTATTTCTGACAGTCTATAGTCTCGCCTGTAAAACCATCTGGGCTGAGTAATTTTTGGAATATATTTTCAATTTTGTCCATGATTATTGGTATATTCACATTTTCTTCCTCTTCTTCAGTTACATTTGGCAATTTACATTTTCCTAAAAAATTTATTCACTTTATCTGTATTTTTGAATTTAGTCTTAAAGAGTTATAGCTATATTCACTTATAGCTGTGTTAAAGTGCAGACCAGGCCTGAAGAAGCCCTGAGCAGACAAAGCCAGTTGAGTCTCATAGATGACCTCAACCTTGCTTTTACAAACAGAAGTGAAACTTAACTGGAGCTGTTTCTTGCAAATGCCTATACAATATTAAAACAACAACAACAACAAACAAACAGAACTGGAGCTCAACCAATCAGAAACAAACAACAAACTAATATAGCTAGGGACTTTCCAATGGGATAAACAAAGAAGGCAATTGTATGACTGTAACCAAATATTTTCTTTGCTTTACTTCTGCGCTTGTTCTACAACACAAAAGCTTCTACAAAAAAAAAAAAATAAAGTTTCCCCATTGTGTTCCCTTAATGGAGCTCCCAAACCACTTCTGATTTGCAGCTATGGATTCATGAATCATTTGCTCAAATAAACTCTTTAAAATTTTATTGTGCCTCAGTTTACTTAACTGTTGTTATATTCTCTTGCCTATATGTTATATTCTAAGTCTAAAATGTTTAAAATATTTGTTTTTTCTTTATCATTTTTACATGTTAGAATTGCTTATTTTATTGGTCTTTGCAAAGAAACAATTGTTGGATTAATGTATTCAACTCTATCATTGTTTTGTTTAATTGTCTACTTTTGTCTTTGCTATCCTCACCCTCCTATTTTCCATACTTAATTTGTTTGTTCTTGTTTTCATAGCTCAATAAAAGCATTCAGGACACTGAGTACAGTTCTTTGGCTACACCATCTTCTTAATTCTCCTAAGACTTTGTCCCAATGTCATCAATTTCTAAAATATCTTGTTTTAATTAAAAAAGTTTTTTTAGATAGAGTCTTGCTCTGCTGCCCAATCTGGAATGCAGTGGTGTGATCTTGGCTCACTGCAACCTCTGCCTCCTGGGTTCAAGCAATTCTTCTGCCTCAGTTTCCTGAGTAGCTGGAACTACAGGTGCCCGCCACCACGCCTGGCTAATTTTTATTTTTAGTAGAGATAGGATTTCACCATGTTGGCCAGGCTGGTCTCCAACTCCTGACCTCAAGTGATCTGCCTGCCTTGGCCTCCCAAAGTGCTGGGATTACAGGCATGAGCAACCATGCCCAGCCTATCTCGTTTTAATTGTTTCTCGGACTCATATTATTTATGAGATTAAAAAAACATAGAATTCCAAGTAATTCTTTTGTTTTATATTTTGTTGCATAGTAGCCAAAATGAATATTTCATAAATTTTCTTTTTGATTTGTGATGCACACATTCTAGACTACAACCTTTTTTAATGAAAAACATTGTGGACATCTTTCAGTGTCAGCATTTAAAGTTTGTAACCATTATATATCATTCTATTATGTGAGTATGTCATGGTTTATTTAAGCAATCTTTTAATCATTCACTTATTCAGCAAACTTTAAGAAAGTTTTAGGCCTAGCATGGTGGCCTATGCCTGTAATCCCAGCTGAGAATTACATAAATGGGAAGCTGAGGCAGGAAGATTACTTGAGGCCGGGAGTTCAAGACCACCCTGGGAAACATAGTGAGATCCCATCTCTACAAAAATAAAAAATAAACAAAATAGCTGGGCATGATGGCAGGTACCTATAGTCCTAGCTACTCTGGAGGCTGAGATTGGAGGATTGCTTGAGCCCACAAATTAGAGGCTGCAGTGAGTTAATGATAATGCCACTGCACTTTAGCCTAGATGACAGAGCAAGACTCCGTCTCTACAAAAATAATAATATTAAATAAATACATAAATAAGAAACTTTTAAATATCAGGGTTTGCACTAAACATTATGATACAAGAGTAAAGAAAACATCCCCATTCCTTTTTTTTAAACAAAATTTTCGTTATGAAAATAATGCTCCAATGAGTGTCTTAATATATCTATATATTGGTACATTTGCCTAATTATTTGTTTTAAATAACTTTCCAAAAGTAAAATTCTTTGGGCCAAAATCCAAGCACATTTACAATTCTCTGACATATCACCAAAGTCTCCTCCACCAGTTTATTCTTCACCACCTTTAGTATAGCTGTTAGGGATTGAGTTGCACTTTGGGTTTGTAGACTTTGGTTTGTAGACTCCAAACCAACCAGACAACCAGATTCCTGCTGTCTCTCTGCTCCGCTCTTCTGACATCTGGTTTCCATTCTCAGGTCCTTTCACTGTTCAAGATGGGCTCCTGGATCCCTAGCTGTTGTCTTCAAGTCACAAGACAAAGGAGGAGACATGAAGTACCCAGAGTGCTGCTGCTCCTCACTGAGGCATTGTCTTTAAGTGTACTTCCCCAGTAGCCCCACACAGCACTCCTGGTTCCAGTTCATTGGACAGAATTTAGTCACATGACCACACCTAGCTTCAAGGGTGACTCCAAGGCCCATCACTAAACAGAAAATGCAAGTGACTCTCTCTGTCACACTCACAAATAAAACAGGGACAATCTAATGTTTGCCACTATAAAGAAATAGTAACTCATTATTGTTTAAATGCATATTTAATTTTTCACTGAACATATTTTTATATACTTATGTTTTTATTATATATATTTATATTATATACTTATGCTTAATCTGTTTCTTTAGGCATTGCCTGTTTATGATCTTTATCCTCTTTTTTCTTTTCTTTTTTTTTATTGAGACAGGGTCTTGCTCTGTTGCCCTGGCTAGAATGCAGTGGCACAGTCATGGCTCACTGCAGCCTCAACCTCCTGGGTTCAAGTGATCTTCCTACCTCATCCAGAGTAGCTGGAACTACGGGCATGCTTCACCATGGCTTGTTAATTTTTGTATTTTTTGTAGAGATGGGGTCTTGTTACCTTTCCCAGGCTGGTGTCAAACTCCTGGACTCAAACAATCTGCCTGCCTCTGCCTCCTGAAGCGCTGGGATTACATGCATGAACCAGCGCACCCAGACTTGTCTTTTTTTTCTATTGAGTTATTTACTTTTTCTCTGCTGATTCTTAAGAGTTTTTTAGGGAATAAAAATACTAAACCTTTGACATTTATTTTGTAAGCATTTTCCAATTAGTTGCTTAACTTTCTATTCTGCCTGTGGTGTTTGCTGCTAAAGAAAAATGTTTTCTTCATTGTAGTCAAATATTTTTCTTACACTTTAGAGTTTTTAGCTTTTGGGTCATTTTAGAAAGGTCTTTCCTAATCTAGCTTGTAAGGTATTCTCCTACAGAGATGCTTTAAGAATAGACTTTAGTAATTATTTTGTTCAGATACCAGTTTTAGAAAAATTGCCACCATCGTTACATTTTTATAAAATATTTTTCGGATTTCAATATTCCCCCATATTTCAATGTAATTTTATTTGTTCCGAGGTTTATGGTCATTGTATCATCACTATAACATTTGTCCTTTATCAGCGTAACAAGGCCCTCTTGATTCTACTTTTCTGTTTCATTCTAGTTTGTCTTCTATTAACATAGGAGCATGTCCTTTTGTGTTAATGCTATTGCTTATCTTCACATAATGTATTACTTTTAAACTTTTTCTGTCACTTTATTTTATGAGTATTGTAAATATCAGCTAGGAAAGCTTTTAGCTACAAGTCAGAAATCAGAACTAACCATAACTTAAACAAATAAGTATATATTCTTTTGCTTTTCTAGCTTTTTTTTTTTTTTTTTTTCATTTTCAAGAGTTTTAGAGGTTGTACTCACCTTCTTTCCTAGTGCTATCTTTAGCATGTGGCTTTGTTGCCTCATGCTTACAAGATGTCTACTGCAGCTCAAGACAACACAGTGATTTCCAAGTCAGGAGTACTCCAGCTATGTCAGTTCCTTTTGTCTGAAAAGCAAAAAGTTTCCCAGACACCCCACACTTTCATCTCATTGGCTGGAACTGTATCACATGATCACATTTAGCTGCAAAGAAGGCTGGAAAATAAGTATTTATCTGTTCTAGACTCTGTAGTAGAGGATGCAGAGGAGGACTAGATTAGCCAACTAACTCTTACCTACCTCAATATGTTTTTTGGAAATAACATATGATTTTTTTTTTTTTTTACTGAGTTTGAAATGTTCTTTTTCAATTTATAATTTTAGCAAATGCATTTGTTGAATCTTCCTAAAACACCACTTCAGTCATGTCACTTCCTACCTATCTAAGCTCTAATGAGCTGGAGTTTCCCAGCCCTTCTTTTCCAAACCCAACAGGTTTTACTTCATTTTAATTTTCTCATCATGCTTTTCTGTTTTTTAAAATACTTTAGTATTATGTAGATGATAATTTCTTTACCGTTTTTCCTCTCTCCTCTTTTTTATTTCTACTAGTATTAACTTAATGTTTGCTGAAAAAATTCTTGTGTTTTCCTTATAATAAGATTCAAACATGAAATATCTTTAATATCCCATTATTTAAGAGTAGTTACTATTTCCTAAATTTCCCTTTGTTATACTTGCATTTCTATTATCTAGTCTGTTCTAATATTTGAAGTTTAGATCTAGAATATAATATTCTCCATTATGCAGTTCAGTGGTTTTTTTACACATTCACGGAACTTGTACCCATCACCACAATCTATTTTAGAAGGTGTTGGTGACCCTAAAAGGAAATGCATACAAATGCATTTCCCATACGCACCCAATTACTAGAAAGACTGGTGGCTTTTAGAGGCACACGTGGCCAATCTTAACACAACTGAAGTTCCCTTTTTTAATTAGAAAGAGAAAATGGGTATTGAATAGGCAAATATAGTCTTGCCACATTCTCTCTCTTGTGATCCCCTTCTTAGGTTAGTGTAAATATGTCTTCAATTAGCATTTTTTAAATAGTACATTTTTAATCCCTTGTATTTCTGAGACTGTATCTCAGTAGCTTTTACATGTGAAAGTACACATTTGCCTTGGATCTTAAACTTTCTCATTGAAAACCCTGTGGCAATACTTTTTTTTTTTTTTTTTTTTTTGAGAGCAGTCTCACTTTTATCTCCCAGGTTTGAGTGCAACGGCTTGATCTTGGCTCACTGCAACCTCTGCCTCCCGGGTTCAAATGTTTCTCCTGCCTCTGCCTCCCAAGTAGCTGGGATTAAGTCGCCTGCCACCACACCCGGCTAATTTTTGTATATTTTAGTAGAGACGGGGTTTCACCACGTTGGCCAGGCTGGTCTCGAACTCCTGACCTCAGGTGATCTGCCCGCCTCGACCTCCCAAAGTGCTGCGATTACAAGAATGAGCCACTGCACTGTAGCTATTTTTTAAGCTTTATTAAGATGTATTTTACATACCATAACATTCACTCATTCGTAGTATACATTTTAGTGGTTTTTAGTATATTCATGGAGTTGTGTGCCCAACACAGCGATCAATTTTAGAACATGTTCATGACCCCAAAAGGAAATCCTATCCACATTAATGCACATTAGCAATTACTCTCATTTCCTCTCTTCTCCGCCCCTGACAACCACTAACCTACTTCCTGTCTCTATGGATTTGCCTATTCTAGACGTTTTGTATAAATAGAATCATACAATATATGACTTTTTGTGTCTGGCTTCTTTTACTTAGCATGTTTTCAGGGTACATCCATGTTGTAGCACAGGGATCCCCAACCCCTGTACTGGTCCATGACCTATTAGGATCCAGGCCACTAAGCAGGAAGTGAGTGTGGCCTTACCGCATTCTAATGGAGGCCTGATCTGAAAGGAGCCCTGAGCTCCGCCTCCTGTCAGATCAGCCCTGGCATCAGATTCTCATAGGAGTGGGAACCCTATCATGAACTGCACATGCAAGGGATCTAGGTTGGGCACTCCTTATGAGAATCTAATGCCTAATGATCCCGAGATGAAACAGTTTCATCCTGAAACCATTCCCCCGCTACTCCCCTCCATGTCCGTGGAAAAACTGTCTTCCACAAAACTGGTCCCTGGTGCTAAAAAGGTTGGGGACTGCTGTATGTAGCATGGATCAGTACTTCATTCCTTTTTGTTGCTGAAGAATATTCCATTGTATGGACATTTTATCTGTCCCCATACTGTTGCTAGATATTTGTTTTGTTTCTTTTTTGGAGATATTATGAATATGTTATGAATCTTCATGTGCAAATTTTGTGTAGACATATCTTTTCATTTATGTTGGAAAAATACCTAGGAGTGGAATTGCTGGGCCATAGCATAACTCTATGTTTAACCTTTTAGGAAATGGGTAAGCTGTTTTCCAAAGTGGCTGCTCCATTTTATACTACTGCCAGCAGCCTATAAGTTCTCATTCCTCCATGTTCTTGTCAAAACTGGTTATTGTCTGTCTTTGTATTATAGCTGTGCTAGTGGGTGTGAAGTAATATCTTATTGTAGTTTTTGTTTTCACTTCCTTAATGACTAATAATGTGGACCATATTTTTATGTGTTTATTGGCCATTTGTGTACTTTCTTTGGAGAAATGTTTATTCAGATCCTTTGCCAATTTTTTTTTTTTTTTTGGATTACTTGTTTTCTTAATTGTTGAATTGTAAGAGTTCTTTACGTATTCTGGAAACAAACCACTTGTCAGATATATGATTTGCAGACATTTTATCTCATTCTATGAGTTTTCAGTTTCTTGATGGTGTTATTTGATGCACAAAGGTTTTTAGTTTCGATGATTATGCTTTGTCCTTTTTTTTTCTTTTGTCATTTAAATATGTGGTGTTGTAACTAAGAAACTGTTGCCTAACTCAAAGTCACAAAGACTTACTTTTATGTTTTCTTCTAGGAGTTTTATAGTTTTAGCACTTACATTTAGGTCTATAATCCATTTTGAGTTAATCTCATCTACAGTGTGAGATCTGGATCCGAATTTATTATTTTGTATGTGAATATCAAGTTGTCCCACTACCATTTGTTAAAAGGCAGATTTTTTTCCCATTGAATTGTTTTGACACCTTTATTGAAAATCAGTTGACCATAAATGTGAGGGTTCATTTCTGAACTCTTAATTCTATTCCATGGATTGTATGTCTATTGTTATACCATTTCCATACTGTCTTGCTTTTCGTAGTTTTATAGTAGGTTTTGAAATAGGTGAGTACGATTCCTCCAACAGTTTCTTTTTTTCAAGATTGTCTTGGATATTCTGGGTCTCTTGCATCTTCATTTGGACTTTAGGATATGTTTACCAATTTTTAACACGAAAAATAGGAAAATTCTAATAGAAATTTTGATAGAAATGGTGTTGAATCTCTAGCTCAATTTGAAGAGATGGGGTATTGCCATCTTAAAAATGTTAAGTCCTCTTATCCATGGACCCAGGATGTCTTCGGACCTTTGATTTCTTTCACCAATGTTTTATAATTTTAAATCTTCTTTGATTTCTTTCACCAATGTTTTATAATTTTAATTCCTGTATTTCTTTTGTCAATTTATTCCTAGTTATTATATTTTTTCTACTACAAATTATTTCTTAATAGTTTCTTAAGGATTATTTCTTAATTTCATTTTCGTGTTTTTCATTGCTGCTGTACATAAACACAATTGGTACTTGCATATTGATACTGATTATTGCCAAATTGCTGGACTCACTTATTAGTTCTAATTGTTTTTTAGTCTATTTTTCAGGATTTTATATATATATATATAAAACCATGTCATGCAATTAGAGATAATTTTACCTATTCCCTTCCAATCCGGATGCCTTTTATTTCTTTATCTTGCATAGCTTCCTTGGCTAGAATCTCTAAGACAATGTTGAATAGAAATGACAAAAGTGACAACTTTACCTTGTTCCTGGCCTTGAGGGAAAAACATTTCGTTTTTCTCCATTAAATATGATGTTAGCTTGGAGTTTTGTTTCTTTTCATGTTTGTAGATACAGAGGAGAAACATGAGCTCAGTCACTCTCATGGAGTGAATGTTTATGTCCCCCCCAAATCATCTGTTGAAGTTCTAACTTTCAGTTGGCTGTATTTGGAAGTAGTGCCTATGAAAAGGCAATAAAGGTTAAACAAGGTAATAAAGGTGGGCTTTAATCTGATAGGGCTGGTGTCCTTATAAGAAGAGGAAGGGGCACTGGAGTTCTCTCTCTACCTTGTGAGGACACAGTGAAGAGACAATCATATGAAACCAGGAAGAGAGTCCTCACCAGGGACTGAACTGGCCAGCACTTGGTCATGGACTTCCCAGTCTTCAGGACTAAGAGAGAATACATTTCTGTTGTTTAAGGCACTCAGTGTGTGGTATATTGTTATGGCAGCCTGAGATGACTAATATACTCACTTTATAATTTATTTTTACTAGATGTTTACAGACATTTAAAAATCTTAAAGTTTATAGATTTTTCTAGGATATGTCTAGGTGATGGTCTCTGTTCACCGGCATTGTTTAAAACAGTGTTAGTTCTTATATTCTGCACATCGAGGTCTTTATTTAGCCTGGGAAACATTCTCCCTGCTCTATGGTATTGTTTTGCCTCCTACATGCTGGTATGTTCTTTAGGAATACTAATTTATGTGCACATTGGTTTTGTTCTTTTTCTCCTCTATATTTTCTATCTTCTTTCATCTTCATCTTTTCCTTTGGATTCAGAGAGAACATGTGAAGAATACATGACCAAAATCTCAAGTCAGACTGAAATCTCAACTTTGTCATTCACCAGCTTTTTGATTGTGTACCTCCTGAGCATCAGTTTCCTTATGTATAAATGAAGATACTATAGTTTCTACTTCATGAAACTGATGTGTGGGGAAAACACATAAAGTTTTTAGGATAATGCTTTACAAGTAATGAGTTATTGGTAAATAAATGTAAGCAATGAACATTAGTATCACTGATGCAATTTTTCAGAGTATCAGTTGTGGGCATTCTGCTTAAAATATGGATTCAATTTTTACATTTGAATTGAATTTCACTGCAGATCTCCCCATTCTTGCCCATTTTCATCTCATCCTGTTTCTTCTTCTCAGTCTATTCCCTTCTTATGACCATTTTATTTTGACCCATAAGGGTCGCATCTTCTTGCACTCTTGTTGATACCCATTTCAGGAAAAAAAGACTATTTCCAATTTGAGGTACATCTTTTTCAGTGAACATAGTCTTGCACCTGCTTTCCCATTTTCTTTGTACACAGTTAGCTTTAAAGGCCCTTTGTTGAGTGTAGTCTGTTTTCATTGCATAAACTAGATCCATTTCAACTCAGTGTCTGGCAGCAATCAAGGTGAGTGGGCTATGCTTGGTTCCTCCTTCTGCCTACTCTGTGGGGATCACATTGCAGTCCCAGGTCTCAGCTGGAAGGCAGGGTACTGTACTTGGTTCTTATTCTATTTCCCTGTGTTTTCAGACTTTCACTTAATGTTTGCTACTTAGAGGTATACCTCATTCATTTTCCTGGCTTGTTGAACTTTTTAAAAATAAAATATTCCTCTTACATGCTCTTCCTAAAGTTCTTCTTGTTTGTGCCTTTGGCTGATTGCTTTGTGTAGAGGGACATTTCCTAGAATGTACTGGGCCAGCATCACTTCTTCCTCAACTCCTTTTGCTATCTTACTGTTTTCTGGAATTTCCAGTCCCGATATCAATGTGGGAAGACTGGGAGAGAGAAGAGGTCATGGGTCATCCTCTAGCTGCCTTGAAGATTCCTGCAAGAAGTGCAGAGGATGATTGATGTCTCATCCTTTCACAGATGCAGGCCCTATATCTCCAAGGCAGGGTACAGATTGGTGGGGAGAGGCACAATCATCTCTCCTCTTCCTCTTGATCCATGGTCTCTATTTCATAAAGTCTCACTCACTGAAGCCTGAGTACATTCCCTTCAGCCACAGTCTACTTTCCATATAACTGAGGCTGATGTGCAGCCAGTACTTTCCTTTAGAGTTGTTCATGACTGTCTTGGTAGGTTCATGCAAGGTCCTGGATGATAAATATTTTGAATAGCATCCTGCTCATAACACATGTCAATTGCCCCTGGATACCTAGATATGGTTGCTTTTCAGGGCAAGCCTTCCTGCTGTTATGAGCTTTCATCTAAGCTCGACTTGGAGCTCAAGCCGGGTGCCAGTTTGCATTGGAAGTCTCTGTGGGCTAGAGTATGAAATCCATGGCATGGCTGCTGTTTCTGATTGCATTGAGTAATTTCATTTAATAATAATTTTGATTTTCCCTGTGTGTAAATTTTCCCTGAGAGGAGGTTAGGCTCATTGGGAGGTGAATTCTTTCTCTCAAGTCATTAAGGTTCCAGTTAGTGCTTTGTGTCTATAATTAATTAAACTATACTCAAGTAACCTAAAAATGAAATTCCCTATGTCCCTAGTGGAATTTGAGGTTCAAACTGAATATACTCAGGGATGAATATATCCAAACCTGGGTCTTTCTTGAGGATCATCTTATGTGTTTTTTTGCCTCCCAACCTGTCTTGGTGGACGTATCTTGTGGGAAGGGGCGTGATAAAGTTGATATTTCATATCTGTTTTTGTATTTTGCAGATTTTTTTGCTAACCTAATGGTCTTATCTGGTAATATCTGAGAAGAGGGTGATAGACAATAAAAAGGGAAATATTCTTTATTTTAATTAAAATGCTAACATAAGGCACAATCATTGAGTGATTGCATTACAAAACAGCTACTTGTTCTGCCATAGTTAAGTGTGATTTGGTGCGTCCATTATAAGCCTCTATTCTCAGGGCTTTATATTTTGGCCAAAATAGTCCCTCCAGGCTGAAACTTGGCAGACATCTCAGCCTAATTACAGTCGTTTTCCTTTTTGGATTAAGAAAATGGAATTATTAGTGCTTGAACCCCATCCCCCCATATTTTCAAAGGATCATATTTATATTCACATAAATTGTAGGCTCTTGATCCTTTCAAATAAAATGACAACTTAGCAAGAACCAAAGATCCAGGGACCCCACAGAGAGAAACTCATGCTTGCTCAAGCAACTGCAGGAAGGAGTCAAGGAAGTCACTGAATTAATGATGTGGTTTGTGGGTATAGCAAGAAGGCCAGTTCTGTGGGTTTTGGTGCCTTGAGTAAATAGGTGAGGTGCACTCCCTGATCCCAAATCCCAAGGCCACAGCCATCGTCACATTCTTCCACAGACTTTTTGCTGTTACCCTAGAATTCTCCCACCACTCATCCTCTGACCTCTCTTTTTCTCATTCATTTTTACCCATTAACAGAGGTGGACAAAATCCAAGGGGGATGGAGATGATTAAAGAGGTCTTTGCTATAATAGAGAAATTCTGGATATGCATTCCTCCCTGTCTTATACATTGTTTTCTAGGAGACCTCAGAGGAGGTCTCAGGGCCTTACCAGCCTCCAAAGAGCCATGAAAATCGTATGCTTGCTTCCCTGAATTATCAATTAAAACATAGATGACTATAAATAGCACTTACATTTTCATTATTATTTAGGTATAGTTGGTGAGATTTGATGTAAAATTTTACATCTTACCTTTTATGTCACCTGTTTGACTTTTTTTATTACTTGAAACATGTCACATGTCCTTTCAAGTAAAATTACTGTAAACAGTAGATAGAATACTTCTTGCAACTTTTAGATGACTTCCTGACAAAACCCACACTCTACAATTTGCGAAGTTTAGTGAAGAAACCAGTGAGGTTTACGCAGTTTACGGCTTGGTATTCCCTGGGCTCTTGCTTATAAATCTATCTAGATATAGGTCATGAATATGTAATATGCAGACTGATGCTGAATGTAGCACCGTAATATAAATAGACTACATGAGCTTTTCAAAAAAGCAACAGGAGTTGGAAAAAAAATCTACTCAATTTCCTACACAGTGCAGCCCATTAAGGAGAGAGTAAAATCAAAATGTTGAAGTTACTAGAAGAAAATTTTGCTGAATCAGTTCCTTCAAAGAGGCTGGCATGAATGAGTCGTATTGTACACAGGGAGAAGCAGCTCAGGCACACCCTTAGCTGTCATGGGTTTCATTTACTTAGAAGGTTTGGTATTTGTGTGAGTGCAGTGAGCAAATAAGGTATGTCTATGGTACCTAAAAATGAAGGCTACAACAATTAAATTAGAAACTAAAAAGGTTTTGAATGGTAAAACTGAATACATTTTAATTGAACATAATTCTATTGAAGACTATTAAATTACCACCTTGGAACAGAAGCACAAACGATGTGATAATGAGCTATGGAACCAAAATTTAGAACAGACAAACTGAAAAAATTACAGGTACCCCAGTGTAGGAAATGCACAGTGCTGATGATATCAAAATATGAATTATTTATATCTTCTTTAAATGTAAAATGTAAATTTGCTTGGAATTAATTTCTGTTGGGAAATTACTGCTCAGTAAACAAAGATATCTCTTAGGGTAATATTTTTTCCTCCTAAACGTATTATTATTTTATTATTATTGTTGTCGTATGGGGAACAAGAGAAAGTTTAAGGATATTCAAGGTTGAAAAGAAAACTTCTGAGTTATAGTCACACTGGAAAATTAAGTCTTTTATTTCTAGGCAACATGTAATGTAGACAGTTAAAGAGTTATTTTCTTCAAAGGACAGCCAGACTAAGTGTGATGGACTGCATTGTGACTCCCAAATTTGTAATGTCGAAAATGTTGAACTCCTAATTCCCATTGTGACTGTATTTGGAGATAGAATCTTTAGGAGATAATTAATATTAAATGAGATTATAAGAATGGGACCCTAATCTGATAGGATTGTAAGTCTTATAAGACTTATAGTCATATAGGAAGAGCAAGAGAGCGATAGTTCTCTCTCTCTTTTTTTCTTCATAAACACAGAGGAAAGGCATATGAAGACAAAGCAAGAAGGTGGCCAACTGCAAGCCAGGAAGAGAGATTTCACCAGGAACCAAACTGACCAGCAAATTGATCTGGGACTTCCCAGCCTCCAGAACTGAGAGAAACAATTCCTGTTGTTTGAGCCACCCACACTGTGGTCTTTTGTGACGGCAGCCTGAGCAGATTAAGACAGATTTTGGTACTGAGAAGTGGGTGCTACTGTTAACAAATATCTAAAAACATGGAAGCATCTTTGGAACTAGGTGATGGCCATAGGCTGGACAACTTTTGAGGTCCATTCTAGAAAAAGCCATTGCTATGATGGGACTGTTGGTAGAAATATGGACTTTAAAGGTAATTCTGATGAAGGCTCAGAAAGAAAAGAGAACAGCTGTAGACAAAGCTTTCATCTTTTCAGAGAACATGGACAATTTTGACTAGAACGGTGGTAAAAATATAGACATTCCAGTGAGGATTCAGACAGAAATGAGGAATAGGTTATCGGACTAGAGAAACTGGGATTCTTACATAGTGGCAAAGAACTTGGCTGAATTTTATTTTAGTGGTTTGTGGCAGATAGAACTTGTGAGTAGTATAATTGAATAGCCAGAGAGATTTCAAAGTATTTTTAAGCAAAGTACTGGAGGTGTGGTTTGGATCCCTCTTACTACTTATAGCAAAATGCCAGAAGAGAGAGAGGAATTGAAGAATAAATTATTAAACAAATAGGAACCAGAACTTTGAGATTTGGAAAATTCTCAGTCTATCCATATTGCAAGAAAAAAAAAAAAAAGAGAAAGCTTGTTATGAAGATAACACTAAGAGTGTAAGCGAAAACCATTTGAGAAAGACCATGACGGCAAATCATGAACTGACAGCCATCTCAGCGGAAGCTAGGAACAGAGATGGGATTATACTTGCGGAGATGCTATCAGTTTGGACTAAAGGGGACAGAGAACATGGGACAGAATGAAGGAAGGCTGTTGGGCCTCTTGGATTCTACAGGACTGAACCACAGAGCTCTTTTGCTGTAAGCCTGTGCTATTCTTAAAGGAAAGAGAAGAATTACCCCAAAGGTGATTCAGAGATTATTCAATGATCACTCAAATGATAAGAAAGCGAAACAGCCTTATTCTTTATAGCGAGAAAGTGAGTGGTCTGGAAGGCCACTAATTTTTTTAAGTTGTAAAAATGGTTCCTACTAATGTGTTGCAGCTTTCATGCACGATTAGACATGGTCTGCCATACAAAATGCCCACACTGGCTGGATATTTATGGGGAGAATTTTATGTTATTATACCAAAGTCTTGCATAAAATTAGCACTAAGTATTTATGTGAGGGATCAGGGGAAAGGAGGAGGGATGAGCAGAAGGAAAGGGCAATCAGAGAGATACAGCTGAGGGAGATAAAGAAGAAGGAGGGAAAGGAAGGAAGGAAGGAAGGAAGGAAAGAAGGAAGGAAGGAAAGAAGAAAAGAAGGAAGGAAGGAAGGAAAGGAAGGAAGGAAGGAAGGAAGGAAGGAAGAAAGGAAGGAAGACCACCTCATGATTCCCCTCGGCCAGCTGTCATTGTAAATGGTGAACAAAAAATGGTATGATGTTATTGAAGGGCATACAAAGGTCTGTTTATTGGGTTCTAAATTCTCTGTTATTGGATTCTTACGTGTATCTTCTGGAGACTTTTCCCTTTTAAATACTCTAAGGCACCAACAAAAGTTAATTGATCTGATTTATCCCTTTAGTCTTATTGTTGTCTGGAAGAGAGTAAATTTCTCAGAAACACGACCCAGGAGAGGAAGCTTGTGATGGGGAAGGGGCTCAGGTCTTTTAGATGGAAGTGTGGCTGTGTCGCTTTCAGACAATCATGGAGCTGCCAGAGTCCTGGGTTCCTGTGTCCCTAAAGGAAGGATAGGGACAAATGTTTTCTATTTCCTGATTTTGCATTGTGTGATTTTGAAAAATAACCCTTAATTCTCTGCCCTGACTTTTTTTTTTTTTTTTTTTTTGAGACAGAGTCTCGCTCTGTCTCCCTGTCTCCCAGGCTGGAGTGCAATGGCTGGATCTCACCTCACTGCAAGCTCCACCTCCTGGGTCCACGCCATTCTCCTGCCTCAGCCTCCCGAGTAGCTGGGACTACAGGCGCCCGCCACCTCACCCGGCTAGTTTTTTTTTTTTTTGTTTTTTTTTTTTGTTTTTGTATTTTTAGTAGAGACGGGGTTTCACCGTGTTAGCCAGGATGGTCTCGATCTCCTGACCTCATGATCCACCCGTCTCAGCCTCCCAAAGTGCTGGGATTACAGGCTTGAGCCACCGCGCCCAGCCTGCCCTGACTTTTCAACATTCAGAAAAGAACACTGAGGTAAGAACCAGAAGGTGTGTGATTAGGCTTGGGTCTACCCCAGAGCGGAGCTGGGGTTAGCTTTTTTCTAGAGTAGGCCAATTCCCTCCTTCCCCTGACTAATCCTCAGGTCCCAAGGATGCTCTCTCTTGAGCAGATGCAGAATAAACTGGACTCTCCAGTAGGGCCCTGTGCATGTCACCTTGACAGGGGTGGAGCTGAAGGGGAAAGGAAGCCATGTGGGGTTAGCATAGGGTAGGGGGGAGATAAGGAGGAGAATGGAGGTAAGGCTGTGGTCTTGGAAAGGAAGAGGTGTTCCTCCCTAAGAAAACCATCCCTGTACCCCTGCCTCCCAGCTCACCCTCCTCCACTTCCTCCTCTGACCTTCTTGCCTTCTCAGAATCATTTATATTCCAGGCTTTCTCCCTCTCCATGTTATTCTGCCCAGCAGTGTTCACAGCTGTTCCATGGCTTCTCTCCACAACACAGTCCCAGGGCATTGATTGAAGACTGCCAGCATAGGACCCTGGTCATATGGCTCAGAACACTTGCCCATTTGCACTGAGTTGAGGAAGTGTAGGCAGCACAGTGTGGCAGTGAAGAGTATGGCTCTCCAGCCAGCCAGCATCGGTTTGATTCCTAACTTTGTGACTTTGAGCAAGTTATTAACCTCTTAGTTTCCTCATCTTCCAAAATTGGGACATAATACTCTCTCTCTCATAGAGTTGTTGCAATTATTTAAAAAAATTAATACATTAAAACATCATAAGCATTTCATAAGTGTTTGCTTTTTTACTGTAAATAGTTCCGGGAAACCAAGTACCACATCTGGCTAATTTCTGTATGCTCAGCCCTATATAGAATGCGTCCTAAATACATTGTAACAGTTTTAATCAATTGTTAATTAATTGATTCCCAGCTTCTTAATGGACTCTGATGTCTGCCAGTTATGGGTGTGCAGGGTGAGGTAGTCAAGTCTTGCAGCATTGCATGGATTCAAATACACAGTAAAGGAGTCCGGCAGCCTGAGTTCAAATGCTGGCTCTACCATTTTTCAGTTGTGATACCCTGGGAAAGTTTCTGAAACTCCCTGAGCTGAAATGTTCTCATTTTCTAAATGGAGAAAGTTTTGCTTTGAAGATTAAATGTGACAGAGCTTTTAGCACAATGTCTGGCATATGGTGTGAACTATTAATTAGCTATTATTATTCCCCTGTTGTGCTTTGCTGAGGATATGGAGTCCATGTCTGTGGGTGTGGAACTAGGGCTGAAGATCAGTTTGCAGAAATTCTAGCTTCTGGAGTGGGGTCAGCAACACTTAGACATAGGGCCACTGGTTTTGTTCTGGTCTCGTCCTGACTAACATCTTCCTCTCTGCCTCCCCTTTCTGTGAAATCTCTAAGTAACACTGCTGGGTTCAGAGCTGTTTCTGCATGCAAGGCAGTCAAAGGTGCTCATACAATTCCTAGATGTCCAAGCTGGACAGCACCTCAGCAACCCGCACACCCATCCCCACTTCACAGGTGAGGAAATGGAATCCGGAAAAGAAAAGCAATTGGTTTGACCAAATTGCATAGTTAGCAGTGGCAGAACTCAGACTAACACCAGGTATTTCAGCTCTCTATCCACTGATCTTTGTTAAACCATGGCATCCCTGAGTTGATGCCGCAAGGCCTTTTTAACCCTTACCAAAATAACACACAAAATGATGTATATAAATCATTAAAAGGTTCACAAAGTGGAGAGGGGATGGGAGAGAGGAGGGAAGGGACCTAAATGCATTAATTTCTTTAATTAACATAAATAGTAAGTTAGCTGCTCAGAGTATGTTTGCACTTGCTTGCAATTCATTCCTCTACTCTATTTCAGCTAAACAGAGGTCATGTTCTGAAAAGGTTAAGAATAAAGATTCCAGGTCCCAGAGGCGGAATGTACTTCCAACATGTACTAGCTGTGAGGCCTGCACATGAAACTTCTCTGTGACTCCATTTCCTTACTTTACAGAATAAGAAGGAAAGACACACCTACCTCATAGTGTGGTTGAAGGGATTTAATATAACAAGGCATCAAAAAACACAGCAGAATCTGCTACATGTTAAGCATTTACTGTAAGTCAGTTGTTCTGGATGGAGAAAATTGCCACATGGCTGCATTTCAAATGATGAAAATTCTTATTACTTCTTATTCTCTTGCAGTAAGAGATTGCTTCTGTCTGGAATGTCTCCTCTTCTTCCTATCAGAGTATACGTGGGAAGGGTGGGAGGCATGTGTAATGCGGGCCAGGCTCTGAAGGCCACAAGGCAAAAGGTATGATGACTTCTCATACTCACACTCCAGACACTGACAGCCAAACACGTCCTAAGTCCTAAGAGGAGATTACGCTGGGGTCTTGTCAGTTAGTGAGGGGTTTATGGGTCACTGGAGTCTGATCAGGCCTCTGAGTCTCCCTGCTGCCCGCCCCTGCTCTGGTCTGCAGCCTGGGCCTTGCCCAGCCCCTCTTCCCATGAGCAGCCCTTGTTCCCTCCACCCTGCCCTTCTCAGGTTTCCCCCAGCCCATCAACCCTTTTCCTGCTGTATCACTGCACCTGACTTTCCCTCTGCCTGGGATATTCTTACCATTCTCTGCCTCCCACCCAACACCTGACTTGACCTTTTCTTAGCAATGTGCAAGCTCTGATGCTAGGGTCTCTCTGAATCCGGAATGCTCCTGGGCTTCTCCAGCATTTTGTTTGGAATTGTTGTGCTACCATAATATGTGCATTGTGTCTCTTCCCTGCCAAGAGTGGGCTCCTTCTGGGCAGAGACCCATCTTACGCATACCCTCAGCTTCTAACACATGGCCTAGCATATCATAAGTGCCCATGGAGGCTGGTAGAGAAATTAGTGCCCCTGCCCACACCTGACCACCATTCTTGCCAGTACGACTCTCGAGCTCTTTCCCTTCTGCATTTAGAGTCTGGAACTCAATTAGGTTTCCAAATGTAATTTCTGTCTTTTAATTAAGAACTGTAGAAAAATATATATGTGAATGTTTTTCACATATATATTTTCAACCTCGATGCTGGCATTTTTTCTACATTTGCTTGTTTTGGAGATGCTGGTCTCCCCTGGGATCACGCCTTTCTCCCCGTAAATGGACAGGAAAGTGAAGATGTGAATATTTTTATCTGACATGATTTTGGAGCGTGGCTTTCCTGTTTGCTGTTGTTTCCTTTTCATGGACCATTAGCAGCTTCCAAAGGCAATATCCTTTCACTGTCACACTGTGCCATGGGGGGCCATTTCAACAACTTCAGACTAGGGCATTAAGTGCAATTCTGGATGAGAGTCAGCACATAACCAAATAAAAATAATAAAAGGAAAGCTTGTAGGAGCCATTTGGAACGCTGTCCCGTGCTGAATTCATTTGCAGCCTCGCAGAAACCTACCCATCACCAGTGATCAGCCCCAAGCCCGGTCGTACCTTATTTAATTGTAAAGTATTTCATATCCTCAGAAACAGCCCTGCTCATTTGCTTTTCCTTTTTTGGAGATTGTCTTGGTGGAATGCTGAGATTCTAATCAGTGGGGGAAGAAGAAAATGCAGGTTTTGATTTCAGCAAGAAAAAAAAGATGCACTTCTTGTAGCTTTTCTCTTCGCCTTAAAATGAGCATTTAGGAGACCTTTTTGGAAATTCTTCTAAAATAGGTGCTTAGCACAGCAGAGGAGATGGTAGAAAAAGCAAGGTGAATTAAGTTCAGTCACCTAACCCAGCATGAGCCACTGCTACCCTATCCCTGGTCTCCACGTGGATGGCAGTTTCAGAAATGAACTGGGGAAAAACAAGCATAAGAATTTGTCTCCAGGCCAGTGTCCCTGATAGGCAACCCAATCGAGAGCAAGGTTCCCCCAGATGGAGAGAGTCCCCTGAGCCGGAACTCCAGAAAAGTCTCAGGTCTAACCAAGTCAGGGCAGGTAAGCCTACATCAGTTCGTCCCTGGCATCACAGCCACCTGGGGGAGCAAGGCTGTTAAAAGTATTGCTGTAGACCTTTTACCTAGAAATTCTGACTCAGTTGAGCATGGATGGGTACTGAGAATCCACATTCTATTGGCTTTTCTACATCTCAGTGATGCAGGTGAATAAATACTAGTGACACATTCAATAATCAACCAGCCAAGGGAATGTTTGTTGAGTGTTTGTGCAAAATGCCATTCCTGAGACCTGAGATGGTCATATATTAGAGCTGCTCCTTCAGTTTAGCCTAAGGATGCTCTGCGTTAGAAGACCAGGGATGGCCATTAAAAACACAGCCTTAGGAGCCTGAATAATAAAAGAGTAGGAGAATTCGGATCATAGCTAACATTTATCACACACTTATGTGGCCAGCACTGTGCTATAAAATTTTCCTCTAGACTCCTTTAAGTTAAGGACTGTTTTGCTTGTCTTGTTCATTGTTGTCACCTCAGCTCCTAGGACAGGACTTGGCACATAGTAACTGCTCAATAAATATTTGTTAAATAAATGCACAAATGCATTAGTAGCTTATCCAATCTTCAGACAGCACTCTAAGCTAAATACTAAATATTCCAGATACACTAAAATTCTGAGAGGGGACCAGAGAATCTGTACTTTTATCAAGCACTTTGAGAGATTCTTGATTTGGGATTGACTAGAGTTGGGAAGCAGAAAATCTGGACCAAATTCCCTAATGGGTATTTAAATCCCCTGAGAAATAGTCTAATTCAATGTTTCTTCAGCTTATCCTTGAATTTCCCTAAGATAAGATATCCTTGAATTTTCTGAAGATGAGATATGATGGTAGTGCAAAACACAGCCCAGACCACAGTCTAATCATTTTAATTATTAAAATGTTCTTTCTTTCTTTTCTTTCCTTTTTTTTTTTGAGACGGAGTCTCACTCTGTTGCCCAGGCTGGAGTGCAGTGGCACAATCTCAGTTCACAGCAACCTCTGACTCTCAGGTTCAAGCGATTCTCCTGCCTCAGCCTCCCGAGGAGCTAGGATTACAGGTGTGCACCACCACACTCAGTTAATTTTTGTATTTTTAGTACAGACGGGGTTTCACCATGTTGGCCAGGCTGGTCTCGAACTCCTGCCGTCAAGTGATCCACCCACCTCAGCCTCCCAAAGTGCTGGGATTACACGCGTAAGCCATCACACCCAGCTCAAGTGTTGTTTTTTATGATCAAGTGACTCATAACTTTTCTTCATTTCTACACATGGCTCTTATTTCTTCTCCAAGAAAAAGATAATGTCCATCACATTGAGCTATCCATTACTGTGCATAAAGAAGATTTAAGATTATATCGTTTTCCATATATTCATGGATCAAGCCAGAGGCAAAGGGAATGAGAGATCTATGGCCCAATCCAGATGAGAGACCTAGGCTCCTGGACTCATTGGAAATAATACTGTGTCCTGAGCTTAGGTAGAACATGGACTCAAGTCTGATAACCTTAGATTTGAAACTTGACTCTTTGACAACTAGCCATGTGACCTTGTGAAAGGCTTTCTCATCTTCAGTTTTCCCATGTGTGAAGTGGAAGTAATAAAATATCGTAGCATTGTGAGTGTAAAACATAATAGCTACCAATAACAAAACCAAAACCACATATGACAAAAAATTAATAAGAATATAAAAGTCACAGCTAACATTTATCACAGTCCTATTATGTGCCCAGAATGTTGCTAAACAACTGTCCTCTAAGCCCTTATAAGTTAAGGGACTGTTTTATTTGTTTTGTTCATTGTTGTATCCCCAGTACCTAGAGCAGTGTATGACACATAGTAATGGCTTGATAAACATTTGTTGAATAAATGGGTGAACCCATTATTAGTTTGTCTAATCTTCAAAAGAGTTCTGAGCTAAATGCTTCTGGTAATCCTATTTGATACATGAGAAAACAGACTTGACAAGGTAAAGTTACTTGTTCAACCAGTAGGCAATGAAGCAGGGATTTAAACCCAGACACATAGGTAGTTGATTCCTACCAACTAGCTATTGTATGCATATTGCCATTTATTGACAATATTGGTAAATCTAACTTTATATTTGTATTTTTTGTAAATGTATTTTAACGCCTAATGCATTTTATATTTGTATTCTTACACATCATGACATCTGTTGCTGGAGAGAGGGTGCATTAATTTGGTTCTGATATGAGATCCCAATGCTGCCTCTACTTCCTGTGGACAAATGTGCATGTTCAGAAGCTGGGAGCCACCAGACAGGGCAGCAGTCTTTTTGTCCAGCTTCTGGTGGCCTTGATGCCTGCTTTGTGAGACACCATGCTTTACCCAGAATCTTTAGCTGTCTTTTCCTCTCATTGAATAGTCACTAGGAAAAGCAAGAACTCTAAAACTGCTGGACTGAAAATGAAATATGCAGTGGCTTCAGGCTATGTTTTCCCTTTGCTGGGAAGCACTGCTATGATAATTGTTTCTACAAAAAGAAACTACAACTCTGGCAGAAAAAAAAAAAAAAATCAAACCCTCTGTTTGCTCGAACCTATCATAAACCATTGCTGGTAATTATAGAAGCCGATTGTGCGACAGTTTAGTTTAACTTAATTGGCAATTTTTTTTTAAGCTGCAACACAATAAAAATAGTAAAGAACGAGTCAGGTTCTAGAGATGGAACATTTAGCTTTGGTGAAATGTCAAAGATCTGCACACACTGCCAAAGGTGTGGGAATGTAACTGTGCTGTCAGCTCTGTTATTTAAACCCTTGCTTCTTGTGTTTTAAATTCTGCTTCCTGAGTGCACAGTCTGTTGTGGACTTGCATCCTATTGTGGCTAAGCAGGTCTTTAAGCAGTTGTGGAAAGAAATGGGCCCCCTAAACCAATTTAGAAATACGGCTCCTGTGTCTGGAAGAGATGGCTGTGCAAAACCAACTAGCTGTGTCCCATTACAATTTAAGTATAATCACTTCTTTTGGGGGTTCATTTTACTTGATTAAAAAAATTGATTAAAGCTTTACCTCCTTTTCCATTACTAGGAACACTCTCATCCCTGTTTCCTTTCCTTTGGTCCTTCTCTTTCATCACCATGATTGTCATATCATCATCATCATCATCATCATCATCATCATCATCATCCCGTCTTAATAATGTAATAATAGCCAGCATTTATGATCACTTCCATAGGCCAGATATTAAGTCAAGGACTTTCACCAGATTATCTCATTTAATCTTCACAACAATTTAAAAAGCTATCTATTAGAAAGTGGCAAGCCTAGATTCACACCCTGTCTGTTCAGGACCAGGGCATACACTTATATCCATGATATTTTCTATCATCTTACAGTTTTGTTTACAACTGGGTCTCCATCTCTGGGACAAAGCTTAGCTAAGTTTCGTAGCCAAGACAGAAAATGGAGCAAAACCCCAGGGCCACCATCTAGTGAGGCTTGGCATTGGGCTTGCTACCTGTAAAGCCAGTCTCTAGTATGTCAGGAATGACACTTGGGGGCCTGTGTCCCTTCCAGGTGGCAGTCTTCCATGTGTAATAACCCTTAGCCACGGCTCCTCCTCTGGATGGGAGCTCTGGCCTCCTTTCCCTGCCCTACCTGCCAGGTCCCCACTAGGCTTGGAGCTCTTCCCTGAACACCAGCCCACAATCCAGGGTCAGAGAGACCCCTCCCCACTCCTGCCAGTCCCCTTCCCCCAGTGCTTGGATTCTCACTGCTTGTACCCAAGAGTGCATAGTGAAGGTAAGCTCCATATAGAGATGTTTTAGTAACTTCCTTTGAAATGAAAATCGCAATGATGATGATGATTATGGTGATTTATTGAGTGCCATTTGCCAGTGTTATTCTAAGTGCTTTTGCCTGTACTAGCTGCCCTCCCAATAACCCTAGGAGGTAGATCTATTGCTTTCACCAGTTTCCAGATGAGGAAGTGAGGAGCACAAAGCTTAAGAGACTTATCAAAGGTCACATAACTAGAAAGTGGCAAAGCCAGATGTGCACCCAAAACTGGTAAGCTTAATCATAATGCTATGTTGGGATGTCAAAATAGTGTTACAAATGGTTTGAGGAACCAAACATGCAAAATGCTTCAGATGAACACAACAGCTTCCAGGTAAGTTGATTTGTGAAACAGTACTTTGCTTTCAAACTTAGCATGTCACTTGGAAATGGCTGTAATTAATGTCAAATTTAGTTCCAGTCTCCTGGAACCTAAATACCATTGAGACTAACAGTATTTTCTACATTCTAATTACATTTTAGAATATACTTACATCACTTGATGTTCCAAAGCTTTCTAATGATTGAATTGCAATTAAGAGCCTATGCCATATTCTTACACATACTGTTTTCCTATCAAAGTATAAATGATCACAGTACTACCTATATTTGTATGTGACTCATTAACATTCCACCATATTACAGACATTTATACATGCTGTTGACACTGATGGTTTCAATACCAGCCAGTTAACAAGGAATGACAGGCTTATTATGTGTTCAGCACTTGACGTATTTAATAATACATAGGTGAGTAAGGAAATTGCTGTGATAAGAAACATATACATTTATGACTGTGTATGCATAGCATTTTTCCCTTGTAAAATGGTGGTTAGCAAATTTTAAAAAATTATTTCCTAGAGGTTAGCTGTGGGAAGTCATGGAAGGAAACGTGAGTTGGAAGAGGAAGGAACTAAAGTCAGAACAAGGGCTGGGTCTGTTTGCAAATGAACCGTGAATAAGAAGTAGCATCAAATAAGAAAAGGAAATGCAGTAGGTGGCTCAGCTGAAGAAAAGAGAAGTCTGCTCACATAAGGGTCTGGACTGAGGCTGGAGGGTCAGGGACTCAATCATAAAACTACCCTATGTGGACATGCTTTAGAAAAGATAAGTAGTAAAGAATAAATAGAGAAAAAAAGGTGGCGAATGCTCCAGCGCGCAGAAGCTCCAGAAAGCTCCACTTCACCGAGGAACTGCATCAATCTCTGGGAACAACATCAGGGGTTTCTTTTCTCTGATTCAAGGAACTGAGACAGAGGGAAGAACTGAGTGACAGGGGGCTGTGGCCAGAGAAGCTTAGTGCCTTCCATCCAGGCTTCCACTAGGAGAGACCTTCTTGAACTTGTTACCAAACTCTGTGGGCCAGTCCAAAGCTTCCTTTAATTAAGATGCCAAAGTCCCTTTAGCTTCCAGGTGAGAAAAGATTCAGGTGAGAAGGATGACTAGAGGATGAGGGCCCCCAAAATGTACCTTGAAGCCTAAATATTGCTGGGTGAAACCAAATCTGTGGTCTGCTATCAGATTTTTTGCTTCCATGCATTCTTACCTACCAAAGAAAGCTCTCTTCATATAAAATGGCAGCTTTCAAAATTGTTAGGCTAATGTATATTCTTCTAGTTTGGGAGAATATTGAGATCTCTCATTTAACAAACTATAACCATTTGGGATTTTTCCTGGAGGAGATGTCACCTCTTGTGGGACAGAAATTGGAAGCAAGACTTGAGCTAGTGCTTGGGACACTGAGGAGCAGAGGCTTCCATCGTGCTTGAGGTACAGTGTATCTGGTTATGCAGGGAGGGATGGTTGCAGAAAGGTCAGAAAGATGGGCACATACTAAGATAATGGACGGATAGACAGACTAGTATGCCCCACCCTCGCCCCAGAACATACCTTGGGAATATGTGGACCTGTGCTGGGGAGAGGAGCTGTATGTGTGTGAGTAGATGGCCCGAGCTGTGCCTGGCAGCCAGGAGCTTGGGTTGGAGACCTGGCACCTGTTCGTCCTCTGCATTGCCCTCTGCATGCAGATTGTGAGTGACGGGACAGTGGCAGTGACTGTGGCCTAGCTGTGGACTCCCGGGCTAAAACAGAGCTTGAGTTTCAGGCTCTGTTCCATGACTCTGCAGAGGACTATACCAAATTGGCCCAATGGACTGTCAGGGACACCATGTGGCTGCAACCATGACAACTGTCACATGGAGTTCCCCAGAGAAAGAAGCATGCTCACTGCTTCCTGTCCTTGCAGGGATTTAATCAGACCTCATGGAAAGAGTAAGACCCCAAAGTTCTTGGACTTGTCACAAGAATATGAGGTCTATAGAGGAGAACATTTTTTGTTGTTGTTGTTCCCACTGCTGTTGTTTTTGTTTTGTTTTTAAATTTTTATTTCCATAGGTTATTGGGGAACAGGTGGAGTTTGGTTACATGAGTAAGATCTTTAGTGGTGATTTGTGAGACTTTGGTGCACCCATCACCTGAGCAGTATACACTGCACCCTATTTGTAGTCTTTTATCCCTCACCCCCTTCCCACTCTTTCCCCTTGAGTCTCCAAAGTCCATTGTGTCATTCTTATGCTTTTGCATACTCATAGCTTAGCTCCCACTTATGAGAAAACATACAATGTTTGGTTCTCAGTTCTTGAGTAACTTCACTTAGAATAATAGTCTCCAATCTCATCCAGGTCCCTGCAAATGCCATTAATTCATTCCTTTTTATGGCTGAGTAGTATACCACAGTTTCTTTATCCACTCATTGACTGATGGACATTTGGGTTGGTTTTCTGTTTTTGCAATTACGAATTTTGCTGCTATAAACATGTGTGTTCAAGTATCCTTTTCATATAATGACTTCATTTCCTCTGGGTAGGTACCCAGTAATGGGATTGCTGGATCAAATGGTGGTTCTACTTTAAGTTCTTTAAGGAATCTCCACACTGTTTTCCATAGTGGCTGTACTAGTTTACATTCCCACCACCAGTGTAGAAGTGGAGGAGAACATTTTAATATATTAAAGAATGATTTCAAATATACAAAAGACAATAAAATAACAAGTAGTTTATATATGCAGAAATAATATATAAATATTATATAATATAAACTATATAATAAACAATATATAAATAAATGATTACCTAGAATTATATTATTTATAATATACAAAATAGATAATATATAAATATTATATAATTATATGATAAATTATTACATATATGTAGGAAAAACACACTGTTTTTCTTCCACCCCCACACCACAAAGTAAAAGTTTCCTCCCACACACCAAGCAAGCAATCAGTTCTGTGGCAGACCCCAGCTCCCGTGCTCCAATTAGGATCCCTTCCAACATGACCTACCTGGAGACAATGTCAAGTCCCCTAAGTTGAGGCTCAGTCCCACAAGACTGTACCCCACTTCCAATGCCAATCTCAAACCCCAAGTTGTTTTATCTGTGCTTCTAATTGACTGCCTATAAATTGGGGGATCCCATAACCCCCTCCTTGGGTTTGACTGATTTGCTAGAGTGGTTCACAGAACTTCGAAATAACACATTCATTCATTTATCATAAAATATATTACAAAGGGGACAGATGAAGAGATGATTCATATGAGAAGGCACATGGTGAGGCATGGAGCTCCTAGCCCTCCCTGCTGTGCCACCTTCCACATCTCCACGTGCTTAGCCATCAGGAAGCTCATCCTGTCCTGTCCTCTTGGGCCTTTTATGGAGACTTCACTGGACAGGCATGATGGAGGCATGGACAACCATGTGGAAATGTGACTGGACACAAAGGGTACCACCTAACACTAACAGTGGGGAGGCAGCAGGGTCTCTCTGTCCAGATTCTTCTTGGCCTCTCTGTGTGGTGTTTCTTCCTCCTGGCTATGGGGCAAAACCTCTTCTGAAATGGGATCTTATGACCTACAGGGAGGCAAGGTAGGTAAGAAATTTTCTTTGTGGTCTAAGAAAGAAAAGTGAGGGAAGATTCTTGCCTCAGGAAGAAAAAAGAAGCAGGTAAAAGAAGGGCAGGAGAAGGTCAGAGAGATTGTTTTCTGAGGCCTGCTCCTGTGAAGTAAAGCACTCAACTTTTTTTTTTTTTTTTTGAGATGGAGTCTCGCTCTGTTGCCCAGGCTGGAGTGCAGTGGCTGGATCTCGGCTCACTGCAAGTTCCACCTCCCGGGTTTACGCCATTCTCCTGCCTCAGCCTCCCGAGTAGCTGGGACTACAGGCGCTCGCCACCTTGCCCGACTAGTTTTTTGTATTTTTTTTTTTTTAGTAGAGACAGGGTTTCACTATGTTAGCCAGGATGGTCTCGACCTCCTGACCTTGTGATCTGCCCGTCTCGGCCTCCCAAAGTACTGGGATTACAGGCTTGAGCCACCGCGCCCGGCCAGCACCCAACTTTTAAGCAAAAGACTCTTTCACCTTTATGGCTCTGAAGCTGCTCCAGGAACCAAAGGCAAAAAGCCAAATACTTTAACGAAAGATATGCTTATTGCTGTAGTCACTTAAAAAATAACCAGGGCTGTGGGAATTTTGAGCCAGGTATCGTGGATGAAAACCAATAATATATATCGTAATATCACAGTATCAGATGCCCAGATTCAGTAAACATTAAAGTTTTGTCATATTTCCTCAGATGAAAAACAAAACAATTGCTCATAGAGCTAAAGTATTTGTAATCCATTTTCGTTGCCTTCTCTTCTTCCCTCCTTCCTCTTTCTACTCTTCTATACGCGTGTGAACCTTCTTATCTCTGCTTTTACACACTGACTGCCCATGTGTGTTCATAAATGGTATATTGATGGGTTTAAAATATATATATAAATGTTATATTTTATGTGTCCTTCAATTTCACTCAACATTAACTTTTTAAGGTTATTCATTTGATACAATAGAATTAGATCTAGTTCATTTGTTTTAATCTCTCTCTCTCCCTCTCTCTATACACTATACATGTAACACTTTGTATACTGTTTACATATTTTACTTCATCCATTTTTCTATTAAAGGATGTTTGGTTTGTTTCCAGTTTTTACATTTTTTACAGTTAATTTTTAAATTAAATTAGAGTTTATTTTCACATAACATGTGCTGTGGTATTTCCACATGTCACAGTATCATTCTGGGATAAGATATCTTTTTCTTTACTGTTTTGTAAAGCCTCCTATTTTCTATTTCAGGTATTGATGTACTTACAGGTTTGCTTTTTGACTACTCTAGTATTTCATTAATCTATGTGTTTATCGCTGAACCAACACAGTATTGTTTTAATTATCGTAGATTTATGGCAAGATTTGATATTTCATAGGGCAAGACCCACACCTTTATTCTTGAAAATTAGAAAGCTGTGATTTAGATATTCAGCTTTTGCTTTAAGACACTTCATTTGAATAAAAAACCAGGTGTGAACTTTGACCACAAGCTGAGGAATTGGGATATATCATATACAGTCTGTATTTGGTCCTTAAAACAACCTCGTAGGATTGAAAGTATTATTCCCATCTTAGACACCATGAAACTAAGAATTGGTGGTGTTAGCTAACATGTCTGTGTGAAGACATTCAGGAAATGACATGTGCAGAATCTCTTTGACATGCATGCATATTAAAGATATTTTCTACGAGATCATGTAGTACCCCTCATGAAGCCCCATGATAAATGATTGCCTCTCTCCTTGAGCAAGATGAACTATCTCTGTTTTCCTCTTTGGAGTATAGGAAACTTGGATTCAAATTTGTGCTTAATAATTTAACTCAGAAGTTTCTTATGATTCAATTATCTTTGTACTACTTTTTATCTTTCTTAATACCTCATTCTAATTTGCATTTTTCTTGTCTTGATTTTTATGTATTTTTTCCTACTGTGTTGTGTTAATGCAAGCAGGTTTTATTGCCAACCTTAAATAATTTACAAATAAAAAAAAGAAAGAATACATGTTCTGTTACAACAAGGCTTTGCAAGCTTTAATTGCATTGGAATCACATGGGATCTTGTTGAAACGCAGGTTCTCAATAGGTCTGGGGTGGAACCTGAGACTGCATCTCTAACCTGCTCCCAGATGGTGCCTAGGCTGCTGACCTAGGATCACAGTTCGAGATGCAAGGCTCTGCACCCAGGATGAGAAGGTATTGTGTAATTGGATCACTGGGCTTCCCCAGAGGAGAGATAGTTGCCCATAGTAGGTTGAGAATCATTATTGACAGCTCTCAGGTTTTCTGAATCTTGACGTGAAGTTGGGAAACAAAGTTCTTCTTCAGTGTGATCTACTTTCAGCTGCCTTTCCCAGCCAGGACAAAGGCTTTTCCAGCTAAGAAGGATCGTGTAGGTAGAGAGGATGTTCTTCCTTTCTAATAGTAGGTCTCAACTGGGGCTGCACATTAGAATCAATGGGGGAGCTTTTAAAACTTGTTATACCCAAGCCACACTTCAGTCCAATTAATCAGAATTTCTTGGAGCAGGGCCTCAATAATTTTTTTAAGTTTCTCAGGTGATTTCAAAGTGCAGGGAAGATAGAGAACGCTGCTTTGCAAGGATAAAGGGAGATGATCCCTGTGACCCATTTTTCAAGAGAATCCTGCCCTCCTAGCTGACTCTCCTTTTGAGGAGGGGGAGGTCCCTGGTGAGTACCTTGCGGCCTCCTTCCAGGGCTGTGCCAGCATCTGGTTATTGTTTTCAAACTATTTCTACTATCAGGTTCCTGAAATTTCCCCTGTTGGGATCCCATATCAGGCTGAGTTCCTTGAGAAACTTCCCATTTTAAGATTCAAGTAAAAATTAAAGAGTAAACATTTTAAATAACAGATTTTTTGGTACTTAAATAATTATGGACCATATCTTTTGCTTCTTCATCAATATATGCTTCAATCTCCATCTCCATTTCTTTGTCATTATTTTTCATGTCAAAATTAATTGTATTGGAAAGCAAGATTCACATTTTCTCTTTAAACATCTTATTTTGATGGCATGGAAATTAGAGAGTTTGAAATCTATATGACCCTGGAATTGAATCTCAGCTCCTCTAAATGTTAGTGGTGTTAAAGCGCAACGTTTGTCATAGAAAAAAGCCTGAATAATATGTATTTCATCTGTGTCGTGTCAAACCCTGATCGCTACAGTTGGAATGGCACTGGGTTTAAGAGGCTGAAAAAGAGATCCAGAGCCAGCAAATGAGACATGAGGTTTTATTGGGTGCTTGCATACAGGGGAGAGAGTCCAGTGGCAGCGGCTGGGCAGGATAACAATACTGCCCAGTGGCGGTGGGCTAGGCAGGAGAACTGCAGTGGCTTGCAATAGGCATGCAATTTATACAGCATGTTTTCACTCAGTACCCTCCCCATAATGACCTCCACCCTGCATCCTTCATTCAATTCAAACTCGGGGCCTTGAGCCCCTGTGTGGCCTGTTTTCCACAGGATGGGATGGGACAGGTGTTGGGGGACTCAGATGTTCCTCACAGGCAAGCAACAGATCTCCAGGTTGGCCACTCCTGGATTCCCTAGCTGAGAACACACATTCAGGTGTGTCTGCCACACAGGGTCATTCTCAGGTATGCTTAAGGTATTGCTAGGAGGTGCATTTACCCTACAACATGGTTGATAAATGAGTTTAAAAAGTTAAATAAGACTATGTAACAGAATTTCCTCCATTTCATGGAAACTCAAATCTTAGCTTCCTTCCTTCCCCATTTAGAAAGAAGATGCAATATATACTTTCATATAATTAATACCCTTCCTTCTCCTAAAAAAGATTTAAGGAGACTTAAAGGAACAATATAAAGCCAATATACAAACAAATATTTAATGGAAAGCATGCGCCTGAATGAGATCGTTCTTTTAGAGAAATAACTGTCACATTCCACCATTAAGAAGTGATGTGTTCTCCATAACCTTAATCCAAATGAATAAGTTTTGAATGGAAGAACTGCTGCTAAAATTCCTAATGAAACATAACAATTACTTTATTTTTTTCTTTTAAACTGAAGTTTGTACATTGCAAAAAATTGAAGACAAATATGTTTATCTTTTTTTGCAAAAAATTAAAGACAAATATGTTTACCTTTTTTTTGCTAAATTTCAGGGCTATTTTGAAATTTGGTATTACTTTAAATATAGACAAAGAATTAGATTTATTGTTTTAGAAAGAAATCCATTCCCATTCAATTAGACTATTTTTCAGTGTTAGATTTTTTTTTTCCTCCATAAGAGCAAGCAGATTTACACATTTATACACTCAGAATTCAAACTACCAGTATATTTGGATATGCATTTGTCAAATGAGAACACATTACCTATTCTCAGAAAGAAAGCCTTGGTTCTGAGCTATAGTAGGGATAATCTTGAATATTACTGTTTATTTCACAACTCCATAACCTTGTTTCTACCCCTTCTTTGAAAACAGGTTGAACACCATATTTAATTTTGAAGCTAATAAAATGTTTTATTTTGTGGGATTTTATAGCTCCTTTTGTAATATGGAGATATAGGGGTGAAAGTCAGTGCCTCATATATAAGGATTGCAAATTCAAATAGGAACTGCGGTAACTTAAAAAAAATAAGCAAAGTGGCACCGCATTTCCTTTAGAGCACATACGAATAATTTTCACTCTCACAAAGAGGCCCAAGCTCATTTTTCTTTAAACATGTGGTATATTGCTTATCATTTTTCCCTGGGTACAGAGAAATATTTATCTACAAAAAGAAAATAAACAGTACAAACATGATGCTAAGTGGCATATACTATGTTACCTTTAGGTCATGGAGACAGTAGGGAAAGGTGAGGACTGTGGCAAACAACAAAACATGTCCAATGGTGGGCATGTGGGAATGAAGCCCAGTGTCAGCAGGCCTTTTGAGTTTCCAAGAGAAACAAGCAGTCCAGTGGGCTAGGCAGGAGAACTGCCTATGTTGAGATGTTGTAGTTTTAAAATTATATCCATTAAAAATCAATTTATGGGACAAATAAAACACAACTGCCAGTCAAATTCAGCTAGAAGACCATAAGTGTGTAACTACTGCTTGGAGAAAAAATAATGCAAGAGATCCACATGGGAGCAACTCTAGTGAGGTATTTGATGTGCAGATTAGTTCCTTTCTAGAATAAAATTGCTGAACTTTCAAGGGAAATATGAGATGCTCTGTGTGTGTGCGTGTGCGTGTGTGTGCGTGCGTGCATGTGTGTGTACACAGTGGGCTTGTCAGAAAATCCATTTGGTTGAATGGGACGCTTTACGAAGTATATAACACTTTTGCAATGGAATGTTTAGGGTTCATGGTGTGTATTTAGAGCAAATAGGGATTCTAGAAAGGAACTATTCTATATTCTAGAAAGGAACTAATCTCCATCATCCAGTGTGGTGGAGGGTCCCACCGTTCAGTCACTCAGGACTCAGTGGGGCTCCCAGAGAAAATGCCAGGGCATAAGAGGGATGCCATTCCAAATAAAGGGCAATAATAAGCCTAGGGGGAGCAGCCACCTGTCAAGAGTAAACTAAACTACATTTGTGGAGGTGGTTTTGTAATATGGACAAATGTTAAGGACATTTCTGCTCAGAATGGGCCAGATCAATGTCTCTCAAGGCCTTGCCTTGCGCTTGTCTCTAGCATTGCAGATTGTTGCTCTTACCCTCCCTGTCCACCATCCTCCCTGCTTTTGTATTCTTCTTCTTCTCCTGGAGAAGTGGAGAGAAGTTTTCAGGCTCACCATGGCTCCACTGTTCAGGGTCCTGGCCCACAAGCTCATGTCAGCCAATCACTTTTTTATACTTGTAGACTGTAAAGAAGCAGCTGTCCTGCACACATATTTAGTGAATTCTGAATGTGTACTACAGGCATTTTTTTTTTTTTTTAAAGCAGGGACTTTCCCCATGTGAGAGAAAGAAAGAGAAATTTGTATTCACACTGCTTTGTGGAATTCTAAAATGTGTTTTGGGGGGATACAATTCAAACACTAAAATAATCCATTTCATGCATATTAATTGATTTTTACATGAAAACAATTCCCATTCGCATGAGAGCTTTGGCAAGTTTAGAGTCTGGGGAAGATGTTATAAGCAGTAGTGGAGAAAAATAAAACTAAACATTGCACTATGTTGGCAAGAGCTTAGGAAGACAAGCTCAGGCTCATATTCATTTTTCCTGCTGTCCGTGGCAGAATTCTGATGGTTCTCTTGCCCATTGCAGGCCACTCTTTCTTTATTATTCTCTATCCATAGTCTCAAGTTTGTGGTTTGAGTCTGAGCCTCTCCTATTCTCTAATGATCGTCTCTCCTTAGGTGAGTGCCTATCCTATGGAAATAAAAAATATGTTGCTGTCTCTCAAACCCATTTTCATCTAATTGACACTCTATTCTGATGCCCCATTCGCACACAAACTTCACCTCCAAATGACTTAAACAAAAGGACATTTATTGACTCACGTATCACAGGCAAACACAAGTAGGTGAGTTCCAGGGCTGGCTGAATCCAGCAACTATGGCTCCAATTGGCGGTGCTTCTCTTGTCTCTCCCCTTCCCACACCATGTGCCAGTTTTGTCTGCTAGCTGTTAGTGACAGGACTTCTGCGGTTTGAGACCTTAGATCCTCACTTCTCAGTGTCCACAGAAAAAAAGAAGGATAAATCCTGGACCCACTCTCAGGAGAGAGAGGAAATTTCTTTCCCCAAAATTCCCAGCAAAGCCTTCTGTGAGATTCGCTGTTCTAAACTGGGACATGCCTGTTCCTAAACCTGTTCTTCCAAGACAATTTCCATGTGGAGATTGTTTTGCCTTCTCATCCCTAAATCACTCGTGTGGTTAGCATGCAGGAGAATGCACGCCTGTGACACAGCTTTAGGAGGTCCTGATGACACGTGCTCAAAGTGGTAGGGACACAGCTTGGTTTTACACATTTTAGGGAGATATGAGACATCAATCAATACATGTGGTATGTATATTGGTTCTGTCCAGAAAGGCGGGACAACTCGAGACGACCTTGAAGAGGTTAGCCAATAGTTTTCATCTCTATCCAATTTGTACCCCTTTTTTAATATTAAATTGTTGTATCGTTCCCTTTATTATTATGAAGTAAAATCCATAGAGAATTAAACTTAACTAAATGTTTAACCTCAGAAAATTGATATAATATCCAAATTATAATATAATATAAAAGAAATGAAAGGAGTTTATAATAAAATAACATATATTTCAATCTGCAAATGGTGGGGCATGATCACACTAGAACCTCATTACTCAAACTGTGGTCCATGGACCAGCATCAACACCTGCTGGGAACATGTTAGGAAAGCAGAACCTCAGGCCCCAGCCCAGACTTATTCAACGAGCATCTGCATTGTAACAACATTCCCAAGAGACTCAGGGTGCACATTAAAGCTTGGGACACAAGGTCCTGGAAGACATAATGTAGTCAAATGTTTCTCACTACTTGTAGAATCATGCTGAATACGACAGCTGCAAATGTTGACGGTACAGATGTGTTGGCAACTCAAACATCCACTGGTGATATGATTTTTGGAAATGATGAACAACTCTTGAGATGAGAACAAAACAAAATACAATGCACCTCAGTTTGCATAATGGTTGCATTACCAGAAATACAATGTATAATAAATGATGTAAAATATGCTTTGTGTTTACATGTCAAATGGAGTTAGGTCTTTAGACTTGTATAATTATAAATAGGGTTTATGCTGATTCAGGTTTTTTTTTTTAATACCAGGTAGAATATTTGAAAGTAGTGCAGATTATAGGACAATTCTTTAGGCTTTCTTGTATTTTCCGTGAAAATCTCAAGTACCCATCTTGCCTAGGACAAACTTTAATTTGGGGTAGAGAATTCAGCTTTTCTAAACTGGCAAAGCTCAGTTTTTGTTCAGGTCAGGTTCTTAAAGGGCCTGCTGTAAGTTTCTAGGGATTTCTTGCAGAGGACATGCCCAGACTATGAATCACGTGGGGCAGCCATTCATAGGAATAAGAGAGTAGATTGTATTCACACATGTTGGCTCTTAAAGTCAGCTATGTCACTCGTTAAGATGAATGTGTGCAGATGTGTCTGCTCTATTGATAATTACCCTGAGTATAGGGACCTTGTCATTTTTGTGCACTGCTATGTCCCCATTCCCTAGCCTAATAGTTTTCCAATTTAGCAGCAATCAGAATCACCTGGAAGTCTTGTTAAACCACAGATGGTTGGGCCTCATCCCCAGGGTCTTGGATTCAATAGGCCCAGTGTGGCCTGAGAATTTGTATTTCTATCAAGTTCCCAGCTGATGCTTCTTAAATTACCCAAGGTCCAAAGGTTACCCTTTGAGAATCATTGGCTCAATAAATATTTATGAATGAATGAATTGTATTCAATCAACTAGTCAGTCAATAAATACTTATGGAGTGGGTACTAGTGCCAGGCTCAGGAAACAAATCAGACACCATCCTAGGCCCTTAGGAAGAAACTTCAAGTGGGGGAGAATAAACAAGGGCTGTATGTCTGAGTGTATCAGCAGAAAACAGCATGCTCAATGTGGGTAATCAAAGAAAGATTAATGAAGGAAGACTATTTGCAGCGGGATGGACCGAGTTCATGGAACCACAGGGATGGTAATGCACCCGGGGACTAGACAGAGCAAAAAGGCTTTGCCACTCCCAGGCCAGAAGGGGCAGAAAAATTGAGAGTTGTGGCCCTGAGAGAGGGGCTCCCCGACAGGAGCTGGGGCCTAGGTAGAGGATCCCAGAAGTTATTACACTGCAGTCCTTCAGGGATGGAGTGGTATAAGATAAATCTTCTCAGTCCTTACCTGCCATGCCCTACAATCTCCTCCATGACTTTCATGTGGGTTTACCAGAAAAAATATAGAACACCCAGTTAAATTTGAAATTTCAGGCCGGGCGCGGTGGCTCACGCCTGTAATCCCAGCACTTTGGGAGGCTGAGGCGGGCGGATCACAAGGTCAGGAGATCAAGACCACGGTGAAACCCCGTCTCTACTAAAAATACAAAAAATTAGCCGGGCGCGGTGGCGGGAGCCTGTAGTCCCAGCTACTCAGGAGGCTGAGGCAGGAGAATGGCGTGAACCTGGGAGGCGGAGCTTGCAGTAAGCGGAGATCGCGCCACTGCACTCCAGCCTGGGTGACAGAGTGAGACTCCGTCTCACTAAAAAAAGAAAAAAAAAGAAATTTCAGAGAAATAAGGAATTTTTAAAATATTAGTGCAATATTTGGATATACTTATACTAAAAAACAAATGACTCATTTGTCTGAAATTTCAAACCGTGTTGTTGTTGCTGAATCTGGCAACCCTATCTCCATGGGGAAATTTAACCAGAAGCCAGAAAGCAGGGCACAGTGAGAGGTACCATCCATAAAACTCTCAGGAGCAGGATGGAGACAGGGGATCTGGAGAAAGGAAGGATTTTCAAAGTTGAAAAATAATGACATGTTGCATGATCTAGTGCAGAGAAAGAAATGGATAATTGAAGAGAAATTGAACGCATCCACTAGAAGCCTTAGAAAAGAGCGTGCAGTTGTTATCTCTCATGACAAGAGTACAGGTAGCATATGTGGGTAGAGTCTTTACAATGGCCTACAAGCGGGACAGGATCTTCCCCTACCATTGCCAGTTGGTTGTCACCTACTATTCTCCTCCCTCACCCTTCTTGCCCCCAAAACAATGGTCTCCTTGTTCCCTGCTATAGTTTGATAAGCAAGAATGTTCAAAGGTGGCCCTGGAGGCTCACTTGGGGTGACCTACACAATGAATTGTTTGGAATGACACTGATCTGGTAGAAGGGGCTTCCACAAAACTTAGCTTCCCTTAGGTCTGGTGGCTTCTTTCCCCCGGAAGGAGGGGCTACAAATACTCATGGACTCCAAGATCCCCAAATAACTTTAGTAAACATCTCACACCTCAAATCCTACCCACTTGCCTCCAAGCAGCACTTATTTCCCAAGGAGAAGGTCACCCTCACCTTCCCAGGGAATTGGGTCACTCCATGGGCAGACAAGTCTACTGTGTGTCAAACCCCAGCATGCCTCATCATGAGATGAAGACAGATTAGGAAATTGTATGCCTCTTCCAATCCTATGGATTCCTCACTTGTAAGATTCTCTAATAAAGCCTCTTCCTTACTTATTCTGCAGATGTTGTGGAGTTTATCTTTGGCTCAGCTGAATGATCCCATATCAACACAAGGACATTCAATGTGGATGGCCCCTTGTACATTCCAAACGTGCTCCTGCCTTTGAACTTGGTAGACACACCACCTGTTGTATATTCTACCTGTAATATACTTTCCCAAGGTAAGTTTATGGAGCATTCCCTCACTTCCCTCACATCTCTGCTAAAATATCTCCTCATTAGAAAGACCTTCCCTGATAACCCAAAATGAAATAGTAATTTGATCTCCCCTGCAGCTTCCTTTTTATATTCTATGTTTTATTTGTGTATTGTCTTCCCCAACTAGAATGTAAATTACTTGAGATCTGACACTTTATTGTGTTTCCTGATATACTCCCAATGCCTAGAAGAGCACCCAACATGTAGTAGATGCTCAAAAATATTTGTTGAATGGATGCATGTGAGAAAAAAGATGGCAATTAAGTGGACTATGAATTGTTGGCATAGCAAGATTGAAAATTGAACTTCTAGGAAGCTACATCTGTGAGAGGGCAAGAGAATATAGTATTTTGGATTAGGTTGGAAGAGATGGGATAGGAGAGAATCCTATTAGGATAGTTAGGATAATTTTTGGAGACGGGCTTGATAGGGCTTGTTGGTGGATTGTATTTGGTGAGTACAAGGAAGAGAAGAGTCAAGGATAACTCTTATCATGAATAGTTGGATGGATGGGCTTTCCATTTACTGAGATGGAAAAGGCTTACAGATAAGCTGACTGGGGTGGTTGTGGAGGAAAATCAAGAGTTTGGCCATGTTATGTTTGAGATATCTGGTAGACATCCAATTGTAGATGTCAAGTAAGAATTGGTTATATTAGGTTTAATTTGCAGTGAAAAGTCAGTGATGGAGATGAAGATGTAAGTTTGGGAGTTTTATATAATTTTCAAAATCAAGAGACTGTTTTAATTCATGTAGAGAAAATACCTTGAAAGTGGAAAGAAGGGAAGCTCAGAAAGAGAGTCCTGTGATTGCCAGTAGTTGGGGGTCAATGAGAAGAGAAAAGGCAAACAAAAAGATGGAGAAGGAACAGTCAATGAAGAAGTAAAATAAAAACAGAAGTGTGCTAAGTCTTGAATGAAAGAAAAAAATTGAAGATGCAGAGGTTAATTAGTATAAGTTTTATGGAGGGAAAATGGCAATATGTACCAATATCTTAAAGATAATCACACTTTTTATTAAGTAATTCAACTCCTAGGAATCTAGCCTATAAAATTCTAAAACTGGTGGAATAAGATTTACACACAAGAGATTTTCACTGAAGCATTATTTCATAATAGCCAAAGATTATGCACAACATAAATGTCCAAAAATAGGGGATTGGTTAAATAAATTGTGATACAGCCATACAATTGAAAATTATGCAGTCATTAAATTATGTTTATGAAGAGCTTTTAATGAGCTAAAAAATGCTTATAAGATGATATAATGTTGAATGAAAAAATAGCATGCAAATTTTATATACAGGATCATCTCAATTATTTACTCATACATACTCACTGAAAATTGCTGGAAAGAAATATGCTAAAATATTTTGAATGGTTCCCTGTAGGTTATAGGATTATGAATAATTATTATTTTTCTTTGTTTTAAAATTGCATTTTGAATCATCATGTACTTCCTCTATAAGCAGAAAACATTAAAAAAATTCTTCCTTATATTGAGTTGAAATCTCCTTTCCTCTTATCTGAGTCATTGCTTCCTGTGCCTCTGTAGAGATAGAGGTGTAAGCAAATCTACTCCTTGTTACATAGGACAGTGTTCAAATATTAGAAGAGAGCTGCCAACCAAGAATTTTAGCTTTACCTGTTGATATAGTTTGGCTGTGTGTCCTCATCTAAATCTCATGTTGAACTATGATCTTCATTGTTGGAGGAGGGGCCTGGTGGGAGGTGATTGGATCATGGTAGTGGATTTCCCCCTTGCTATTCTTGAGATGGTGAGTGAGTTCTCACGAGATACGATTGGTTGTTTAAGAGTGTGTAGCACTTCCCCTTTCACTCGTTCTCTCCTGTAGCCATGTGAAGATATGCTTACTTCCCCTTTGCCTTCCACCATGATGGTAAGTTTCCCGAGGCCTCCTCAGCCATGCCTCCTATACAACCTGCAGAACTCTGAGTCAATTAAACCTCTTTTATCTATACGCTACCCAGTCTCAGGAAGTTCTTTATAGCAATGTGAGAATGGACTAATATACCTGTGATTCCACATCACCCTGCCTTTCAAGCTCCTGAGCAAAGAAACCACCCACGTCTCATCCACAGCTCCTAATTGTGTCTTCTATATCATTTACTATAGTTTTCTCACATGCAAAATGGGGATAAATTGTTGGAAGGACTTCATTTCATGAAATCCTATGTAATCTAAGTGCTACACAAATTAGAAGGTGTGAACACTCAGGAGAGGATGATCTGAGAGAGAGTGTAAGGGAGGGAGAAGAGAGGAAACTGGAGAGTGCCCAGCTTGTCAGTAACTACGGAAGTGGTGGTGGCCACTCATCAAGGCTCCCCTCCATCAAGGGGTTCTGATAGCTCCTGTACTGCCTCCCCTGAGAGTCAGGAAGAAGTGAGGTGAAAAGTACAAGCACCTTTGCATGTGAGTAAGCACAGCCTGTATGCAAAAATGGATTCTTTTCACATCGAGACCTTTCTATTCATTCCACATCCCCATCCCCTAATGTGACAGGATGCCCTGGGGACTTGTGATGCTTGCAGAGATACATGTCATGCAAGGCAGATGTGGCCCTTCTCCAATGAAGTGGCTGCATCCCCAACATTGAGAGCTTACCCACATGGCCAATTCCTATCTCTCTCAAATCATGCCACTCCTGGGTATTCGTTAGGATTCTGCTCAGCTCCCAGCTTATCCCTGAAGGTTGGAGCCTGGCAGACGTGAGTCCATATCGTTACTCTAATATTTACTCACTGTGAAACTTCAGCCATATTGTTAATTTTTCTGACCCTTAATTTCTCCATTTATAAAGTATGCTTAATAATAACTACTTCTTATGGCTCTATAGATTCAGACAGTTAACATATATAAAGTTCTTATGCAGGAGAAAATTCATAAATCTTAGTTTTCTCCTATCTTTTTATCCTGTCCTTTCTTTCCTATATGTCACAGAAATCACTCCTGTTTTCATAATTTCTTTTGCGTTACCTTCTGCCTAAAATAGATTCTCCTATTTCTCTGAAAGTTCAGATCCTACCCATCTGAAATGATACTCGGGCCATAAACTCCATGTGAACTTCTTTCCTGAAATATTTCTTCTTCCCCTGAACACATATAGAACTTATTTATTCCTCCCTTTTGGAACTTGTCAACTCCTAACTTGTGCTTCTGCTTTGTAGTTGTATTTCTTTCCATTGACTAAAATAGAACTCTTTGAGAGCTGGAGTGATGGTAGCATGATGGATCTGTAAGGTCTTGTAATCTCACATGTCTTCATTTTAAATATGGAGAAACTGAGACTCAAAGGCATGACCTGTATGTTCTCAGGTTGCATATTTAGTTGAAGACAGAACCGGGAGAGGGATTAGACTTTCTGACAACTTTATCCAGTTTTTTCGCATCAATGAAAGTGGGTGATTTGCTGCAGGACTCTTTATCCTGGAACATTCTCTGCCCAGGGCTCTCCTTAATCAAAAGGCAGTAGAGTAGCAGTTTGGGACTTGAAGTCTGATGCCTGGGTTGAGTCCCTGTTGCTGCTGAGTGCAGAGTTTCTCCTAGGTCATTTTCTTACTGTAGACCAGTGAACTGCTGTTCCTCTCCTCTGCAGCCTTCGCCAGTCTCTTACCCTCACCTGAATGATGATTTAGCCATTTGGGAAAGGAGGTATAATAAAAGGATTAAAAATTACCCACCACCCTTACTCCAGGACTGGAGGACAAGACAGTACTCAGATTTGATTAAATGAATAGCTAGGTGACTATTTTCTGTGGGAGGTCAAGCCCTGACCCTGCTTTTGAGTTAGGTATTCTGGTTTATTCTTGACGGTCAACTGATGACTTCTGTGTTTTCTCTTTGTCCGTGAAAGGAATTTTTTCTCCAAACTGAGCTGAAATGTCATAGGTATAATATTAGCCCATCAGAAAATTTATTGATAATTTACAATTAGGGGCCCAAGTACTGCTATAATTTTTGTTTTCAATCCAACGTTTCTGTCTGTCTTCTTTAGAAGGGTCCTCTAATTAATTGGCATGTAAATGAGGCATCAGGGCTCTGGGTTTATCAAGGGCTTCGCATAGTTCTCAAAGACTTTCTCATCTCATTTTCAAGGCAATTTGCATACTTTCACTGCTAGTTCTCCTTACACTTTTCTTTGAAGAAACCTCTTATGCCCGTGGGTGTTCTGTGTCTACAACTCCCTTGACCTAACACTTGTGCTTTACTGTCCCTTGAGCAATGACATTGCCTTAGGCAAAAGTGACAAATTTCCATCACTGATGAGCCTCTTGAAAGGCTCAGAGAGTGTCTCAGGTACTGGTTTGAATTTATCTAGAGCTGAGGCTGTACATCCTGTCATCTTTAGCCATTCCATGCACAAATTAAAGAAAAATGTGTTCTTCCATGTAGAAAGAAATAATAATCCTTTCCAAATAAGGTACCTTTCATTTTGCTATGCTAATGAAATTTAGATGGATCTAAATTTTTTCTTCTTCATTCTTACTATACAAATGGCATTAAACAGTGATGTACTCATGAAGGATGAGTCACTGCCTCTTGACCTAGATTTTGGTCACATTCTATTTGTTGTGGAAGAAAGGAGATGGTCACCTTTTTTCTGCAGTTGAGTTTGGTACTTACTGGCCATAACTTCTTATAAAGCAAAAATCATTTTGCTTTGAGTGCTTAGATACCCATACTGTTACCCATTCAACAAATACTAGTTGAATGATATTCCATGCTAGCCATTGTGCTGGAATTTAATGAAAGACAGTGTCTGCCTGTAAAGACTTGATGGTTTAGCACAAACACTGATATTGTAGGGGGATGGAATAGGCCAAGAATTAGGAAATGTGAATGGTGGTTCTGGATTTGTCATATTTTGTGACCTGGACATCTCACCAGTGAGGAAACTTGGTTCAAAATGTAAATCCATGTTTCATCAATTTAAGATGCTGTTGAATGTAGGAAGAACCTTATTTAATGTGCCACTAAGATAAAATAAAAACTGCTTACTAAACTATGACAAAATGCTTTTTTATCCAGGTGGAATTTTTATTGTATATATACTGGAAGAGCTCTTTTAGACTTATTTAAACATCAGTTTTCTTCAATCATATATCCTTTTTTGGTACACAGCAAAGAAAAATCGAAACAGAATCAAACACTCTTCATAGTTGTAGTCTTCTGAATCAGTTGTTAGCTCAGGGCTGTTGATGTCCACGCTTTTCCACTCAGCACCATCATCTGCATCATCAAGAATGCTAGTGATGTGTGTTTCTTTGAAAGAACATGCCACTTCTGGTTTTAGTATTTTCTTTTGAAGCTACTGACATTCATTATGCAAGTTTCGACCTTGACAGTTTCATAGTTTTACCAGAAGGTTTCAACTGGATGTTTTCAGAAAACTACCAAAATTGATATTCCCCCACCAAATTGTCTTTGAATGCTTTCTTTGTTGACTGAAAGTTTCAACAATTGAAGTTACTCGATTATCCCACCAGCAATAAGACTTTCTCATGCACAGGCAATCTCAACCATTTCAAGCCTGCCACCTGGTTGACAATAATTGGAAGACACCCAGTTTTCAGAGATGCTAACATGTTTGTGGGTGTGAGAGTTCATATTGTAAATGATGACTTGAAAGACAGCCTAACAAGCCATTCTAACCTATGAAAACTAATTGGTACAGCAGTCATAGATGTGACATGGCAAAGCCAGACTTCTCCCCACTCCATCTCTAGGGAGCAGGAAAAAGAGGACTGGGTATGATGCTCTTCATTGTTAAATTACTGGAGATGTCCTGGTCCCATGAGTGATAACTCAGGACAGGGAGAGTGCCTATATCTTCTTAGCACCTTATATAAGAGACCTTATGTCTTAATAAGGTCAAGGTACTAGTTCTTAAGAAGGAATCAAGCTATCTTAACACAAGAGATGTGTATGTCTTACATATACTAGAGAAGAAGGGGATGTAAGTGGGAAGTTAATTCTAGTGGTGGCTAAATGTGCTTATGTGCTATAAGCCTTGCTATTTGAAGCATGGTCCAAAGACCGGCAGCATCAGCACCACCTGAGAGCATGGTAGAAATGCAGAATCCTAGGCTTCACCCCAGACCCACAGACTCAGAACCTGCATTATAACAACATCTCCACTACAGTCTGAGAAGCACTGTACAGGGAGAGTTTTCTCCCTTCAGGCAAGCTCACACACACCCCCTCAGGGACACTGGAGCTCATTAACCTTTGAGAAGCAGATAGCCAATACTTGAGGTTGTTAAGTATATAACCCTGTTGAAGATTATAATGATAGCTAAGCTTTAGCAGATTTTCTAGGGAGAAACGTGAGTCCCAGTTTAACAAAATTGGAGGCAGAACTGGATGCTATATGGAGCGAGATTTAAAAGCAGAGGCCTGTGGGATGCAGAAGAGAAAGTTTTGTAATGATAGCTATCCCAGTGGAACACCCTCTGAAAGCTTGCAGGGAGATTATTTGAGAACTGTCTCCCTTAAAGACCCAGAGGGACACTTTACTTTGATACAAGACACACAAGGGACTGATCAGGACAATGCCTAATTTCCCCCACCCGTATCTACTTGGAGATGATTTTTGAACTTTCACATAAAAAAAAATCTGGAAAAAGTGTCTTTCAAACTGTCAGATGTGTTTGACTTCCAGGTCACAGTAGGGGATATGCTATGCATTAGTTATAACTGAAAAGTTGCATAAAACAGTACTCACCCTTCCTAGGTTATGCACCCTGATATTTTCTTCTATTATATTTCATTTTTTTAAACTCCCAATGTGACCACTAATTTGGTTTTATGATCTCCCAATGGGTCATGGCCCATAGTTGAAAATACACTAGTAGAACTGTCTTCATTTAGAGGAAAGGGGAGTGGTGGTATCAGAAACAAATTGAAAAGGAGCATTCCTTCTTGTCTAAGTTCCAATGAGATCAGGACTATCCTCAGTGTAGATACCCAAGTGGCCTGTGTACAAAAGCCCATAGATAATGCAGTGATTCCACTCTGCTGGCTCCCCGAGGAATGTCTAGAGACACACTGTATGGAGGAGGAGAAATAAGGAGGAGGAGAAGCATCAGTATTTGCCACTTCCACGTGGATGACATCAGTAATTTGGTCCAAAAGCAAACTCTCATGTTTGCACAATAATCATCACAAAGAAGTTTTTTTTTTATCGTAGGACAAAAAGTTAAAGTGAAAATATTTATTACATTTTCTCTCACATGGGCTTTATATGAATAAGGTTTTGAGAGGACCCAAGAACAGACCAGATTGATCACCTTAACAAGAAGGATGGGCAGAGAGGGAAGGAAACAGAGAGAAGGGCAGAAGGACCAACATGAGAGAGGAGAGAGAAGGTGAGGACAGGGGAAGTTTGAGAATGAAAGGAGACTGGAAACCCTGCTATGCAATTAAGATGTTTTTTATAAAGTTGGATATATCAAGTGTGGTATAATTCCTTCCTTGACATCCCACCCACCTCTAAGAAAAACTTCAGAAAAGGGCTATATTCCCCTTTAAAGCTTTTGTAGATGTCTGTGTGTGTGTTGCGGGGGGGGGGGGGGTGGTGTGAAGGTGGGTATTTTGTGTATGATAAAATAAGCCTTACACCCATAGTCAAAAGGCCAATTTAATTCCGATTACATAAGTAAAGTAAAATAATAGTCGTAACCAGTAAGTTGACTGCTGATTGAGCAATTGAGAGGAACATCCAATAAGAAAGAATGAGTGAGTTACAAGTGGGTTGCAAAGACGTTATCTGTAGATTTGATTTGCACTCCTAAGTATTTGCACACAGGACTACAGATGTTTCCCTTCCCTTCTTAGCAAGGTCAAAGAGGGCCCGGTGAACAATGTGGTCTTTGGACACTTAACATTTAAATATGGCTTTTTAAGTTTCTGAAGGCCATATCAACTTTGATGTCTGAGATCTATTCATGGACTTCAGGGTCTAATCTCACACAGGTCAAAAGCTTAAAGAGAAAATTGTGATTATTTTTATTTCCGCAAAATGGGAAGAAACCCATAGACTACTCATAGAACAAGAGATCCTCCTTCCTTCTTAAAGTCAAGTTCTCAGATACTCTCAATTAATTAAAAAGCTTTAAAATAAGAAACGAGGCTAAAACAACATTTAAATGAGACTTTTGGGGGGCAATCTAGTGTCACACCACGAAGTTGAATTTTTTCAATTAATTAAAAAGCTTTAAAATAAGAAACGAGGCTAAAACAACATTTAAATGAGACTTTTGGGGGGCAATCTAGTGTCACACCACGAAGTTGAACGAACCTGTATTTCCCCAAAAGCAATGCTGGGCATACTCAGAGTGTTGAGATTATTGAGAACCGTCACATTATTGAAGCTTAAGTTATCAGAAGAAAGCTATTTATTGGGCTTTCCTTGAACTAGAGGGCTTGATGAGACCTCTAACCCCTCTCTCAGCAGATAAAGCCGTGCGGGATGAAGTAATGTGTGATAACCACTAGGGGGCAGTAAAAGCTGCAAGTGTTCCCAAGGCAGCCTCTTTAGAATAAGGTTTTATGAGTCATGATGGGGAAGAAAGGTAAGATCCCCAAGATCCCCAAAGATAACAGATGAGCTCTCACCATGCTCCTGGTGTCACAGTGCTCTGAATGAATGTGAGAGGTAATGGGTTTGTAGTCTTCTCTTAGAATGCCCAGATAAGGATGCACAAGGCTCATTTCCTTCTTTTGACCTGTTGCAGGAATAAGCCAAATAGAATATGCATGCAAACTCAGAGCCTTAGTACCTGAAGTAATTTGTGCTAGTAGCTAAGGATGACAGACAACAGACAAATCAGAATTTAGGTAGAATAGAAAACTGCAACAACCCTCTGAGCATTATCTTTCTTCTGTCTACAGATAATCATTGGGAAATATATTTCTCTTACCTTAAATATCATAATCTTCTTGATCATCAAATGGATTGTGTTTGCAGCAGCGCCAAACTCTGTCTATGGACATAAAGGCTAAACCTCTGACACTTTGGTCTTCCGCCTCTAAACCATCCTACTGCTTTCAAGAGTTCAGCTCTCTTCTCTGTCCCATTTCCAGTCTCAGTTTCATCATCGTAAAATGCAGGACTTGACTTTATGTTTTCTTTGATTTTCAAGTCTCCACCCCTATCATCTTCCAGTGTTGTTCTGGGGTCAGCTCCCATCGGTCCCCACAGGCAGTTCTTCCCAACTCTGCATGTGATGACTTCAGGTTGGCAGCATAAAATCAGCCATGGTGGAAACATTTACACCGCAGAATTGGCAAATGATATAAATCAGGGCGCTTTCTTTCCTGGAGAGCCAGTTGTTAAACATTTATCAGCACACCAGTAAACCTCTCTCCACTCAAGTTCTAACTTTCAGCCTGACAGCCATAACTATTTGAATGTACCATGACCATCTCAAACTGTACTGGCAAAAGGTAAAACTTGATTCTCACATTTGTTTCCTTTTCCTTCTCTACCCTCTGTCTCTTTTGAGAAAGAAATGACACATTTTTCTTTTTATTTTTTTGAGACGAAGTCTTGCTCTGTTGTCCAGGCTGGAGTGCAATGGTGTGATCTCAGCTCACTGCAACCTCTAGCTCCTGGGTTCAAGCGATTCTCATACCTCAGCCTCCCAAGCAGCTGGGATTACAGGCATGCACCACCACGCTGGGCTAATTTTTTTTATTATTTTTAGTAGAGACAGAGTTTCACCATGTTGCCCAGGCTGGTCTTAAACTTCTGACCTCAGGTGATCCACCCGCCTTGGCTTCCCAAAGTGCTGGGATTACAGGCATGAGCCACAGTGCCTGGCCAGAAACGACACATTTTTCAATCAGCTAAGCATATAATCTTGGTATCAGCTTTGGTTTACCTTCCTCTACCCACTGAGGCTATGCGCAGTCTTAAAGATTGTGCCTTTGAAGTCTCTCTTAAAGTCACCCTTTTTTTCTAATTTCTTTTGCCAACCTTTATCATGTTACACCTGAATTTATTTAAGAAACTTCTAGCTTTGTTCTTTTTTTTTTTTTTTTTTTTTTTACTTCTGTCTCCTCCAATCCTACAAGTGGCAACAAAACTTTCTTCAATCCTGTCTTCACCCCAATAAAAAAAACTTTCATGGCTCTGCCTCTCTGATAATATTTCATGTCTAACACCCTCTGCCTGCTTTATAAAACTCCCTCCAACCTGGCACCATGTCAGCCATCTCACATTTTTTCTTGCTCTGTCCCATCCCTCTGCTGCAATGACTCTTCCTGTCATCTCACATAAGCTTCATTTCCCAAGATGTTCTCTCAAGGACTCGGAACACCACTGTCTGCAGCTGTAGGAGGGAAATAAAGGCCGTGGCAGCTACCAATGCATCACGTTAACCTCCCAGGCTTAATTCTGCAATGGGGCTGCTCTGAGCCCGCTCATGGACCCCATGAACTTTCCTCCTTTTCCATCCAGCTAAGCTCCACATCTAGGCATTGCCTTCTTGTTTTGACTCCTTTGGGAATGCTAACCTGATTCTGACCTGTTTCAGGGATTTTGGTGGCCCCGCTGAGAAGAGAATCCTAGAGGACGTGGGTCCTAGGCTGTGTGTATACTTTGTTTATATTCTAGTAACTCAACAGGCTGAACATTTTGGGCCCTATATCTTGTGCATAGAGAGAGCAGATATACTTATTTACCCCTATTGCCCCTTCTCGTTTCTTCATTAATTTATTCAGATAAAGTTTGATAAACACATACTGTATGTCAGGCACTTGGATGGGGAAAACAGAGATGCAAAGCGGAAGAGGCCTGATCTCAGATTTCTGGAACAAGGGCTGGCAAATTATGATATGTGAGCCAAATCCAGCCCACTGCCTGTTTTTGTACAGCTCATGAGCTAAGAATGGTTTTGACATATTTACATAGTTGAAAAAAGATAAAAGAAAAATAATATTTATTGGCAAGTAAAAATCATATAAAATTCAAATTTCAGTGCTGACGAATAAAATTTTATTAAAGCGCAGGCATGTCCATGTGGCAAGGTACTGTTTACGGCTGCTTGTGTACTACACCAGCAGAGCTGCATAGTTGTGACAGAGACTTTATGGCCCAGAAAAAGTTGGCTGACCCCTATTCTAGGATCTCTTTATGAGTGAGTGAGGTAGACATGCAAACAGTTAATTACAATACACTTGGATGACTAATTTGATGGTGGTAGACATAAGAGGCAGAGGGAAGAGAGGAGAAATCCCCCAAAAGAAGTTGCATCTGAGAACTCTTGTTAGAATTGCTATGGAAGGTGAAGAGAGGCTCACCATTCAGATCAGGTGGGGAAGGCACTAGAACATTATGCCAAAATTATGAGGACAGGAGAGAAAGAGAACATTTTCATGTATCTGCAGATTGAATACATAAAAGAGAACAGGTGATAAAGCAACTTAGATAAAGCATATTCAGAGTTTCTGAGTGCTGTTCTGAACAGTGCATTCCAGGCCAGCAGACCCCAAGTCATTGAAAGAAGTGGAAGGAGTGAAAAGAACAGGTTTACCCTTTAGAAGGATCACTTAGTCACCTGCTGATTTAAAACGACTCAATTCAGGATTTAAAGTTCATTTTGTCCTTCTTGAAAGTTCAGTTTGGTCTACTTAAATTCTTGTCCATCCTTTAAACTTAGCTGAAGTCTTACATCTTTCATAAGAACTTTGTGAGTTTTTCAATTCTTTCTTAATGTCATTTATTAGAATGTCTTGAGATGTGTTCAATAGACTTTAGAATATCAATATGCCTTTGTTTGTTTTTATTGCCATTTTCAGATATGTGAGAGAATATTGTTTCCCCTCTGTCTCTTTTTATTAGCTTTTCCCTCCATTCATTCAGCAGTGAAAAGGCAAGGTGAATACAACATAGAAGAGAGAACTTGATTAAGGTGCTAAATGAATTCGTGAAAATCCACAGATAAATGAAATCACCTAAAAGAGACTGATTGATAGGCTATTAGGGCCAAAGCAAGACAAAACCACAGCCATGTAACAGCTGTATAAATCGACTGTGTTGCCTAGGAGGTCAGTTCCAGAAACAGACACAAAAACTTAAGTTCTAAAGGAAACGCCCATCAGAGTACTGTTCAAGGAAGAGGGGTTCATGCCAAGAGCTGTTGGATAATCTGGGGTCACTGGAAAAGCAATTCTTGTTCTGGGAAAGAGTGTGTGGTAGACTAAAAATGGCCACAAATTATTTGCTATTTCTCCCCTTGAGGGCTGGCATCTGATTTCTCGCCCATTGTTTCTAGACTGGCCCTAGTGAGTGCAGCAGAGGTAATAGTCTGGGACTTCTGCCTGGGGTTTTTGGAACTCTCTCTGTGGAAGCCATGTAAGAAGTCTAAGTATCCTGAGACCAGCATCTAGGGGAGGCTCCATGGGGGCCTTCTGATTGGAAGCCCTAGTGAAGACCAATCTTATAGCCATCCACATCAAGGCATTGGGTGTGTGTGAGAAATCTTTTTGGACCTTCTAGACTGCACATCTGGACACTGGTTGACCTCTGATGCCACTCAGAGCAGAGAAATAACCCACCCAAGCCCTGCCCAAATTCTTGACCCATAAATTTCTGAGATAAAATAAAATGACTGTTGCATTAAGGTGCTAGGCACTGGGGTCATTTGTTACATGGCAATATGTAACAGAGCAGAGTGCTACAAACTAGTTTAGCTGAAAAACAGTTATGAAAAATTCAGTTTCCCTTAAATTTTCATTCATCACATGCACTGATGATATGAAGTATTAAGGCCCATCTAATGGATATGTTTCTCACTATAAATTACTACATTTCATTCTTTTTTATTTAGGCTCTTGTGAGTTGGGACAATGTAAATTCTTCACAATGTAAATTTCTCATTGTGCTGATAAAAGCACATTTCTGGATTATATACATTCACTATGGTAAAAATCCAACCTTGTAAGATTCTGAGGCAACCAGTTGACTTTTAATGATGATACCCTGAGTTCACTTTTACCTTTCAAACTTCAACAGGGTTCTGGTATTTTCTGTTTTAATTGTATTTATTTATTTTTCTACTACTTATTTAGGTCATTCACTGTGCAAGTTTCCTTACATGCATTCTCCTGTTGGTGTCTCACAATACTTCATTTCACAGAACAGAAATCTCACACAGAGATAACTTATGGCACTTGTTCACAATCACATAGCTACTGAAGATAAAGAAACAGGCTTTGGACCCAGGTCTGTCTTAGTCCAATGCCCGTGAGTGCAAACATCACCCCACACGACATATAGGGGCTGAAAGCTCTTACCATTGTCTTGCCATAGTTTGGGGCACAAAATAGGTACTCAATAAATATTGATTATTTGAATAACTGGTTTATAAAACATACTAACTTTAACTACAGCTGTCTTCCCTCTCTTCTTTGTATGCTGCTGGAAGAACATTATAAATGAAATAGAATGCATACGTGATCTGTCGTCAGCCAATGAGAACTTTTGTCTTGAACTTTTCCTCAGAAACCCAAGCTTTGTCTTGAAAGCATCAAAAAAAGGAGAAAATGAGGGTAGTGGGTACATGCTCTGGAGCTTCATTTTCTCCAAAACTCTTGGCTAGATGCCACATGGGCATATACAAAGACCACCTGAAATCTACACATATGCTTTAATAAGAGATAGAATGACTCTCAGACTAAGCACATTTCTTCCAGGAACCCTGCACAGTGCTTGGTGGAGGGTTTTAACATAGCTCCCCACTCCTTACTCATTCAGTAAGTATTCATTTCACATACACTGTGTGCCAGACACTGTGGACAGCTGTGCCTGAACAGCTCAGTGTCCAGTTTGTGAAACAGACATACAAACAGGTAATTTAAATACCATGTGATAAGTACCACTGAGGCTGCCTAATCAAAGTATCATGGGAACACAGAGGAAGAAGAAATGAACTCTGGCTGGCAGAATTGGGGGTTTGGTTTAGTGAAAAGTTTACAGAGGTGACATTTAAGCCCAAACTTGTCCAACGGTGTTGACCAGGTGGAGAAGAAGGCATGCTGTTTGAAGTACAAGGGAAGGCATAGCTAAAAGCAGGGAGTCATGAAAAAGCATGTTTCAAAACTGGCAAGTAGTCATGTGTGACGTATAATGAGTGAGGTCAATAATAATAATAGTTGCTATATATTTGCAAATATTTTGTGTCAGGCAGTATGCTCAAATCTTTCCATGCATAATTGTTAATTTTAATGGATGCATTATGAGGTGGGCTATTATCCCCACTTTATAGATGAGAAAACCGAGCCTCATTGAACTTGGGTAAATTTCCTTAATTCACACTCCTAGTATTTAGCTGCAGTGGTATTTGAACTCAGGTCTATTAACTACAAAGCTCATACTTAACGATACATTGCCTCTCAAAGAGTCTTTCATCTAGCTGGCAAATGTGGGGAATAAAATGATTGTGTGTGTGTGTGTGTCTGTGTGTTTAAAAATCTACTGCAGGGTGTGAGGGATGAATTATGGTTGTATGTGAGTGAAATCTGTACAAGGAAACTGAATGGTAGATTATAGAAAATAGCCTTATGGGGATAGTGGATATACAAATCTATAAAATAATTCCTCTCAATTAACTGTGAAACTGATTTAGGTTTTCCAGTACCCTAAAGCATAGGTCATGTTAGAACAAGTGAGAACATTCTTCTGGGTTCACTTTGGCCTTCCATTTCCAAAAGCTTATCAGATCAAAAGAAGGGAGTAGCAATTCTTTTTTTTTTTTTTTTTTTTTTGAGATGGAGTCTCGCTCTGTTGCCCAGGCTAGAGTGCAATGGCGTGATCTCAGCTCACTGCAACCTCCACCTCCCGGGTTCAAGCAATTCTCCTGCCTCAGCCTCCCGAGTGGCTGAGACTACAGGCAGGTGTCACCACACCCAGCTAATTTTTGTATTTTTAGTGGAGACGGACTTTCACCATGTTGGCCAGGATGGTCTTGATCTCTTGACCTCGTGATCTGCCCACCTCAGCCTCCCAAAGTGCTGGGATTACAGGCGTGAGCTCTAACACATCATCTCTTACCCTCTTTTTTTTTTTTTTTTTTTTTTTGAGATGGAGTCTCGCTCTGTCGCCCAGGCTGGAGTGCAGTGGCCGGATCTCAGCTCACTGCAAGCTCCGCCTCCCGGGTTCACGCCATTCTCCTGCCTCAGCCTCCCGAGTAGCTGGGACTACAGGAGCCCGCCACCTCGCCCGGCTAGTTTTTTGTATTTTTTAGTAGAGACGGGGTTTCACCGTGTTAGCCAGGATGGTCTCGATCTCCTGACCTCGTGATCCACCCGTCTCGGCCTCCCAAAGTGCTGGGATTACAGGCTTGAGCCACCGCGCCCGGCCATCTCTTACCCTCTTAATTGCTGACCTTACTTCCTATTTCAAAGAGGAAGTAGAAACAATTAAAGGAGAGATTTCACCACCCCCCATCTGCTCGCCTGTGCCCATCAGTGGCTATGTTACTTGCCTCTCAGGCTGTCTTTTCTGTTTATGCTTCCAGCTAAAGCCAATCCCTCTGTTTGTGCCCTAGATTCCATCCCATTATTCCTGCCCCATAAATTGTCTTCCCTCCCAGTATCCTTTATCATCACTTCCCCCCTCTCCCCTGAATCATCTCTTTTGACATATCAACGTATTATCATTTCTACCACATAAAAAATAATTCTCTCTTGAACCTAGGTCCATTTTCAGCTACTGGGATACTTCTTTGCTTCCCTTTTCAGCTAAACACCTTCAAAGATTGTCTCTACTCACTCTCTCTAATTTCTCACCTCTCATTTTTTATTGAATTCACTTGAATCAGACTTTTGCTAAAACCACTCCACCAAATGTTGCTCTTCTTAACGTCATCAGTGACTTCCTCATTGCAAAGAGCAGTGGTTTATTCTCTACTGTTAATGTACTTGTCCCAGCAACAGCTTTAGACACAGTCTCTCCCTCTTCTTTGAGAAGACCTTCACTTATTCACATTACTTCCAGGATACACCATTCTCTTGCTTTTCCTTCCATCTCACTGGCCAACTCTTCAAAGTTTCTTTCCTGGTTCTTCCTCATTTCATCAACTTCTTAATGTTGGGGTGCCACAGCATTCAGCTCTAGAAACTCTTTCCTTCTCTGTCTACGCTCATGCCCCTACTGATGTATTCCAGTACTGTGCTTCAAATACCAATTATTTTCATAAATACCAAATTTGTATTTTGATTCTGGATCTCCCCTCTAAATTCTAGACCTATAAACCCATTTTTTGAGTTGACCTTTCCACTTCGATGTCCAGGATATATCTTAAACATATGTCCAGAAGAGAACTTCTAAATTCCCTTCACATTGGCTCTCCTTATAGTTTTTCCCATTCTAGTAAATGATGACTCCAGCCATCTGGTTCCTCAAGACATGAAGCTTGGCATCTATCACTGACTTCTTTCATAAATGCTCACATCCCACATCCAACAAGGCAATCCTATCAGGTGTACATTCCCAATATGTTGAGTATCTGACTACCTCTTATCACCTATATTGCTACCACTCTGGTCCAGCACCATTATGCCTGCTCTGGTTTATTGCTAAAGCCTCTGAAGTGTTCCTCCTGTTTTACACCTTGTCCCCTACATACAGTTTACTCTCAACACAGCAGCCAGAGTAATACTTTAAAAATATGAGACAGATCTGCCACTATGGTTTTCAAAACTTCCAAAGGCTTTTCAGCTCAAGGACCAAACTCTGTCTTTTGATAATTCTTGGGTAAGGGGGACTGAGTAGTTAAGTATTTCTGGTTTTCATTGTCTAAGACAGAGGAAAGCTAGGAAGGAAATGTATTTGAATGGTTTTTAGTAGCCTATCCATATACTGCCACAATATAAAAAATCTTTACAAAAACAATAAAATACTTCAGAAAGACACGGAAGATTTAAAAATTGGAGATGTATACCATGTTCATAGATGGAAGAACTTAATATCCACCCTTAAGCAACTGTCCTAGAGAAAGTCTCAAAATGTTTATGAGAAAATATGTGCAATAATATTCTTTGAAACATTTTCTATAATAGTAAAAATATCTAAGAAGAGCCCAAATGATTGACAGGAAAACAGACAAATTATTATTTAGTCATACAATAAAATTTAATCTTATATACCTACATAGATAATTCTCAAAAACATAATACTGGTTGAATATCCCTTGGGTTTTTTTTTTTGGGGGGGGGTTAAAATATTTGCATATACATGATGTGATATCTTGGGGATATAACTCAAGTCTAAGAACAAAATGCATTTATGTTTCACATACACATTATACACACAGCCTGAAGAAAATTTTATACAATTGTATAGAAATTTTTATATAAAATCTTAAATAATTTTGTGCATGAAACAAAGTTTTGACTGTTTTGATTGCAACCTGTCACATGAGGTCAGCAGTGGAATTACCCACCTGTGGTGTCATGTTGGCACTCAAAAAGTTTCAGATTTGGCAGCATTTCTGATTTCAGATTTTTGGATTAGGGATGCTCAACCTGTCTAATGAAGTTGCAAAATTATATAATTTTTGCAAATTTTAAATAATGCAAAATAAAATCATATATATGTGTGTGTATATGTGTGTATGTGTTTGTGTACACATTAATGTGTGTATGTGTGTGTGTGTGCACGTATACACACACACACACACGTCACATGTGAATGACAAATACCAAATTCAAAATAGTGGCTACTTTTGAGGAGAATGGGGAATAGAATTGAGGAGGAGTATCTGAAAGGTTTCATCTGAAATGTCTCATTTATTTTTTTTAAATGGTGAGGCAAATATGGCAAAATTATTTAATAATCATTAAAACGAAGTATGGATTCATAAATGCACATTCATTATTTTTCATTTTTCTTTATGTTTGAAATGTTTTATAAGTAATAGAAAAGTGATTTCATGCTTTACTTAAAGGTGATCACAGTCTATAGTTTAGAGGTAGAGACACGTCTGCAACTAATTTGTATTTGGAACTTTTTTGATGACTATAATGGAAAGTCCCTCAAGTCAGCTTCAAAATAGGGACATTTATTATAGAGTCACACAAAGGACACTTACCGAAATCAAAGGACAGAAGCTAAAGTACAGCCAGGAATCCTGGGGACTGGAAAATGGCCAGGAACTTAGACTACCTTTAACAAAAGCTGCAAGGTTGCTCTCTCTCTCTCTGTTTCTCATTTTCTCAGGACATGTACTTCAGCCTCTGCTCTCTACTTCTTCTTAACCTCTCTGATTCATCTATAGGATATAAGATGAAGTTGCCCATCTGACTGGCAAATTTATTTGGTGATTCTGTTCAGATTACAAAAGGGGGTACATAATGCACACAGATCGTCATTTTGAATCAGGCCATACAGGTCAGATTTCCATGTCAAGTCCATGTACAGGCCATTTCCCATGCCTCATCTTTTGTTCAATCTAGTGCAAATAGCAATGCAAATAGCAGCCCTGGGCTGCTTTTTTGTTTTTTGTTTTTTTGTTTTTTTTGAGCAAGAGCTGTGAAGGTACCACTACTACTACTACTAAGAATGATAATTAGCACTTATTTAATGCTTAATGTGTTCCAAAGACTACACCAAACACTTTACATACACCATCCCATTTGCTTCATATGACAACCCTAAAAAGTAATACTATCATCCCCATTTCATAAAAGAGGAAAATGAGACAGAGAGAAACTAAGTAACTTATACCAGGTCACATGGCAAATGGTAAAGGCAGGGCTCCCAGGCAACCTGAGCATGGCTGACAAATTGACTGACATGTCTTGTCCTTTGCTTCAGCCAGAGCGAACAGCAGTGGGCATTATCATAGAGAAGCAGAATGCAATAGAGAGAAAAGGAAGTCATTTAGACAGGTCACATGTGAAACTGCTGTACCAGAGACTTTAAAATGCAGTAACTCTCTCACATGCCTTTGCCATCTTCAACACATAGTTTCCAATTGCCCCAAGCATCACTCTTTCCCAGACAGCAGGAGAAGAGATCCAGGACAAGCGGCTGCTTCTTTAAGGAGATGACCCAGAAGTTACAGGATCACTTGTGTTCAAACCTCATTGGCCTAATTCCATCAGGAGTTGCTTGGAAATGTAGTTTCTAGTTGGAAGATCTTAGACCCAGTTAAAACATTCCTATTGCTAAGGAAAGAAAGTGGGGGAGGGGAACAGTGACCACTAGGAGATAGTTGTATACATTTGGCCACTTAGGAAGCAAGATTTTCAGGAATTTTAAAAAATAATTCTGTCCTATCCCAGCTTCCAAATGGAGCTAGAACTTCCCTCTCATATACTCTTTTCGCAGGGCCATTGTGCAGGATTGCTCTGCCCAAGCAGAGAGGATATCATTTCTCCATACAGTGAGGTGAATGCCATCCCAGACCAGGCCCCATAGTGGCACAGCTCTTACTCCTTTTTCCTTCAGCATGCACTCCTGTTAACATGAGCAATTCTTAGCAGTTTACATTGTAGTGTGAGTATGATTTATCCTTGGGAGACTAGGTATTTGCTGCTTGACCCTTGAGCAAGGATAACTCCAATATCACACATTTCATTAGGTAAGAGTTCTGGGAATAGGAAATTCCACTGGGATAAGCAAAAGGGTTAAAGATCTGATCCCACACAAGAATTGACTCCTAGTTCTTTGTCTTACAGCTGTCTCTTTGTCTCAGGGAGGTAAGATGAACCCCAGCCAGCAGCCCTGCCTAAACCAGCCTGATATGGGCCACCCACTGTGCTCTAGACATGGAAAGAAACACAGTCTCATTCTCACTTCATTTCATCTTGTTGACTTGTCTGCCTTTCTTTGGACTGGACTTTTCTCATCCTGGCATGGTGTATTCTTTAGGTCTGTTTTGGTTGTAAATGACACAAACGCAACTCAAACTAACTCAGTATAAAGAGGAGGGTAGTGTTCATGGAGAAAAACCACAGAATGAGCACAGAATATAAGTGGGGCTTAGGGAAACTAGAACCAGGTGCTCAAATGCCACTAGAATTTTGCTCTGTGACATCTCTGTCTCATCATTAGACTACCCTGGAGAAGTAAAGGCTGTAGCTGGTAGCACGGCCACCAGCAGGCTCATGTTGTCCAGAGTTGTTCCTGGAAGAAACTGAGAGCCTCCCTCGTCCAAGAGAGTACCTCAGAAGTACTCTGGTTGCTACACTCAAACCAGGCATCCAGCCTCAAGCATAGTTGGGATAGGAGGAGAGGCCTGTGAGGCCCAGAAGTCCCCATCGAGGTCAGAGTGTTGGAATAGAGAAATAAGCATTTGCCCCCCTAAAAGTGTATCTGTATGTATTGGCTAGAGCTAGGGTTCTCAGCAGGGGACAATTTACCCCAGGGTACATCAGGCAATGTCTGGAGACATTTTTGATTGTCACAATCAGTGGGGGAGATGTATGTGTGCCACTGGTATCTAGTGTGTCAAGGTCAAGGGTGCTGTTAAACAGCCTAGAATAGAGAGAATAGCCCCCCACGACAAAAAAGTATGCAGTCCAAAATGTCAATAAAGGGCTTCCTTGACTTACAATGGGGGTTACATACTGATAAACCCATTAATAAGTAGAAATTATTGTAAGTCAAAAATGCATTTAATACACCTAACCAACTGAACATCGTAGCTTAGCCTAGCCTACCTTGAATATGCTCAGAACACTTACACTAACTTACAGTTGAGGAAAATCATATAACACAAAGCCTAGTTTATAATGAAATGCTGCATATCATAATTTATTGAATACTGTATTGAAAGTGAAAAACAGAATGATGACTGAGTGCCTGAAATACAATTTCTACCAAATGCATATCACTTTTGTACCACTGTGAAATCTAAAAATCTTCAGTTAAACCATGATGATGTCAGGGACCATCTATAGCAGCAAGGTTGAGAAACCCTGAGTTAGAGGGTAGGATGGGGAGAATCTTGCATTTACTATAATAGAAGGGGACAGAAGGGTTGGGCTGCTTTGACAATGGTAGTCTCTCTGAGTGGTAAACTTTGGAGGCTGCAATTCAGGCCTGGGAATAAAGGACAAGAGGACAGGGGCTGCTTGACCAGCTCTGACTCTCAGGTTTTAACCACCTGAGCTTGGGCGGGCACCCTAATGGACCATCCTAGTTGACAGGCACTTCGTTCTTTAGAGGTGGCAAGAGTTCTGGAGTGCAGTGGCATAATCTCAGCTCACTGAAACCTCTGCTTCCCGGGTTCAAGCGATTCTCATGCTTCAGCCACCTGAATAACTGGGATTACAGGCATGCACCACCACACACAGCTACTTTTTTGTTTTTTTAGTAGACACAGGGTCTCACCATGTTGCCCAGCTGGTCTTGAACTCTAAGCTCATGCAATCCACCCCTTGGGAGGTTTTATCTTGACCTTGGTCCCGTACCTACTGCTCTTGGGAACCAGGCCAGGTAGCTTTTGTGCTGGGATTAGGGATAGCTCCCCTGACACAGGTTACCTACTCAGCACTCCTCATCCTTTACCTCACAGGGAACTATGTGCCCCACTGCATGGGCCCTTCTTTTACCTCCGTGTCTCTGCACAGGCTAGTCCCTCTTCCTCTAACTGGTTGGCTGCTCATTATCCTTCCAGGTTTATCTCAGCAGTCACTCCTTCCGGAAGCCTTCCATGTCCCACACAGACACACACACACACACATATACACACTTTGGAGATGGCCCACACCTGTTCCCCTATTGCATTCTAGGAACACTTCCACCCCAGCATCACACAACACAAGAGCGAGACAGGAGGTCTCATTTCTCCCAATACTACAAATCTCCTTGAACAAAGTGACTATTTCAGTCCCCTGTGGCTCTCCAGCAGTCAGGACAGTGCCTATCACGGTGGGCATAAGACTTTACCAACCTGAAGGTAAAGGGAGTTGGATAAAATACCTCCAAAGACTCCCTATCACCCCGAGATTTGTGACAACCTACAATAAATCAGGAAGGTTAGAGATCCAAGTTGATCTTTAGTCTAGTTCTGTGCGGTAAAAACGAAAGACTCTCATAAAAGAAGAACCAGAATGGCAATCAAGGGGAGGGCACACCCTATCCTTGTCCTACCTAGAAAGGCCTCAATCCAAAATGCCAGCCTGAAAGCCCTTTTCTTCCCCCATCAAGGATGTGTTAAGAGCTCTTGTTTCCAACCTGGCACCGACGTAGTTAAAGCTGCACCATTTGCTGTGTGAGGCTTTGATTCTGCTGACTTTATTTCAAGCAATCAAAAATACCTAATTTGCATTCACATTCACATCAGTGGCCCATATGTTAGCCCTGTTTAAAAGCTATAGGCTCGCATTCATTATGAAAGACTTGGCTCCCCTTCGTTATCTTTTCACTTTAAAATTATTGAGATACTGTCGCTACAAAGGTTTATATTTAGCAAAGACACAACGTTTCCGTGTGCGTATGTGTCTCTGCCCATGTCTGTGTGTCTGAAAGGGATCTGATATTTGCATCTTCCTCCAAAATATCTGATAACTTTCAAAATGGGAAGTGGAAGAGCCGTCTCTTTCTCGATCTATTTCATATGTGACAGCGCTGCCTCCTACCTAAGGCATCATTAAAATATCGCGTTGCAATATGTCGGTGCACATGATTCTAGACCACACACTGAGCCCTGAGAAGCAGGCCCCTCCGGAGAGCCGCAGTGAGAAAATCACAGTTTCTTACCAAGAAACCCAGCCAGGGTTTGCTTTTAGGATTCAATCACATCTCAATTAGATTCCACTCACTGGTGGGAAGGGTTTGTCTGTGCCTCATTCTTTTATTTATTAAAAATTTATTGACCCCCTACTACATGAAATGCACTCTCCTATGTAGAACCACAAAGATTTTTAATAAAGGGTCTCAGCTATCAAGGAACTTACAGGGAGCAAACATGGGGAGGACAAGCATTCCAACAATTAGGACTCTTGGAAAAATATGCTAGAATACTGGTACATGCAAAGAGCTAGTAATGGGGCACTGGAAGGGGGACGATGATTCTTCCTGGAGAGTTAGAGCAGCAGGCAGGGCTTAGTGGGCAGGGAGGTCATCAGCAGCAGCTGGGTATATTTGACCTGAGCCTTCAGGAAGGAATTTACAGTTGTGGCAAAGCAGAGAAAGGATGATGGAGCAGCAAGAGCAAGGGTAAGATGTGAATTCAGTAAAGTATCTTTGTTCTTCCCCATAGCAGATGCTGTTTGCATGGGCACCCCTCCCCTCCCTGATTGTGGCATAGCTAAAAGACACAATGGCTAAGGTGTGTACAACCAACAGCAATAGCGTATTTGTTCTCTAGGATCACATACCTGAGACTGGTGAAAGTGGGGAAAACAGGGGGCTGAGAATAGAAGTCGGAAATCTATATCTTTCTATATCCTTTTGTCCTGCTTGGAATTTTTTTTCCCTGTTCTGTGTAAGCGCTGCTATTTAAAGAAAAAAAATTGAAAATGTATTTTGAATTGATGAATTCTAAATAACATTCCAAGCTTTATCATTAAAGAAGCTAATTAGGGAAACTGCATCATGACATCGAGTTTGAAAAATCAAATGAAGGGAACCAGTAGCATGGATATGTGTTTGATACTTGAACAATGCATTGGGGGCAGGGGAAATGTGTGCAAGAGCCTTATTATGGTTTTATTGGAAGGAAAAAGCAAGGCAGGGTGTGCAGATGTAGGATTAGCTAGTTGGAATAATTTTGGCTGGCACTGGGGTGTAGGGTCAGACCCTAGTTATTTGGTACCTGGCCCTGGGGTGATTAGGGCAGGGAAATAGTAGCTTGGAATATGATAGTCTAATAAAGAAGATGTTAGGGATGGTGGTTGGTTTCATTTGCTTGGTTTGCATATGAAAGGCACACTCCTAACAGGTGGGGCAGTCCATTCAAAGTCAGCAAGACCCCAGATGTCAAAGCATCAGAATACAGAAAATAAAAAGGCATAATTAATACAGTTTGCCATTAGGGGTGCAAATATTAAAGAGGCATTCCTTAGGACTTTTTGTTTTGGCTTGCTTTATTATATAGAATCCTATATTCAAATACAATCTTTCTTAGGTGGCCAACGTATGAAGTCATTACAAAGAGTTGTTGGCCCAGAGCCTTAAATACAGAGCCTCCCTGCCCATCTTCAGGGTAGTTCCACCTAGAAATCTGTGGATAATACTTGGAAACATGGCCCTGGAGGCCTCTCCTAATGCCAGTTGTGCCTGCCAAAATGTGGGACTCAGCTGCTCACATTCTAGCCCTCTGTGCATACATGACCTTGGTCTTTTGGAGGTTCGCCAAAGGTTCCAGGAACCCATCGCCAGGTCTGTTCTGCCAGAATCTCACTGCTCACCAAAACATCATCTGCACAGAGGACAAGGCTGGGAAAGGAGACACTTCAAGGCAAGTTGGGATTGTGTTGGGTATTGTATGGGGACTTGTTTGGGACCCAAATCACAATAGACTCTTCTGGGGAGTTAGACTGAACCATGCAGAAGACTCTGGCCTATACTAAAGCAATTGAGCAACCTCTTGTGCTCCCTTCTCCTTTAAGCTCACACATTATTCTCAAGTCCTCCATATCTTCCTACTCCAATGGCAAGGAAAGACCTGCCTGGAGGTGAGCCAGATGGCCATGGAGTAGTCAGAGCAAACTTCACCACAATGTCTAGGATGGAGTAATTGTGCTGACCTGATCCGGACCTTTCAGACCTGCCTTAGTTCACTAACTGCAAGTAAGCAAAAAAGAGAAGAAAGGAAATCAATATTTCACTGTCATTGGTGTCATCATCATCATTAATACTGTTAATTTTACTGTAATTGTCAGTTTTTTGTTTTTTGTTTTTTTTGAGGCAGAGTCTCACTCTGTTGCCCAGGCTGGAGTGCAGTGGCGCAATCTTGGCTCACTGCAAGCTCCGAGTTCACGCCATTCTCCTGCCTCAGCCTTCCGAGTAGCTGGGACTACAGGACCCACCACCACGCCTGGATAATATTTTTGTATTTTTAGTACAGACGTGCCCGTGTTAGCCAGGATGGTCTCGATCTCCTGACCTTGTGATCTGCCTGCCCTGGCCTCCCAAAGTGCTGGGATTACAGGAGTGAGCCACCGTGCCTGGCTGTCAATTTTTTTTAATAATACAATGAGGCATCACATAAGGATCATTTTGGCCAGTGACAGACCACATATACTGTAGCGGTCCCTTAAGATTATAATGGAGCTATCCTATATAAGTGTACCATTTTTAAATTTTTACACAGTATTTTTACTGTATCTTTTCTATATCTAGATATGTTTCAACACACAAATGCTCACCACTGTGCTATAGTTGCCTACCAGATTCAGTAGAGTACCATGCTGGACAGGTTTGTAGCCTGGGAGCAATAGGTGATACCGCATAGCCTAGGTGTGCAGGAGGCTATACCATCTAGGTTTGGGTAAGTATATTCTATAATGTTCTCACAATGACAAAATCACCTAATAATGCATTTTTCAGAACAGAATATAGTTTCTCAGAAAATATTCCTTTGTTTAAGCAATGCATGACTGTATCCCTTTCTTGCTTTAATTATTTATTACATACAAATGTAATTATTACATACAAATTTAATTATTTATTACATACAAATTTAATGTGCTTTTTTTTTTTTTTTTTTTTTTTTTTTTGAGACAGAGTCTCACTCTGTCACCTAGGCTGGAGTGTAGTGGCATGATCTCGGCTCACTATAACTTCTGCCTCCCCAGTTCAGGCTTCAGGCTGTTCTACTGCCTCAGCCTCCCAAGTAGCTGGGATTACAGGTGTGCGTCACCACACCCAGTTAATTTTTGTATTTTTAGCAGAGACAGGGTTTCACCATGTTGGCCAGGCTAGTCTTGAACTCCTGACCTCAAGTGACCCACCCGCCTTGGACCCCCAAAGTCCTGAGATTACAGGCGTGAGCCACTGCACCCAACCTTTAATGTGCTTGTTTACCCTGAAATAGCTGGGAGAAGTTGTATCTCTCTCTCGCCAACCTGAAGTCTCTAAGTCTATGCTCTCTCAAATGGTGCAGTGATGAGAAGACATGGTTGTTATTTCTCCTTTGACTTACTGTATCCCATATTTGTTGGGATGCTGAAAGCATGGGCTCAATAGTAAGTCTCCCCACTCATGGGACCACTCCATTACCTCCAGCGAGCCTCATCTCATCCTGCTCCTTGTGCTCGGGAATAAAGGACGGTTTGTTGTCCCTGATTGTACCTCTGTGCCCTGTTCTTTCCCATGTTCTTTTCTTGTGAGAAAAGCATCCAACGGGAGGGAAGAGTGGCTTCCTGTTTTGAATCTTGAGTTAGAAAATGTTCCCCGTTGTTTTATGCTGTGGAACATTCCAAGTGACAATTCCTTGGAAACAGTGGTTCCCGACACGCCACTTAATCAGTTGTTGCTCAGTAGCAAGTAACAGAATATTTTGTGTTTATTTGTTTTTGATTTTGGGTTCAGGACTTTATTGTGGAGAGTTGAAAGAACTTGCCAGCAGTGTGACATTGGAACCAGTGGAATTATACCCTATTTTTCATAAGGCTGCTCTTTGCAGCACATTCTGAGCACAGAAGAAAGTGCCCACATTGAGGGTTGATCATGTACTAAGTGGAATTACAGTCATGTTAGTCTCAGCAGAAACCCGATGTCGCTGATACAGGGTGAGGTATTAGACAAACACTTTACTGTCTGTTTTTGTAATATAGATGTTTCCATGTACTGGCTGCGTGATTGATTTTAAACTGCTCTCTTCCTGTCATTCATATTGACATGAATATTGAATGTTCAAGTGAGATGATGTATTTTCAAAATGTATAGAGTGTAATCCCTATGTAGGCTGTTATTGCACATAGTTATCTAATATGAAAGCAAATACATTTGGCTCTGAACTTATTTTCTTGGCTTCTTAGATAATATGGAAAACTAGAAGTTGAATTTAACCCATATGGACAGGTAGGTGAAGTAGAAAACAAACTCATGTGAGATGGAGAGGAACCACCCTTGATCAGATGAGGAATGATATGGGGAAGCAGTTGGCAGTGGTTTGTGTTATGTTCCAGGCCTTACTGATTCTGGAACAGCCACCTTGCACATCTCCGGAAGTTTAGGGCAAACACTTAAATATATAACAACAACAACAACAACAAAAAGGCGTTAGAAGATCATGAGAGAATGACTCCAAGATTAATTTTGCAGATATTTTTTAGAAAATATTTTATGGGCTCTATTCACTTCTAAGTAACATCCTCAGATTTCTAAAATACTCTCAGAAATATCTGAAATTCATTGATACAGAAACCAGCCTGGCGATTGCTCAAGGATGTGAAGAGGAGATTCCGAGATGCTCTGTAATTCTGATTTGTTGTTTGTCATTTTGAATTACCAAGTGACAGAACCCCAAGTTGTATAAGTGAAGAACTAATCCAATCACCCCACGATCCAGTCAGTAAACCTGATTTTCACGATGGTAACTGATGTCTCCAAGGTGTAATAAGGTAGATACTGGCCACCTGTGACTATTAAGAACTTGAAATGTGACTAAAGTAACTAAAAAATTGACTCAAATTTTATTTTAATTAATTTCAATTTACATACTGATATTTTACTTAGTTACTGAAAAATTTTAAGTACATCTGGAGCAATTTGGCTTTGTTAATCTACTTTTTCAACTGAAAATCTAAATACAGATTATTTCTGAGGAATATTTAGCATCTGAATCAAGACATGTTGTAAACATTAGATTTAAAAGACAATATAAAAATGCAAATATTTCATCAATAAGTTTTATATTGATTGTTTATTGAAATATTTTGGATATATTGAGTTAAACACAATTTATTAAAATTACCTGTTTCTTTGTACTTCATTTTAATGTGATTACTAATAATTTAATTACATATGTGCCTAGAATTATTTATCTATTGAACAGTGCTGCGTTAGAGAGGATAACAAACAATATTACAAATCTAGTTTTTGATTCTTGGTCTCTTGATTTTTTTCCCTGAACTATACTGCTTCTCTAGAATATTTCTGATCTCCCTTATTGTCTTTGCAAAAGCTGGTATGTGGGCTTTCATCAAAAGCTAAAATAAAATTTGAAAAAAACACTGTCTGGCTGATTTAGACTCTCTGCTCTGCTGTCTTGCCTATTCTTCACGCTGGCCCTTTACTTTAAGTCTTGACCTTGCTGTCAATGTGGGCTGCTAATTGTGATTCTTCACGTTGTTCTTTGTAGTAGTATTCACCAAATTCGCCATCCTCTCCAGTAGCAGGATGATGCATCTCTTCCTCTTGAAATCAGGTGTGGCCATGAGATTGCTTTGGGTAATGAAGCCTGAGCAAAGATGATGTCTACCTCTTGTGGGTAGAAGTACTAGAGCTGTGTGGCCTTTGACATGTTTTCTTCTTTTTCTGCCATGAACCAGATGGAGGCTGCAATGCCCTAGGCTGCTCCATCAGTCTAGGTTCTAGAGTGGAGGTGACTGGAGCGAGCTGCAGCCAGTGCTGGGTCCTAGCATGAGTGAGGACAGTCCTCTGTGCTGGAAGCTTCTGAGATTTAGGGGTCTTTTATTATTGCAACATAACCTACTCCTTATTGTTTATGAACTTTGGAGAGGGCAAGAGGAAGGAAAGGAAAAAGAAGAAAATGGGTTCAGTAGCTGGGAGGCAATTCCAATTTTTACCTTTATAGAGTCTGTGAGGACATCATGACAAACATCCAGTCTTCATGTTGAGCACCTTTGAGCTTCATATCATGCTCTTATTGACCTTCTAAGAGCAAAAGGGTTGCAACACTTTTGTTACCTCATGAGGAGACTTTAGCTGAGGATTTGGACCTGAAGTTCTCTGGAGAATGATTCCAGACCTCTGAGGGTAAGATTCATCCCTAATTTATCTCCGCATCTGCAACACTCAGCTCAGGTCCTAACATATGAAAACTATTCATTAATTCAGTGTTTGTTGAATGAATAAATAAAATGTGGGTACATTAATACAGGAAGGAGCTGAAGAAGGTATGAAAATTTCAAAAGAATTGGAAACATAGGGTTTGCAATATAAGGAATTAAAAGAAAACTCTGTATAAGTTTTGGCAGTGTTTGCTGCATGGGTAGTGACATGCACTCACACAGTGCCCTGGGCTTAGGAAGGCTTCACATTAGTTTAATGCTCGACTGTTGGGATTCTGAAATTCTTAATACTGTTTTTTAACAAGCGTCCTGCATTTTCATTTTGCACCGGGCCCTGCAAATTACTTAGCCAGTCCTGTGTACAGATGGTGGAAGTAAACGGGAAATTAAATATTTAGAAAATGTTTGGAAGGATGAAGTTGCACTTGAGGGTTACATCTGGATAAAAGTGAGAAATTGGGCCTTTGGAATCTTTTTTTATGTGCTTATATTTAAACTGAAATAAGCCAGTACATGCATTCTTTTCTAATCTTATTTTTAGAATAGGAAACAGACTGACAGCTGACCTGTGGCAGCAATAAAATTATTGGTATGATTCCATCAGAAAAACATCAGTGTAAACAGCTGTGCACTGAGTGGGAAAACAAGAAACAGAAAAAGAAAATTCAACCAGTTGTTTGCAATGGCAGATTATAATTTCAGCTGAAATTATGATGATTATGATGGAAAGAATTGCAATGTGTGCTGAGATCACTGTTTTATGTGTGTAGAATTCAACACCAAGTTTATATTTACTTTTTGGTAATAAATAATTTTTAACTACCTCAGTACATAAATGAAAGTGGCCATTAAGACTGAAATTTAGCAAGTGATAAAATGGGACTTATTTCTACTGATCTGCATTTTGTATATAGACACACGTGTTTATGTGTGTATTTATGCATGCATCTATTTACATAACGTATATTAATGTGGAAGTGGGAGTAGTATGTGTCAAGCACCTTGGGAAAGAAAGGAACATGGTAAATTCTGGCCATTGACTGGTAAAGGAAACAACAAAAAGGAACTAGGTTTATGGTGGGAAGATTATAAGTCTGATTTCAGAAGCACATGAAAAGTTGATTCCCGAGTGCTTTAAAAGAGATGTAATAAGTAATCTTTTTGACACATGCATTTGGGGATAAAAGAAAATGTCTGGTCTAGAGACAAGAATTTGAAAGTTACCTGTGTGTAATCAGTCATTGAGGTCTTAGCTATCAATGAGATCACCTAAGCAAAGAAAATATAGGAGAGAGAAGAAAAGAGGCAGCCACCAACCCCTTGAAGAATAAATAGGTCTGCTTGTGTGACTGAGAAGGGCTGGGGACAGAGAGTTGGGGAATAAGAACCTGAACTATGTCAGGAACAGATGCTGAGGGAAAAGATTATTTTAAGAAGAAGCAATAGTGGTGCCAAGAGCTACAAGTAGGTACAATAAGATGAGAACAGAGACATGTTCATTAGATTAAGTATCATAGAGGTCATCAGGACAGAGACAGGCTAGGGTAAGTTGAGGAGTGGATGTTCAGCTTCTTTCTGTCCCTCCTTCTCCGGTTGAAAGCTACAAAGAATCAAGTCATGCTATTCTCAGTTTTGCTCAGTCACTTCATTGAGAAAGCCTGAGACGTATCTCGAGGTGTCCAGGAAGAAACAATTTTCCAGCTGGATTGATGAAAAATGGTGAGACAGAAAAGGTGACTTCCCTGGACTCAGGTTCAGCTCCAAGTCTTTGTCTGGGAATGATGCTTGGAGTTGGGAAAGTCACTGAGGAAGTGGGCTAAAGTGTTTCCTTTAGAAAAGGCAAAGAATTTTGGTGCAGTATTTGCGGTCTCATGTGGGGAAGACCTAATTCCTGTGTCCATGCCGGGACTCAGAACCAAGAGGAAATGTGTGGCTGGTGTGCACTCCACTGAGAGGTCACGTGCCAAGTGGGGACTATGGTGAGGTCCTGGCATTACTGCAAAGCAAGTGGTCTCCTGGTTATTTCAAATGACCAGAGCCCATGGAGGCGCAGGTTTCACATTCAGTCTCAAATTTGAACTTACATCCCTGACTCTCACTGAGGCCAAATGCACAGCCTCAGAAGTACACAAGCAGGACTGGAAAAAAGTCAGCTGAAAACTGAAAATCTGTGTTTTGTTGCTTATCCACCCAGGCAAGTTAATGAACATCTCTGCCTCAGCTTCCTTGTCTTTGAAATACCGGTAATAGAATCTACTTGATAAGATTTAGGGGAAAAATTAAATGATATAATATATAAAAAGTACTTTATATATATATATACGCAGTCTCTAGCATACAGTAAGCACTCAATAAATGTAAGCTGTTTTTATTTTTATTCCTACCAGACACTTGTGAACAACAGCATGATTATATTAGATCATATTTTGGGTATGAAACATCAACTTGTTAAATGTAAATATTTGAAAAATACCATCATATCTGTGACCCATTTTGACATTTCTTGATATATCTCTTAATATACCAGAGCCTTACAACAATCCAAGAGGTTTGGATTGGTTTCTACCTCTGAGTGAACTTGTCAATAATCACTAAAGAAGAACTGCGTGTAGAAATTGAATGTGAAAGAAAACAGTGATGGAGAATGAGAAAGAGGTGATTGTCTTCCTAATTGCTAGAAGTGTCTTGAATGCCAAACCTTTATTATTCTTTAAAAGGCACTTGATACAGTAATAAAATAACTGTTGCTGCACTATTCATGTCAATGTCATTGTTATTCAAACAATCAGGACCAGTTGGAAACTGACTTCAGACAGGACACATAGGCAAGGCTAGCTCTCAGTATTTCTGTAAGCAAATGGGACTGTTCTTTTGTTTGCGTTTTTGTTTTTTTGAGATGGAGTTTTGCTCTTGTTGCCCAGGCTGGAGTGCAGTGGCATGATCTCGGTTCACTGCAACCTCCGCTTCCCGGGTTCAAGCGATTCTCCTGCCTCAGCCTCCCGAGTAGCTGGGATTATGGGCATGCGCCACCACGCCCAGCCAATTTTCATATTTTTAGTAGAGATAGGGTTTCGCCATGTTGGCCAGGCTGGTCTCGAACTCCTGACATCAGGTGATCTGTATGCCTCGGCCTCCCAAAGTGCTGGGATTACAGGCATGAGCCACCACACCTGGCCAGCAAATGGGACTGTTGAAGGTTGCTTCGTGAATTACATTTCAAACTACAGAACTGTAGCCCACGAGGGATATTGGTGTTTCCATTGCTTATCAACTAGAATTAGAGTTTGGAAGCTAAGATTGGAGTCTCTGGAAAAAGGAGGGAAAAAACACCTAGCTTGATGACTGGGCAGAAAACTCCCAACTTTCCACAGGAAAAAAAATTGCTAAAAGAGAGGGTAAATTACTGGACATGATTATTCATACCAGGTGAACTAGTCTTTGGAAACTCAGAGCTGATTAAATATATATTTTAGCTGATGGAATATGTATTTTAATATATATTTTAGCAGCAATGACAGCTTTGCTACTTTTTAGTATTGTCAAGTAAAGAAAATATTCACAGTAAGTTCTGGTATTTCTAAGTACCAATTTCTTTCTTCTAAAAGCATTCTACCTACCTGAAAGACAGTGGTACTCACCCTGGACTAATAAGGGCACAAACATAGGACTTAGCAAAGCTAAAGCTTCAGCCTACGGGGGGGTAAAACTAGTTCACAGTGAATTCCACAGGGAGGAATCCAGCCCCAGGTGCACATAGGAGCAGAGAAGGAAGGCTCCCATTTTGAAGCTCTGGGCCAAGGAGTTGTACTTTGAACAGAGAGCTGTCTTCTGAAGAATAGTCTTAACTGCAATAACTTGGAGGGGAAATTGCTATGTGTGTGGGCGGTGGGGATGGTGGAGAATATGGCAGCTCTCATCTTGGTGCTGGGTCCTCTAGCTCAGCGGTCCCCAGCCTTTTTGGCACCAGGGACCAATAATTTTTCCATGGACTTGGGTGGGTTACAGGGTGGGGGATGGTTTCCAGATGATTCCAGTACATTACATTATTGTGCACTTTATTCCTAATATTATTGCACTGTAATATATAATGAAATAATTATGCAACTCACCATAATTCAGAATCAGTGGGAGCCCTGAGCTTGTTTTCCTGGAACTGGACTATCCCATCTGGAGATAATGGGAGACAGTGACAGATCATTAGGCATTAGATACTCATAAGGAGTATGCAACCTAGATCCCTCACATGCGCAGTTCACAATAGGTAATTCCTATGAGAATCTAATGCCATCCACTGATCTGACAAGAGGTGGAGCTCAGGTGGTGATGAAGCTTTGCTCACTCACCTGCCACTCACCTCCTGCTGTGTGACCCAGTACCCCCTGGTACTGGTCTGTGGCATGGTGGTTGAGGACTCCTGCTCTAGCTCTCATTGTATATAAATTTTATTTACCAAGAGAATAGGTATTATATCCCCATTACAAAAATAAGAAAGTGGAAGCTGAGAGACTGTCTGGGACTTGTCCCAGGTCACACAGCTGTCAATTTGGCAGGAGTGGGTGGGGCTGGGATTAAACCCCAAGGCTTTCCTCTTCATGCATGATCTTTTCTGCTCTATCCAAGCTGCTTCTCATCACACAGTTCTGCCTCCCCTCCCAGTCCAGATATCTCTAACAATCCTTGGAGGTGTTTTTTAATCAGAGAGTTACAAAGACAGATTATGTGAAAATGGCTGAATCTGCATCATGGGATAAGAGCTAGCTGCAGTTGACTCTTCAATTAACTTAAGTGTAATCGTTATATTCCTGCTGACATCATTTGCCACGTCTGCCTCATTGTAATCAATTAGTTAATTGACTGATATCTAGCTTGGTTATAAAAGGGTACAAACAGTTTAACAAGCTGAAAATATTATGGAAGAAATCAGAGGGAGCAAAAATAAGACATGAGGAAAAAGCTCAGGAAAACACAGCAGTTCTCATTCATACTTGGCCAAGGATGTGGCTTTATCTGGGGGAGCGCTGTGCCGCTTTGTTCATTTCCCGAGTCCTACAAATGCTTCTGTTTAGACTCAACTCTGTTCTTATCACAGGCAGGAGGCAGCACGGGGCTGTTGCTTCCTCTTCCCTTAAACAGAAGACTTTATTACCCATGGTAGAGAATGGTCTGTATCAGTGGATAAAATAGATCAAAGTTCAATATTTTGCCCAACCTGTTAAAATACTCGTTTATTTCCTGCTAAGACCCTTTCTATATATATGTATAAACATTTCTGCTCAGTTGAAATTATACCATATACATAATTTTATACTCAGCTTTGTTATTCTCAACTGTATATTGTTACAGCATGCAAAATTATATGAAATTCTATGAAAACAGTTTGGGAAACCAATTTAATTGTTTTTTTTTTTAATTGTGAAAAATATATATTCATATGAAAGACAACTCAGGGGTATACAAGGGCCTGAAATCTCCCTACCCACACCCAGCCCTGTCTCATCTGCAGCACACTTTGCAAAAATGCCTGACCTGAGTAGCACCTCTTGCTGTTAGGGTAAGTCTCTGAATCTCTGGGGCCTGTTCCTTGGGGCCAATGTACTGTAGCTGAGTTGTAGAATTGGATAGGAGTGCTTGTACATGACTTCTCTTGATCTAAAAATGATTTTTTCCTTAACCAGAGACATTTCTTCCTGGTTAGTTTTTTTCTAACTCTACAAAATATTCTGCCCCCTACTCCCACCCCAGGTACCCTGGCTGCCAAAGGTCAGTTCCACTACTTGGTGATTTCATTATGACCACCGCATTGTGCATGCGGAGGATCCAGCTATATCTGCCAGTTTGTTCTGCCCTGAGGCCTTTGCACAGGCGGGCCTGGGAGCTTGTGTAAGCCAGGCAGTGCATCATCCATCCAAGCACTGAGTCCATGTGGGCTGACTAAAGCAAACTCTAAGCAACAAGACACTCTAGACTGTGCCCAGGGCTTCCAACCACTTGTCCTTTCTCCTGGACTCTTGGCTTCAGGTTTTGGACTCTCTATCCAACATTGACGGCTGCCTGTAATATCCTCTGGCAATTTTCTTGCCTCTTTTTACTTCTTAGCCTTTGGCTGGTTCATTCCTATGTCTTTTGCTGTTTTTTTGTTTTTCTTTTTGTTTTTTGTTACCTTGTGCATTTCCTTTATCCTAAACTCATGGCCATATGGAATTTCAGCTCCTGCCAGGGTAAGCCTATCTTCCCTCCATCCCCTGTCCCTTTTTTGTTGGGATAAAACATAGTCCAACAGTTTGTCCCTAAATGTTGTTGGGACCCTCAGAACCTACACTGGAGCAATGCACGAAGTCCTGGTCACTCTCCCACTGCCCATTCCTGGGGACTTGAGAGTGGCAGGAAGGAAAAACAGTCATAATTGTTCTCCAAAAGAAAGATGAGGAGGTGATATGGTTGACATCAAATTTACATCAGCCACTGCTTAGGGTGCCACTGCCTTGCCCACATTTCTTCTCTCAGAGTAATTCTGGAGGACTTCCAGTAAATTTCCAGGCTCCCAAGCCCCTTGCCAAGGGGAGGGGTGAGAGAGGATGAGCAGACCAGCCCTGCAGACTCCTCTGTGAGGATCTAGCAGGACGGATGGACGGATGACCCCTCTGTGGAGGCATTCCACAGCCACCATTCCTGTCTCCTTCAGCTGATTTAGCACAGAATTCTGCCAGACTAGCAGCAGGACAGATTCTCAGAAGACTTCCGAGGGTCCCTTTAGGGAGGGCTCTCTCATTCACTGGTGGTGTGGGTAAAAAGGGCAAATTTTCCAGAAGGTGATAAGCATTTGTAATTTTCTATATAACTTTGTCCCAGACATTCTCCTCCTAGGAATTTACACTCTAGGAAATGATTGGACAAGGATAGAAAGGGGCAACTGAGTAACTAACTCAAGAACGTAACTAACTGTAAGAATGCCTTTGGCAGAGTTGCCCATAAAAGACAAAGACACTTAAAGAGGGGGGAAAGGAAAAAAGGGAAGGAAGAAGAAACAGAAAGAGAGAGAGAGAGCGGACTTTAATGTCTCACAATATGGGGTTGGTTAAATAAACCATTGTCTATCTGTAAATGAACTACGATAATACTATGTAACTTTCTAAAATGATTTATATGTGCTTCCTAGCCTGGAATCTGTTCTTGTTATATTGTTAAGTTAGAAAAAGCAGGTTACCAAACAGTATCCTTTTAAGGATATGCATTAAATGTTAACAGTGGTTATCTGTGGGTGGTGTGATTTCAGGTGACTTTTAAAAATTATTTTTGTTTATATGTCTTTTTTGAAATATCTACAAAAGCATGCCTCTGTAATTAAAAACAACAGTCAAGGAGGAAAGTGACTCGTCGAGTCACTGAACGTCCCGCCACTGTAATCTCACTCTGTGTGTGAGAAGCGACAAGTGCCCTTGAGACCCAGACACATCATCCTGCCTTTGAAACGACCTTCCCTCCACAAATCAGGATGAGCTGAGAAATAGGGTGGAGAACTGGGTGCTTGCCAGAGGTCACCTCGTGTAAATCCCTGGCATTAGCAGTCCAGCCCGACAGCAGAAGCCCAACCTAGGGCTACCCCTGAGAAACGAGTTCTCAAGAGCCCGGTGGGGCACTGCCGTCTGTGGGCGGAGGCATCTGCACGGCACTGCCAGAGGACACTCAAGGAAATGAACAGTTCCCTCGGCTCTTCAGCTGCTGTCCTGCCCTGACAGACCCTCTTCTGATCTCAGGAAGAGTTTTCAGTTTTCTTCCAACCCCCTAATAGCCAGATCTCTGTCTAACCTGACCAAACCATGCCAGAGGATCAGCTGGGAATGTGTGAAAAGTGTAGTTTTCTCACCCTATGCTGGAGTAGAGAAACCACCATGTGACAGCGCAGGCCGTGAGGGCATGGGCGTATTCACAATTGGTGAGAAAACTCATGTGCCAGGAACACAGCTACAGGGACAACAGAGGGCCGTGGAGTCCGTGGCAGAGACAGATGGAGCCCATTTTACAGCTGAGAAAACAGAGGAATTAAACTAATTTGCTTGTAGTAACATAGGCAATGAGAATTTGAAATAACTGTTCATCTCTTTACCAGTAGAACATTAGCTGTGGTTTCAATCTCCCATCCAGATTCTTAAATCTGGCCCTGTAACCCCAGAGAAAGGGATATTTTACTGCACTCATCTCTAATCATTTTGGTATCATGCATCCCTCGAGAATCTGATGAAATGTGCATATGCACACGTATGCACGCTTTTGAAAAGACTACTGTAAGGGGTCTACTGACCCCCTGAAGCGTCTTCCATAGTTCATAAGACAAAAATTCCTCGCCCCCAATAAGGAGCAGAGAGACCAGGTAAGAGTTTAAGGAATTGAAATCTAAGAAAAAAGATTTTCATCATTACTGGGAGAAAATGCCTTTGTGAAGGCAAGAGGGAAAAACAACAAAATGAGTAGGCCGTGTGATGCCGCTACCAGCAAAACATCCTAAGTGATGACAGCTGACGTGCTTGTGGTATTTTAGGATCTCTCCTCCTGCATGTTTGTTACTTAGATACACTGACAAAGGCTCATATTGGAGATGATTATCAACTCTCCTTCCATTGAGGCCTCTCTATTAAAGCATGACAATAAAAAAAGCTAAGGGCCTGGAAAAGAACACCAAGCTATTGGTGTGATGAAAACTAGGCAAAGAATATTAGTGAAATCATCCAGTGCTTTTTCTCAGGATTCCAGAACATTCTCATTTGCGTCTTGGTGTAACAAGCTTTCCCTGCAAAGTCTGTCTCCCAGACATTACCCCATTGCCTGGGACAGCAACCGCCACTCGTGTTTGCCCTGCCTGGCCTCTGCTGTCAGGGCCTTGTTCTGTTAGAATAATTATGATAAACTCACTCTCAGTAAGTTACAGTGGCTGTTAATAATGTAATGAGTGGCCTGATTCAGAGGACAGCTGAATTGAAGCCACAGTTTCAATGCTTCAATTATGAGAAATGAGGAATATGAGAATACCAAGCGTGAAGACACGGTGGTTCCATGGTCCTAACTAAGGTGACTCAGTTTAGCTCTGACAGAGCTGACCTGGGCATCTACCCTGAGGCCAAGTTAAAAAGTACGTAGACCAGCACTAAGAACGTTTGCTCAGTGGAACCTATCCACTTAAAACCTCCCACGGACAGGAACTTAATTGATAAGCTCCCCTACTCCCTGTTAGAGAAGCCCTGCAGGAAACCTTTAGAGAGTGTTCATCAACCTCTGTTTCAAATCTTATAAGGTATAAATTATTATTATTGTTATTATTCCTGCTTAACAGATGAAGCAAGTGAGACATCTGTAGTGGAAAAAGCGAGGTTTGGCACCAGGGACTTCTGGATTCAGCAGATCTGAGCCTCAACACCCTTATCTATAAAGTGGGGATAAACCCTATGCTATCCAAGTTACTGTAGAAATGAATTGGATATTTTATCTAAAGCGCCTAGTGTTGAGTTGAGAAGAGAGTAGGTACTCAAAAAACAGTCTCTTCTCTTAAGTAGCTGGCCCACTGTTACTTTTCAGGAAAATGGCAGAACCAGATGTTCTGAGGACTAGTCCGGGACTCATTCCATGCATTCTTTCCTGCCTGGTAGCATCTTCTCAAAGCCATTGTGAAAAGAGCTTCAAATTCCCATATGGAGATGTGGAGATTTACCTTTCATGACAAACATTCTTGCAGAATTAATTCACAGCATTGCTGAGGTGGGGTAGCGGTAGATGTGAGTGATTTTTTTTATAGTGTTACAATAATTTATCATCTTCTCTCCAGCAGCCGTACTCTGGCTGGCAGCTCTAAAAACCCTACAGTCGATGAGAGAGCAGTGAACAGAAATATTTTCAAGAGCAGATGGGACGTACCTTCAAAACGCAGGATTGTCCCACTGAAACTGGGACATCTGGCAACCCTAAAAAAGCCCAAACTAGATGAAATAAAAATTATGAGATGGAGAAGCAGAAAAATATGTCTTTGCATTGATTAGCAGGGAATGTAATTAATCTCCTTCAACTCCCTTTTCAGTCCTGTGGTGTAAAACAAGGAGAAACTGCAGTCTTACTGGGTTCCCTTGTGACTATTCTTACGTGATAATTTCAAAGTAGTATGCGTTTTAAAACTTCATAGTAATGCCTCCCTTTCTATTGCTTAGAAATGTCCAGGGAGTGATAAAATTCATGCCTAAACTTCCTCAATACCATGCTTTTCTTATTAGCCTGGCCAACAGTGAGGGGGAGGAGCATTCAGCTGACTCAAATCAGGCCAGCTTTTACAGTTTTCGCAGGAAATGATAGAAACAAATCTTTCTTTTTGTATTAGGTGTTTCTGTTCCTGATTCCTCTTTCTGTGAGGTGAAGAAGCAAGGGGGAAGAGCATACCAGCCCCAGAGAAAGGAGAGAAGACTCGGGCTTTCCTTCTCACTGCCCTTCCTTCCTCTTTATTCCAGCTCGGCTCCAGCACCCAATGTAATCCTGGTCATTCTCATCTTGTCAAACCTGCTTTCTGTGTAGACTCTCAAGCCAATGTTAGTGTGTGGCTGTGTACCTTTCTCTCCTTCCCCTGCCCTGCTTGGGTCCAGCACAGTGCCTGAAACATTTTAAGTACTGTAAAGTGAAATGTTTGAGAATTTGGACAGGTGCATTTGGTCTGGAAGAAGACTAGATGTGGGATTAGCACCTGAGTTCAGTTTATCACCTGCTGGTGGGAAGGCCACAAAAACACCAGCAAAGATAAAGTCTAAGAAATTAATCATTTTAAAGCCAAATATCTACTCTTTAGTAAGGTGGTTTTAAAAATATCTATTTGCTTATTGAATTTCAGTTTATTTTTTTCCCAAATGTTCTGTTATGCCCGCATCTTGGATTCAAGAAGTGCTAATTGGCTCAAGCTGACCAACACAAGAAGTGATGCTCAGAACATTAAACAATATGAACTGAATTGTGGGCCCCACGCCCAAATATGTTGGGGCCGGCGGGGGGGGACACAATTCATATATATATATATGTGAATTCATAACTATATGTGTTGAATTCACACTATGTGTGTTGAAGCGCTGACTCCCAGTGTGATGGTAGTTGGAAATGCGGCCTTTGGGAGGTAATGTGACCTTATTCGATCAGGTTATAAAGGTAGGGCCTTCATGCTGGGATTAGTGGCTTTGTAGGAAGAGGAAGAGAGGCGAGCTGTCTCTGTCCCTCAGGTCATGCACTGAGGAAGGCAATGTGAGGACACAGAGAAGGCGGCCACCTGTAAACCAGGAAGACAGCTCCCAACCAGAAGCCAATCGGCTAGCACCTTGATCTCAGATTTCCAGCCCAAGCAGACTAAGACAAAAGGGTGCCCAGAATGGTTCAGCAAGATGCCCCAGGGCACATGGCTATGATATGGTAGAAACCGAGGACCCCGACACCAATCCCAGGTCGATTTCCCCTACACCATGTGGTTGGCTGCAAGTTAATGACCTAAAACCACGTGTGGATTTAAGCTCTTCTGTCCTGGTGGTTATTTCTTGGGACAAATCCACTGATGTTGAGCGTGGGGTGAGAGTGAGAAGACCTGGGCTTGCCTCATCCTCTGCCACATACGAGCTGTGAAACCAGGCAGCCTACCTTCCTCAGCCTCAGTTTCCTTATATAAATAATGGGAATTTGTGAGAATTACATTGGACAATAAGCTTGAAAGAGATTTATGAGCTGTTAAGTACCTCACAAATGACAAAGAAAACATTTTAGTCAGAAAGCTCCTCAGAGATGAGACAGCCTATTTTCTTACTTTGCGAGTAATGAAACTAATAATAAACACTGATCATTGAGGACACTAACTCAGCCAGAGTTACCTTCAGTTCAGTCCTGAAACAGAACTGAGGACCTTGTCAATTTGCACCATTAAGAGAGAAGTCAGGGCCAATTTATTCATTAGGCACAGAAGACAAAGTATCTAGGGCTTACAATCTTTTCAGGGCCCATTTTAAATTATTTTAACATCAGGGAAAAAATGAACGTTGAAGTTGAATATAATATTTTTATATATAATTTTAATTATTACTTTTTAATTTTTTATTGAGACAAGGTCTTGCTGTATAGACCAGGCTGGTCTCAGACTGCTGGGTTCAAGTGATCCTCCCACCTTATCCTCCCAAAGTGGTAGGATTACAGGCATGAGCCATAGCACCCAGCCCCTAATATATAATTTTAATATGTTTATCTTCATACCAATGCAGTCGTAAAATATAATTTTTAATACTCTTTATAGGAGAAGGACCCACAAAGGCAAAAGCGCCCAGGGCCCACGAAAGTCATACTGCAGGCTTGAGAGAAGTATCAAGCAATGAAAACACTTCTAACTTCCAAGAGAGACATTCCCTTTATTGAATTAAATATTGCTCTGTAGTTCTGCAGCCACACTTGATTCCCTAATGTTCTCCTAAATGTGCTGCAATTTTTCCCAAGTTTTGCTGTTTGCCCCATTCCTTCTGTCTACACCATCTTCTCCACTCGGCAAACACTCTAATGTCACCCACTTCCGTGCCACTGTTGAGGTGAATCATAGCTCCTGGTCTCTTGGCTATATTTAACCATTTTCATTATCCTCATCGCCCTGTGGCTCGTGTTTTAGTTGCTCTGACAGTCAGCTGTATCTTAAATACAGTCGCAGAGCACCCCTGTGTGATGTAGTAAAACTTCTTACAAAAGAGCAGGGATGCTGGTCTTGATTTAGAAATTCAGTTTTGTCATATACTAGCTGTGTGATATTCGCCTAGTGAGGTAACATCTTTGCCTCAGTTTCTTCATCTGTAAAATGGGAATCATGCCTCACAAGATTACTTGAATATACATGTATGCCTGCAAATACATGTTGCTGGGAACACAGTAGGTACTATATAAGTGATAGACATTATGGTTATTACAGTTCCTATTACTATGATGATGATGATGATGTAAAAACTCCTAGGCCCTAAAGATACAAAGAGCTCTTTACAAAGCTCAAAGTCGAATAGAAACAAGCATATTAAGAAGATAAATTAAACTACGTTTTTCTGAGATTTTTGAGAAGCCCAACTCTGCCTAGCTAGGGGGAGTTGGGAAAGGCATTTTAATAGCTGTGGGATGGTGCTGGGTCTTAGAAGGTGGGAGGAGTTCTTCAGGCCGATGAGAGGGTGGGTCTTCTAGGTGGGTCTTCTTCCAAACTTAACTTGCCATTTAAGTCTGCAAACATAGCTCCAAACACACCTTGCCCCCAAACGGCAAGTTATGTTTGGAGATCGGTGAGGGGTTTAATGGAGCCAGACATAGGTCCCTTCCAGAAGAATGAGAGGAGATGAAAGAGAGACTGCTGAACCTTACTTGGGAGTGTGGCCTTTCTACAAGCTTCTGGGCACAGGAGAGTAACTGCTTAAATGTACACTACAGGAAGATCCCAGTGGTGCACAGTGGAGCGGGGACTAGCACGGGGCAATTGAAGTGGGCTTGACCCTTAGTCCAGTGGCTTTGTCCATTTTGTCCAGTTTGGGCAAGCTACTGGGTTGACTTCACAAAGCATTGGTTGAGCAAAAATCCCCCACCTCTTGGTGTCTGACCACCCTTGATAATCTGATCAAATTTCTTATTGCCCCTCTCTTGATATCTTATCATCCTGGCCTACCTTCAGCAATCATCCTGTCGTCAGCTTAGCCGGAATCCCCTTACATGGATGTCTCCTCTTAGTAATTTGTCGTGCACTGACCGCCACCCTGCTCCCTGGCTATAAATCTCCACTTGTCCTTGTTGTATTTGGAGTTGAGCCCAGTCTCTCTCCCCAGCTGTGAGACCTCATTGCAGACATCTCCTACCTACCCGGTAATCCCCCACCTCCGAATAAAGTCTTTCTTGACATCTGTAACAAAGGTCATGAATAATTTTTTCTTTAATATCAGCAAACTATTCTGAGCTTGAGGTCAGAGGGCTAGGGCTGGATCTAAGGCCGAGGAGGTGTGGAAAGGGAGAGGACGAGTCCAGAGATGCAATACTTGGCAGGGCTTGGTAACAGAGTGGCTGGAGGAAGAAAGAATGAGGGGAAAATTGAGGGTAATTGATTTTTGGTCCTTAGCTTGGTGGCAGGATCGACGGTGACTATGTAAGGGAAGACTGAAAATAGGGAGAGGGCAGAATTTGCAGTGCCTCTGGAATACGCGTGGAAATACCTGGGAGGCTGCTGAGTGGATGGGTCTGGTGTGCAGAGGAGAGACCTAGGCTAGGGGTAAAGGTTTCGGGAATTCATCAAGCCGGTAGATGACAGCAGAAGCCATAGGAGCAGCCGAGAGTGCCCAGGGGACCTGGGGACCTGAGGCAGAAATGTGAAGAACATTGAGATTCAGATCACATGATTTCTCTTTACTAGCTTGTAAACTGATCATGCACTAGTCATGTCTTTACCACTTCATTCCTCTTAGTGCGAAGATCATTGAAATGACTTGAGGTCCAAGCTCTGAGAGTGTTTAAATCTGCTGCCCACAAAGAAATGACCATTTTAGAGATGCTCCTAGGAGGTCTTGCTGTGTGCTCTTCAGGGTCAATTGGCCACCAAATTGTCTGGTTGTCAGAGCTTGTCCTTAGGATCTCCAAACTATCCCCAACAAGACCTGAATCCCTTGGTATTGGCTAGTGCAGGGGAAAGAAGGTTTGTGCTTTTGTGTTGGACATAGCTGGGTGACAGTTACAACTCTCATCTGAGGGGGTTCAAACCTGCACAGTTGCAAAGACGAGAGGTTTTTATGGCATAGTATATTTTACTTAACTGCTGAATGTCTGCCTCATCCACAGGGATATTAGCTTCATGTTAGCTTTGTTTTCTGCAACAAAGGCATAGACACACTTGCCACTGATAGCATGTGCTAAAAAGAGAACCTTCTATCTAAGTCCTCAGTTTTCATTTCTGCAAAATGGAAATAATAATCCTTGGCCTTTCTATTTTGTAGAATTATGGAAATAATAAAAGCCTTAGATAGCCACACTTATGACTTGTAGCAAGACAGTAAACCCTTGGAGAGAAAATTACAAGCAGGAGAATTATTGCATGTTCATGATCCTCCAAGTTCATTATTCCACAGAGAAGGGTGCCCAGGTCAGGATGACTATAGACAGGTCTCTAGCAGAGGGAAAGCCTCCACTCCTACCATGTCCTGCATATTTGTAAGAATGGGTGATCTTGTAAAGTAAAACTTTCTAATAGAGAAGCAACCTCATCAGAGAGGTGGAGCCTCCAGACTGCTGTGGCTGTGTGCTTTGGTCACTGTCTCAGGAACCACCTCTCCTTGCTAACCTATAGCAAGGGGAAGAAGGGAGCCTCCAGGGCCATCTCAACCCCTCTCCCCCGACTTGGGTATTGCCAGTGCTCACAACAGAGCTCAGCACATGATAAGTGGTCAAAAAGCAGTCACTGAATAAATAATGTACTCGAACCGTTTGATCCAGCAATGCACTCCTATGTATCTACCCAGAGGAAAAGAAGTCGTTATATGAAAAAGATACTTGCACACACATGTTTATAGCAGCACAATTTGCAACTGCAAAAATATGGAGCCAGCCTTTATGCCCATCAATGAATGAGTGGATAAAGAAAATATGATACACACACACACACACACACACACAGGAATACTACTCAGCCATAAAAAGGATAGAAATAATGGCATTCACAGCAATTTTGATGTAATTGGAGACCATTAATCGTCTGAGTGTAGTAACTCAGGAATGAAAAATTAAACTTCGTGAGCTCTCATACATAAGTGGGAGCTAAGCTATGAGGACTCAAAGACATAAGAACACATTGGATTTTGGGGACTGGGGGAAAGGGTGGGAGGGGGCGAGAGATAAAAGACTGCATATTGGGTACAGTGTACACTGCTCGAGTGATGGGTGCACCAAAACCCCAGAAATCACCACTAAAGAACTTATTCATGGAACCAAACACCACCTGCTCCCTAAAATCCTATTGAAATAAATAATTTTTTTAAAAAAAATGTACTCAAAAGTGTCTAGCACAGTCCCTGCACACAGTAGGCACTCAGAAAGTATGCTTTCCTTCTGTCCTCCAGATGCTCACAAGACTTATGGTCATTTCAAACCGTATTTCTGAGTGCCTCCTTCCCCATTCATACACCTAGAGTGGTCTGCCTCTCCCTGGGTGCCCTAAATATGCTGGGTTTCTCTCTTCTTTTTCCCCCAATCACATTTGCTGGCTCCTTTGTTCCACCCCTTTGTCCTCTGCCTTATGATGGGCAATAGCACTTTATAACAACCTAATGCCATAGGGACAACTGCCACTCTTCCAATGAAGAAAACTGAGAGTCCAGAGGTTAGTGTCTTGCCTTAAGCCATAGGGATGGTAAGTCACAATGTGGGGGCATCTAAGCCTTTTGACTGCGAGTCCGTGGTTCTGCAGTTGCCTCCCTGGAAGCAATGTGATCCTTTAAAAACTATTCCTCAGCAGATCCTCGGGAGAGGATAATGAATGATCATCATGATGCACTTCCCAGAAAGCCACAGATTCAAGCTACTTTGGGTGGAATCCTGGAAATTGGTGGAAGAAATGCTCTGGTCAAGACAGCCTGTCCTAGGGCCAGCTCTGCCACCTAGCATATGTCTAACCTTGGGCAAATCTCTGCACCTCGCTAGGCGTCAGTTTTCATTTCTGCAAAATGGAGGTAACAATCCCTGCCCTTTCTATTTTATAGTACTGTTGAAAGAATCAAATGCATCATATGGGTGAAAAATGGTCATTAATCAAGAGTGCCATTTAGGTCTCTAAACATTGACTTGCAGCGTCCATTATGTATTTATTTTTATTCTAAATTAATTTTTCCTAAGAGACATTATAAATATGTTTCAACTGCACTTCATAAACTTTTTTTTATCAGCCGAACTAAATTTTTTATAGTCTACTCTAGCAGAAATAACTCATTGTCATTGTCATCACTTTGATAAACAAAGCTTTGAGGGCTTAAAACATCACCGAGGATAGAACTGATATTTGCCAAGGGATCCTTTGGTCCATGAATCTCACCAATTGGCTCCCTGTGCAGTTACATGAATGAGAAAAGGACAAGACAAGGCTCTTGGATCTGCGACGTCTGAACTGCCTCCTGCCAAGTGGCAGGGACAATTTTAGTGCTGCTGAGAATCTGACTGCTGTTTCCGCCCACTCCCGCCTTCCTCCTTCCTCCTGTCCTTGAGCACGCAGATGCTGCCTGCCTTCTGCTCTCTCCTTCACCATTTTCTTGCATTTCCATGTCTCCTTGTACCCGTTTTCCTTACTTCAGATTCTCATTACTGCATTTTCCTTCTTATCCCTCCCCACCCCCTACACACATAGTTATATATTGCTTGGTTTCTCCAACAGACCTATGCTGTTTCCTTACCCCAGTGAGCATGCCCAGGCACAGCCTGGGGGTAGCAGGGGTGATTCATTCTCATTCTTCTCTTGAACCCTCATGATACCAATGATAAGGGTCCTTTCCAATATGGCTAACATCTTTACTTCCCCTTGTCATTTTCCCCTGGATTACTGTATCCTTTTATTTGGGCACCTGCCTCTAGTTCTGCCCACTCCAGTCTACTCATTCACCCTACTGCACTCAGAATGAACTTTCTAAATATAAATCTGACCTACCACTTCTGAAATGCAGTAACTAGACCCTACAAACTCCAGATAAAATCCATATTTCTCAGCTTCACATTCAAGGTCACCTATCACTTACCTGCTACTTACTGCTCCACATGTACTCATTCCCAGCTACACAGCTCCTGCACACTGAAAGAGGATCTTCGGGGTCGCTGCTAGTGAATAAATGAATGAACAGCACTTGCTCAGCATGGGACATTGTATGATGCAATGGAACCTGTATGCATTTGGGGTTAGACCTGTGTTAAGGCCTCTGAAACTTACCCACTGATACTGAGCAATTAACCTCTTTTAGCCTAATTTTCTCTGTATATAATAGAAAAACTTATGCTCCTCCCACAGCTGGAACTAGGGAATGGTGACTGAGGGATTTACCTTGGACACAAAAATGAAGGCAGCACCAAAAACTCAGTAATCAAGAAAATACCTTAATACAATAATTTTTGGAAAAGTCAAAATTGGTGAAAAAAATCCACGATGAACAAAATTTTAAAATTGTAAATAAAGACCATATCTGACTGTGCTCTTACCCGACTCACCTCACTTGCTGTCCTTCTCACTGACATTACATTACTGGTCATTAGTGACCAGTGGCACTCTATAAAATGTGGTTGGCCTGGAATATACAGAAGGTCAAAGTGTTTCTGTATTTTAGTGGTAACTGGCCAGAATGGTTTTACGTATGTTCTACCCATTTACAAATCTGGGCTTTAATTTTGTATGTCTTCTGTTATTTCCTTTTTTTAAGCAATTTCTTTTTAGTATTGCAGTTTACAAGAGTTTTGGTGAGCAATGGATTAGAAATAATTTTACAAAAATGTTCCTTCATCACAGATGGCTTAGGAAGCACTGCTCTGAAATTCAACGCAACCCCAAAGCTCTGTGGTTTTCTAGGATTGATTCATTTATTTCTAACTGAGATGTACCGAACCGTGAAAGGATGTGGGCTGGACATACTAACTCCAAGGAGCCCCGGTATCATTGTAGTCCATATCAATGGCGACCCCTGGTGTTGGGAGCGCTGCAGCCCTGTGTGAGTCCTGCAGCAGGCCCTCCTGGCCCATCCACTGTTTACCTTTTTGGTGGGCTTTCTTTTTTCCTTTTTCTTCCTCACTTGCTGCTGCATTCATCTGGACAATGAATTCATCTGTCTATCTGTTCATTCAACAAATACTTACTGAGCCTGTACTATGGGTAGGGCACATTCTCAGATGCTGGGAGTAGCGATCCATGAATCTGACAGGGTACCTACCCTGAAGAAGCTTACACTCTAGTGGAAAGACCAGAATGAACAATTAAGCAAACAAATGTGTCACATTTGTGAAGTGTTAGGAAAACTAAGTGTTCTGATTAACAATAAGAGAATAAGGTTTACTTAAATAGGATGTTCAGGAAAGCCCTTCCTGAGGACACCATCTCTGAAGGACGACAAGGTCTTAACCATGCAAATAACAAGTAGGAAACCCTGACAGGCAGAAGGAATGAAATGCATTAAAGCCCTAGGAGGGGAAGAGCCTGCTGTGTGTGGTCCAGGACCTGAATGGAGAATAGTGTCATTAGGCAGAGGGGAACATGCCAGGCAAGACTGGTGAGGTAGTATGCCACATCATGCAGCATCTGTAAGCCATGGTGAGATGTATGCACCCTACTTCAAAACATGTGCACCATATTTGAATTGTATGAGATTTGGGATGTTGAGCATGATTAACACAATCCCACTCTCCAGAGATGCCTCCTTTAGCTGCCATGGTGGACACTTGGTTTTTTTGTTGTTGGTTTTTGAGATGGAGTCTCGCTCTGCGGCCCAGGCTGGAGTGCAGTGGTGCGATCTCAGCTCATTGCAACCTCTGCCTCCTGTGTTCAAGTGATTATCCTGCCTCAGCCTCCCAAGTAACTGGGACTACAGGCATGTGCCACCATGCCCAGCTAATTTATGTATTTTTAGTAGAGACGGGGTTTCACCATGTTGGCAAGGCTGGTCTTGAACTCCTGACCTCAGGTGATCTGCCTGCCTCGGCCTCGCAAAGTGCTGGGATTACAGGTGTGAGCCACTGCATCTGGCCTGGACACTTGTTTTTATGTTTGCTGTGCACTTCCACCACCATCCGTTGTGACTGCTTCTCCCACATTGCCGCTTTTTTGTGTGCTGACTCTGATCTCTGTCCCTGGGGAACCCAGGCTGGGCAGTCATGGCTTAGACTCAGTGATGGGTCAAGAGAAGAATCTGGGACCCAAGCTGAACTCATCAGATTACTTCCGTGAGTTTACTCTAACTGAAACCAACAGGAAAGACGATGCCTCTTTTGTAGTTGAACCCCAAACTGCCTGTGGCCAGGTTCCCTGCCTCAAGAAGAAAATGTGTGTGCACTGGGAGAGAATGAAGTAAACAACAGGCTGGCTAATATAAAGGCTGGATGGACGGAAAGCGGGAATGGTGGTGAGTTTCCCTTCCCAGGCTCTGACCCTGGGATGCTGCCCTGCTTCCTTCATTCTGTGCATTACGCCAGAAACCTTCTAATAAGTCTTTGTTACTTACTATTTTGCTTAAGCCTGTTTGAGTTCAGGTTCTGTGATCTGTAATTAAAAACATGTTAAAAATACAGCTTCCCAGGCTCCTCACGACTTCCAGGGATCACCCTTTCCCATATTCCGACATTGCCGGGGACTTCATCTTCCCTGATATATTTTAAATATGCTGAAGAAAAGTCCATGTTTCCCAAAGCATGTTTGTCAGAAACTTCTACTACTGGGAAACTGAATTTGACTGTCTCTCTGTTTTTTGAGATGGCCTTTATCAGAGCAGCAGTTAAGGAATTGGAAGACTGTAAGTTGGTATTCTCCACAGATTCTATGGGGTCCCTGAGATAGGACATACATATTGTCTCTTCATAGATGTACAAGTGCACACACATACACACATGCTAGGGTGTATTCTTACGGATGTACAGGGCAATTTCAGTTGTTGCTTTTACGACCAAATGAAAGCAATACTATTTTCCTCGATGTTTTATAAAGGAAAGGCCTTTACTTGGGCTCTGGGTCAGTTTAGAGTTCTTTAAAACCATCTGGAGCATAATTTTCTTTCTTCTGAACAATTTCTTTGTGCTATTTTTCTTTAAGCTCAACTGTAGTAGGAAAAAAAATAAAAGCCTTTAGAAACCAAGCCAAAAATCGGTGTGAATCCTGACAGCAGGCTCCAAAATGCCAAGTGGGAGAGAAAGAAATGGAAACACTGACTTTTTCCAAAGCCATATAACAATTCATCCTTCAGCAGATATCCATGTGGTCTGATGCGTCTAAGCTTTCAGAGGCTGGCCTGGGCCAACAGCAGCAGGTTGTCCCGGTGGCTGCATATCGTCATGTGCCCATCTATCCATCTACTTCCACCACTCTGAAGCTGGTGACCTTTAGGATTTGCTGCAAAATCCAGATGTTCAATCTGGCTCTTAAACCCCCAGAGGACTAACTATCGGTGTATTACAGAGGTGCATGTAGATATTTTAAACTGCAAATGATAAGTTCATTTGGATGGTGGCTTCTGGATGTCTTAAAAGGAATGATCTACTGCTGAAAATTGGATTTTTCTGTGGCTTTGCTTTTAAGAATAAATTCTTCTGTTAATCCTAGATCTATACTATATTGCTCATAAAGGCAGCCTTATAATTATGAAGATATGACCCACTTTATGAAAACTTTTTATACAAAAATCTTAAATTCAAAATAGATTTAATATACAGTAGTTATTTGAATTTTAAAGTTCTATTAATAATTTTAAATCAAATTTTTTTTTTTTTTTTTTTTTTTTTTTTTGAGATGAAGTCTCACTCTGTCACCCAGGCTGGAGTGCATGGTGCCATCTCGGCTCACTGCAACTCCTGTCTCCCGGGTTCAGGCGATTCTCCTGCCTCAGCCTCAGTCAGTAGCAGGGACTACAGGCACGCATTGCCACGCCTTGCTAATTTCTTGTGCTTTAGTAGAGACGGCGTTTCACCATGTTGCCCAGGCTGGTCTCGAACTCCTGAGCTCAGGCAATCTGCCCATCTGAGCCTCCCAAAGGGCTAGAATTACAGGCATGAGCCACTGCGCCCGGCCAAATGATTCTTATACACTTCTAGCTTCTCTGGTTCCTCTAAAATAGGCGATTTGTGACAATTCATACCTGTTAGGAGAAAGAAATGTTTTGAGTAAGGTGGAGATGCAGGTACTCTGAAACAAAGTGTCAACTTGTGAGGTTTAATCACATGGCTTTCCCCATAATAAGAATTGATAGTTGTCTTGATCACTTTTGAGCTTGAGAGGAGTTTCTTATCCATGTGATCTATGACTAAACTAGAGTCTAGTTGACGATTTGTTGACTATGACAGATCCTGTGAGCTGTTACTGAAACCAGTAAGCTGGTCTCTTAAGTGTCCTTAGATTGTCCTTGCCACTTGCCTGCTAGGTCACAGTGTTGGGGGAAGAAACCTGGGCTTGGAGCCAGAAACCTGGGTTTGAGATTAGGTTCTAGCATTGACCACTCATAGCACCTGGTGAGTAATTTACTTCTCAGAACCTCTGGTACCTTGTTTGTAAAACAGGAATAACGGGCCAGGCACGGTGGCTCATGCCTGTAATCTCAGCACTTTGGTAGGCCGAGGCGGGTGGATTACGAGGTCAGGAGTTCAAGATCAGCATGGCCAAGATGGTGAAACCCCGTCTCTCCTAAAAATACATTAAAAAAAAAAAAAAAAAAAAATTAGCCGGGTACCTGTAATCCCAGCTACTCAGGAGGCTGAGGCAAAAGAACTGCTTGAACTCGGAGGGTGGAGGTTGCAGTGAGCTGAGATTATGCCACGGCACTCCATCCTGGGCTACAGAGTGAGACTCCATCTAAATAAATAAATAAATAAATAAAACACAAAAACACGAATAATGCCTGCCCAAGCTCTCTATGTTGTCATGCGATTTAAATGAGATACCATTATGGAAATGCTTCCTAATCTATAAAAAATTACACAAAGGTTAGTTATCATCCTCTTTATTTTGTCCATAAAATAAGTGTCCTCTTTAGAATGCTCATCCCTATGCCTTCACAAGGGGTATGAGTCCAGATTCCAGCAAGAAGCAGAATCTACTCCACAGTTTTTAAGGCAGATGCTGTAATGAAGGGATAGAAGTGTGGGTAGGGTTAAGGGAACACCCAGGAAAGGAGAGAGCCCAGACAGTAACAACAGTGAGAAGCCATTACTCCCTCTATGGTCAGAGGGCCTGGGGTAGGGATGGGAGGAACTATGCCACTGGAGCCCAGGAAGAGCTGGAGTCACAGAGGAGGGGCCACTGAATGGGAGCTGCAGTCACAGAGGGCTGCACTCTCTCCAAAGACTCCTAAGCAGGGAAGAGGAGAAGAAACAAGGTCCCCACCTGTCCCTCCTCCTGCCTTCTGGAGTCTCTCATTGACCAAAGCTCACTGGAAACCACCTGGTAAGGGATCCGTGCAATGGTGCTATTTGTGGAGTTAGAGAAGAGCAGGCAGTCACATGCATGGGGTGAGTGGAGCATCGCCAGTTCACTGGTCAAGTTCCTGCCCATTGCTTAGCTCCCATCTCCTCAGGATGCAGAGGACCTTCACCAATCCCTTGTTGGATTCAATTCCACCATCTTGTGTTTTCTCCATTACTCTTATTATCACCTGAAACCATCTTCTTATTTATTTGCTTGGTTGTTTCCTGTTCATCCTCCCCTACTAGAAGGTAGGGCCAGGAACTTTATTCTTATTATCACCTGAAACCATCTTCTTATTTATTTGCTTGGTTGTTTCCTGTTCATCCTCCCCTACTAGAAGGTAGGGCCAGGAACTATGAGGCCAGGAACTTTGTTGACCTGTTCACTTCCCTTACTCCAAACCTGGAGCATAATCAATACTTGTTAAATATCTGCTGCATGTACAATGATGGCAGAGTAATTGAGTAAGAGGTAAGATGATCAAGGATGCCATCAAATGAATATCTGAACTGTAACTATACGAGGAAAAGTTCCCATTGCTCCTGCCCCTGGTGATTCAACCATTTAAAATTTTCCATTCTGAAGAACTCAGACTGCTGGGCTGAGGCATGCTCATTAATGCCATTTCCTCAAAGCCTTTTTGTTTCCTCATTGTTCTTTGCACATTGCAACAGGAATAGTTCTTCCATGAGGAACTGAGGCCACTCATTTTCTATTTGCATCTGAAAGTGGGGATTTGGCCACTTCCTCTACAGGTTCCTTATCTTTTTGGCAAAAAGGGAGCTCCTGTTGTTGCATAGCAGCTGTTGCCCCCAGAGTCCCGGATGAGTCACCACAATGGCAATGGAACTAGTAATCCTTTATGCTCATATAAAGTGCTTTAGGGATTAAAAGTACTTGTGCAGTTATCATCTCTTAATCCTGACACTCTCCCATGAGAGAGGTGTTATTTTCTTGTCTCTTAGATGAGGAAGTTGAGGCCTCCCATGCATGGATTTTCCTTGTCAGTGACAGATTTTTCCTGGAGTAATCTACATCACTTTTTAGTAGCACATCTAGGAAACAGCTCTCAAGGGGACTGGCTTTGAGATTGAGTTCCATTTTGCCTACAGAGCAAGTCACCTAATCTCTTTGAACCTCAATATCCTCATCTACGAGACAAGAAACACTTCTCTCATGGGATAGTGTCAGGATTAAGAGATGATAGCTGCACAAATACAGCACCCCTGGCTCCTCACAGTTCAGTCTTTTCTAGCAATTGGCATGGCTTCATTCAGCATCTTTTAGTTGGTCAGGCAGCTTGGTTGGTGACAAAAATTTGGACTTTGGACTCAGACTTAAATTTAAGACCTTTGGGAGGCTGAGGTGGGTGAATCACTTAAGCCCAGGAGTTTGAGAACAGCCTGGGCAACATGGTGAAACCCCATGCCTACAAAAAATACAAAAATTAGCCAGGCATGTCGGCACATACCTGTAGTCCGAGGTACTTGGGAGACTGAGATGGGAGGATCACCTGAGCCCGTGAGGTTGAGGCTGCAATGAGCTGTGATGACGCCACTGCACTCCAGCCTGGGTGACAGAGTGAGGCCCTGTCTCAAAAAAAACAAAAACAAAAACAAAAACAACAAAAACAACAACCACCACAAAAAACCTAACTCTGGAACATGGTTTCTTTTTTATTTTAGGCAAGTAACGTTTCTCTCACGCCACGGTTTTCTCTTTTCTTGAATGGGGTTATTAACACACATCTTCCAGAGTCATTTTGAGAATAAAATATCACAGTATACATGAAAGTATTTGTCACATAGTAGGTGCTCCATAAAACTTAGTTCTCCTCCTCTTGTTCCACTTGCATGCTTTCATTTTGTAAGCCACTTCACATCCCCTTTATGAAACTGGAGACAGTATCAACCCAAAATAAGCTAGATGTTTAGGTAACAGTCCACTCTGAGCTGTGAGGAGAAAGGGGAGCCCAGGCCAGGCAGAACCTCCTTGCCCTGTACTCAAGAGGTATGGGAGGCAGCCTAGTGATCTTGGCTTAACTCTAACCTCATCCTGACCTTGAGGCCATGCTTATTTGCTCAGCATCAATCATGCCCATGACCTTTTATAAATGTTATTGATGTTTAAAAGGGGCAAGCAGCTGGTGCACATAGGTAAAAGGATAGGTAAAAGGATAAGAGATTCCAAATTCAACTCTAGCTTCTTGGAGGAATTAAGCACATGCATTTACTACTCTTTCATTGAGTGCCAGGTCCCATTCTAAATGTTTTATACCAATTACTCTATTTAAAATTTAGGTCAACTCTATAAAGTGTACTCTCATTACCCCCACTTTGAAGGTGAGGAAACAGAGAGTGTTAGAGGGAGTATTCGTTTGTTCTCACTCTGCTAATAAAGACATACTCAAGACTGGGTAATTTATAAAGGAGAGAGGTTGGAGGCCTCCGGAAACTTACAATCATGGCAGAAGAGGAAGCAAACATGTCTTTCTTCATATAGTGGCAGCAAAGAGAAGTACCCAGCAAAGGAGGAAAAGCCCCTTGTAAAACCATCAGATCTCATGAGAACTCACTCACGAGAGTTCACAAGAACAACATGAGGGTAATCACCCCCATGATTCAATTACCTCCCACTGGGCCTCTCCCATGACACATGGGATTATGGGAACTACAACTCAAGATGAGATCGTTAGCCAAGGGCAAACCAGAATTTGATCCCAGCCACTGATAGACATTTGCCCTATGAGATAATAGCACTGAAATTCTCAAATCTTCCTAAATCTCATTTGCCCAATCAGCCAACCTTAATGTTTGGCCAATCATTGTTGGAAGAAATGAGGAAGTGTAAGGGAAGGAAAAGAGACTTGATCTAAATTCTTGACCACCAGTGGGTGCTGTCTGAGCATAGAGAAAAAAGAAGACAGAAGATGACACAGCACATCAACATTTGTGCTCATAAAAAATATTTTGAATAATCTTTGTGTCTGTCCCTTTCAAATATACAAAAAAAAAAAAAAAAGAATTTTTCCAGATCCTTAGCATGTCTACCCTGTTTCTCCACCTTAGCTTTTCCACACCGTCACTAAAGGGGAAGATAGAAATCCTGGGGCTCCTTTTGATGGAGGCCATGAGGACCCTGAATAAGCAAAGGACAATGGCTCTCCTTCTGTTGTTCCAACTCCACAGCAGTAAACAGCTACCTCGTCCCCCAGGGAAGCGGACCTCGCTGCTGATGTGAGCATAAACACTCTGTGCTGCATCCTGTGATGATAATGGGAAGTCCTTGCTGTGCAGGAGGGCAGTGGACTTTGCAGTTAATCAAACATCCACGTGGACATTGTAGTTAATCAAGTCAGATATTGTGGCATCAGCTCTATTTGACACAAAAGAAGGGCAGAGGTCCCTAGTGGTACCACACAAAAGGAAGGGCAGGTAAAGATAATGTCTTGGCTGTGAATTACTGTTAAAAAAAGAAAGGAAGGAATATGCTGGCTGTGATTTTTAACATGGGTCAAGGCTATTTGATATGCACATGTCAGTTACTTTTGCGAGGCAAAATCGGCAGTGTTGGAGGTATGGATTCCCTTGAAGGCAGGGAGACGATACCACCACCACAGCCTCTACATTTGAATCAGCTGTCTTGGGAAGTGGAGTGATCCTCATTTCCATTCACATGTCCTGCAGAGCCTGGGAGACCCCTTGGGGTAATATGTGAAGTGGATTCAATCATTGGATAGTAGAGAGTGAATTATAGCGACCTTAAGAATTGAATATTCTAATACTATTTAAACTGTGCATGAACTTCTCAGTGAACACTTCCATATAATGAGAGCAAGAATTGTATCCCCAGTGCCTGGCACACAGTTATTGCTCAATAAATCTTTGATTGATTAATGAGTACATAATAACACATACATACATACTTTTAAAATCAAGTACTAACAAGGTACTAGGTATTATGCTAAAGAGTTTTATACATCATTCAGTCTTCATAAACAAAGTACGCAAAGGCTAGGGGAACTGTCCAGTGTCACACAGAAGTCATCATAGGATCAAGGTTTTATTCTAAATGATCGCGCTGATGAGCAAAAGCCAATGAGGTTTTCCTAAAAGCAAATCATTTTATATCCTGTCTATATTCATAACTGCTGCTAGAACATGTAAGGAGGAAAAAGTAGTATCTTTTCTTCACCCATCACAAGGTCCACAGCTGACACCCCTAAAACAACAGCTAGATTAACAAGAGAAAAGCATAATAAATTTATGTACAAAGTTTTAGGTGACACAGGGGCCATCAGAAATGAAGACTCAAACACCTAGGGAAAACTGTATTTTTATGCTAAGTCTGATGAAAAAAGTGGATAGCTGTAGAGAGATGTGATTGTACAAAAAGGATCCGATCTAATGGTAAACTGGGGGGAATTTTGCAAGGCTTGTTCCTTCAGACTTTCCTGCATGTCTGTATGATATTCCTTTCCCCACCACTGCTCCCCAGGAATGGAGCAGGACTCCTGTCACATGAGAACCTTCAAAGGAAATGAGAGGAGGTCAGAGAGTTACCTTCCAAGGTTTTATGGCTTGCTTTAGAGGAGAGGAGTTCTAGTTTCTATGGCTCAACTTCAGGGAGAGATAAGGAAAGGAGAAAGAAGTGTATGTCTGAGGAGAAGATCAGAGAATTTCTTGCTTCTGAGACATTTCCAATTTCCTTCAGCTCAAAGTATTCCACATATGAAAGCACCATCTTTATTGGGGTACCATGTTCTGAGCCCTGACAAACTCGAATTCTTTTCTAGGTTGCAACAACAACAACAAAAAAGCCCCAGCTGTACGCCGTGGCTCACACCTGTAATCCCAGCACTTTGGGAGGCTGAGACCAGTGGATCACCTGAGGTCAGGAGCTCGAGACCAGTCTGGCCAACATGGTGAAACCCCGTCTCTACTAAAAATACAAAAATTAGCCAGGTGTGGTGGCCGGCGCCTGTAATCCCAGCTACTCTGGAGGCTGAGGCAGGAGAATTGCTAGAACCCGGGAGGCTGAGGTTGTAGTGAGCCGAGATTGCATCATTGTACTCCAGCTGGGACAACAACAGTGAGACTCCGTCTTGGGGGGAAAAAAAAAAAGTCCCAGAACATTAAAGTTGAGCCCCAGAATGGTCGTTGGAGGTTGTTTGGCTTAGACCCCTATTTTCACATGGGATACCAAGACTTCAAGAGGTTAATGATGGGCCTCAGGTCCCCGTCTAGGATGAGACTGTCCCTCTTGCCTGGGACTGAGGGGTTGCTGAAATGCAGGACTTTCAATGCTGAAATCAGGAATGACTAGGGCAGACAAGGAAGAACTGGTCACCCTATCCCTACCCAGTGAGTTGTAGAGTAAGAATTTAAAACCTGCCCCCCAATGTTGACCCCACACAGAGGATCTCTCAGCCACTTCCCTCTGTAGGGGCCTTGTGGGTTTATAGACGTTGACCTGAGAAGCTGACACCCATAAGTGCTGTTATTGTTCACCAGGGCCTCTACCTTTTAGCATTGTTTTCAATGCTGTAGCACAAATGTTCAGAATATGAAGTGTCTGGGCACATTGGCAAATACAGAGAGGTCTGAGGGGGCACGGGAGATTTGTCTTCAAACACTAGCGACTTGTTGGACATCTGTATGTTGAGCAGGGTCAACCAAATTTATCATCATATCTGAAAATTTTTAATCGGAAATGTTTGCCTCAGGGAAAAGGAATAAAGCATTTTACACTTGAGAGAAATTTTTATCATTTAATGCTCACAATAACCAATGAAACACATATTATTTAAATTCTTGTAGAAAAGGAAACTAAAGCTTAGCATGATTTAACAACATGCCAGAGGCCACATAGCTAGCAAGTAGCTTCATCTGGTTTTAAATGCGCTCTTTCTCATTCTAAAGTCCAAAAATATAGAAGGTTTGGGGGAAATTGGGGAAGATATTTAGTCCACTGCTTTGAAAAATGATTGTCCTGGGCAAAAGCCCCAATCCCTGTGAGGTATTCATGGTTCAATAAATTAGGAAGCATTGTTCATTCCACCCTGGTCGGGAGCGTCTCAAGGCACATTAGTATAGGGAAAATCCTAAGAGTTTCTGCTACCAGGACTGTTCCTGCTTAATCACCATTTTCCAAATGTATTTTGTCTCTTCCCACCACCATTTGTTGTTGTTGTTATTGAAGAGACTGTTCTTTGTTTCCATGTAAGATATATTAAAATCCCATGCACTTTGGATTACAATCCACTGGATACTCTATTCTGCTATGATGAGACAACTAAGGTCATAACAGGAATAGGGCAATCCTTAATACTCTTTGTGTGTATGTATGTGTGTATGAGAGACAGAGAGAAAGAAAGAGAACAAGGGAGAGAGAGACAGAAAGAACACACAGAAAGCACATGAGCCTGAGAACCTAAGCACCATCCCCATGTCTAATTGAGAAGAGGAACAGGGGAATGTACACAGATAAACAAAATGTGTCACTTCACTTGCTTTTCCTACAACTGAGCTCAAGGATCTGCTCCAACTTTTCTTCTCACCCTTTCTCATATGCATGTTGCAAGTGTGAATGGAAATAATTATGAATGGGAAATAATTTTGTCAGAGATTAGCATGTTTTGCTGGGGGTGGTAGGAGTTGGGGAGGGAGGGGGAATGAGGAGGAAAGGAAAGGTATGAACAGGGGATGCAACTGTGAGATGTGACAGAATGCACCAGGATTCCCGAGGAAAGCTGTCAGGGTAGTCAGGATGCAACTTCCCTGAGACATTGCAGGTGCAGCCCTGACCTATAGCCAGGAGTAGAGAGAAGGGCTGAGAGGGAAATTTTAGAGTCTTCTCTGATGGAATTTTAGATCTATATCTCAAGTAGATACACTGGATTGGACAATATTTAAGGTTACCTATTGATCAATGCCTGATGATTTGATTATTTTGACCATCTTTACAAAAGGGTTACTAACAACCATCATTATAAAATTCTTGTTCAGAATGCTGCTTGGTAAGTAGCTCCATATGCGGATTCTCCCAGCTTCTCAATAACATACTCATAAGGAAGCAGAATAAGAGAAAAATTCCCAGGATTAGAAACTGGAATTTATAGACAAGTTATTGTTAGGAGTTGGAATGCCTCAATACTCAATATAACACTTTAAAACACCAGTTTGCACCATCACCTGGTTCAATATTTAATGAAATAATAGGTGTTTCTTTCATTCCATATCATCTCCTGCAGACTTAAGAACTAGGACCTGTACCTACAAGATTAGCAGTGTCTTTATCCTTCAGTCTTCCTTCCACCTTCCACTTTTTAATTCTAAGGCAGGGACTATAAATCTCAGAGCTCAACTAGGACATATAAAGGGCAGAACTTCAGCACAGTACATTCTGAAAAGTTCCATCCCATAAAAAAAAAAAAAAAACAAAAAAACAAAAAAACCCAGTGAAGTTTGAGGCTGAGGCAGGAAAAACTCACACAGTACAGAAAGCTTGTGAACACTGAACTCTGTGACCTTTTTTCCTGGCTCAAAATCCTTTTCAGTGGGTCTGGGAAAACTTAACACCTTACAAGCCATAAAATCTCCTTAAACAGATTTTTTGATCCAGTATAGTGTGGCTTACTTCCAATCTGACCCTAGCATGGCATCACATGCCAGGTAACAAACCCCCTTATCTTAACTCGGGCATTCCTTTCTACTGATTTCAAGTTTTTCGACAAAGCTTAACTCTTTCAACCAACTGCCAACTAAAGAATCCCTAAAAGCCATCTTTGACTTGTAAGTTCCTGTTTTGAGATGTCCCACTTTTTAGGGCAAAACCAGTATATATCTCCCATGTATTGATTTATGATTTTACCTGCAATTCCTGTCTCCCGGAAATGTACAAAAGCAAATTATAACCTGACTTTCTCCATCACACTTTGTGTTTCCTCAAGCTATGGTCACTCATACTGGCTCAAAATAAACCACTTTAAGGAAGTTTGGTTTTTCCATCATCATTTGGAATGACCAATTTTCATATACTATTTGGATTCACAGCATCAGACAACTAAGGTGTGAAAGCAGCAGGAAGATTATTCACTAGTTAAAATCTTGCTAGTGTTAAATAAAAATTACAAGTTTTGGAATAAATTTCTGTGCTAGCCTCCAACAGATTAAACAAAAAATCAAAATGGAGTTACTCATGCTAAAGTTCCAAGTCACCAAACACAAACTAAGTTGTTCTCTGACCTTCTGAGAAATCAGGAAAGAGACATAATATCCAATTTCACAAACAGATCAATTTCAATCTTCAGTAGGCCCTGGTTAATCCTTACCCAAAAGAAGTAGCCTGAAGTCACCTGATGTTAACGAATCCCTTATTTTTCCATTGCTCTGTCTCCCTGCCCCTGCCTTATGAAGAAAGTAACTTTGAAACTAACACATTTCTTCTTTGCTGTCTCTTTCTTCAGCCAATCTCTGCCTATAAAGCCAATCCCTGCTGCTCAGTTCCTCTGAACACTTATTCTATTTTATGGATTCTAGAACTGCTAATAAAGCTAACTGGGATCTTTAAATGTGCTGTGATTTTTGTCTTTTGACACTGATACCGGTCATGGATCTGGAAGAAATGCCCATCAATCTGCTCTGCACTTTAGACTGGAGACAGGGAGTCAATAAAGTAGAAAGAGAAGAAGAAAAAGGCTATTGTTCACTCTGTCTGAAAATAAATATGAAGAATTACTAGACATCACATTTTTTAAGGAATAAAAATTGTAAGAAAACAGCATGGTGACGATGGGAGAAAATAACCTCCAGGCAGGACCTCTGGCTTATTACTGGGGAAAAATAAGAGGAAGGCATTTCTACAGATACCTATACATGATCCCAAAGAAAAGTCTGGGAAGCTGTTTTGTAAATTCACTAGACAACAAAAACATATCCATGTGAAATATAAGCAGACAGCCATAAAGAGACAACAGATTGAGATTAAAAGATTGAAATGTAGGATTAAAATAGACTCATAGCGAATTTCAAGGAATCTTAAAAGACAATAGCAGTGCTAAAGTTTACATTGGAGGACAGTAGAACTGATGTGTAAAAAAACTGATCAGTGATATGAAGCGCATATTTGTAAAAAAATTTCCAGAATGCAGAGAAATTATACAAAAAGAGAAGAACCATAATAGGAAAAAAGATGATAAAACTAAAGAGAGATATAGATGGCTAACTTGTGAATAAGTATAATTTCTGAATAAAACCCTAGGAAAAGCAGAAAAGACTACTATAATCAAAACTGTAACCGCCCAACGGGTTCTTGCCTGCTGCCTAGACTGAATGGATTTCTCAATACAAGGGAATTTCAATAGAGAAAGTGTATTCATGCAGAGCCGGCAGTACGGGAGACGGGAGTTTTATTACTACTCAAATCAGTCTCTTCAAAAACTTGGAGATCAGAGTTTTTAAGGATAATTTGGTAGGTAGGGCTCTGGAAGTGGGCAGTGCTGACTGGTTGGTTTGGAATGGAAATCATAGGGAGTCGAAGTGAGTTTTTCTTGCTGACTTCTGTTCCTGGATGGGATTGCAGAACCCAGCCAGCAAAATAAAGAGGTGGAGGAAGATCTACCAAGCAAATGGAAAATAAAAAGAAGCAGGGGTTGCAATCCTAGTCTTTGATAAAACAGACTTTAAACCAACAAAGATCAAAAGAGACAAAGAAGGCCATTACATAATGGTAAAGGGATCAATTCAACAAGAAGAGCTAACTATCCTAAATATATATGCACGCAATACAGGAGCACCCAGATTCATAAAGCAAGTCCTTAGAGACCTACAAAGAGACTTAGATTCCCACACAATAATAATGGGAGACTTTAACACCCCACTGTCAACATTAGATAGATCAATGAGACAGAAAGTTAACAAGGATATCCAGGAATTGAACTCAGCTCTGCACCAAGCAGACCTAATAGACATCTACAGAACTCTCCACCCCAAATCAACAGAATATACATTCTTCCCAGCACCACATCACACTTATTCCAAAATTGACCACATAGTTGGAAGTAAAGCACTCCTCAGCAAATGTAAAAGATCAGAAATTATAACAAACTGTCTCTCAGACCACAGTGCAATCAAACTAGAACTCAGGATTAAGAAACTCACTCAAAACCGCTCAACTACATGGAAACTGAACAACGTGCTCCTGAGTGACTACTGGGTACATAACAAAATGAAGGCAGAAAGAAAGATGTTCTTTGAAACCAATAAGAACAAAGACACAACATACCAGAATCTCTGGGACACATTTAAAGCAGTGTGTAGAGGGAAATTTATAGCACTAAATGCCCACAAGAAAAAGCAGGAAAGTTCTAAAGTTGACACCCTAACATCACAATTAAAAGAACTAGAGAAGCAAGAGCAAACACATTCAAAAGCCACCAGGAGGCAAGAAATAACTAAGATCAGAGCAGAACTGAAAGAGATAGAGACACAAATACCCTTCAAAAAATCAATGAATCCAGGAGCTGGTGTTTGAAAAGATAAAAAAAAATTGATAGACTGCTAGCAAGACTAATAAAGAAGGAAAGAGAGAAGAATCAAATAGCGACAATAAAAAATGATAAAGGGGTTATCACCACCGATCCCACTGAAATACAAACTACCATGAGAAAATACTATAAACACCTCTACACAAATAAACTAGAAAATCTAGAAGAAATGGATAAATTCCTGGACACATACATCCTCCCAAGACTAAACCAGGAAGAAAGTTGAATCCCTGAATAGACTAATAACAGACTCTGAAATTGAGGCAATAATTAATAGCCTACCAAACAAAAAAAGCCCAGGACCAGAGAGATTAACAGCCGAATTCTACCAGAGGTACACGGAGGAGCTGGTACCATTCCTTCTGAAATGATTCCAATTGACAGAAAAAGAGGGAATCTTCCCTAGATCATTTTATGAGGCCAGCATCATCCTAATATCAAAGCTTGACAGAGACAGAACAAAAAAAGAGAATTTTAGACCAATATCCCTGATGAACATCGATGCAAAAATCCTCAATAAAATACTGGCAAACTGAATCCAGCAGCACATCAAAAAGCTTATCCACCATGATCAAGTGGGCTTCATCCCTGGGATGCAAGGCTGGTTCAACATACGCAAATCAATAAATGTAATCCATCATATAAACCGAACCAAAGACAAAAACCACAGGATTATCTCAATAGATGCACAAAAGGCCTTTGACAAAATTCAACAGCCATTCATGCTAAAAGCTCTCAATAAATTAGGTATTGATGGGACGTATCTCAAAATAATAACAGCTATTTATGACAAACCCACAGCCAATATCATACTGAATGGGCAAAAACTGGAAGCATTCCCTTTGAAAACTGGCACAAGACAGGGATGCCCTCTCTCACCACTCCTATTCAACATAGTGGTGGAAGTTCTGGTCAGGGCAATCAGGCAAGAGAAAGAAATAAAGGGTATTCAATCAGGAAAACAGGAAGTCAAATTGTCCCTGTTTGCAGATGACATGATTGTATATTTAGAAAACCCCATTGTCTCTGCCCAAAATCTCCTTAAGCTGATAAACAACTTCAGCAAAGTCTCAGGATACAAAATCAATGTGCAAAAGTCACAAGCATTCCTATACACCAATAACAGACACAGAGCCAAATCATGAGTGAACTCCCATTCACAATTCCTTCAAAGAGAATAAAATACCTAGGAATCCAACTTACAAGGGACGTGAAAGACCTCTTCAAGGAGAACTACAAACCACTGCTCAACAAAATAAAAGAGGACACAAACAAATGGAAGAACATTCCATGCTCATGGATAGGAAGAATCAATATCGTGAAAAGGGCCATACTGCCTAAGGTAATTTACAGATTCAATGCCATCCCCATCAAGCTACCAATGACTTTCTTCACAGAATTGGAAAAAAAAAACTACTTTAAAGTTCATATGGAACCAAAAAAAAAAAGAGTCCACATTGCCCAGACAATCCTAAGCCAAAAGAACAAAGCTGGAGGCATCACGCTACCTGACTTCAAACTATACTATGCGGCTATAGTAACCAAAACAGCATGGTACTGTTACTAAAACAGAGATACAGACCAATAGAACAGAACAGAGCCCTCAGAAATAATACCACACATCTACAATCATCTGATCTCTGACAAACCTGACAAAAACAAGAAATGGGGAAAGGATTCCCTATTTAATAAATGGTGCTGGGAAAATTGGCTAGCCATATGTAGAAAGCTGAAACTGGATCCCTTCCTTACACCTTACACAAAAATTAATTCAAGATTAATTAAAGACTTAAATGTTAGACCTAAAACCATAAAAACCCTAAAAGAAAACCTAGGCAATACCATTCAGGACATAGGCATGGGCAAGAACTTCATGTCTAAAACACCAAAAGCAATGGCAACAAAAGCCAAAATTGACAAATGTGATCTAATTAAACTAAAGAGTTTCTGCACATCCAAAGAAACTACCATCAGAGTGAACAGGCAACTTACAGAATGGGAGAAAATGTTTGCAATCTACCCATCTGACGAAGGGCTAATATCCAGAACTCAACACAAAGAACTTAAACAAATTTAGTAGAAAAAAATCAAACAACCCCATCAAAAAGTGGGTGAAGGATATGAACAGACACTTCTTAAAAGAAGACATTTATGCAGCCAACAGACACACGAAAAAATGCTCATCATCACTGGCCATCAGAGAAATGCAAATCAAAACCACAATGAGATACCATCTCACACCAGTTAAAATGGCGATCATTAAAAAGTCAGGAAACAACAGATGTTGGAGAGGATGTGGAGAAATAGGAACACTTTTACACTGTTGATGAGACTGTAAACTAGTTCAACCATTGTGGAAGACAGTGTGGCAATTCCTCAAGGATCTAGAACTAGAAATACCATTTGACCCAGTAATCCCACTGCTGGGTATATATCCAAAGGATTATAAATCATGCTGCTATAAAGACACATGCACACATATGTTTACTGCGGCACTATTCACAATAGCAAAGACTTAGAACCAACCCAAATGCCTATCAATGATAGACTGGATTAAGAAAATGTGGCACATATACACCATGGAATACTATGCAGCCATAAAAAAGGATGAATTCATGTCCTTTGTAGGGACATGGATGAAGCTGGAAATCATCATTCTCAGCAAACTATCACAAGGACAGAAAACCAAACACTGCATGTTCTCACTCATAGGTGGGAAATGAACGATGAGAACACTTAGACACAGGAAGGGAAACATCACACACCAGGGCCTGTTGTGGGGTTGGGGGAGGGAGGAGGGATAGCATTAGGAGATATACCTAATGTAAATGACAAGTTAATGGGTGCAGCACAGGAAGATGGCACATGTATACATATGTAACAAAGCTGCACATTGTGCACATGTACCCTAGAACTTAAAGTATAATTTAAAAAAAAAAAAAAAAAAAAAGAACTGGTTGAGCCAGATTACCTGTCTGGGTCATGTCAGCTGGTGCATCAGAAAGCAAGGTTTACAAAATACCACAAGCACTGATCAACAGTGATGTTATTTACAGAAGTAATTTGGGGAGGTTCAGACTCCTACAGCCAGAGGCTGCATGGCTCCTAAACCGTCATATCTAATCTTGTAGCTAATTTGTTAATCCTACAAAAGCAGACTGGTCCCCAGGAAAGAAGGGGGTTTATTTTGGGAAGGGCTATTATCAATTTTGTTTCAAAGTTAAACTATAATCTAAACTACTTCCCAAGGTTAGTTTAGCCTATGCCCAGGAATAAACAAGAACAGCTTAGAGATTTAGAAGCAAGATGGAGTTGGTTAGGTCAGATCTTTTTCACTGTCATAATTTCCTTAGTTATAATTTTTGCAAAAGTGGTTTCGAAGCTATGAAATAAAAACACTTTCTGCAAATCCATGTAAGTCAACGAAATGACACATAAATCTAGACATTTGGATAAAGACAAATGACTAGAATAAAGATAAAAATCAATTATGATCCAAATAAGGAAAACAGGTTTTTATAAAGAAACAAACATCAATTTAGCTCAGTTTCTCATTTACTACCCTAAATGCCAGTAGACAAGAAAGTAGTGTTTTTTCCCTCCCTCACTGAAGAGCTTCAGACCCAAGAATTTTAGACTCAGTCAACTGTAAGAAGGCAATAGAAATATATTTTCTGAAAAACAGAAGCTCATAGAATATGCCAACAATGTACCTGCCCTTCCTGATATAATTATTTGAAGATCCATTCCAATTAACTGAAAGATGAAGCAAAGCTAGGAGGAGTTCAAGAATGAAGAAGTCGTAACATAAAAGGAGTGGCTTTGAGTACAAACTGGCCTGTTTAGCCATCCATTGTTAGAACAAATGCATGGTGAATACTTACATTGTGATTCTGTGTTATAATAACAAATATATATTTGGTCTTTCTTCCTGGTTTCTGTTAGAGCTTTTAAAACCTTTGGAATTTCCTGAGTGACAGAAGTGATGGGAACCTCTTTGTTATTAATAATAAGCATCATTCAACCATGCTACTGAGCTTATTGCTACTGAGGTTACTCTTAGAGGATGAGTGCTGGCTGCCAGAGAAGCCAAACGTGATTAAAGGGCTGAAATTTTGAGCTCCCACTCTCCAACTTCTGAGGAGCAGAAAGGGGCTGGGGATTGAGTTAATCGTCAATGGCCAATGTTTTCATCAATCATGCTTATGTAACGGAACCTCCGTTAAAAGAACTCTAAACAAAGGGGTTGAGGGAGCTTCTGGGTTGGTGAACACATTGAGGTGCTAAGAAGGTGGCGTGCTGGAGAGGGCATGGCATCTCTGGGCCCTGCACCACCCCTATACCTTGTTCTATGCATCTCTCATCTAGCTGTGCCTGAGTTGTATTCTTTATAATAAACCAGTAATAGCAAATAAACTTTTCATGAGTTTTGTGAGCTGTTATAGCAAATTAATGAGCCTAAGGAGAGGGTCATGGGAGGCTACAATTTATAGCTAGTCAATCTGAAGTACAGGAGGCCTAGGCTTGCCAACTGGTGTCTGAAGTAGGAGCAGTCTTGTGGCATTGAACCATAGAAGTTGTGGGGTCTGACCCTAACTTCTAGTTTAATATCAAAATTCAGCTGAATCACTGGACACTTAGTTGATGTCCAGAGAGTTTTAGAACTGGTTGTTAGTGTAGCAGAACCACACATATTTGGTGTCAGAGCATTGAGAGAAGCAGACCAAAGTAGTTTGTATGTATGCATATGTACATACATACAAAAAAGATTATAGGTGATATTGTAGCAGGACAAGCTGCAGAGAAAATTCCTCAGACACCGAGTTAAAGAAGGAAGGGGTTTATTCGGCCGGGGCATCCACAAGACTCCTGTCTCAAGAGCTGAACTCCCCGAGTGAGCAATTCCTGTCCCTTTTAAGGGCTCACAACTCTAAGGGGGTGCATGTGAGAGGGTTGTGATCAACTGAGCAAGCAGGGGGTACGTGACTGGGGGCTGCATGCACCGGTAATTAGATCGGAACAAAACAGGATAGAGATTTTCACAGTGCTTTTCTATACATTGTCTGTAATCTACAGATAACATAACCGATTAGGTCAGGGGTTGATCTTTAACTACCAGGCCCAGGGTGTGGCACCGGGCTGTCTGCTTGCGGATTTCATTTCTGCCTTTTAGTTTTTACTTTTTCTTTCTTTGGAGGCAGAAATTGGGCATAAGACAATATGAGGGGTGGTCTCCTCCCTTAATATGAATAATATCATTAATACAGCTGATTCTTAAAAATGTACATCAAATTTACATCCTTGCAACCTCAGAGTTTTTCCTAAATTTCAGTGCCAATTAAACATGTATAAAAATCAATTCTATGCTAACTCAAAATCAGCATCAAAAATTCCAAGGAAGCTATGAGGCATGTCTCAGTGTCTTGATCTCTGACTTAATGCAATAATAATAGAATTTAATACCAAAAGATTAACATATAAAAACACCAATAGATTAAAAAATAAAATGTCCAGATAAACCAGATGAAATTTTTGGGTTTTGTTTTTTTAGCTTAGGTACTATGTGTTGGAAGTCTTTGGAAAATGACGTTTCCTTTGTTTTAATCTCAGAGGTGGGTAGGTGTTGAACAGGATGCCACAGTGCTAGTTTAAGGAGAGGTAAGATGTGAAATTTAGAGGATATTAAACTTTTTTTTCCTTAATGGCCCTTATTGCCAACTGGTGCCTCACTCTTCAGGTCAAATTTATTTTGTCAGAAATGTAAAATATTTTATAAGAGTAATTTGACTCCAAATAGCTTGAGAGAAACAGGAAATATTTGCCAAATTGGGCATGTGCTCACTTACTTGCTACTGATCTTATAAACATTCCTTTCCTTCCTCCAAAAGGGTGAGCCTTCACTAATAAGGAAAATATGTGTCACCAAACTCTCTTTATTCCCCTCCTTAGCCTGCTCTTTAACAAGGTTATCTGAATTATTTATTTTTCTACAGTCCCTTGAGGACTGTAGAATCTTCCCAGAAGTTCAAGCCCTGACTCCTGGCTCTTATCCAAGTCCTATAGGGCAGAGCTGCCTGCAGTGTGGGTCACAGACCTGTGGGAGGGTCCTGTGCTGTGCTCAGGCCCAGTAGTTTGGGGGTGTCTTGCTCCCTTCCCCTGCCTAGGTGCCCATCAGCTTTGTGCTGTCTTGACATGCTGCTCCGTGGGTAATTCCTCACGGATTTTGAAAACAGCAAGATGCATTTAATTCTTTAACTGCTTTTGAATACAATGCTGACACACTACTGGCATTGAAAGTTTGGAGTTATTGCTGTGTTGAACCATAATGTTTAGTGATTCATAGAGTGAAAACTAATATTCTCATTTGGACTTGGATTGTGTTGAAGGTCCTGTTTCTGAGCCTTTTTGCCAGAAGTCAGTAAGATGCGAGCTGGATTCCTAAAGCAGAGAAGATAAATCACCATGACAGGGTCTGATTGTCCATATTTTAAATTTACTGATCTTCTAACACAGGCTGAGAAGGGCAGTAGACATTTAGTGAATATTCATTGGAAATATTAGAGCCCAAGAAAAACGTATATGGTGACAATGCATACTAGATTTTTCCAGAACTTTCTTCATTTTCAACATTCTGTGTTATTATATGTAAAGGTATTATTTTGTTTTGATTCTTTATGGAAAAAATATGGCCTGTTTGTTCTGGGCTTCAGGTAGTTAAAGGAAGATAAGTTTTGGAACCTGTGGGGATTGGTATGAGAAAGCACACGTAAAGCATCTAACACAATTACATCGTAGAAAGTCTGTAAGCTTTGGGATTAGAAAGACCTGGGTTTGTACTCCAGATTCCCCAAGTCTTGCCCAGGACTTGTTTGGTCTTGGGCAAGATTATTATGAAATTTCAGTCACATATTATGGTGGGGAGAACTGATTTGTTATCATCACGGAAGAAGTTTGGGGAGTAGGAGAGGGTCATATTTCCTAAAACTGAAAGTTGGAAAGCTCTTGTTCTCTTCTCACCGCACATAATGTCTTCATAGTCAAGCCTCTGTGCCTTCAGTTCTACTTTTGTGAAATGGGTAAAATGGTCAACACTGTCTCCCTACAACAACTGGAGGGAGAAAGGAATGAAGTCATGTCTCAACACCCTTTAACTGGGAAAAGAAATGCTTCTGCCTCTCCTGCTCTTTCAACAGACCCAGGAGGATATTTTCACAGTGGTCTCAGAGTGCTGACATACTCAACATCACTAATCAGCTCCAAAGGTTGTGGATTCATTCTAGTTTGGCAGGAGCACGAAGACAGACAAAGAAAGATTGCTGCACATGGGAAAACCTTTCACAAGTAGAATTCCATAATAATGAAAGCACGGGGATGGCCTCTTTTTGAATTGGGCTAACACTGTTTTTTTCTTTCTCTGGTGGAAATATAATGTATTTTATCATTGCAGGGAGCTGCTGCATTACTCATTGTAATGGGATAAAAGCATCATAGCTAAATTCCACCTGTGGCATTCTTTAACCACAGTGTTTGGCCAGTGGCCTAAAATACTTGGCTGCAGAAGAGGGAAATTAGACTGTGAGTAACTGATGTGATTAACTCACGTCTACACTCAAGGTAAATGAAACTACCTTGTGGTGTGGGGGATGACAGATTGTAATAGTTATAGTTTTCAGCCCTGAAGAAGAAATTAGCAAATGAACTTAGGCCCACCAATCAGGAATTCATCAGTGATTACAAAATAAAGTATTGGATCCAGTTATGCAGCTTGACTACAACCAGGATTTAAAGCTACCCTAAGACAATCCACTCTATAGCACACCATCAATGCAATGCATTTGTACTTATTTACGAAGCAAGTGAATATCCATTCATTCTTTTGTACCTCAAAACCACCTTCTGAGTCAGATAAGTATGACATTTATATCCTCATTTGGTCCATAAGGAAATTAAACTGAGGATCAGAAAACATTGGACAGCTGGCCAAAGTCACAGGGCTACCAAGTGGCTGGTACAGTTCTTAAACCCAGAACAATTAAATACACTGCAAACATTAGACTCCTTGTCTCCAACTCTTCCCACCATATCACAGATATTATCCTCAGTCCCTTTGAATGTCCACCTGGATCTCTGGCCACAGTCATGGCCCTGCATGTTGATGTTCATGGCTATCACTGTGTCTCTGTAAAATCTAGTAAGAGCTGTTGGCAAACTGACAAGGCTTTTTAGAAACCATTTCCTTTCTGATGTGCCATGGTCGCCTTCTCTGTTCCGAGTGGGAAAGTGCCCCTCAGCTGTGTGCGTTGAAAATATTCAATAGTTTGTGTCACCTACAGACACAAAGCCCCTGTGAAATATATTTTGTATCTTTTCACTCAGCATGGAGTCTCAAATGCAGAAGAGACTTTGTATGTGTTAATGAGAATCCTTATTATGAAAAATGCAAAGGTTATTATTAATGATCATGCTGCTAATCATTAATAACAGTTGTGGATACTATTTACTGATGACATGCTCTTCTCCAGGTGCTTTTATACAGTTAGTTCATTTAATGCTCATTAAAACACCACATAAGATAGAAAATTAACACGCCGTTAGGCCCCCTTTCCAAGGGCCAACCCTGCAACTACTTCAGATGAAAAAGGAAGACAAAGACAGACTCCACCTGTGTAAATAAAACAGGAGATATTCCTGGACCAGAGAAGAACAAGCACTGCAGATGAGGGAGGTGGTGGGGGAGGGAAATTTACAGGTGCCCTTTTATTCTCCCACATTACTCTGCGTATACTATAGTCGCTACTTACCTGCCTCTGAAAGTCAAAATCAGCAGCCAGCCCAGTACAGCTAGGGGTACACCTAGTCAGAGCAGGGCTGGAGCCAGGCTGTGGTCTGAGCCAATAACAACAGATACATTGACAGGCATGGTGGCTCATGCCTGTAATTCCAGCACTCTGGGAGGCCCAGGCGGGCGGATCATGAGGTCAGATCGAGACCATCCTGGCTAACACAGTGAAACCCCATCTCTACAAAAAATACAAATAATTAGCCGGACATGTTGGCATGCGCCTGTAATCCCAGCTACTTGGGAGGCTGAGGCAGGAGATTCACTTGAACCCAGGAGGCAGAGGTTGCAGTGAGCCGAGATCATGCCACTGCACTCCAGCCTGGGCGACAGAGCGAGACTCCATCTCAAAACAAACAAACAAACAAAAAAACATTCTGGGAACAATTGGTGAACTCTGAATAAGGTGTATAGATAAAATGATAGTATTCTATCAATGTTAATTTTCTGATTTTGATTATTGTATATAATATGTAAGAGATTATTGTTTTACATTTTTAATGTATTTATGTATTTGTTCATTTTTTAGAGACAGGGTATCACTGTCACCTAGGCTGAAGTACAGTGACATGATCATCCTTACTGGAGCCTCGAATTCCTAGACTCAAGTGATCCTCCTGCCTCAGCCTCCTGAACTGCTAGGACTATAGGCGTGTGTCACCACACCCAGCTAACTTTTTATTTTAGAGATGGGTTCTCACTATGTTGTCCAAGCTGGTATGGAAATTCTGACCTCAAATGATCCTTTCACCTTAGCCTCCAAAGCACTGGGTAGTTTTTAGAAAATAAACACTGAAGTACATAAGGATAAAGAGCCACTACATCTGCAATTTACTCTAAGATGATTTAGATATATATATTTACATCTATAGACATATTTGTCTATATAATAATAGTGAGACAGTAAGGACAACAAATATGGTAAAAGGCTAAAAATAAGGAATTGGGGTGAAGGACATGTATATATCATTGGTGTTATTTTGTAAAAATGATTTTTGTAAGAATAAAATTATGTCAAAAAGGTTTAAAATATGACTGCTACACACATTGCCTGTCCCTTTACTTGCTTCACACTTATTTTCTGCACTTAAAACCATCTGACATATTTTTTATTGTTTATCTTCTTATTTTATTTTATTTTATTTTATTTTATTTATTTTATTTTATTTTTTGAGATGGAGTCTCACTCTGTCGCCCAGGCTGGAGTGCAGTGGTACAATCTCGGCTCGTTGCAACCTCCACCCCTTAGGTTCAAGTGATTCTCCTGCCTCAGCCTCCCAATAATATCACAATAACATTATTACTAATAATATTATTATATCACATTATTATGTTATAATAAATTTGTTAGCTAATAAAATACTTAGTATATTTAAGAGATATTATGCCATAATTAATGAAGAGTTATTTCAGGAAGTGGTAGAAAAACCTAGAAAAATATTAGAAAATTAGGACTAGAAGACAGTCTCCTTACCTTTATAAAGTCTACATATAAGGACCTTCAGCAAACATCCTATGCAGTAGAGAAATACAGACTCAATCCTTTTAGTGTAGGGAATAAGATAGGGATTTTTCTCGCTATCAGTACTACTATATTGCTTAAAACAGTATCAGAAGTTCTGGCCAATGCAATAAGACAAAAAATTAAATAAAAGTGGAGAAAGAAGACACAAAAGCTATGAAGACAGAAAGGAAGGGGAAAATATGATATGTATCATGTGACTTACATGATCACCTGCATCAAAAACATGATTGTCTGCACCAAAAGAATTTTCAAAGTTCTTTTATATATAAAATTCTATATTTAAAATATAAAATTATATATTTTAAATGAATAAATTTTGTGATATGTGAATTTTATCTTGACAAATCTGTGAAAAGAAATAGTAATGAATAATATTAAGGATAATTAACATAATTAATGACATAAGAATTTGTCCCTCTTCTGTATCCGTGTATTAGGGTTCCCAGAGAAACAAAACCAGCTCTCTCTCTCTCTATATATATATATATATATATTTATATGTGCATATTTATATTTACATGTGAATATATATTTATATGTGTATATATATATACAGCTGATTTTGTATATATATTTCTCCCTCGCTCTCATTTATTTATTTATTTTCAGGATCTGGCTCATGCAATTGTTGGGGCTAGCAAGTCCCAAGATCTGCAGGGCCGGCTAGCAGGCTGGAGAGGCAGTTTTATTCTGAAGGCAGATTGTTTTTCTTTTTCAGGGAACCTCAATGTTTTTCCTTTGAGGCCTTAAGATGATTGAATGAGGCCCACTCACATTAGGGAGGGTAATCAGCTTTATGAAAGTCCACTGATTTAAGAATCAGTCTCATCTAAAGTATACCTGGTGCTTAATCAAACATCTGGGCATCATAGCTTTGTCAAGTTGATACATAAAATTTAGCATCACGTCGATTAACCAGTTAGAAGATATTATGAATTCCTTATACCTTATACAAAATTTAATTCAAAATGAATTAAAGACTTCAATGTAAAACCCAGAACTATAAAATTCCTACAAGAAAACCTAGGCAATACCATTCAGGACATAGGTATTGGCAAAGATTTCATGACAAAAATGCCAAAAGCAATTGCAACCAAAGTAAAAATTGACAAATGGGATCTAATTAAAGTAAAGAGCTTCCGCACAGCAAAAGAAACTATCATCAGACAAACAGACAACCTACAGAATGGGAGAAAATCTTTGCAATCTTTGTAGGCTCTAATATACAGAGTCTACAAGGAACTTTAACAAATTTACAAGAAACAAAGCAAACAAACATGGAAAAAAGCTCAACATCACTGATCATTAGAGAAATGCAAATCAAAATCACAATGAGATACCATCTCACACCAGTCAGAATGATGATTATTAAAAAGTCAAGAAACAACAGATGCTGGTGAGGACATGGAGAAAAAGGAACTTCTACACTGTTGCTGGGAATGTAAATTAGTTCAACTACTGTGGAAGACAGTGTGGTGATTCCTTGAAGATCTAGAATCAGATATACCATTTGACTCAGCAATCCCATTACTGACTATATACACAAAGGAATACAAATCATTCTGTTATAAAGATACGTGCCTGCATATGTTCATCGCTACATTATTCACAACAGTAAAGACATGGAAGTGGCCATAAGTGATAGACTGGATACGGAAAATGTGGTACATATACACCATGGAATACTATGCAGCCATAAAAAGGAATGAGATCATGTATTTTGCAGGGAGATGGATGGAGCTGGAAGCCATTATCTTCAGCAAACTAAAGCAGGAACAGAAAACCAAACACAGCACGTTCTCACTTACAAGTGGGAGCTGGACAATGAAAACACATGAACACAGGGAGGGGAACAACACACACTGGGGCCTGCTGGCGGTGGAGGGGGTGGAGGGTGCAAAGGGCAGGAGAGCATCAGGAAGAATAATTCATGGATGTTGGGCTTTATACTTAAGTGATGGTTAATCTGTGTGGTAAACCGCCATGGCACAGGTTTATCTATGTGACAAACCTGCGCATTCTGCACATGTACCCCTGAACTTAAAATAAAAGTTGAAGAAAAAAGAAGAGAAAGTTCAAAAAAAGGAGGAGATATAATGAAAAACAAAATGCCATTTGCAATAGTAAAATAACTACAAAATATCTAGAAATAAACCTAAGTAAAAATGCACAAGGCATTTTATTGAAGGAAAATTGTTTATTTTATTGTTTATTGCTTATTGTTATTGAGTACTAACATTAATATTGAAAGATTAATATTAATACCTTGATTATTAATATTTCAACAGAGTTGTAACATTTTATTTAAGAATAATGTTTAAGACAAAAACGAGGGCAAACTAAAGGGGCCTGCCCTCCCAATTATGGAAGTTTACTTTAAAACTATAGTAACTAAAAACAGTATGGTGGTAAAGACAGGCAAATACACGAAAAGAGAGAGGGAGATTTGGTATATTAAAGAAATAGCCTCATAAACAGATGTAAGGGGAGGTAGATGGACTGATGGATTGTTTAGTAGATGGTATTCAGAACCCTGGCTCACCATATGCATAAAAATTAAGCTTGAACCCAGAATTTATATCATATATAAGAGTGAACTCCAGAGGTATAAAATACCTAAATATAAAAGGTAAAACTATAAAGTGAGTGGAGAAAAACATGAGAATTAAAAAAAAAAATCATTGGGTGTAGAAGTACTTCTCAAGTAAGAACCCCAAAGCACAAACCATAAGGCAAAAACTGTTTTTTGACAACATCAAAATTAAAGACCTCCGTCCAATAAACCGCTCTATAGATTACATTAACATATGGGTGGCAGATTAGGAAAACATATTTGCCACTTTAAAAACCAACAAGGGATTACTCTAGAAAGTACAAGGGACTCTTATGAATCAATCAGAAACAAAAATGAATGCAATACAAAAACAGGCAAAAGTTATGACTATAGGATTCAAAGAAAGGGGGACATGAAATGATAACCAGTATATGAAGAGATTCTCAACCTCATTACTCAAGGTATAATAAGATAAAATTTAAACAATACAAACACATCACTTTATACCCATCTGAATGAAAATCAGAGTGCACCCAAAATTAGCAAGGCTTGGAAAATTATATCTCTCTTGCACTACTCATATGAGTGTGGATAATACAACACCCTTCTGGAGAGCAATGTGGCAGAACTGAGTGAAATTAAGTGTGCATAAACCCTCCTGAGCAGACAACGGCCTGACCTCTGAAGATGATGTAGGAACAATGATGCCATAAGGAGGTCAACAGAAATGCACCCAGATTACTCAAGTCAGCTATGGCATAAAATTATCCTTATGGTAATAAGGTGGGCCAATGATGGTGGATGTTACTCACACCCACCTTACGCTCCCACCCTGATATGGTTTGGATGTTTGTCCCCTCCAAATCTCATGTTGAAATGTGACTTCCAATGTTGGAGGTGGGCCTTGTGGGTGGTGTTTGCACCCTGGAGGTGGATCCCTCACTAATGGCTTGGTGCCCTCCCAATGGTAATGAGTGAGTTCTAGGTCTGTTAGTTCATGTGAGAGCTTGTTGCTTAAAAGAGTGTGACACTCCCCAAGTCCCCACCATTGCTCCCTCTCTCACCATGTGAGATGCCTGCTTTCTCTTTGCCTTCCACCATGATGGAAAGCTTCCTGAAGCCCTCACCAGAAGCAGATGCCAGGGCCATGCTTCCTACACAGCCTGCAAAACGGTGAGCCAATCAAACCTCTTTTCTTTATTAATTACCCAGCCTTGTGTATCTCTTTACAGCCATGCAAAAGAACTAATTACACACCCCAAACAACAAAATGATAGTCTAAGTAAGGCTGTAGGCCTCTTCGACCATCTTTGAGGCTATGGCATAAGCTTTATGTTGGGATGCCTAAATGTTAGAGGTCTCCCCTTCAGTTAAAGAGAGACCCCAGGAGCTCTAATCATTCACAACATCATGGATATTAAGTATATTATTTGCACAAAAACAAAGTAAAAATGTAAATTTAGCCACATCTGAATAATCATTCACACCAATCCTTGATTTTTCAGGCTTTGTGACTTTGATTAGCTACCCAAATCCTTAAATCTGATTTCTAGGTATATAGTCCAAACAAAACCCAAAACAGGGTCATGGAAGACCAGTCATGACAGAAATAAACAAGAATGCTTAGTTTCGCTGTGGGTGAATGGGTAGCATTGGAGCCCAACTGAGCTTCCAGTAACTGTGGAATGGAAAGTAATGTAAACTGATTGAGTTGGGTGTTCAGATAATGATGAGTGGGAACTATAGAAACAAAGAAGTCAGGAGAAGTTTGTCCCAAAAGAGGAAGCAGCATCTACAGGGGTGTGATGTGTGGGGAAAAATGTTTGGGGTCCAGGAAACAGTGACAATGATGAGTGAGTGACATGTTAAATTACTACTAGCTGCCAAGATAGATTGGAGTGAGAGGAAGTCAGGAAGCAAGAAGAATGGAAAGCTGGCTGCTGCAACTCAGGAAAAAATGTTCAGGTGTGAACAGGTCGTGGCTGTGGAGATGGAATGTAAAGGATACATTTGAGAAGAATTCAGGAGAATGAACTGACAGAACTTGGTTGTGATGAGAATGGGGAAGAAAGGATAAGCTTGGGATAATCCCCACATTTCTGGTTTGGACTCTGAGTGAATGGTTATGTCATTAATTGAGATCAGAAATACAGGGGGAACATTTTCTGGTGTTAACAAGTACGAGGCTATGAATAACAGTGATTAACTCACTATTGACTTGCTGACCCAGAACTTTCAAGTTTAATGGGGTAAGAAAGCCACTTAAATAGTTACCATGATGTGTGGGATAAGTGATATTACAGTAATATGTGCAAGGCATGGTTAAAGGCATCAGTAAGGCTGGATTAACTCTGCGTTAGGAAACACACAGGGTAGTGTAGTTCAGACTGCACACCCTCAAGCTGACCACCTAGACTTGAATCCTGATTCTTCCTCGGATAAATTGTGCTCCTTAACCTTTCCATGTCTCAAGTTTCTACACTGCAAAATGGGAATAACAGCAGCATGTATAACATGGGGTTGAGGTGAGGCTTAAATTAGAATAGAGTTGGGAACATAGTGCTCAAATAAATTGGCAAGTAAGGTTTCAAGGAGAGATTTATAAAGAAAATCATCTGTAAGCCAAGCCCCGGCAAGTTGGTGCAAAGATAACTGTGGTTTTTGCATTGTTGAAATTTGCTGTTTGATATTGGAATACATTCTTAAATAAATGTGGTTATTTTACACATCATTTTAATTCATGTCTCACTTTTTTTTTTGCTAATGAGTTATTACTTGCTGTTTATTTTATATTTATTTCAGATTATGGAAATGAGATTAGACAAAAAGTAAATTTGAGTGATTTTCTTATTTGAGTTCAAAATGCGTTGTAAAGCAGCAGAGAAAACTTGCAACATCAACAATGCATTTGGCCTAGGAATTGCTAATGAATGTACAGTGCAGTGGTAGTACAAGACAGTGTGCAAAGGGAAAGGAGAGCCTTGAAGATGAGGAGTGTAGTGGCTGGCCATGGGAAGTTGACAACAACCAATTGAGAGCAATCATCAAAGCTGATCCTCTTACAACTACCGAGAAGTTGACAAAGAACTCGAGGTCGATCATGCTATAGTCATTCAGCATTTGAAGTAAATGGGAAAAGTGAAAAAGCTCAGTAAGCGGATGCCTTATGAACTGAGGGAAAATGTAAAAAATCATCATCTGAAATGTTGCCTTCTCTTATTCTACACAACAGCAACAAACCATTTCTTGATCACATTGTGATGTGCAACGAAAAGTGGATTTTATAGACAACCAGTGATGACAAGCTCAGTGGCTGGACCGAGAAGAAGCTCCAAAGCACTTCCCAAAGCCAAACTTGCATTAACCAAAGATCATGGTCACTGTTTTGTGGTCTGCTGCTGGCCTGATCCACTGCAGCTTTCTGAATTCCTGCAAAACCATTACATCTGAGAAGTATGCTCAGCAAATCGATTAGATGCATGGAAAACTGCAATGCCTGCAGTTGGCACTGGTCAACAGAAAGGACCAAATTCTTCTCCACAATGCCCAACTGCATGTCGCACAACCAGCACTTCAAAAGTTTAACCAACTGGGCTACAAAGTTTTTGCCTCATCTGCCATATTCACCTGACCTCTCACCAACCGACTACCACTTCTCCAAGCATGTCAACACTTTTTGCAGAGAAAACACTTCCACAACCAGAAAGATGCAGAAAATGCTTTCCAAGAGTTCATCGAATCCTGAAGCATGGATTTTTATGCTACTGGAATAAACAAACTTTCTCACCGGCAAAAATGTGTTGATGGTAATAGTTCCTATTTTGATTAACAAAGATGTGCCTGAGCCTAGTTACAATGATTTAAAATTCACAGTCCAAAACCGCAATTGCTTTTGCACCAATACTTAGGAATTTTTCAAGTGGACCAACCAGGAATGTGTCAAGCAGAAGGAAAAGTGCATGCAAAGTCATGAGGCAAGATAGAGCAGTGAATCTGGGAAAGTGTGACCAGCTCAGTGTGGCTGGATAAGGGTGGAGCCCTGGTTTTATTAAATATTGAGTATTGACCGTTTCCTGGATGGGGGCAGTTTTTGCTACTCTGTCATCCTCCTTTCCACTGCCTACCATTTCCTCTTTCAGGTACTTCCTTTCCTTTTTCTGCTTTCTGTCTTGGTCTTGCAGATGGCTGCTCACGGATCTGTGTATTTGGTTGTCTTTGCCCTCTGTATCATGTCTGCATCCATAATTAATCCCAAAGCCAAAAGCAAGTTACTCCTTATTATTTACATGTCTCCTCTCCTGACCTGGGTCCTATAGCAGCAGGTCTCACTCTCACCATACTGGACCCCATATTCCTTAGAACCTTCATCTTGAAAACTCATCTTGATCCTTAGACATGACATTCTACATTGTATTCCTAGGTATGGCTTTGGTTCCTCTTGATTAGGATTTAGACTTTACACTATCCACCCAGTCTACCTTGGGTAAATAGCCCTTTTGGACTGACCTGCCCCATGACGCTCATCTTGATGCTAACCTACTGGATGATAGGTCTCATTGTTTGCTTCTGGCTCATAAAGCAGGAAGTAGATGCAGTGAGGGTTCAACTGTCCCCTTTACTGGTGTACAGTGGAAGAGCTTTGTACCTGTCCAGGTTATTTGGGGGATGTTGGCTTTATGCCTATATCCCCCAGTGACAAAATCTCTCTGACAGGTGACTGGAAGGCTGAGATGCTGAGCATGGCACTGGGCCAAAAATAAGAGTAAGACATCACTTATTTCATGACCTGTAGTCCATAGTCTTTCTAGAAATGATCAAAAAAGCAATACTGATAGAAGAAACAAATTCAGGACAAACAGGCCATCCAAAAGAGATATGATATTTCAGGTTGCTACTAGAGAAGAAGAGTCCAAGTAGATCCAGGAGACAGAACCTGGGAAAACCAGGTGAAAGCAAGACAAGTCAAAGTCAAGGTGAAAGGAAGCAAGCCAAGTTTTAAGCAACCTATCTCTAATGACCTCGTTAGGACATTAGAGAAGGCTAAGGAAGATGGACACTGGATCATCTAAAAGTCACTGGGATGTTGTAGAAATTGGTTAGGATTTTCTGGGGACCAACAATACAATTTACTGCCTGTGGACAACACTATTATAAGGAAACGTGCTCAAGGCACTATAATCTTACAAAAAGATATTCACTGGGAGGCTATGAAAACCGGTCAGGATTTCCTGGAGACCAACAGTACAATTTACTGTCTTTGGATTACTCTACTGTAAGGAAATGTGCTCAAGGCACTATGATCTTACACAAAAGATATTCACGCTTGAACATAGAAGCATGAGTTGTAGTTCAGGTCATGTGACCTTGGGCAAAGAAAGTCACCTGTCTTAAGCTTTAGCTTCTGACATGTTAAATGTAGGGGAGAAAACAAAACAAGATTCCTGCTCGAGGTATCCAACAGGTCTTTAGAAACAAAACAAAACAAAATAATGGATGTAAGAGCACTTAATGAAACTTCAAAGCCAGTAGTAATAGAGCAAATTATAGTCATTAATGAGACTTCACTGGAGGAAGAAATGTTAACAATAGAACATACTTGCTCTTTCAAGGGTTTGCGGGTCTGTGGGAACGGGGAAATAAGGAAGGAGGTTTGACCTAGGAATAAAATTACCAATTCATTCCGTCTTCCTTTCAGGGTTCTTATGACAATTAACTTGCCAAGTTTCAACCACAAGACCATATGTTGGTGAGAGCACATGGGGAGATGAGATTTACTTTGATTATTTGTTTGTATTAACATTATTAGAATAGTGATTCATTTATTACACTGGCCCAAATTCAGTCTGTCAGGAGGGTTCCCAGCACATGAAGGTATAAATACACTCTCAAATGCAAGTGATTTTCTCAAATAGGAGAACCCTAAACTCACCTCCACCTCAGACCTTGTTAGCAATCATCTTTCTCCTTACGCAGGATGACACTCACACTAATGACAGGTGAACGACATTCACACTGATAATAGGACTGAACCGTTCTAAAATATTGAACATCCTTCTGAATTGTGAAAGGAATATTCTTATGGAGTAATGACAGCCTTAATATTTAAAGTATTTTAATTATTCTAATTATTTGGAAGTTGGTAATCAGTGCCTTCACTCAAGCTAGGTCATTTGGTTAACCAGACCACCCACCTTCTGAGCACACAGAGCAATTAGATATACATTAAACTACTTCCACCAATGCTTCTCATTCTCAATTACAAACAATATGCTACGTTCAGACACTGAAGTGTAGAATAATTATAGTATCCCCATCACAGTTATTATTTTCTAAGTCGTAAGTTAGCCCATCAGACAACACTTCTGCTTCTTCAGTCTCATCTCTCTCTTTTGTTTCCACATATTCTATGTTTCAGCCACACAGACTTCTTCACACTTCCCTGAATGTACCATTCTGTTGGCTAATTTTGTGCCTCTGGTATATGGTGCTGTTTGCCTTCAATGTCCTCCCCACAGCCCCAAACCTATTCAACCCTTGTTCAACCCTCATCACAGGCATTATCCCCTGGGAGAGGGCTTCCCAAATTCCCTATGGATAACTCATCCCCTCTCCTTCTGTGGCCTCAATGTTCCTCCACAGGAGTTACTAGTTGTTTTTACATTTGTGGCCCTAAAAGGCTGCAAGCTCTTAAGGGGAGAGGAAAGCAATTTGTTCATCTTCGCACCTCCTTTTCCCAGACGAGGGTCTGGCATGAAGTAGAGCTCATAAAATCCTGAGTGTCAATGAGTACTGGAAGTCTCTTTCAGTCTGAGTTAGTTGTCTGAAGGTGCCATTCTGTCCTAGGCTTCTGTTTTGATTGTTTCCTGATCCCAGTGGATGAGGAAAACAGGTTTTTCCTTAGGACAATGGGTGTGGATTATGAAAATGTTATGCAAGAGTAGTCAAATGCTACCCTGTTTCCTTCAGGAACTTTCAGATGGCTCAGGAATGGGGCTGGTGTGGCAGGTGTGTAGAGGCTGCTGAAGGGGGCTTTCATGATCTCTGCTTTAAGGGATAGACACTGCTTGTCCTCTCCTCCAACTAAGGAAGGTAAGACTGTTTATCAGAACCTTTTGTATGTGTGTGCTCTAGGAACCTAAATATTCTCCCTGGTCATTAAAGGGACACAAAACCTTTACCTTCCTCTCTCCCTCTGGATTGTAAACCTAGCTAACAGGCTTCCTTTAAATGCAGGTGAAATTGATCGGATTGAAGCTGTTAGAATCAAATAAAATAACGTTAAATGCTGTTGGTGATAAAGGAGTTGAAATGTAAGAAGGAATATTGAGTATTGACCGTTTCCTGGATGGGGGCAGAGGAGAAAAAAGCTAATCTGGAGTTGTGGGGGCTAATAACTGACAATTAAATATTGTGGTTTTGAAAGCTAGCCAATTCCAGGGAATGAGGGACAGACAGAGTCCAGGAGGTAAGAACAGCTTATAAGCACGGTGTCGCTCCATTTCTAGTTTTCAGCCAGTAATATTTTTGTGTGAGGATATCGCACTAGTATAATTTGCAAAATGCAACAAGTCAGAATAGTATGTTGGTACCTCACCTTTAACAGATATACATTGCTAATGAATAAGATGTGTTAAATACTAATGAAATTGAATGTTTCAACTAGATGAGATAGCATATTTGCACATATATATACACAGACAGATATATAAATTGCTTTATATATATATATAATATACCTGTATTTTATGTAATACATAAAGGTTAATATTTTACATAATATATAAAATAAAAGCAACTGTGTTTTTAGCAGGTACCTTTTTTAAGTCATTCATAGCTCCCTCTCGCTTCTCCTGGTTCACAGCTGAGAACTTGGCCCATTTCACTCACAATTATTGGGGAATTGACAGGAGAGAGGGAAGTGGTGATTTAGTAATTATCTATTCTTATTGGATAATATATAGCTAACTTATAACTTTACCAGACCATTTTCCTAAATCCTCTAAGGCAAGAGATCAAGAAGTGGGAGAGTTTGGAGGAGAAGTTTTATTTTTTTAAAAAATTGTTATAGGAATACCTTTTCATTCCTTTCCACTACTCCACTAGAAAAATACATGAACTTATAAAGGCAATGAGGGAAATGCTCTGCTTTCTACAGCAGTGGTAGGAAAAAAAAAAAAAAAGAAAAAAGAGAAAAGAAAGAAACAAGTTGTGGTATGTCCATGCAATGGACTAGTACGTAGCCATTAAAAATAAGTCAAATGGAGACCAGCCTGACTAACACACAGAAACCCCGTCTCTACTAAAAATACAAAATTAGCCGGGCATGGAGGTGCATGCCTGTAATCTCAGCTACTCGGGAGGCTGAGGCAAGAAAATAATTTCAACCTGGGAGGCAGAGGTGTGGTGAGCTATCCCCATTGCACTCCAGCCTGGACAACAAGAGTGAAACTCCATCTGAAAAAAAAAAAAGTAAAAACGTATCTACTTTGACATAGCATGATGTCCAGTATGTGAAAAAGTCCAGAGGACAAGGATTGGCAACAACTTGATGTGATTATTACATTATAAGACTGAAAATTTAGGGATAGGAATTTTCATTTAATTTTATATACATTGTATTGTTTAAAATGCAATGAGCCAAAACGACATATTTCTTTTTTTGTGTGTTTTTTGTTTTGTTTTGTTTTGTTTTGTTTTGTTTGATAGAATCACGCTCTGTCACCCAGGCTGGAGTGCAGTGGCGTGATCTCGGCTCACTGCAAGCTCCGCCTCCTGGGTTCACGCCATTCTCCTGCCTCAGCCTCCCCAGTAGCTGGGACTACAGGCAGCTGCCACCATGCCCGGCTAATTTTTTGTATTTTTAGTAGAGACGGGGTTTCACCGTGGTCTCGATCTCCTGACCCTGTGATCCGCCCACCTCGGCCTCCCAAAGTGCTGGGATTACAGGAGTGAGCCACCGCGCCCGGCGGACATATTTCTTATCTAGAGAAAGAATGACGGAAGGAGGGAATGTGAAGAGAGAATGAGAACAAAAGAATGAAGGGACCAGGGTACAAGCAGATCCCAAAAATGTTGTGAAGTTTTGAGGGGGCTAATAAGCTTCTATTTCATGTTGTAAGATGACAAAAGTATTGTGTTAGGAGAAGAAATAGGCTATATATTTGTATCATTCGTAATAGTTTTTTTGCCAACAAAACAACTAGGTTATTAAATAAATATTGACTTTGTAGCAAATTAAATACAGTATTAACAAGAGGAAAGAGAAAGGAACCATGGGCAACGCACAACAACTTGGACGAATTTCAGAGAATCACAGAGACACATAGGATTGGGTATGGAAAGGAAACAAAACAAAGCTAAAAGATTAATAATAAACCCTCTTTGTAAAACACAATAGTTTATAATGTGCATAATCACCTGGGTGTCTTACTGAGCAGTTAGGTTTGTTGAAGATTTCTGCGTGTGTGTGTGTGTGTGTGTGTGTATACTACTGGTTCTGGGAAATATGAAAAATATTTTCAGAGAAAAGAACTAATATATCAAACTTCAGACTTTATAAAAAGCGGACCCAAATTCTACAATCTTATTTATTATTTATTTCTACTACCTGTAGTAAATTCAATTATGACTCTAATTTAAAACACCCTAGATATCCCTCAAATCTCACACTGAGAAATTCCAGAGATGGTGGTAGAGAATGTGGCTGAGTTAGAGACAGCATAGCTCAGGAAAAGAAACAGCTTGCTCTAAGAGACACAGATAATAGTTGGCAGCACCCAGATTTGAATCTAAGTCTGTCTCTCGCTGAAGCTTATAAATTTAAGAAAAAATAATTTGTCTGAATACAAAAGTAGTACATGCTTAGATAGCCTCAATTAGAGCCTATATGTCCATTGTGCACTTTCTAAAAGAAGAGTTTTTAATAGAACCTCCAAAGTAGTTACTTATCTGTGACAAGATGTGACTTGTACCAGAGATGCCTTCCCCAGAAGTTGCTGTGATACTGTCAGGAATTGGTGGGTTCTTGCTCTCGCTGGCTTCAAGAATGAAACCGCAGACCTTTGCCATGAGTGGTTCAGTTCTTAAAGATGGTGTGTCCAGAATTGCTTCCTTCTGGTGGGTTCGTGGTCTCGCTGACTTCAGGAGTGAAGCTGCAGACCTTCGCGGTGACTGTTACAGCTCTTAAAATGGGTGCACACCCAAAGAGGGAGCAGCACCCAGAGTTATCACAGATACAAAGAAACAGCATAGAAACGGACCTGAACGGGTTGCCGCAGCTGCCTCGGGTGGCTTTATTTTATTCCTTTATCTGGCCCCACCCACATCCTGCGGATTGGTCCATTTTACAGAGAGCTCATTGGTCCATTTTACAGAGAGCAAATTGGTCCGTTTTACAGAGAGCTCATTGGTCCGTTTTGACAGAGTGCTGATTGGTGCGCTTACAAACCTTTAGCTAGAGAGAAAAGTTCTCCGCGTCCCCACCCGTCCCAGAAGCCCCACCAGCTTCACCTCTCACTGGCACTCGCCGCGGGACTTTGCGGCACCTAGCCCGGGCACTCCGTCAGCCCACAGGGAGCTCGTCTCATACAACCAAGAGGAAAACAGGGGAAGCAAGAAAGAGACGGAGACCCGCCATCGTGGCCAACGACCTCGCAAAGAGGGAACGGCGGTCCACGCGCGGGACTCAGCCTTCGATCAAGCCCAGCAGGCGCCGGCCTGCCGCGCTGAGTGCAGAACCCGCCGAGCCCAAGCCCGCCCGGAACGCGCGCAGCGCCAGCGCCCGCCCGCGCCCCTCCCTCCACACCTCTCCGCGAGCAGAGGGAGCCGACTCCGGCCTCGGCCAGCCCCAGAGAGGGGCCCCCACGGCGCAGCGGCGGGCTGAAGGGCGCCTCGAGCGCGGCCAGAGCGGACGCCGAGGCCGAGCAGGCGCCGAGAGCGAGCGAGGGCTGCTAGCACGTTGTCACCTCTCAATACTGGATCTCAGCATAAGAGGTGTCCACTGTGCTGATGAGAGAAAGATGGGTGTATGGTAGATAGAATAGTGCCTCCCCACAACAAAGATGTCAAGATGTCACACTGTGTGTGTTAAAAGGGACTCTGTAGATGTGATTAAGTTGAGGATCTTGAGAAGAAAAATTATCTTGGGTTTTTTGGTTGGGGCCAATGTCATAAAAAGGTCCTGATAAGAAAGAGGCAGGAGAGTCAGGGTCAGAGGAGGAGGAGTCATAATAGGAGCAGAGAGGCAGAGTCAGGAGAGTTGAGGATGCTACACTGCTAAGTTTGAAGATGAAGAAGCCACGAGCCACGGAATGGAGACAGCCTCTGAAAGGCAAGGAGATGGATTTCCTCTAGAGCTTCCAGGAAGGAGTGCAGGCCTGCTGACACATATACATTTTAGCCCAGTGAGACTAAGTTTTAGACTTCTGACTTCCAGAACTATAAGACAATGATGTGTGTTGCCTACAACTACTAAGTTTGTGATAATTTGTTATACCAGCAAAAGGAAACACATAAACTATAATAGGCTCTTCTAGGTGAACTCGATGTTTCAAATGATCAGGGTTCACGGGGAATAGGAATTGGATAGCTAGAGAATGTTGCTGAGTGAGAGATGGCAGAATCAATGATGTTGGAAGGCCATTTGAGTTTGACCTTGAAGTGCATAAACCAGGAATGGTGATTTTCCATCATTTTTCCTTAATCTCAGGTCCAAGGAAAAAGCGGTATAATTAGAACGAAACACATGTAACAATATACTCACTTTATCACATGGGTATTTTCTGCGTATTGTAGGAAAATCTGAAAAACAATTCTAACAAGGTCTCAGGAAATAATTATCCTTGTATTTTATTCTTCTGTATTTTAGCCAATCTCATATGTTCAGGCTTTTGTAAATTTGCAAGGACAAATTTAACAGCAAATAAATTATTTAAAACCTACAGAAAAAGTCTTCTAAACCAATTCCCACAGAGCAGACATTTCCTGAATCTCAATCTTCTATCAGATTCCAGAAGATGCAAAAGAAGTTGGGCAAGTCACATAATCTCCCTGAGATTCCTATTTTGTGACGTTTTGCCTAATTCATTGTAACAGGCAAAGAACCTTGAATCTTAGATCTAGAAAAATCTCCAGAGATGACAGTAGCCCAAATTTCTCATTGTACTTATGAGAAAACTGAGGCAGTGACTTGTCCAAGATTGTATCCTGCAGCGTGCTGTGCAGGTGCCCCGAATGCTCAAGATGCCAGGTTCTACACAAAGTGGTAATGATGCAAAATGAGATATTTCTTGTTCGCAAGAAGATTATAATCCAGGAAGGAAGACAGACAACATACGTGTATAGAATGGTTGCTAAGGTATAATGATTGAAGTTAGTACAGGGTATTGGTTGAGTTTGGAGGAGGGACACATAGCTCAGACAGGCGTTTCTCATCGTGAATACTCATTAAATTTAAATACTAGAATTGGATTAACTTCTTGTTATTTTACAAAAATAGTTGTGTCTCCTTGGTCAATTATTCTAAAAATGCAGTCGAATAAAATGAAGAAAGTAAAAACTGAAATCATATCATCCAGAGATGACCACTGTTAGCGTTGTGTTATATATCCTTACATAATGATGTTACATCTATACACACAACCATGCATATATGGTTCTATTTCTGGCCTCTCTATATATATGTATATGTTTTATAAAATATATATTTATATATTATATATTTATGTATATAAACATATTTATTTTAATCTTATGTTATCCTGCTGGTATTTGTCCCTTCTTTGCACATTATCATAAATACCTTATTTTAGAATCACTGAATTTCAGAGTTGGAGTAGGTATACAAAATATCTTTTAATCCAACCACAAAATAAATACATTTTTATTTTTAATAGTTTTCAATATAGACAAAATTGTAGAGCTCTCTCTATACCCACTGTCTCTATTATTAACAATATGGCACATGTGTTTATAATCAATGAACCAATATTGATACATTATTATTAACTAAGTCCACCTTTGTTTAAACCTTTTTAAGTTTTTACCTAACTTTTTTTTGTTTCATAGTGTCATCCAGGATGCCATACCACGTTTAGTTGGCACATCTCCTTAGGCTCCTCTTGACTGTCACAGTTTCTCAAACTTTTCTTGCTTTTGATGATGGTTAAATTTTCAAAGAATACTGATCAAGTATACTGTAGGCTTTTTTTCAAGTGGGATTTGTCTGTTGTTTTTCTTATGATTACACTGGGGTTATGGGTTTAGGGGAGGAAAACCATAAAGGTAAAATAGCACTTTTATCAAATTATATCAAGAAAACACACTATCAACGTGACTTATCTCCACTGATGTTAATCTGAACACCTGCCTGAGATAGTGTTTGTCAGGTTTCTGCACTGTAAAGTTACGCTTTTCCCTTTCCATACTTATTTTTTGAAAGAAAGTCGCTATGCATATCACACACCTAAGAAGTGAGAAGTTATACTCTACCTCCTTGAAAGTGGAGTATCTACATAAATTATTTGGAATTATTTTTCCCAGCTTTTGCCAATAAGAGCTCTTTAAGTTGACTTCTGTGTCTCTTGGACATACCACATCATTGTGTGTGTGTGTGTGTGTGAGAGAGAGAGAGAGAGTTAGGCACTTTTCTTACTTTCTGGCACTATAAAATGTTATAAGCTCATCTTTTGTATTTCCTGCCCTAGACCTAGAATCAGAATGGTTTTAGAAACCAAGATCTGGATACCAGGTATGTTCATTACTAGTGGAGTGTTTTGCTTCTAGGCCCTCTCAACAGATAGAGGAATGAAATATATGTGTGTATGTTAATCCATGTATATACATATACCCATAAAACTTCTATATGTAATCATCTATGTCTATATTAAGTTAAACATGGGTTAATACTGATATCCCCATCTCTAATCCATTTCTACATGAATTATTCTAGACTCTTCTACTTGCTTAGTTGTAAATTTCCACAACTGTGAGAACCCTGGCTTCACATTACAAAGGCTGTCTTCTCTCTTTTATTCTCATTTCTGGCTAGAAATTTAACCATTTTATTGTTCTTTTCAAAGAACAAGGTTTGGTTTCATTGATTTTTTTTTTCATTGTTTTCCATTTAATTTATTTCTACTCATATGTTTATTATTTCTTTTTATTTTTTCTGCTTGCTGTAGACTTACATTGCTCTTTTTCTCTACTTTCCTAAAGTAGAAACTTAGACTATAGATCTTTCTTCTTTTTTTTTTTTTTTTGAAACGGAGTCTCGCTCAGTCGCCCAAGCTGGAGTGCAGTGGCATGATCTCAGCTCACTGCAAGCTCCATCTCCCAGATTCACGCCATTCTCCTGCCTCAGCCTCCCGAGTAGCTGGGACTACAGGTGCCTGCTACCATGCCCGGCTAATTTTTTTTCATATTTTTAGTAGAGACGGGGTTTCACCATGTTAGCCAGGATGGTCTTGATCTCCTGACCTTGTGATCTGCCCGCCTCAGCCTCCCAAAGTGCTGGGATTACAGGTGTAAGCCACCGTGCCCAGCCCACATTTTTAATTAACTTATGTTAATTCAGCTTTAAATAACACCATACCACTTTGCAGGTAATACATGTAACTTATAATGGATTATTTCCAATTTCCTCCTCCTATTCCTTGCTATATTACTATCACTCAATACATTGACACTATTGTTACTTTAAACCAAGTTATCTGTTAGATAAACTAAGAATAAGAAAAATAATGATTTTATTTTACCTTTATTCCTTCTCCAATATTTCTCCTTTCTTTTGCAGATTCAAATTTCTGACCTATAAAATTTTCTTTCGAATTTTTTTTTCCTGTAGCATTTCCTACTCTCTGGTTACCTTGCCCATCTAGTCTAGTATAGGAGGGATGCTCTTCCACAACTGGGGTAATGCTGTGGCAAAGTCTTTTTCCCTGGAGAGTTGGCTTTTGTTATGCAGAAGGAACTGGTCATATTTCACAGTGATTATTCCTTTCCTCCCTCTTCCAGAGCCATGAGGGGATCTTCGTTTATCTTCACTATGAAAACTTGGTGGGTTTCCTGGAGGTAAAAGTCTCCCAAATCATGGGTAATTTTCCTAGAGCTGCAGGGCAATAACTTTCTCACTTTTATGTTAATCTATATTTGGCCTCCAGTGGTTCATCAAAATTACTATTCAAGTGTTTCTACTGGTCTATGGCTCCAGTAACTACTGCTTTAGTTAAGCATGTCTTGGATCTGACTCTCTGGATGGGACTGCCACTCAGATTATGATATACAGATCGTCCCTGAGACCTCAGCTCTGGATGTGTCCAAGGAAACTTGTTTATTTCCGTTTGTCCAGCTTTTTCTTTTTGTTTTCTTCCTTCCTTCCTTCCTTTCTTTCTTTCTTCTTTCTTTTTTTTTTTTTTTTTTTTTTTTTGAGACAGGGCCTTGCTCTGTCACCCAAGCTATAGCACAGGCGGTGATCACAGCTCTCACTGCAGCCTCAAACTCCTCGGCTCAAGTGATTCTCCCATCTCAGCCCCCACCACTTACCCAAGTAGCTAGGACTACAGGCATGTACCACCACATGGGCTAATTTATTTATTTACTTTGGTAGAGACAGGGTCTCACTATGTTACCCAGTAATTTTTTCTTTTTATAAGGATAGGAGTGACAACTTCCAAGCTCTTTATGGGAAAAAAAAGCCAAAGCCAGAAGTTTCAACAAAAGATTTGTATTTTCTTACAATGGCACCCCAAAATCAGTGAGCAAGTCTTTTTCTAACCAAGCACCTCTGGGACTGGGAACTCATTACTCATCTCATTACTGAGTATTAGGAAGTTGTTTTTCATATTTGTCCAACACTGCTCCCTCTAGATCCATCCATCAGGTCTGACTGCACCTATGTCAGCCTGCTTGTTTCTTCCACAGACCCACCATTAAAGTATGTGAAAACAATGAACATGTCCTCTCTGACTCCCCTCCCTTATGCTAGCCACCTTATTACTTTGACTTCTCTATTTGAAATCCTTCACCATCTTGTAGACTAAGATTGCGATGTGAAGGTCACATTCACTGCCATTGAGCGCTCACTGTGAGGTACTATGCTACAGCCTTCTTGGGGATACATTGATGAACCAAAACATAATAAATGCTCATCTTCTGGAACTTATGATGAAAGTCGCTCATGAAGGAATAAGCCACACTTTTGTTTCAATGAAGTTTTACTTTTATCAGCTTTCTGCAGTGTAGAGCAAGTCTATCTTATTCAAAGTTGGGACAGTCGCATTCCCTTGAGGATCCTTTTCACCCAGTATCAGTCTGTCATGGAAATCTCCTGTTTGCTTATGATCTGGTTTGAATGTCTTTCCCTGAATTTCCTAGGTGTGTTTTCATGATGCTAGGCATTAGACAGAAATTCCAGGGATGGCAAGCCATGTAGAACACAATTTTAAATTATAAGAAAGTTAAAAACAAAGCAAGCCAAAAATCCCATATTCTTTATTTGGTAGTTCATAATATGGCAATTGAGTGTTCATTAACTTATGGGTATAAATAGAGTTAGTTTGACTGCATATGAGCTACATTTTTTACTTTTCTCAAAAATATGGCATAGGGAGAAAATAAGGGGTTTGTAGCTATAATGTATGTATTCAAATCCTACCGCCTATATTGTATGGGGAAATGTATTTAACCTTGGATCTTCAGTTTCTTCATCTGTGCAATGTAGATAGTAGTTTTTGATTCATAGGGCTAATATAAGTTTTAAATGAGATAATGTCTGTAAACACTCAGCACAGTGCCTTGCATTTAGAACATACCCATGCTTAGTTCCTTTCTAAGTTTGTCTTAACACAAATTTATTCTTTAAGACAACAAGAAGGCTGCTGGTGTTGAGGGCATGTTTACTAAATTGCAGACAAAAGCATTCTAGTCTTACTAATCAAAGAAGAATTCAGCCATTTTGATTCCTGTATACAGGATTGAGATGTATGGATTTAACTAAGCAGTAGATACTAGGGGGAAAAAAATGGATATAAATGCTTCTTTTACTCTTAACTAGTTGACTCTTTAAACTGATTGCCAGAGAAGGGTGTCATGTGAAGAGCTACCTTGATGATATCCCTAAAGTAACTCCCAACTAAACTGAGGGTAATTGGGTACTCAGAGATATCCAATAGTAATCCATGAGGGATTGATATAGTTTGAATACTTGTTCCTGCCCAAATCTCATGTTGAAATGGGATCCCCAATGTTGGAGATGGGGCCTGGTGGGAGATGTTTCAGTCATGGGGGTGGATCTCTTCTGACTTGGTCCTGTCCTCATAACAGTGAGTGAATTCTCCAGAGATCTGGTTGTTTAAATGTGTGGCACCCCTGCCTCTTGATTCTGCTTTTACCACCTGCTCTTCACCTTCCACCATGATTGTAAACTTCCTGATGCCTCTCCAAAGCCAAACAGTGTCAGCACTATGCTTCCTGTACATCTTGCAGAATCATGAGCCAGCTGAACCTCTTTTCTTTATAAATTACCCAATCTCAGGTATTTATAACAATGTAAGAATAACCTAATACAGGAGGGTTAAGTGCTCTCAGACTGTTTTATGTTCAGTGTTCCTGGTGTGGAATAGCAAAATATAAACTAACTCTTGTTAGGATTATATCAGAAGCCTGGGCTTTTTTCTTACTAAGGTTTGTTGACATAAATGTTAGTTGTAAAGGTGTTGGTTCTTCTTGAACCATTGAAGAGCTCTTTAGACTAAAATGTCTTGGAATCATTACCCTAGGCAATACTGAGGACATTCTAGGTCAGGAAATCCATGGCAGAAAATCCTACAGGGAACAGTGCAGGAAGTGTATGTCAGTAATATGACAAGTACTTAATGACCCTGATATTGGTGAGTATCCAAGACAATCTATAGGCAAAATGAGTTCACTCAGTTTTCTATGACATGTCCCAGGATTCTCCCTTTCAATCAATCATGTAGGGGGTTGGTAGAGAAAGGCGGAAAATGAATGCTCACTTCCTATACTACTGTGTCAGGTCAATCCAGTACAGTTTATCAGGTATTTATTAAGCAATCCTTTCCTATGAGCAAAGTAAATGAAAATACTTTCCAGCTGTCTGGAGTGGCTTAGAAAACTTTCCCCCAAACATTCATTTGTGTCCTGAAAGCATTTTATATCTCAGTTACAGCAATGAGCAATTCACAGCCCATGCAGCCATTTTGAGTCATGATTAGCAGTTCCATTTCAAGATTAAAGATTAAGAAAGCTGCCTCCATTTTGTTACTTTTCTATATGGCCAGAATTAACATGTTCATTGTTAAAAAGCAATTTCAGTTTTCTTATTGACTTTCATCTATTCTGTAGAGCAAGTAATCTAAGTCATAAGAGTGTACATTTTCCCCCATGGGGATCAGTAAAGCAAGGTAGTAAAGGAAATTTTTTGTGACTGGTTATAATGCAGCCCATAAACTTTTTAATGTGTTTTGAATTGGCCTGCTTCTAAAAAATTTTATTCACCTATCCTCTGTTATCTTAGTTTATTTTACATAGTATTGTAACTATTTGTTTATGGTTCTGTCTTCATCTTACAAAGAGAGTTCCTTAATTTAGGAAGAATATCTTATTTTTATATCAATAGTACCTAGAAGAGTGCTAGCTCAGAGATTCGGCTCAATATGAAATCTTTGTTGAGATGAAATACAAAGAAATAAGATTCAGGTTCAGATGTGAAATCCAGTCCAAATTTCATTACTCAGCTCTAGACCTATGTATCCAAACTGACTGTGCAATTAGTATTATTACATTCACCATTACACATACAATCATAAAACATATAATGATGACTCTATCAAGTTTACAGGCCATTTATCATGCATTATTGAATTAGTCCCTGTGATAATTCTGTGAAGGAAGCATCTGTAAAAGAAGCATCTACACTGTATTGATGATAATCCTGAAATGGAGACATGCCCAATGTCATAGCTAGCAAGTGCTGGAGCCAGGGTTGCAACTGAGCACTTGTGACCCTAAGTCCTAAGCTTTCCATCTTTTCCTTTGTCTAATACAGGGTGTCTCAATGTCATCAATCCTGATGTTTGGGTTAAAAAATTATTTGGGGTAGGGCTGCATCCTTGGCCTCTATCCACCAGTAGCATTCTCTACCCCATTGCAAAAATCAAAAATGTCTCTAAACATTGCCAAAGGTCCCCTTGGTGAAAAATCAGTTCTAGTTGAGACTCAATGGTATAGTAACAAGCACAGTGTGGTAAATGTTCTGGAACAGGCATAAGCAAAATGAGGGGAAAAGATGGGGACTTCCTACACAGTGGAGGCGGCATTTGATTTGAATCTTTACTGTAGAAAGATTGAATTGACCTGGCAGGACTTACTGTGATGAAAATGAATACCAAATATTTGTGGAGCATGCATGATGTGTCAAATTTAACTCTAAGGGGGGAAATACAATAAAAGTATTGTTAAAATGAAACACCATCTTAAAGCCCATCTAGTGGAACATAGAGCAATTTGGGGCCACTCAATCTCATGCTATGCATTTAACAGCTAGATTTATCATATCTACTAAAGATTACTTAGGAAAGAATTGCCTCCTATTTATTCTTGTAGCTTACTAACCTATAAATCAGCCTCAATCATCATTTAATTGTACTGTACATAGAGATTGTGTTTTCTAATAACTTTCTGGCTCATTGGGAATGTTAAAAAAAAATATTGAGCTTGAGTCTCTGTGCATGAATGTGAAAGGAAGGAAAGCTTACCTTCAGCTCTCTTCATCTAGCCAGGGCTCTTGGACCTACTTGGAAACTCTATCAGTAAACATGACAACTAATTCTCTGGCTTGGTTTGGTGAACATAAAACAGCCAGACTAAATCCTCTGCTTCCCTTGTATTTAGAATTGTTGGAAAACTGAGAAAGATTCTGATATCTCTAAAATAACATGCTCTCCTTCCTCAAAATAACTTTAGAAAGTGTATCACAATTGGTATATAGATAGTCTCTGACATATGATGATTTGACTTAACAATTTTTCAACTTATGATGGGTTTATCAGGGGATTAACCCCATTATAAATCAAGAAGCATTTGTACTTTTTGAGCTCTAGGAGTCAGATAGGCCTACGTCGCGAGTCAGAGAGGCATAGTCAAACTAGTTGTATGGGAAAAAATGGTTTAACATCTGTGAAGCTCAGTTTCCTCATCTCTAAAATGGGATAATAATAACTTCTACCTAAATTTTGTGTGAGAAGTAAGAAAATGTTGTAAAACTTTAACTGTGGGGCTTGGCACAAACCAATATAAATGGTGGCTATCAATATCATCTCATTATCTTAACGATTTTCAAATTATACTTCCTTCTCTAATGCCTGCTCTATAAATGAAATGGTATTGACCACTTGCACAAGTTGGAAAACTGAGATTAATTTTGACCACTGTGTCCCCCAACAGTAATCAGTCTGTAAGACCTGCAGTTTTTTTCTCCCACATAGTACTGCGATAACACACTTATCTACATTTCTACTCTTGGGGCCATGATTACAGTCACCATAATATCTTACCTGGTCCCCAGCCTCCTTTTTTCAGTCTTGTTGCTTCCACTTATTCTATTCTCCATATTGAAGCAAGAAGACCTTTTCAGAATGAAAGTCTGATCATGTCACTTCCCACTGCCCTCAGAACAAAGTTCAAACCCCTTATTGGCATGCAAAGTCCTTCATATTTTGGTTACTCCTTCCCTTTCCAGTTACCTCACTTGACATTGTCTCCTCATATATTATGCAGTAGCCATGCTGAGGTTCTTGTAATTTTTCAAGTGGAATTTATTCTCTCTCTTGACCCTAGACCTTTGCACCTTTGCACATGCTGTTCTCTCTCCCTGAATCATCCTCCTTCTCCCCACCCCATGCAAAGGATAGAGGCTTACATTTACTTACTCATACTTTATGAAGGCTATTCCAGTCAAAGTTAATTACATTACTTAGTTTATTGAGAAGACATTAAGACTGCGCCTCTTCTTTTAGCCTGGTTTCCCACTAATGGTAGAAGCATTATGTCAGAGATTTCAGAGACCTTAGCCCTAGTATGCAGTATGTCAAAAACTCACTTTGTGACACTGTCAAATCTCTTAACTTTTCTGGGTCTCACTTTCCTCACTCCTACTTTCCCATTGTAGGATACTCTTGTAGATCCAAAGAGGTTATAATAATTATTTACTTATTAAAAATGTGGAAAATGCATGACATAGGTTTTCAATCTCACCTTTTGTCATCTCCCTCAACCCCCCACTGACCGGAGCACCTCCTCCTTGTAGTTTCTTTTCCTTTCTCAGCCTCCTTGGCTAAATTCTATCCCTTTTTAAAATCACGCGTAGACTGTAATTTCCAGGATGCTTTTTCCAAACCCTTGAAGCTGGACTGAGCTCCTTACCTGTTAGATCTCATAGAATCCTTTCCTTTTCCCAAAACAAAAACAACAGCAGCAGCAACAACAAAAACCCTTACTAATTATATTGCCATCTTAGAACTTATTTGTCTTCTTTCTTAGAGAGTGAACAACTTCAACTTATTCTGAGTATCTCTTTGTCACTAAGGATGATATCTGTATGTTGGAAGACAGACCTGAAAGGGAAGTGTTCTATTTGGAAGAGTTTTCTTGGAATTACAGTGCTTTGGTTATGAATTGCCCATTGTTTCATGGACCACCATATATATAACAAAATACATTCATTTTCATGAAGAAAGTTTCTTTTTTAAAAAAATCCAGTGATGCACACATCGTTATTCTGAATTAACTATGCTTCTAAAAAGGAAATTGATTTCCCAAGATAATGTTAATAGGAACCATGTTTTGATAGGGTCCTGTTCTCCTTCAGTGCTCTGAGTACTGCACGCTCCCACAAAAATAAGATATATAAATACATGTATAACTAATGGGTAATCGAAGTATGGGAATTGAGGTTGTTTATGTGTGTGTGTAGATGCAATTCTATGCCCAGTTTTATTTTAAAGATCAAGTCTATTAAAATCTTTTAGAATTAAACTATTAAAACAAGGACGTCATTTTGCAAGTACAGTTCTGGCCATGGCATTTCAGTTAAAGTACGCTGTGTCATTAGCCTTTTTACAAAGCCACCACATCCTGGTGGATGCCGAGACAAAGTTGTGGTCTTCTCAGGGCTGAGAAGGCAGTACATGCCACAGAGGAAAAGGAGGCTGTTTTGTCATGTCAGCCTTGACATACTCCTGGGCTCCCGAGAGGCAGAATTTCAGCCACTGGTGATGAAGGCAGGGAGAAGTCTTAAGAGACAAGAGAGATCTCCCAGAATAGGCCGAGGGCTAGTTTATAGGGCTAGAAGGAAGGTATTCATATCTTGCTCATTGATGCTTGGAGCCCTGCTGAGAAACGTCATGAGCTGTCATAGAGGAAGAGGAAAGAGTTGATGAGGCCTCCTCCCCTCATTCCCCTGCTCTTTAATCTCAGCACTTCCAATTCATCTTTTCTCATCTTGGGGTTCCTCTTTGTTTGAAGTGAAATATAATTTGAAATGCACAAGATCTTTTCCATCATTTTAAACTCTAATAATGCAACTTATTAAAATGAAGGATATTGTTGAAATGCATGTCTCAAGAAAAACATTATTTTTAGGTAGTGCTTTAGCATTATGTCATATATAAGAATGCATGGCGAATGTAGCAGTGGAATTTAATTCAAAAAATGAGGTCAATAATGTGCCTACTCATCTTCCTAATGTGAAATCGTCTCATCTCTCAACTAAAATACTTCATAGATAGTGAAATTCTATGGATGATAAGACTGACTCTGTTAGTTCTTACTCACAATTTGGACTTTTTTATGGGTTCAGGAGTATGAGTGTATGTGTATGTTTTGCTCCCTCTGAATTTTCCAGTAGAATTTCCAGTGAATTGAATCTCTCCATCCTGAATATCAAGTTCTGCTGTCCTCATTTCCAGTGATGGTTTGCAATGCAAATCATTGAGTTGGTAACACACAGTGCCATAACCATGGTAACCAAAGAATACAAGTTTGCTTTACTTCCTCAGTGAAGTGCATTCCAGTCCTGCATTCAGACCTGCCAACAGGTCAAAGGGCATTAAAGGAACAGCAAGAGGTTTCATAGAAATAAAACTACAACTGAAACCATTGTATTCATTCCCCACACACTCTTCCTTTGAGTCCAGAAGTTGTTACTAATAACTCCTGCCGCTCCTAATGACGTTTTTACCACTTTCTTTCTTGTAAAGAAGCGGGTAGAGAGAATCACTTTGTGTCTTTACCCTCAACTTGACCATGGCTTTAGGCAAACAGACTGTCTTGGCTTTCTATGACCAACTTTTAAATAGGAACAGATAGAAACTTAGGTCATTATTCTGCAGTCACACTGGCTTTGTAGTCTTAGCTGCTGGAACATTCAAGGAGACAAAAAGGTACACATGACCTCCACACATATTTTGATGCCAACTACAGCAAGTTGCAAGACCATTTTTCTGCTGAGACTCCTTTATTCTGGTACAGTAACTCTTACACTTTTTTTTTTTTTTTTATATCCAGCCTATTGGGGAGGGATATTAGCTCTCTGCTCTCATTTTCTCTCAGTTGGAATGAAAGGGCAGTGATGGCATATTCTGAAACTTCTTTACCTGCAGCTGTGTGACTGGGTGATTCCTAGGAAGAAAAACTATTAGCAAGTAGATGAAGTGATCTAGTTGTCATGGATTTGGGCCTAGATGATTTCATTTACCCTCAGGACTACCTAGGTGGCTGCCATTAACATGGAAAGGTCTAAAACACAGGAGATGAAAATACTTTAGGCTCAAAATTGCTCAGTTATAGCCTCTATGTTCTGAATACTAGTTCAAGCAATGCTTCTGAGGAGTGAAGCAGAAATTATATTTCCCCTTCTTTTTATTGCTATTCTTTGTACTTAAGACTTTTTTTGTCTTTCTTGCTTACCTGAAGGAGGCTTAATTCATTAAGAAAAAGCTGAAGAAATGAACTCTCTCATTTTTAATTAATCAGTGAATTCACTAAATATAAAGACTGAATGTGATGTACTGGAGCCATGTAGGATTTTTTGGTACAGGTGGAACCCACTATAGAAGTAAAAATGTCTGCTTTTGACAGAATCGAGAAAGCTGACTCAGGGATAGAATTGCCAGGTAAAATTTAGGATGCCCAGTGACATTTGAGTTTTAGATCAACAGCATATCTGGGGGGTATAAGTATGTCCCAAATAATGGGGCACAGTTATAAATAAATAGGTCACAGTTGTGCCCATAAATGTAGTTTTTGATCTGAAATTCAGATGTAACTGCCTTTTATTTCTATTTGCTAAGATAATTCAATTCAAAGATGAAAATTGAAGAAGATAATGAGAAAAATCATCCATTTTGCCACTGTAAATTTTTCACTGTAATTTTCCATTGAGAAACTTTACTGGTATGTTGCTTATTGTACAATATTGGGAAATGACTTAATAGTGGGGTTCAAACCTTAAAAAAAGGAAGCAATCGTCCAATAAGTATGACAGATCCAGAGTTCATTACTTGTTTCATAATGTGAACACATGAGAGTTTTTCTTAATCAGTTTCCCAACTAGATATTGAAACTGATCATGATTATGATAAAGTAGGATCTATATTTGCTGATTAAGGCACCCAAAACCACCTGATTAGCCTTGCTCAGAACTTTACTACAAGTACTGTTCAAGTGGGCATCCAATGTTCTAGGAGATATTGATACTTTGTCTTTTGGGGTTGCCTCCAGAGCAGGGCTGGGAAAACCCCAGGGCTGGTCATCTCCCAGAGCAGGCTCCTCCAGGACTTTAGAGGGAGCCCAAATGGAGCTGGGTGTAGAGCTGCTCTGTACATCAAAAAGCTGGAAAGCACTGACCAGAGTATCAGAGCATAGTTTAGGCATGTTGGAATTCCTGCAGAGTTTGCATAATTACAAGATGGTCTCCATGTACTACAAAGGAAAATAAAACAAGTTGATAAATTTTAGGAAGAAGGAAATAATATAGAGAAAATAAACATTCTCCTTGGTAACACTTGGAGATTATCTAGAGTACAAAGAAAATGGCACTAAGTATACCTATACAGTTATAAAAATAATTCATGAACATCATGATTAAAATTAAGGAGCATATGAGAAGTGTTATGATTTTTTCGTTGTTGTAGTTTCTGAACTGGTTTGAGGTCTCTTTTTAGTGTATAAATAAGATAATCGCTTTCAGAGAAGACATTCACTGGGGGAGCATTAGGTTTAGATTGGGTCAGTCCAAGTGGGGCCTGTGAGCTGTGAAAATAAAATGCGTGAAACCAAAGAAATGTATTACTCACAAGTCCCAGACCGTCTAGGGGTGCTGACAGGAGGCCTACAGGAACCCCGCAGGAAACTCAACCAGTAGAAGGGAGCAAGAGAGAGAGGGAGTCTGTGGGACTTTATTAAGACCCATGGGTGTTATTCTTTAGGCTTTCCCACAGGGGTTGTGGATTGGATAGTTTAAAGAAAACACACACACAAGGGAAAGCTTATTTACATGACTTTGATGTTGATCATTAGGTTTTACCTTAGCAGCTGTGGGGTGTGTTAGGTTTTGGGTCAGTGAGATGAGGAACAAGTGTGCTATAATACAAACAACCACATAAGGAGGAGAAGTGTTAACTGAGCCGAAGGTAATAAAGTACAACTGCATTTTAAACAACTTATGTCAGGCCTAAAAATGAATGTCAGGACAGTAGCTATATTAAGCAAATTTATGACAGTAAGAAAATAATCATCCCAATCCACCAAGAGAGTTTCCCTATTGGCATTCTGAACTAACTTCTTTCCATTTTGAGATAATATATATATATAATTTATAACATGTTTATTTTACTTTGTTGTGTGTATGTTTATTGTATCATGAACGTTTTCTAATGACATTAAAGTTTATAGTAGCAACAGTTTTAATATTGGATATTTGAATATTTAAAACTGAATAATTCTGCATTGTTTATTAGAAAAATTGTTCTTTTCTGTTTGTTATGTTGTCCATTAATAAGGACAGTTTTATTTCTTCCTAATTTTATTTCTTTTCTTGCTTTATTGAGCTCACTAGGACATTCTGAAAAAGATTGAATAGAAATGATGAGAGCGAACATCCTTGTGTTATTTGTAATTTGAGGAGGAAGTGCTTAGTCTTGCATTGTTCGGTATGACATTAGCTGTAGGATTTTTCCAGATATCCTTGCAGTTTGTAGAAGTATTTTTATTTCTAGTTTGTTAAGAGTTTTTGACCATGAATGGGTGTGAATGTTGTCAGATTCCTTTTCTGCATCTGCTAAATGATCACATAATTTTTCTCCTTTATTCTGTTTTTATGATGAATTTTGTTCATTGATTTGTTAAAGCGTTTAATGCTTTATGAGAAATGCACTTGCAGGGTAGAAAGGGTAAGGAAAAAGAAAACAGAAGAATGCAAAGTCGATACCAGATGATGTTTTAGCAAGCTGGCCAAGCAAGTTGGCCACTTCACAGAGATGTACTAGTTGTTCAGCCATTCACAACATCTCTAGGCTGATATTTTAATAATAAACCAATTTCACATTCCTTTAACAAACCCTGCTTGGGTTATCCATTTTACATATGGCTGGATTTATTTGCTGGTATTTTGTTAAAGATTCTTGTATCTATGTTTATTAAGAATACTGATATATAATTTGTTTTCTTGAAATGCCTTTATCAGGTTTGGGTATCAGAGTTATACAAGGAATTGAAAAGAATATTTTTCTTTTTTTATGTTCAGAAAAAAATTGTGTCACATTGATGTGACACAATCTCTAAATTGTTGGTAAAATTCATCAGTGAAGACATCTGTACCCAGGGTTTCTCCATGAGAAGGATTTTAATTACAAATTAAATTTCTTCAATGGATATGAATCTCTTAAAAAAATCTTTTCTTTTCTCATGTTAGTTTTAGTCAGTTGAGTTTTCCCAAAAAATTGTCAATTTATCTCTTTGTCAAACGTATTGTCATGAAGTTTCTAGATAACATATGTTTACATTTGTTGACACCCACAGAATCTGCTGTGATATCTTCCTGCTCTTTTTATCAATTGATAAAATATCAATTTTTATCAACTGTTTGAAACTTTTAAAGAAATGACAGTTGACTTTTAAAACTACCTTTGTTATCTGTTTTGCATTTTATTGATCTTTATACTTCTTAAATTATTTCCTTTTTCTACTTACTTTGAATTTAGTTTTTCTTCTTTCCCTGTCTTCCTAAAGTAGATGCATGAGTCATTTATTTTCTAAATTTCTTATTTTCTAATATATGCATTTTAAACTGCATTTTTCTCTAATTTCTTCCCCTGCATCCTACACATTTTGATATATTTCCCTTATCTTTTAGTTCAAATATTTTATGATTTTTCTTGTGATTTCTTCTTTGGCCCACTGGTCATTTTAAGCATTATGGTTAAATTTCTAAATATTTGAGAATTTTTTAGGTACTTTAAGGGTTCCTAATTTAATGTATCTCAATACATGATCTGTATAATTTTGATCTTTTTAAATTTATTACTATGTGTCTTATGGCCCAGTATATGGTCTAGGTCAGGGATCCCCAACCCCCAGGCTGTGGACTAGTATTAGTCCCTGGCCTACTACGAACCAGGCCACACAGCAGAAGGCGAGTGGCAAGTGAGCAAGTATTATTGCCTGGGCTCTGCCTCCTGTCAGATCAGCCATGTTACTAGATTCTCATAGGAGTGTGAACCCTATTGCACATGCGAGGGATCTAGGTTGTGTGCTCACTATGAAACTCTAATGCCTGATAATCTGAGGTGGAACGATTTCATTCTCAAACCATTCCCTGCTACCTCCACAACCCTCCTTCCAGTGGAAAAACTGTTTTCCACCAAACCAGTCCCTGGTGCCAAAAAGGTTGAGGACTGCTGGTCTAGGTGAATGTCCCATGTGCATTTGGGAAGAATTTGTGTTTTGCTGGGTGGAATGTTTGGTTAAAATGTTCATTAAGACAAATCTTTCATATTCTTTCTGAATTTCTGTCTACTTTTCTTGTTTATCAGTAGAGATGTTAAATCTCCAGCTCTGAATTAGATTTGTCTATTTCTTTAGTCTTGCCAGTATTTGCTTCATGTCATTGGAAACTGTTTTATTGTATTTTCATTTAAGATTGAGTCTTCTTGATTTGACCTTTTACTATGATAAAAATTTCTTTTTTTACTCCGCTAATAGTTTTTGTCTTGAAACCTACTTTATCTTGTATTAATGTAGCTATATCAGCTTTCTCATGCTTAGTGTTTGGATGTTAAATTTTTTCTGTCCTTTTACTTTCAACCTCTCTCTGTGTCTATATATTTAAAGTTCGTTACTATAAGCAACATATAATTTGTTTTTCTTTTTTCCTAGCCAGTTGATCATCTCTATTTTGTAGTTAGGTGTTTATTCCATGTATATTTAATGTAATTATTGATGTGTTTTGTTTAAATATTACCATATTGGTATTTGCTTTCTATTTGTCCATCTATTTTTTATTTGTGTTCCTCCTTTTCTGTTTTATTAGGGAGAGGTGGTTGAATTACATAATTTTAAATTACATTTTATCTTCTCTTTTTAAGACTTTTATTATGATTCTTTTAAATTTATTTTCATCTCATTTTTTAGTGTTTTCCCTAGAGTAGCAGTGTCTAATAAAGCTTTCTACAATGATGGAAACATTCCAGTCTAAACTGTGCAATAGAGTAGCTCACTAGCCACATGTGACTTAAGAGCACTTTAAATATGGCTAATGAAACCAAGGAACTAAATATTTAATTTTATTTAATATGAATTAATTTAAATGTAAATAGCCATATATGTGTAGTGGTTACCTTGTCAACAGCACAGTTCTACGGATTATAATATTTGCCTAACTTATCAGAATCTATCATTAAAATATATTATACTATTTCACAATGTAGAAACCTTATAATGGTATACTTCAAAATATCACCCTCTTACCTTTTATGCTCTTGTTTTCACACACAGTTTGATTCTATGGCTATATCAGTCTCACAGTACCTTGCAAATATTAACCAATCATTAGTCTTTGAGAGAAATATAAATGTATTTTTATTTATCAGTTGGATTACATGAAGATAGACTCAGTAGATATGTAATTAATAATTATATGTGTGTGTATACATATAGATGTACATATATTTGTATACATATGTGTGTGTGGGTATATTCCTAAACATAATAGAAATAACTTTTAAGTTTTTTAAATCAAATTTTTACTTCCTGTTGAATCAGTTTTCTAACTCATATAACTTGTCTTCAATCCAAAGGTCTCTTAAAAGCACTTTCTTTTTTAATATGGTCTGCTGAAGATGAATTCTTTTACCATTTTTTAACATCTGAAATGCTTTGTGTATCCTTTATTTTTGAAGAATATTTTAACTGGCTATAAAGCTATAGATTCATATTGATTTTCAGTTGTTTGTTTTGATTTTAGAAGGGTAAATGAGTCTTTCAATTATCTCTGGCTCTTTTTGCTCCTGATAAGAGATCAAGGATCATTTTTATTTGTTGTTCCTCTCTGTGTAATGTGTCTTTGTCTTCTAGATACTTTTAAGATTTTTCTCCTTATCTTCAATTTTCAGAAGTTTGAGTATGGTGTGACTCAGTGTAGTCTTCTCGCTTGGGATTTACTGAGCATCCTGGATCTGTAGTTTAATACATTTCTTCAGTTTAGGAAAATGCCAGGCTATTTTGATTTGAAATATTTATTCTCTAATCTGTCTCTCTTCTCCTTCTGGGGCTTCAAAAATATAATCACTTGATATTTTCCTATAGATCTTGGGTCTTATGTTCCATTTTGAAAATCTTTTTTTCTTTGTAGTTCTGTTTTGATAATATCTACTGATTCATCTTCAAGCTCAGTTATTTTCTCCTCTGCTGTGTCCAGTCTGCTGCTATACTCATCACAAGAATTCTTCATTTTTATTACCACATTATTTTTCATGTCTTGCATTCTTTTTGTGGTTTTTTTCCAACATTTTTCATCTTCCTGTTGGAAGTCTCCTCTATTCACATCTTTTCCATGTTTTCAACTAGATTCTTTAGCTTATTTATTATCATTATTTTAAAGTCCCTGTCTGATAATTTCACCACCTGGTGTATCTCTAGGTCTGGTTGTATTTACTGTTTCCTCTCTTAATGATGGGTCTCATTTTCATCTCTCTTTCTCTTTCCTGTAATTTCTTATTAAATACTAAATATTATATATAAAACCAAAAAAGATAAAAAACTGAAGTAAATATTTTTATAATCTTCAACAGGAACATCCTTTTTATCTATCAAGTCACTTGTATAGAGCACTGAGTCAATCTAGTCTGTAGTCTTGCTGGGTCTTGGATTTGCTGTCACTTTAGTTAGTTTGAGTTCATCACTGAGTTGAAATAATAGAAAGATAGAATCAGAACCTTCCCTTTATCAGGGACTGGGATTTTTGAGTTTGTATAAAACTTGTCTCAGTTCTGCATTCAGTCTGAAGCAGGCCTCATTCACCTGCACCTTACGAGTCATTTCTCTTAGCTCTTCTCCTCACTTAGCCATAGGTAGCTGCTGCCTCTTATTCAGAGTTAAGTCTTGGAAAGCTTAGGGGAGTTTCTCTTAGTTATTCTGCTCTATTATGAGGCTTTCAGCAGGGTTTGCATGCCTGAGGTTAAGGGAAAATTTCACTTAGCTATCCTGCCCTCCTGTAGCCATAGCCTGCTGTTGCTTCCTGTTTATTGTATGCTTGGAAGGGGTGTGTGTGTGTGTGTGTGTGTGTGTGTGTGTGTGTGTGTGTGGTGTGTGTGTTTCCCTTTCCAAGGACACTGCCTGTCGAAGAGGAACTGGTCTTTTTACTATCCTACTTTGCTCCCAATCTTCCTGGTGAATACTCACATAAAGCCCATGGAAGAGACACTGTGAGTGGCTGACAGTTTCACCTGGGACCCATAGGGGTTCTAAAGTATTAGACACCCCACAATTGGTGTTTAAACATTTATTGAAAATTATATCATTTTATCTTACTCATGGAGTTTTTCTCCTCCTTTTACTGCTTCGCAAATATGAAAACAGACATGGGTCTTTTCTCTGCTACAAGAGACTTGCCATTTTCTAGGTATTAATTTGTTAGTTTCCCCCCCCTCCATTTTTAACAAAAGTCTATGATTTTTTAAAAACTTGTCTAATAAAATTAGACATTTGACACTTTATTTTATGATACATTATATTTGGAGACTATTTAACTGCTTTTTATGCTATATTTTATTGTTTTTCACTCTTCTTATTCCATTGATTTTTAAAATAAAAATGACATTATTTATTTATTCATAATAAAAGTAATTCATGGCTGTTAAAAAACATTCAGACAAATCTGAATTAAAGAAATAAGAATGCAAGTCACCCAGCCTACCATTCAGAAATAACAATATTTAGCATTTTGGATTAGTATCTTTTAAATATAAATATTGATTGTTTTCTTCTCCCCCAAAAATGAGATCATAGTGTACATATTTTTCTGTGACATTTTTTCTATAACAAAATATTCCAGACATCTTCTGGGATAAATCAAGAACCATACATTGTCACAATTATTTTTAATGGATGTACAATATTCCATCAGGTAAAAATCTATAACTTATATAATAGCAATTCATTATTGATGGCATGTAGGTCTTTTTCTAAACTTTTGCTCTAACAGCGAACACTGGACTGATCTTCAGAAATATTTATGACTATTTCCTTTGAAAAAATACTTGAAGTAAAATTATTGGACTTAAGTCTATACAATACAAAGGACTCTCGTGTAGTCTTCTGATTCCTTGTTAACATTTTACTTCCCCTGCTTTTTTATTGTCTCTCTCTATACACACACAAACACATACACACACACTATGTATATAGTGTCTTTCAAGAGTAAATTGCAGATATAATGTTCTTTTTTCCTTAAACACTTCAGTGTTTATTTTCTCAAACAACAGGCCAGTTTTTTTACATAATGATAGTATAATTATCAAAATAATAAAATGTGCATTGACACAATACTGTTATCTGATCTACAGACCATATTCATAATTGGCTTTTGTCCCAGTAAAGTCCTTAAAGCAAACATAAAAATATGGCCCAGAGTCTAATCTAGTTGTCATATCATTTCAGGGTTTTAAAATTCTTCGATCTTTTTTTGTCTTTCATGACATTAACATTTTTAAATACAACAGACTAGTTATTTTATAAAATGTCCCTCAATTTGGATTTATTAGATATTTTTCATAATTACATTTGGTTTATTAAAACATGGAAATAGCACAGAAATAACCACTGTCTTTCTGAGTGCTTCATATCAGGAGGAATATGATGTTGCTATATTCCGTTACCCGAGATGTGAATATTGATCACTTGGTTAAGGAAGCATCTGCTAAGTTCCTCCATCACGAAGTATTGTTTTTCCTTTTGCATTTCTTGAAGAAACATTTTGAGGCTATCTTGATATCCTATTATTCATTGGACTCTCACCCCCTAAGTTTTGCACCCAATTATGGTGGTTCCTGAAATTATTTACTACCGTGATGCAGTTAAGTTGATAATTCTCTAACTCCGTCATTCTTTTTACCATTATTTGTGTTACTCTACTGTAAAGAATATCTCATAGTATGTATCTGTTAGACATTGGTACATATTGCCTAACTGCTCTTCGGTAAATTTTTACTGATTAATATTTATTTTTACATGATTAGTGGTAATTTTCCCATGACTTAGATCAGCAGTCTCCAACCTTTATGGCACCAGGGACCAGTTTCATGGAAGACATTTTTTCCATGGCCCAGGGGTGGAGTAGAGGATGGTTTCAGGATGATTCAAGTGCAGTACATTTATTGTGCACTTTATTTCTATTGTTATTACATTGTAATATATAATGAAATAACTATACAACTCACCATAATGTAGAATCAGTGAGAGCCCTGAGCTTGTTTTCCTGCAACTAGAGGGTCCCTTCTGGTGGTGATGGGAGACAGCAACAGATCATCAGGCATTAGATTCTCATAAGGAGCTCACAACCTAGATCCCTCACATGTGCAGTTCACAATATGGTTTGTGCTTCTGTGAGAATCTGATGCCACCACTGCTGATGAGATGGGAAGTGGATCTCAGGCAGTAATGTGAGCAATGGGGAGCAGCTGTAAATACAGATGAACGTTCACTTGGTCGACTGCTACTCACCTCCTGCTTTGTAGCCTGGTTCCAAACAAGCCACAGACTGGTTGGCCCAGGGACTGAGGACTCCTGATCTAGATGTTTTCACTCTAAGAAATTCTAATCTGAGAATCTTAATATGATAACTCATTGTTCTTTTATTTTTCATTTCCTTGAATATCAATAAGGCTCATCATATTAACATTTTTTAGTCATTCATAGATTTTTTATTTTTCAATTACCCAAACATTACATTGCTTCTACTTCTATGTGTCTTTTTCTTACTGGTTTTTAATTTCATTTTTTACATGAAGAATATGAAAATGTTTAATGTTATATATATTGCAAATATTTTTAATCTTTTTTACTTTCTAAATATTGTAACCTGTTTATCATTTTTTGCTACTGTAAAATTTAAATCATTATCTGGTTAAATAATTCATCATGAGTTCCCTTCATTGGCTTTGATGTCATTTTACATAGACCTTCATCACTTCATGATTAGAAAAACATTTATGAATATTGTATTCTAGGACTATTATTATTTTATTTTTTCACATTAAGTCCTTAACACTATTGGAATTCATTTTGATGTATTGTTTTTAGAACTCTACCTAATTTTTGTTTTGTTTTGTATTTTTTTGAGCTTTAAATTTAGAAATAACTGTAGTTTCACATGGAGTTGTAAGAAATAATACATAAATCATGTGTACATTTTACCTAGTTTCCCCCAATGGTAACGTCTTTCAAAACTGCAGTGTAATATCACAATCAGGATATTGACATTAATACAATCAAATAAGAATATTTCCATCACCACAGGATGTCTAGTGTTGCTCTTTAATAACCATACCTTTTCCCTCTTGCCCCATCTTCTTCTTAACCCCTGGCAACCACTAATCTATTCTTCTTTTCTACAATTTTGTCATTTTAATAATGTTACATAAATGAAATCATATAATAGGTGACTTTTTGGGATTGGATTTTTTCACTCAAATTCTCTGGAGATTCATCTGACTTGCTGCATATCTTAGTCTGCCTGGGCTGCCAAAACAAAATACCATAGACTAGGTAGCTTAAACAATAGAAATGTGTTTTCTAACAGTTATGGAAGCTAAAAGTCCCAGTCCAAGATGCTAGCAATTCAGCTTCTGGTGAGGGCTTGTCTTGCAGATGACTGCCTTCTTTCTCTGTTGTCACATGGTGGAGAGACAGAGAGCACATGCTCTCTGGTGTCTCTTCTTATAAAGACACTAATCCTATCTGATCAGGACCCTACCTTTAGGACCTCATTTAATTTTGATTACTTGTGTAAAGGCCAAATATAGTCACATCGTGAATTAGGGCTTTAACATATGAATCTGAGGGACACACAATAGAGTCCACAGCCTTACATGTATCACTCATTTGTTCCTTTCTATTGCTGAGTAGTATTCCAAGATAGGAGTGTGCCAGTTTGTTTAACCATTTACCTCTGGGGTTTTTAAATATCAGGTTTTTACTATTATGGGTAAAGCTACTATATATATCTATGTACAGAATTTTATGTGGACATTTAGTTAGGAATTTGGGCAAGATAAAAAAATATCAGAGCTTAGTCCTCAGGACAAATGCTCAGGAAATTGAATGTATTCACTACTATAGTATCATAAAGAATAGTTTCACTGCCAAAAAATCCCTCATGCTCTCCCTATTCATTCCTCTCTCCCCTAACCTTCAGCAACTACTGATTTTTCCCCATCTCTATAATTTTGCCATTTTTAAGAAAGTAATACAATGGGAATCATGAAATATGTAGCCTTTTCAGACTGCTTTTCACTTAGTAGTATGCACTTACGGCACCTCCATGTCTTTTTCATGGCTTGAGAGCTCATTCCTTTTTCA